>NW_027526445.1:150062928-150775428 GCF_048455015.1 Haemaphysalis longicornis | reverse complement strand
TTTCCACTCCACTCTCTTTCTTTGAGGAATGCTTTTAATCACGCCACCACGCCGCACCTTCCGGAACCCTTAAGAGCATCCTTACCGCGACGCTCCTAAAACAAATATTGGAGCGGCCAGCTTAGGCTCAACAGCTTTTGTTTTCTCTACACTTTTTAGTTCCTCTCTTATCGCTTTCCTTCGCAGTGGTAGACTGAAGCGACCTCGCGAAATGCGGTCGCTCCAGGCGAGAAGGCCGGGGAGTTTTACTTTCCGAAGTCGGCGACGCGACCCCTGCGGCTTCTCACGAACGCATTCTCGAAGACGGCACGCCGTAGACCAGCCGGACAGCCCGCGGATCAAAAGCCACTGCAGTTAGACCAATCTGCGGACGGCGGTAGAAGAAGCGAAGACACAGGCTAAAAACAAGCCAAGCCGTGCCAATCCTGAAGGGTAACGTGGGGAACTGAAGTGATCAACCTTGATAAATGCACAACACGACCGGCGGCTGCCGCTTAGAAGAGCAGTACGAAACCGCCGGCTTGTTTCGCCGGGGAAAGTACTATATTATCAAGTTGTAAAATGGGCCATTAAAAGGGCTTGAACCCAAGGAGAGGGAAGAAGAGAAGGGAGAGAACGGCAGGCATGCGCATGGTGCGGGATGCAGTAAAGAGGCCGCGAGAGGGCTTGTTTCCCGCCTATGGCAAACGTTTGTTTTGTAAGGTGCTTGTAGACATAAGGGCCCCCTCAATGCCTTCGTTTTGGTACTGTAGGCCCGGTTTGTAGCCATTGGCAGGCCGTAACCGCGAAGAGGCGACGATAAGGGGAACATGCGGATTTGAATGCAGCAGGGCTTCTTTAAGTCAGCTCATTCCGTGCTACCAGCCAAGTTCGTGGCTCGGCAAGGATGGGGACTTTGATTTAGTGGGAGATGTCAGGGCAGTGGGCGAAAGTATAAATACCAAGAGGTTATAGAACAGACAAAAAAGGAGAAAGCGGCAACAAATGAACGTTCCAGCTTGACTGGAGGACAGGGGGCTTGTGGGACTGATTGCAAGACCGCCCAGCAACAAACTTACAGCTGTTGACATAGTGGTACCCCGGATTTATGTGGCGATCGCGATAACGCTCTTGGCATGTCACCTTGCGGCACCATTAATCGAGTGTTTGTCGTGGCGGGAGGACATATCGCGCAAACATTATAGACCTAGTGAGGAGGTTCAGAGGAGGGGCGCGCAAAGCATGAATGATTTTCTTCCGTAGCACTCTGTCATCCCCGTGTAAGTGCAGTTATTACATCTACGTGGCAAGCGTATGTAGAATCCCTGGTGGTACACGCTTACGTGGAGCGTTTGAAGAAGTAGTTTGTGGGTTCTTCAAGAGCTGTACAAAAGAAATATTCTGAGTTAACTAGCAAGCTTACATCCAATACTGTGTTGCAGTTTACATGCAATAATATTTAAACTATGCATGATTGCTGTTGGTAAGTATTCCGTGATCGGTCAAGCTTTTGCACCGTGCTGATTACATCTGCACATCGAGCTCTGGTCTCTGGTCGTTCCAGTTGGCTATGGAGGGGGGGGGGATGGGGGTGCAATTTAATGGACCTTTCATTTAATGGCTGCATTCCTTGGCTGCTGCTGGCGTGGGTACCTTGACTCTAATGTGCGTAGGATTTCCTTTGACTGAACGAGACATCTGTGCTCATCACATTACAGTGGTAGATCTACTCAAGCTGCACGTTGACAGTCTGAAGTTTACAGGTGTACCCTTCAAAACTAATTGTCAAGGACGCCGCACGTTCGACCTTTCAGGAATTGGAGCCAAATGTTTTATTATTAATTCTAGAAATGGCTAAAGTGTTTCTCACAGCTTTTCCAAGATGGATGTGTGGAGCGTTATGTTAGGTATCGCTTTTGTAAAGCCGGTATATGCTCTGCCACCCGTTCTGAAAGTGAGCATTATAATAGGAAAAAAATACGCAGTCGGAAGTGATATGTAGCTGCATGCTTATGCTACGTGACCACACTTTAACTCTTTACTTCCCTACAAAGCACGAAATGCGGGCGCGTTCCTTTTATCATTGTTCACGCGAAGCAGAAACTGCTTTGCACGCACTTGAATATCTTGAAATAGCCCACACTTGACACAGACACAAAAAGGAAATAGACATACCAAACCGCTGCCTCGTAAGTAAAATTTTGACTGGAGCTGACACAAACATAAATACTTATAGCATCATACTCATATAACCGCACTTCATGCTGGATTTCGTTTGACTCAACGAGATGTCTGCGGTCATTGCATTACAGCAGCATATCTGCAAAATCTGTACGTTGAAACCGTGAATTTTTGAGGTGTACCCTTCGAAAGTCATTGTCATGATCGCCATCCGTTCGACCTTTCAGGAATTAAAGAAAATTTTTATTATAAATTCTAGGAATGGCTGAAGTGTTTCTGACTACTTCTCCATCACTCGTGTGTTGAGTGTTGTGCAGGGAACCACTTTAGTAAAGCGTGTGCGTCCTCTCCCGATATCTTCTCAAAGCTAACATGAGAATGACCCAAAAAACGCCTACAGTGCTACGCAGCCGTATACTTTGGGCTACGTTACCCCACTTTAACTCTTCACTGTCGTACAAAGCACTAAGGGAGGGCGCATTCCTTTTATCATTGTTTACGTCAAGCAGGGACTTCATTGCACGCACTTGAACATCTTGAAGGAGCCCACACCGGACACTAACACAAGAAGGAAATAGACAAGGCAAAGCGCTGAGTCGCAAGTGAAATTTTGATCAGAGCTGAAAAAAACTTAGATACTTATTGCACCATACAAATGTGACCACAGATCATACAGATGCCACCAAAATTTGTGTTTTTTACCCATGTGCCAAGCACCAACCCCATCCGCGGCTTAATTCGCTTATTTTGGTATGACAGAGAGCATTCTAAAAATACAAACTCACTTTCATGTAAATAACGCGAAGGCGCACTGATCCACCACTCCCCCTTGTTTCCTTTATTGTAAGCTTCTTGTCTTCTCGTGTCCGTGTCGAGTGTTCGTGTGCTACTTCAAGATATTTAAATACCAGTATCAAACATCGCAGTTGCCTATTCGTCTGTTGCGCGCATACGAGGTCCACATCCAACCCCAATGAACATCCTTGGTTTCTAGCTCCTCTGACGATTATCACTACACCAAAAACCAACAAACGTTTTGCTCCCCCCATGAACAATTTTCCGGGAACACCTCCTACAATTCGAGGAATTATACTTAAGTTACGAGACAACTGCCTCATCTTACGGGGTTCTCAGAACCAAAACGCCACTTTTCCCCACCCACGTACGTATTTGTTAGCAAGCTTTGAATAGTGGTATTAAATTCCTAAACAAACCTAGGCAAGTCGCAGGGGCGCAGATTTACCAAAAAACGCAATAAGCAGAACTTTCGCTCCAGTACACCTTGAAACAAACAGCTTGTGCGCGACAGAGAGCCAAGGCACTCCGCAATATAAAACAGCGGGCCAACAGAAAAGCTCCTGAGTTTTACCGCCACGGGCTGCGTGGGCCGGCCTGTTTTCCACGCCTTTCCATGCCTTTCGCGACAACCGATGTCGCGATACAAAGAGAGAGCCCGTAGTTACGATCATCAACGTCGGCGCGGCCGCAAATTCATGCCGAAAGTTCAACAGCACATCCACCGAAGGTACTTTAGGCATTGCGCTTTTTCATTCTTAGAAAGTTCTAAGCATCGCCGCAATTTTTGTCACGAACAGAGTACCGGGTCACTTCGAGCAGCTTGATATCACGCTACCCAGTGCATGCTCCTACGATGTCTGCCCGTTAGCGTGTCATCGGCAAATTTAATGGAATATTACCGCGGATAACCAAATACGGGGGTACTAAATTTCGTATCTCCTGATATACACGATATTTGCGAGTTACGCGTTTCTCAGAACATATTGAAAACATAACACCACGTGACAAACACCTCATGTCAAATTTCTTGTTGACGCGTCACACCCTGTTGCTATAAGAAGCGGCGGTTTATAGTCGTAGTCCTAGATTAACTTCTTATGATTTGCTACAATTTGAATCAAATTCTTCACCAAGGAGAAGCCACTCAGTAAAATACGCACTCGCACACCCACACAAATGCTTAGGCGAGCGCGCGCGCACGCCCGCCCGCCCGCAACAACGTACACTCGTTTCCTTACACATAAACAGTCACGGCACAAAGGACCTAGTAGCCCACATAAAAGCAGTGTCCCTAACTTCGATGATAAAGAATTTGCGATCCCGTAAAAATATAAGATCACTTTAGGATTCCTACGAGGGCGGATATTGCGGACAACTTCACGACTAATTATTAATGCGATTGAACTCCACCCGTAGCTGCACAGAAACTTGTGCGGCGATATATTTACGCCTGTCAGTCGTTTTTGTGTTTCTCTTGTGACCCCCCCTTTTTGTTGTTTGGGCACTACCATGCGTAGTCTGTCTCTAGGAAAACAACCACAGGTAGACGCAGACTCCCCGGCGCCATGGGCGCCCGTAAAACCGCCAAGAGCCGTACATCTGAAACTCACATTCGCCTGCCGAGCCTTTCGGGCAAAGGCAGTTTGTATCTGTGGCGGTCTCCCCTCTTATTCTACTGCCCAGTGTCGGCTTGGCCGGGACTGACGGCCGAAGCGCGTGGACGAGAAGGGTCGGCCGCAGGCAGGCTCTGACTGCAGTGACTTGTGGGCTTCGTCGGCGGGGCGCGGCAGCTCGCCTCTCGAGGGCCCGGCGCGTGCAGGTAAGTCGGTCTGTCAGGTACCCGACACCCATTGGGCCCCTCGCGTTAGAATACCGAATGTTCTCACGAACAAGCACCGTCATTCTAAGAGCGAATACTGGTGCGAATGAAACCCAGGGACTTGAAGGGAACCTACAATGAAAAGGACCCTGCAGTGACTTTTTCTACTTTTTCAAAATCTGAAATGCTTTAGAAACGCAGCCTACAAAGGGGAATAGTACTTAGATTTGCAGGTCCCAAATCATCCCAACCAAATGTTACTACTCTAGGCCAGTCAGATAACATAGAAACTCGGTCAAAATAGTTTGCTCTTTTTTCGGTCGGGCTCGTGTGCTTTGAAGACGCCATTGAAGCGATGTCATGATTATTGGCAGGAGTTCTATGAGAGGCATCAATACATGCATTTTATATTCACTATAAAAAATTGCCGTAAAAAATAAACTAGAAGATGCAACGAGAAAATCAGCAGCGCCGGTCTTTACTAGTGGTAACTACAGCTTTCGGAGTTTTTCCAGCACGAAACAAAGAATGAGAACGTTTGTGGGCAGTGTTGCAGGGTCAGTTCAAAAGACGTCATTGAAGCTGAACCCATTTCACTCAGAATGCCGGTTCAGGTGAATGAAACCTGCGTGATTTCTCCAAAAAAACAAAATAAAAATACTGCTTCACGCCGCAAAAACAGATAACGGACGAAGGAAAGAGCCAAAAACAAACTCTGTCCACAAGCGCTTTTTTTGCGCTATGAAGCAGTATGGATTACAAACTAGCCGGTACCTTCACGCTTCTAAGTAGGGAGACGTTTTGTTAAGTCCCTGCCGAAGCACATATAACAATTAGGGGTCAATTTGTTACATCATTTCGAACACCAGGATTATGACCGGAGGTTCTCACATAAACGTCTACCCACTAGAAATAAATACTCGTCTTGCCTTTCAGAGCTTACCACGCACGAATGCAGGTTTAATGCCGTCAGAAAGTGTCACTAATCGGAGAGATGCTGGTACACTAATATCGATAAAGAAATGGGAAGCATAAGGTTGTTTCAACAAATGCGTGCGAATGGCAGCGATAAGGGCCGCAGGCGGCCTTGCTTCCTTTTTCTTTATTGCCTCACTATGTTTACTCCCGTACAAAGTAGCAAGCCCAACAGTTAGGGCAGCCAACGTATTCTGCATTCATTAAATGGTTCTCTCCCTCCAGAAAGCTGCAGATCCTCTGTTGAGCTTAGGAACGCCAAGCTCTAACGACACTGTCCTTTCGGCCCTGCCCACCGATTTATACGCATTTAGATGTTCTTAATTACCATTCAACCACTGAACTGTATTTGAGCTTCTAACTTGGAGCAGCTCTTTTACTTGCGCACTGATCGGCGCTGTATTCGACAGGGTGACCAAAGTGCCCATGTGCAACTGTCAACGGCATGTACAAAAATAGTTATGGTTTTTGTGGAGAAAGTATACGAGACAACATTTTTTCCTTAAAAAGTGGTCACAATCGGGCGCCTTCAGCGCTGTGCTGATCATGAGAAGTTGGGTTAGCTTATAGACCTTTTCTTAACCCTTAACAACATCTTCCCATGCTCTGCACTGCACAGCGCAGGCACAGTTAGATCATCCCATCGGCTGCGCCAGTAGAATCGGCCAGGCCTTTCTATCAATGAGCTGTGGTAGTGTAGCACAGATCAATGATGGACGAGCTTTTGTCTGGAGGAAGAAGTTATAACAGTCTACGGAACGCGTGAATTATAGTGTTAGGATGCGGCCCCGTCCCGTGATAGAAGGGCTACTCAAATTACGATGAAATGGAAAAGGTCAAGATTACCGACACAGAGAAGGATGTCAGCGTGCTCTGCGCACTGCATAGCGTTTTGTACACCGCGATTCTTTTGTGGGGGTTGTAAACTGTAAGATCCGGTACGTCACACCTCGCGCAGACATCGCACTGAGTCGTCGTTCGCAGCCGCTCCTTGTTCGCACGCAGCTTGCCGGGGTGACACGAGGGCGACGAGCCGTGCTTGCAGGGCGGGGTGAGGCGACTATCTCTCCAGTGGGTGGTGACGTACGTCCCGTGCCGGACACTCGGCACGCGAGCACACGAGCGCTGTTCTTTTTTACGCCCCTGCATCTGCTTCCAGCGTTTTACTTACTTTGCTTCTTGGTCGTCGGCGTCTTCTTGGTCTTCTCAGCGGCTGCCTTTTTCTTTTCAACCCGACGTTTTTGCGCGCTGATTCAAGGCGCAATACTGTAAAAAGGATGACCCCGCGGCGTAGAATAAACTCGGCACATTGGTCTGCCGCCATGTTGGTTTACGCACGGACTAGACGACAGCAGTTCCCCTTGTCCGGGCGGTACTGACGCACCTTAAACTAGCTTCAGAGGTCTCTCTGGTTCGGAAATTAGTTTGTAGAGAAAGGGCAAAAACTACCCTTCGGGGGATCATTTGCTCACAAATTATATTCTTTCCCTTCGGATTATGGCTTTGTTTTAAATAGAATGTATTGTCTACGGGATTATATTCTGCGTGGCGTACGTGTTTACGCACTCGGGGGTAATTATTTAGGCTTAACAGCATCGATATATTGTGCTGGAAGATAAAATTATCGGCAACCACTTCCTGTATGAGCTTCTGGGTAAAACCAAGCGGATGAATTCCGCCTCATATATATCTTCAGCCCCGTTGCGTGCCTCAGAAACAAACACCGATGCAAGTAAATATAGGAGAATATTGGTGCTTTTGTATGTGCTCACGCTACTCAAAATCTCCCAGGTCTTTGGTCTCGGAGGTCAATTTGGCCTTTGGCCGCGACGAGAATAGAATAATTCAGAGATACACTAATTAATGGGTACATGCTCGATTCAAAAGTAGTACATTTTATTTCAAGCTGTGCAATTCCCTGTACCTAATGGTATGTCTTTCAAGACGATGTCCTCTGTTGTTGCGACAATGTCTTCGAAACGTATATCATGCAATCTCCGCATGGTAACGGCTGCAGTGGTGTCGCAAAGTGGTGGTTTCAGCGGCCCCGCGCGCATCCCTCTTTGCTGTGAGTGCGCAATAAGCATGCTGACAACACTCCTGCAAGCCTGCAGGGGCTCCACTGGGTTCTCTCACTACCATTGTTATGGTTTTTCCATTTACGTCGTTTTTATTCTCACCTGGGTTTTCTTCTTCTCCTCCCCGTTAAGGTGTCTGGGCTACCCACGGTGGAAGATTGTTTTCTTCATTGCTCTTGCAGACATAAAATACTCGCTATTAGTGTGAACGTTCTTTTGCACTTCTTCGTTGTCTAACACACGTTTGGAAGTTATCGGGTACAACGCATTCGCCAGGCCCACCTTTCGTTCGCTACAGGCAAACCTAGGCGATCGCGCACACATTCGTGTTCGATTCTTATTCTGTAACGCCCGGGTGCAGCACTGAGAGTCTTCACTTCTGTATCGGATACGAATAGAACGACACGACCCGGGTTTGAATACCCGATCAACTTAATTTTCTTTCCTTCATTTTGTTGTCTTTGCGCTGTCGGCCGTTTTTCGAACCATATTTCGGTTATGGCGACAACGCATGCCACATTTTCTCTTATTGGGAGACTTAATTTAAAGCTTTCTCCTTAATTCCCGGAAGAGACATCCTACCTATGCGGAGCCGAAATCATTATTGGCGGTGTGATGTTTGAGTGGCGCCCCTGGCTCTGACGTCGGCTTAGGGACTCGCTCCGCTGTCGTCTGCTACACTCCGCTTGTGGGGGGCAGCAGCGCCTGTGCTACGAATTGCCCGCTTTGATGCTTTAGTGCATCAAAAAGCGTATTTCTAGCAATTCAGGTATTTTTACCAGCCTCTGAAACCTGAATAATTTCAAGCTGTATCTCGTTGGCCAAGCAGAGGGCCCCTACACGCGCATTGCATTGCAGGAAATAAAGCGGCTGTCTATTTCTTTCGTTGTTGACTTGTATCAGGTGGATGTTTTTTTTTTGTTTTTTTTTTTTTACTGTGCTCAACGCATTAATTTTTCCGCACCGTCACAAACGTTTATTAGTAGGTTTTGGGATGCTTGGGAGAATCACAAAGATCGTGTGGATATTTTCTTCAGGCTGTATGGCATACGTTCCCTTCTTCACAAATTCGCTTTCGGTATGACTGCGTGCAAGAAGATGCATATTTTCTGCATGCGTTGTTTATTCACATGCAAATAGAATGAGAAGGTTTGTGCTACGCCACCGAGATCACGCTCCAGACAACGTACGTTGTCCAGAGTACTCGAAGGCGGCTTTTGGGCTCCGAATTTGTACCTCGTAACCATCGTTATCATAACGAGCTGACTCTCAACCCAAACAATTACGAGATGATTACGGCGTTAAAGGCGTGATATACTAGCTAACCAACGCAATAAATAGTATACGTGCATTTATTACAAGAATAGAAACTGATGAATATTTCCAAAAATCTCTTCATTGCTCTCCAACCCTTCCAGGCATAAGAAACAAATCCTAGTCTACTCGGGATGGCGTTCTATGAATCGAAGAAAAGTACTCTTACACTCTTGTCCTGGACTGAGGACCCGGCCAATCAATCAGTTCGATTTTACAGTTAAATTAAGTTTCCCCTCCTCCTCCTCCTCCTCCTCCTCTTGAGCGCAGTTTTCGTATGACGCATATCTGAATATTGGGGATATAAGGCTGTGAAAAATGTACTGAATTTCCCTCCAGGTCTGAACAAACATGGTGTTACTGTATCTTTACCGTATACGTTACTCGTTTTGCTCAATGAACCCCCATACTGGTTAGAAGCCTAGTATAAAACCCACAAAGTGGGTTATCTGTAAGTCAACCTACAGGTTTTGCGGCCCATAGTGCATGTCGGCATACTTTAATGCTATTACAACGTAAAGTGATGAGATATAATACTTTCGATCGTTCGGCGAGGTTGCAAAAACGGAATTTTTTTTCATATGACTTTCGGGAATCGTAATGCCTCCTGCGAAATACGACAGCCCCGAAGGCGTGGTATTTGTTTTGGTGTTGAATTTTGGCGGCTTTCTTTGTTCTAAAGATTTCTGAACACTGAAGCTGACGCTTAATCCGACTCTTCGCGCTCCGCACACGGCCGGCTTTGCAAAAACTGGGGCGGCGCCGGCAACGTTTCTTCCGGAGCGGTATCAAAAACTGTTCTTTAAATAGCGCCTTCAGCTGGTGCATGTGATTTAAAGTGTTTTATTATGATGAAAAGTTACACACACAAAATCTGGTGCGAACACGCATCATACGTCAACCGAGCGCAAAGAAACAGCAGGGAGAGCAAGCCCGAGTGAAGCAGACGACAGATGCGAGAATCCCTAAGCTGACGTCACGGAGACGCGCTTCGCAGTGCCACCTGTGGTCGCGCTCACCGCCAATAGTGAAGCTATGTTCAGACTACCGACGCAGAAGCCACACCGTGATCTATGGACGTAAAAAAACGGCATGTCACTCAGTTCGATTGGCAGAGGCGTGAAATGACTTCATTCTTCAAAGTTATTACGACAGTTGCGGCAACAGTCTGAATCCGGAATAACGCGGCGAAACGATGTCGTGCAATGTGTTTACATATATTACAGTTTTGTATGCTAGTACTGCTGGCGCCACCACCTTACTAGGTGCGGAGAGGACCCGACGCGGCCGCAGGGACGTCGGGGAGTGCCACGGTGCCATGTGCACAGCGTCGTTGATCGCTGGTGACTGTTACCGTACTGGACGAGGCAGTGCGGTTGAGTACGAAGCTCTGCCGGCGGAGGCGCTGTAGAGAACTTGAGTCCCACCGCACTCCCCTTGCACATGGGCAGTTGGGGGCACAGTGGTGCTCTTTTTGTTTGTGTTTCATCTGTAACTCACGCGAGAAAGCGTAATGTAGTCTGATGGGTCGTGGTGTCATACTTGGGACACTGAGTGCACGCATTGTAATTTGTTTGGCTTTTGCTAAACGTGTTTAGAATGAATTCGGCAATACTAATGGCATTCCGTGCGTCATAATTATCAAGTTATCTTACCAATAAAAAAGCGGTTTCCGTGTGAAGGGCAATATTTTATACTGTAATTCGCGGTCACCTGGTAAGAGCATAACCGCATACAATAGCAATGGCCTGATAAGAGCATACGCCCTTCACCGCCAGTATTTGCGAAAAAGAGAAGGTGGTAAAGAGACAGAAATTAGTCATGTGTACTGATTTAGAACTTTCAAAAAACAGGTAAAACACTGAGGAATGCTAGGCATATATACCGATCGTTTCACTGGACATTCTCCAAGTTACGGATAATGGGCAATTCATTTCAAAGCTCCTAGGCATTTAAAAGTTAGCAGCGCAGTTTTTTTCAGCAGTACTAGTCTGAGTAAATTACATACAGTAAGAATTCCTTATAATCCCACAGGCTGTTACAGGGACTTTTTAAATGTCAAAATTAACATACAGCTTTGCATAGCTTTCCACATGGTCTCAAGAAAAAGTCTATTCATCGGATCCCCAAATTACGCACACAGCGAGCTTCTCACGCAGCTCATGGCAGTTTCAAAGAATGGTAACGACAAAAATTGCGTAACGAGCCAGGCAATCATTGATACGACTCAGTGCGGCCAAAAGTAAGTAGTGTAACAATTACACGCATTCGATAAGGAGTGCCGGCTTATAGCCCAGAAGTGAAGAACATTGGTGCGGGCAAAAGAGGAAAATCACATATAGAGAATTCGATATTACGTGAGGTTATGGTATTATCCATGATAGCAGTACATTATGCGTAATAAAACACACAAGGGTGTGCTGTTAAGTGGGAAAAGTCTTTCGGTCAGATTTCTCCGCACGTGAATATAGGGCAGCTAACAATGCTCGATTTGTGTGAAAGCATGGGATCTCCTCATAATACGTGCTTCTGGAACCCCAAAAGCGTTTCAGAACCTTTGAAATCTGCTTCTGAACGTAGCTTTTGTGTGTATAAACAACCTCGCATGAACATTGGTTCTCCGGCCACACATAACTTTCCACGCACACTTCAAGGGAGCAGTCAAGGTCTGAAAACCGCGCTAGATCTCAAAGCCCTGCAACCTCGTAGCTTGGTGCGTAGGCCTGCTAACTAAGACGGAAATAAATAAACACTATGGTTGCACACATCTGTGTAGGTTGGTGCTTCAAGTGCATTTCCGCTCGAAGTACATTTTCGCGGGTCGCAAGTGTGTTTCCGTTAATTACATGCGGCGTCAATCTCCACCTTCCCACGCGGTTTCCTTTTTGGTAAGGACCAACATCAAAACCCCCTGAGGCAGACGCAGTTGAAACGTGTACAAATGCGTCCCAGTGCGTCGCCGCTGCCGGCAGCTTGCGCTCGCTGAATACAATCTGCTCTCGCGAGCCGAAACGTCGCGCGGAGGCGGCATACGGATTACCAGGAGTCAAGAGCGGACATATCCCACACACTCAGCTGCGCGCGCAAGGATGCCGCGTGCAGTGAGATAAGGGAGCGCCGTATCCATTAGACGGTCCCGATGAATACATCGGGCCCAGTAGACAACAGGCACACAGCCAGCTGGTGGTGCAGAGCAGGAGATCTCGTGTGACGACGCCTACGGCAGGGCGCCGTCGGTGCATCTCGTTTAGAGCGACGCACGCGCCGTGCAACTTCCGGCCGAGACCGCAGAAATATTGACAATGGTCGTGCCGTCCGACGATACGGGGGCGAATTAGGCGATGCGTGGACGGTCCTAGCGACGATGCAGACGAAAGCGTGCCAGATTTCCGACATGAGACGCCAACGCTTTTTAGGGCTCATCGCTTTGAAATCGTGGGCAATTCTTATTTAGCGTGGCACAGAAGCGGTGTGGCCATGGCCTGCGCTGGGTCCTGCCAGATCTTCATTATGTGAGAAGTTCGGGCCAACGCGTAGGTTGTTTATTCGGGGGAACGCTCGAGTTGGGATAATAGATTTGGCACGCCCTGTCCGGGAGATATCAGGGGAGGTAAACAAGTTGCTGATGCAATTAACGCTCTCAAAGAGAAGCTCTATCTGTTTTTGATACTCACCGTTAGTACGGTGAAGTTTTGTCTCGTACTCCTGTGGAACTTACGGTGTAAAAAAAGCTCTAGGACGTGGTTTTAAAAAGTATTCAGTTATGTACAAGTATAAGAAGTGGATTTCACTCGGACGAATCATGCCATTTAGGCCTATTTGAAAAATAATTGATACTGGGAACTGAAATGCGTTCTTTACAGCGAGCTTCAGCAAGAGTTTCGGAGTATCATGGTCAACATCACCGTTGATTGCAACGTAGTTAAGCAAAGTGCAGTATTGGGCGAGTTGGTTATCCATCATTACTAAACAGCGGACGGGCACAGCGCTCGTCCTGTGTACCTCAGCTATAGTCCGTGTTTTTGTTGCGCTGTTTAGTAATGATGGTTGATTGCAAGTTCTCTTTTATTAGCGTTTTAACATGACGTACACCCACCGCCGCATGAAACTATATCGGGGGCTTAAAATTTGCCAGACATGAGTAAGGATATGTTACGCCGAAGTATAGGGCACGAAATGTAAGATGATCCATCCGCAGCACTTTTGCAGGAGTGGTGTGTAAAACTGAAGTAACCTTCTCTCTACGGCCTCTCTGAATCAGCTGTGACCTCCATATCAAGTGTCAGTCTTAAGTATAGGTATTGTTATAATCTTCGCCTTCACAAATATAAAGGCGATCAAAGTGACGTTAAGTTGTGAAGGTCACTTTGATCGCCCTTCGTCCATCGATTTTGTGGTTCACTTAGCACTGCAATCACTAAGCGACAAAACAACATTGACTTCAGGTAGGGCAAGGGTTTGTAGCTGACGACAACTGTAAGTTCAAACCTTGCAAAACAAGGTTGCACCGATGTGGAGGATTCACGTTGGCCTTATACAAACTGAACTTGAAATTTCGTATAGTCAATGCGCCACGCCCAACTTAAGCTGGGTGGGCCAAGTTACTGGGATGCAGAAAATCATATCCGATGGAGATCGGCTTGCCATTTGCGCATAAACACATTAGTGAAGTGTAATTTGTGTAATTTAGTGAACTGTTCTATTTGTACATTGTTTGCGCTGCCCACCAATAAGTATTTAGTGCTGGGAAGCAACACTTCAGACACATGTGGCGTACATCGTCGCATCGGCAATTGCCGAGATGGTAGCGACATTGTCTTCACAGAAAGCAACAAATGTTGGCTGGTCGATCAATGCCATACCTTCCACTGAAACTATCCTCTTCCAAAACGTGCCGTAGGCTGGCCGTGTCAGCACCTTTCCCGGCTTCACACTGAACGCATACGCCAAAGATATTTTGCACAGAGGTTTCGAAACTAAAAGCCTTACAGTTTTACAGCGCGGAAAGTAATAAGGCCAGTCTGCTAAGAACACGCGCTCATTCTGTTGTAGGCGCAAGCCTAGGCGACAGCGTTACGGGAACTGAGTCAGGATGAGGGTGGATGTAGTTGGGGAGGGAAATTCAGTTCGTCATCCCCCACAACGAGAATCATACTGCTTGTGCGAACTCCAATACAGACAGCGGAAAATTTTAAATATGGAAGGCAATGTGTTACGAAGAGAGAATACAAACTGGGCTTCCAAATCTAAGGTCTCAAGAAAAACTAATGTATAACATACACAAGCCAATATTGTGCCCACAGCTTTGGAACAATCGATCACCGGCTGCCTTGTTTACATACATACGCGACATTGAGGTGTGCGAACACCTTTGGCTATTATAGATTGGCTTATAAATCGGGTTTGGTGGGATACTTTGCGTGTGAAGTTTGTTCGTTGGACAAGGAAAACTTTGAAGCTAACTACGTCCGTGAAGTCGCAGTGTAGGAAACGTTTAACTCGAAAAAACTGTTTGCTGCTTTTATACTTGGACGAGTGGAAGCAAATAAACGTTCTCCGCGTGCTTTACCTGAACCTGAGCAGTCACAGGGGATTCGGGGCGATATGGCGACGTCCGCAATACCGATCTCTCCATTCGGAGATCGAACACTGTTTTGTTCTTATTATGCACTACATCACAATAATGCCTGGGTGTCCGAATAATATTTTGTTGGCCATTTCTGTTTCGTGTCTTTTATTTGCTTGAGTCTGGAAGTGGAAGTAAACTTTGCATTGGCCAGAATTGTTGTTCCGGTATCCTGCCGAGATTGCGTCAGCCCCTAAGCAGAGTGAAAATGGCATTGTATAATGTGCTAGCTTTCGGCCTAACGTGAACGTCGAACTGCCGACCAGGTAAGCTGGACAACGACGTTGATCTAGGCTTGGCAGGACATGAAAGCCAACCAATGAATGCTAGCCATCGCATTGCCAATGACCGGCCGCTGGTGAATGCTGCTTAGTTTCCTGGTCCTGCCCCGCCGTGCGTTCCACATGAGTATAAACTGTTCGGTTTTCTGCACATATCCACTCGATTTGTAGTTAGGAAATGGCAGAACACTCTGCGCTCGCTAAAATGGCCACAACTGGAGTCGTTGTTCAACATTGCAACTGTCTTATTCATTTCCACTGGATCTCTCCGATTTGGGCAATAGCCTTGTTTCAAAAAAGATAGGAGAGTCGAAAAGAATATTAAGTATCTCTCTGGCGCGCGCATACACTTAAAAAAAAAGCCCTTCGTGCCCAAAAAACATGTCTTAGGGCCCCTTGCCTGAAATGTGGGAAAACAGTTTATCGCAAATAAATTTTATACTATGAAAAAATGAAAGCAAGGACCGAAGAAACAAGTAATGGGCATTGTCATTTTTAACGATGATTTCACCATGTTTGAATCTTGCACATGGGGGTTCAAATACGCGAAAGATTCATTTCTGTGATATTACTGTAGAGTCGACTCCCGTTATTACGAAGTCTACTTTGACGGCAAGAGACTTCGAATTAGCCGAACTTTAATTAAAAAAAAAGCACAAAAGCAACATTGCCATTAGCCCGAAACACGTCTCCCTTCTTGCTTGAATTCAAAATCTCGGCTTTCGTCGGCAACTCGAGCGTACGTATTTGCCCTGATAGTTGAGGTTTATTGCTGAAATGGAAGCCAGAATCGCACAAACTGCTCACACGGTGCTGCATGCAGCAAAGAAGGCTGATGACCTATATAGAGGGTGGCGCCTACTCTGGCGCTAGTCTCAACTGGTTTGCCGCTTTATCAAACATGGGCTGCAACACTTACGATAGCACCGACATAGTACAGAGCAGGGCACCGCTTTGGCGTTTGAGGTCTATGAATTCGATCTAGCAATGACTGTCACCTCGGGCTTTTCATTCGACATAATTTTCAATTAACCGATTTAAGAGGTTTTAGCTTCGCATTATCGAGCAATTTTTTCCTTTTAATTGCATGTAAAATAGCCGAGACCAACGTATCACTTCCAATTAACCAAAAAATTTCAGTTAATCGACTTCGAATTATCGACAGACGACTCTATCTGGATTCCACCCTACCTTACCACCCCCATAGCTTTGAAACTGCTTCTACTGGTCAAACGCTACACAAGCTCACATAATTTCCACGGCAACAGGTCTTAAAATCCAGTAATAACCCTGTAGGGGCAAAAGCCGACTCCCCTTCAACATTACATTACTGCTGGGAAGGTTTTTTACGCTCCCCTTTTTGTAATAAGGATATTCGGGCATGCAAAATCTATCCGTGTGAATATTTGAGGAACACGCTTAGAATTGAGCACATTTATACTATACAGCATTCGCTATTGCCGAATTCTGCCCTGTAGACTCGATATTTAGTTGTTTGAAATCTTTGCGCACTTCAATATCGAATAAAAATATCTTGTTGACCCTATATGGTACGTTTACATGCTAAGAGAGTACGGTCTGAGTAATACATTAAGTTTTATCGCATGGAGGAAACTTCCTGTCCTTGGCGGTGCAATTATAAAACGGAAGGCGCTGCCAGAAGCCCGTCGTTATGTTGGGAAGTCAAGCAAGGCACGAGATTTTCCTCGTGATAGTAATAATTATAGGTTTGAGCAACAGTGTGCGTCAAGCATAGTAACGTACGATACAGCACTGAGACGCCAGCTGTTGCAAACAATTTGGAAACTAGTGGGATGCAATTAATACTGCACCAGCAAAAGCATCACTTGAGCCCCTGTTGTTTTAATTACTTCTAACATGACTCACCGTATAATGCATTGTTTTAAGTGCATATTTCTCTTCCATTTCCTCTTTGAGTCATTGAAAACTGGCAGTTGACGAAAATGTCAGGGGAGTGCAATTTTCGGATCGCGGTTACATATACGTCGCTTAAGAGGCAGGCATGAGTTCCATTTTCAGCAATGTTCCCACGTAGTAGCTAGAACCGATGGCCGACGCTTTATTGTGGACGCGAGATAACTTGTGAAGAAAAATTTGCATTGACGTTGGCGATGCTTTCAGTTACACAGTGCACGCATCTTTTGTTGAGCGTATTAAAAACTTTCGGAAACAAAGATAGAGGAAGATAAAAAAACAGCACAATAAGTGCAAACCAGCTTTGTTCTAGGATTATGCTGCAAGGTTTTCAAAATCATTAAAGAAGAAGGGCGAACGTGCCCATTGCATCAACGAGAACCGGCGTATTAGGCGTGGTACGGCCGATGACAATTGCATCAAAGAAAGGCGCAAAATCATACATTTACAAAACATTGCTTAGATGGCTTGGATATCTAGTTGCCCGTTTGAACGACCGAGCACGTCCAAAGTTTGAGGAATACAATCTCTTGCACACTCAAAGGCAATTTTGCACGTAACGGAATCGTCATCGGTTTTGATAGGAGGCACTGTGTGCTACCCAAACTTTATAACAAGTTTAAATAGTCACGTCACACATGCGCTTCAAAAAATCAGACGATATTATATATAAAAGTATAATTAAAAAAATAAATAAAAATTATAAGAAAGGCATGACCGACCCCTGGACATTGCTGAAATCAGGCAGCCAGCCATCGTGGCGTTCCAGCATCCTATAATAGTGCAAAAATGTCATATATATTCAGCGTGAATAGACGGATATTGCTCTATTGGTGGTCATGAACTCCTCATTTCTTTTTTACGAACCCCAACGCAACTTATGTCATTGAATTCCTGAAAAGATGAAACTGCCACTTCCCCACTTCTTCCCCACTTCTTCCCGCACTTAATTTCACTATTAAAACGTCGTTCTTGAATGGTTTGCTCCGGGGCTTACCACCGGTTAACGTTTAAACGATTCTGTTAGCAAAGTTCGGTTGAAACGAGACACCAATACCTGCAGCATCCTTCCTTTGTTATTCGCCAGTTTTAATGACGTCTTGACGTTTAGCGCTTAAGTTTTAGTGCTTCGCCAGGACACTGGATTATCGCTTCCAAGAGACATGGTGATAACGGCAGTAAGCCTCGTTTTGAACTTGCTTTACACTGCTACATTCCTATGATGGCTGAAAGATTCATTGCAGGTTGATAAACCTTGATTATGAACCTTTGGAAGCCTCTTTCGTCAGCTGAAGAATAGGTAACAGAGCAAAGGGAAAATAGTTTTACGCGTCGTCATCATCTAAACGCTCACTCCGAAAGTAACACCGAGATAAATCACGCGTTTAAATAACTACTGATGGGAAAGCTGGGTCGCTCCTCCACCGGATCTACGCCCCATCCTTCGTCCTCTCCTGGCCCGCACATAGTCCACGAGCGTGGCCCTGAATTCTGCGGAGTACCCATCTGAGCGCATTCGCGGCCGACCAGAACCCCATCTTTGCAGCCCGCACATGGGCCACTTCAAATAAAGTTCTCTCTCTCTCTCTCTCTCTCTCTCTCTCTCTCTCTCTCTCTCTCTCGATCTGTAAATAACGTGCATTTCATGTTTGGCGACCGCGCATCTGTTTTCGACAAAACACAACTTCAAATCTCTGATAATTCTGGTTTTAGTATTACCCCGTTGGCAATAGTTTCTCCTGAACTCGCAAGCTTTGTCACGCGGATGGTATTTATGCCTTTGGTGAAAGTCGGCAATTTCAGATACTTACCTCTCCACGACCGGTAATTGCAAAAGTATGTGGTAAAAAAAGGGAGAGAACATAAAACATAATGCCAACTGACCACTGCGAAATAACAAAATTACGGGTGCCAAGTCGCGGGAGCTCGATCACACGAAGTATGAAGTATGGTAAAGGGGGCAAACACTATCTTGTGCAGAGCCCTCACGGCCACTTACTGCTACAGAATGCATGATGAAGCAGTGGTATTGCACTCCA
Organism: Haemaphysalis longicornis; assembly: GCF_048455015.1. NCBI lineage: Eukaryota > Metazoa > Arthropoda > Arachnida > Ixodida > Ixodidae > Haemaphysalis > Haemaphysalis longicornis. The sequence goes on along the minus strand of NW_027526445.1, from coordinate 150,756,403 downwards.
AGTGCAAAATAGCGTCGGACATAAAGGACGTGTATCCCTCATGCGTCGTTTCCTGCTTAAAGGGACACTGAAGTGAATTTGTCAAGCTCCCGTTTTTGCTTGCACTGCGTAGACTGGCTCAAATTAGCACACTTTTCATCGTTTATCCGGTTGACAAATCGGTAATTATTTTACAAAGCGCGAAAGAAGAAAAACTACCATGCGCGGTTTGCGGCGGCCGCACCAACTAAGGCTGTGACGTTGAGAGGAGGGGCGCCGTGATTGGACGATGCCCAAGGTTAGCAATCACACAAGTTTCGGTTTCGGTTTCGGTTCTGTAAAACATAACCAATGGCTTTGTTGGATGGGCATTCTCAATATTTCAGTAATCATCGTACCGCGCTTTTGCCATGTTGTCGGCTGTAAAATGCACAAGATAAGCCTCCCAGGACGGCTTGTAGTCGTAGCATTCACTAGCCGAGACCTACGCAGTGCATGAACGCCCTCCGCGTACCCGCACACGCCCAAATGTCATGCGCTTTTCCCCCATATTTGGAGCTTGCCTCCCTCATGCCTGTATCGTAAAAAGCGTGTTCGCACCAGGCCAAGGGTCTGTTCATTCTGGCCTGTGCCCACTGCCTGCAAGCAGTCGGTGCTTATGGCAACAGCACGCCAACGAGAACTCGCTAGCGCGCCAGTGCTAGCCTGCGCGCGTTTTGTGAACTAGTTCGTGTAGCCATGAACGTTGCGGCCCTAAAAAAGGTGAACTCCATATAGAAAACATCGGCGGAAAACAAAAAAGTTAACTTACAAAAAAAAAGAAGCACGTACCCGCGGGGATTCGAACTCGTGACTCGCAAAACATTTGGGGAGAATTCCTAGCGCCCCAGACTGCTAGGCCACGGAGCGGGACGCGAAAGTCTTGCTAATATAAGGTATATATTGTACAACCGGTTTACACTTTTATTTAGTTTTGGCATTTCAAGCCGCTTAGGTGACTATTTGTTGTACTGCGATCGTGCAGTAAGCGTCGCCCGAGTTTCCACAGTAGCTCACGTCTAGCAATTGAATTTCGTAGACGGAAAAGCGTTCGCAGATGCGTAGTCGTGCTGCTGACCGCTGTGCTTGTTCGCCCAGCGCAAAAAAGTGATTCCCGCGCCCTAGTTTTACGCTGTACGGTAAAAATATCAGTTGATTTTATTTGCTTAGTACCTATATTGACTTCGCTGACTCTTCTCCCGCCTTCAAGAGGCCTTATATTTTCCTACTGGCGTACCAGTCAGCGAAGCGTCGCATGTGCAGCGCTTGTGTGAAGCGACCTTGACTTGGAGCTAGATACAGTGTACAAACAAACCAAGTAAAGAAAGGCACATTCTTCCATTCACAAACGTGTCCTGGCTTCGTTTCAACTAAGCGAACGAATTGCGACCAAGCAATTTTTTTTTAACCTCCTTGATTGCGACGACCCGCCGGCGGCCGGCGGACGAAACGCTGGACCGACTGACTCTGTCGGCCGGGGAGCCATGCAGTAGCGCAGCCGTGGCGCAGCCAATTGCCAGCTCATCCCCTCCTGACGTCACACGAAAACGCCACAGAAAATGGGCGAGCGTAAAGAGAGGAGGACAGCGTTTTCGAATTAGTTTTTCTACTAAATAAAATCGCGTAAACGCGCCTAGAGTGGTCGAAACATGGCCTGGGGACTCCGGACTACAATTTGCGCTAGTAATCCCGCAATGTTTACATATCACTTCAGTGTCCCTTTAAGAAATCCGCCTAGTACGCAGCAGACGAGCGTCGAGCTGACATTTTCCGATGACCTGTGAGATCACCACTGGCTTCCCTTTTTTTAAATTGACTTGTTATCCTCTGTAATGGAAAATCAGTGCAAGGTACCCGTCAGAATGAAGAGTCCTGTAAACACCACACAAAAATCGCGTAGTCGCTGCCCGTGACCAATCGTTGCTTGCGAAATGTACCCAGTATCCACGCAAGTGTTAATGTTGGGGGACTTTTTTCAGCATTACTATAGGACATGGAATCCGCCAGGAACTAGCTCACGTAGGTATGATGACGGATAGCCTAGGGCTGCACTGATAGGCGTATATGGAGACTTGCTGGCTGTGTCGTACGCTCCTATAGAATGGTTGCCACCGACCCCGTGTGCGCGAAGGCACTTCACAGACGTGCTCACTTGAACACACGTATACCTTAACGAATACCAGTATGTACGCGTACTACCCGTACGCCTATCACTGCGTCGCATCACTTCTACGGCGGCAGGGTAAAGAGATGGAAGAGGCGGCGGAAGAGAACCCAGAGCGGTGAGGATGGAACAGTGCGCTGAGTGCGCCGAGAGTTTTTTCATCGTGCTAAACTGCTAATCCGGAGCACACGCTGTGTCTTCACGCCCGTTGGCAAGTACGTCCCCACTCAAGCGCCAGCCATCTCCGTCTGTCCGGCTCAGAAGTGCGTCTGTCTGCTGACCCGTTCATCTGTCGGCCACAAACGCCCTCTCCTTGTCTGTCATGGAGGCGGCTGGCCCGACAGGCGTCTGCGAACGAATACGAGCTAGAAGCGGGGCTGTAACATAGGCAGTCGACGCAGGGATAACAAGGTACTTGAATGAAGGGGGCGAAGGTCCGCGGCTCTTTGTGAGAGAAGTGATTGAGAAGGATCAACGAGAGAGAGAGTAAGAGGCGTTAGTGAAAACACGTGCAGAAGGCGAAGATGAAGATTAGGGTGGAGACGGGAGTGACATTGATGTACACGATCAAAGTGATGATCCCGGGCACGCACACGTGGAACCAATCATTCGCTTCAGTGTACGCCGTGTTATACACACGAATACGCGGAAAATCGCTGTTGAGGTCGCTGGTAAGAAAGCAAGAATATCGAGGGCATCGTGGTGAGAGCGAAAAGGACGCGGGCGGTGCTTAGAAGCGGACGAGAAACAAACAGAGGAGGCACGAGTGACGGATGATTCAGAGAGCGGACGGAGATTTCGGTTACAAGCATCAGCTGTCAGCACTGCGGCTGCCCTTGCATTGAACGAAAGAACGGCGCCTCAGAATGTGTTCTCACCTCTCTCGAGAATCCAGCGTTCCGGATTTCTGCGGTTTCCCCTGATGAGGACTCCACCTCTCCTCTTCCGTTCTGTACTGTAGTACTTTGTGTGCACGGCTTTTAAATGCAGAGCATTTCAGTAACTCACGATGTCACCCGCGTTGACGTCCGTAGTCCGCACCGCACACCTCCGTACTATATAAAAAAAATACTATCCGGCGCCCGCTTTCGATCCCTCGACCCTGCGGGCGGAACGCAATGTACATGCTGCTCTACCCACTGCGCCACAATGCCGACACAGAATGGGACGCTACGAACGCGCCTTATATCGTTGACTCATTCAAATTGCTGCTGACGAGCGCTCTCTCGTCAGCAGTTGCCACAAGTGCCCTAGGAGAGGTTGAAGAGGTGATTGGTTCCTATTGATAAGGGCGGAAGAACTACGTTGGTTGCTTTTGGCCTGCTACTAGAAGTCTGCTTGAAGACGTCGCAACACCACCGTTAGCGTAAGAGGCGCAAAAAACACACACAGACACACACACAAACACACACACACACACACACACAGACACGCGCGCGTGCGCGCGCACACGCACGCAAAGGCGCACATGCACACACACACGCGCACACACACGCGCAGACGCACATGCACACGCGCACGCACACGCACACACGCACACACACACACACACACACACGCAAACACACGTGCATCAACGCACAGACACACCCACACGCACAAGCGCACGCGCATGCGCATGCACAAACACTCGCACACACACACACGGACACACGCACACACACACACACACACACACACACACACACACACACACACACACACGCATGCACACACGCAGGCACCCATGCACGCACACACAAATTCAGGGGAGCGCTGCAGTCGAACCCGGATACGCCTGTATTCATCTCGGAGTGTACCGCCAAATAATTCCAAATATAATGGATACTTCACCACACAAAACGCACGTTGCATACAGATGAAAGAGCCCACGAAGATGTTGACTCCGCAGATACAAACAGTAATCGAAATGTGCGTATTAGCTATATCCGCTATTGCTTCTAGCACAATTTACAGCCCTGAAGGATGACGTATATGACTGCATTCCGTATACGCCGCTGATGCTCCGGCGACATGGTTGCTGTCTACACGAAGAAATTGAGGTAAATGATGTACCCGTAACCCAGCGGCGCCCAGGTTAAAGTACGGAAAGGGGAGTGGTATGATCAATAGATGGCGCAACAACTTTCGATGTTCTACCTACCCCAAATCTCCTTTTTTATCGTCTCCGGCCGCGTCTTCAGCATTCAGACGCGAGGTCAAAGAAAAGCGCGCGTGCCCTGCGACCCCTGTGGCTTGAAAGACGCAGCAGGTGCGCGCGCGTGCGATGCGTGTGGCACGGTGGAACACGTTCCTTATCTTCGCACCTTCGTGCCGGGTGTAAATTTTGTTTGCCCAGTAGTGCATCGCGAAGACCTGCGGTGGTGCGAACTGTTCATGTCAGACGCTTGGGAGCTATCCATCAGGAGTGAAATACCCCCAGCGGTCGCCCATATTCTTGACATATCTTCCTCAATCTTGTTCTCGTTTTGCTGCACACATAAAACATGCACTGTTGTATTTGTTGCTTGTTTTGTGCTTTTAAAGTAGTAGAGTTTACAATGTCACAATGTACCTCATGCCACGCCTAGCTGCACGGCCTTTTCCTCTTCACTTGATACTTATACTAAGGGGAAGAAAAGCAACTTGGCAGGAGACTCAGGTGACTATCAGTGTGGTCCCTCCTCTATAATGTGAAATATTTCAGCAGTGAGCATTAATGTATCTTATGTACACTATAAGAAACCGGGGAAGTTCGAAATCCAGAAATTAGCCATTAAGAAATCATACGCCCTTATCACGGAGTGGAAATAATGGACAGCGAATAATTCTGACGCAGTTTGAATTAGGGTAACGAATGGTAATTGTTGCTAGGTCACACACGTCAGCAAGAGTAAGATCACGGTGAAGTGACAAAGTCAAAATGAATATGCTTGACATGTCGGAACCCGCACGCGTTCTCTGCCCACAATGTTGCAAGTATGGGGCCGTTGTCAAGGGACTGTCCTTCTATTGTCTTGCCAAAACTGGTGCGGAAGTTTTAGTTTCGCACATTTTACGTCCGCTTAAAACTGTCGATTCTGAGAGGGCTGCCTGATTGGGTGGAAGCAACGACATGGATGGGACGCAGCACTTGCAAGACAAGGTGGGGTGTCGGTTTAAGCGCGTGGCAATGGTCAGAAGCCCCGCAGGTGTAACTACATCACTATTCAAAAGTACGCGAAGTGCACGTCCTTGAAAAAGACACCACTCAGAATTCCTACCCAAGCGTGACCTGTCAAACGATTGCGGGTGTTCAGTTCCGCGAAGTTCAGCCCTATTACAAGAGAAGGATACGCGGTCACATTTAACGAAAGGTTCTCACGTGTGAAACACAAAGCGGTTATGAAAACAAAGGCACGGTTCGTTCATTAAAAAACTACTTTGGCCCGATAACGATGGTACCAATTTTATCGCAAACTTCCAACGAATAATTGAGGTATTAGTGAAAATTAATGAAGCCGTATAAATCCAAGCCACTTTAACGGTAGTTCTCTGTGACGTCACGCAATCTTGTTTGTGCGACTGGCAGCCGCCTACCGAAGCCACCGCCCAGAATTTGGACTGGGACATTGTAGGAGGGTTTCTACTTCCGTTTGTCGCATCACTTCAATTCTAGCGTACAGTTACCACCCTTATAACTATGTTTCTATTGCTGGCCAAGAATACGTCACTACTGCTCGCACTACGTTCCGCTTCCTCGCGGGACAAGCGGAGTATCCTTCGCCGTATAGCATACAGAGGCGAACGGTCACGCGTCGTAGACACTCCCCTATCTGGGTCTAGCCCGTCCAAAGAAATTAAAGCATTGTCTATGCGAAACCGCAACTCATTCACATCGCTATATTTCGCTGTGTGCTACAAACTAGCGCTACAGTTCATGCCTCGCTGTCAATGTAACCTTGAAAAGTCAAGCGCCCGTCGTGCGTGCGTCAAATGCTTCATGGTGTGCCTTGTTTCGTATACGCCCGTCTTGTTTCGCGGACGTCTGTGGGTTTGGAAGAGATTTATGGATATATGAACCGCGGTTCAGGCGATGGCTTAGTAGATTGAAACTACGGATGTCTGTCACAGAAGTTGAAAGGGTTCTGGAAGCGTGTCGGCTGCATGTTCGCTTAGGAAAACTGTAGCCGTAAAGGAGTGCAAATATGGCAAAACCCCGCAGGTACGCAAAACGCTTTGTTGAGCGCTCAGCAGGAGACATTTCTGACGAACTCGGATGCATATATTTGCGTTTTCGTTACGCTGGCGCCTTAAACCAGCTCAAATTCTTCGCTCGTGTCAATTCATAATCGATCGGGGATAGCGCATTCCCTGTTTTATAACTGCAGAATTCCAGGCTTTTGCGAACGTAATCTATTAATTTTGCCTCGGGTCGCTCTTTCAGCGAGAGCAAGAGTGAGAGAGGGGGAGAAAGTGATAGAAAGAGATCAAGAGAGAGATAGAGAATTTCGAAGAATGCGATAGTGGGATTAAAACCGCAGTTCGGGAATCCATGTGTGGCCCCATAGCCGTTTTCGCCAGTGTCACCATATGGGTCTCGTCCTGGAGCCGACAGCTGGTTCACAGTGTCTCCCGCAGCTCAGGAAAAGAATGGGTGGGAAGGGGGAGTGCGGCTGGGTTGTGTGCTTCCCCACCCAAACTCGCGACAACCACAATAAGCGCACGTAAACACTCCAGTGTTGTCGCGTTAATCGCTCTGTTATCAAAACATGAACACAAGTACAAAAAACTCGAGAACAAAAAACCAACGATTTTCGACACTCCTTTGCATTTCTGGCCATTTGAGGAACTTCACCAGCCCCGAAATATCATTTCCTACTGTTCTGCAAACTTACGAATTCAGTACAAGCCGCTTCTTCCGGAAAGAGTGCGGAAAAGCTTGATCAATCCCCGAACACTCTTGTATAGACTCTGACAAATGGGATTGCCGTAATCAAAAAAGTTCGCAATAAGAGGGACACGTTAGTGAAGTGTATAGTGTTCGGTAGTGCGCTCCTGAATATTGTTTTTGTTGCAGCAAATTTGTTACTCTAGCCTGACAGTATAAAAGCGCACACTTGTGCGCGTATTATCCCGTTATTATGTGCTACAATTCTACGCAAAGGCACCTGTAGGCTAACATCGCCCTCGTTCTGGCCACAACCGGACGGGCCCTAACCGTAACTAAATCGAGCATGATTTCTACGCTGCGGAGCTGCTTAAGACTCACAAAAAAGGATAATTGCCAGCCAACTGCAGTTCTGGAAATATTTATCCGGTCTCCGGATTTAGACTGGCAATGGTACACCGAAAACGGAAATAATGCATCTTTTAGTCTGAGTTGGGTTTGGGGATAGAGCGGGCCATAAAGAATACCTTCGAACAAGCACCAACAGTTTCAATAAAACAATGACGCCGGTTCGATCCCGGTGGTGGTGGCTGCTTTTCAGACGGGGATGCAAAGCGAAAACGCCCGCGTGTCAAGATTTCGGCCCATGTTAAAGACCTGCATGAGGCCAATCCGGGCAATCCGGAGCCCTCCGCCACCCCCAGGTCTATAGCTTAAATGTAGCTTCAGTGCATGCTTTAAGCACAAAGAGTTTGAATATTTTTTTTCGATGCAAGATCACAACAGGGTGGATACTGCGACACAGCGGATGTGAAATAAGAATAGCTTCCTCTCCGTAGCAGCTGTGTGTAAACGTGATTTTCAATTGTTTCACTGCTGGCAATGCAAGGGCGTCTTGGCAACTACGATAGGAAGTGGCAGAGACGTGGTTAATTGAAAACGCTGTAACGGGCCGACGCGACTATTTACTGAAACTGCTGCCAGGAAGGTGGTATTGCGATATGCGTACCGGTAGAAAGGTTAGACGGTGTGATGCATAACTAAACAGACGCTGTTTCTTCACTAGGTCGACCTTCGTATTGGCGGCAGCGGCTGGTTCGTTTAGGAAGCCTTGCCAGATGTCATACATGTCATCCGTTGTATCATCCACTTGCCGGAGGCTCCGAGCATATACCTTAGAATCGCATTGCACGTCAATGAGGAGACCTCACAAAACGCGAATTGCCTCAACTCTACGTCCGTTAAGTGGACTTTGAGCAGCGATAAAGTTGTCTAATTCGGCAGAGGCACGCCAACTTTAAGTATAGAAATCTGTAAGATATGCCGCAAAAAAAGCATTGATGGAACTTACATGTTCTACTGAAAACAATATTCTCGAGAATTTATACAAAAAGGAGAAGATGCGCCCATTACTTCATCTCGAGAAGTTCATAGCGGAACAACAAAGGCCGGAGGACAGAACGGACGAACATAGCGGTAACTCCCAACTAATTGTATTCAAAAGGCACACGGATATACATTTCGCACCATTATTGTACTCTCACTGCCAACGGCAACGTCCCGTAGATTGCCTGCAATTGCGGTAGTGCTGCGAAGGCAGCTCTCTCCGCTGCAGAAAGCTATTCTCTCCACGCGCCATCCTTGTTTTAAGTGCGAATGCACTTTATAAGCGACCCCAAACCATCCACCGCCGGCGGCGGCGGCGGCGGCGGCGTCCGCAGTGCTCCTCTATATTTAAAAAAGAAACAGCATCCGGCGCCAGGTTTCGATCCGAGGACTTTGCGGCCGCAGCGCGACGCTCTACCGACCAAGCCACGGACGCGACGCTGATATCAGTGTTAGTGACGCGCCTTATATCTTTAACGCATTCAAACTACGTCGTCAGCGGCGTGCGTTGGCGACTCACCGGCGTTATAGCGGCTTGATAACTGCGTGGTGTACACGTGATACTACAAACCCGATGGAAGAGATGGAAGAGAAGGCGGCGAGGCGGTGGGCTGCGGGGGCCGAGCGCAAGCGCCGCAAGCGGGCCGAAAACCGTGCATTCGCACTTTCACATTCTCCCCCTCGGGGAAATGCGGGGGAATTTTTTGTGCTCCTCTGTCAGTACGTGTATTGGCGAGTGACGCGGGTAGCTGCGAAAATTTGGCGAAATGCCCAAGTATTGTTCAGGCAGTACAATATGAGTATTTGTTTGCCATATGCAGTTTTTTTTCTCCTCACAACTTCAGGATGTCTTGACTACTAGGTTTTATAAAGGAACATGCAGCGAAAGAGCGAGTTGGGTTCAAGAGAAAAACTGCTTCGTCTTAATTTTTTGCCTTTACGGAGATGTTAAATCCCGTGCAAGACTACCATAGTGATCATTAAGCCGTCTTGGCCAAGCTTAGTAATAAGCCGGAGGCACTGCTGAGCATAGACGATTGGATGCATCTACATGTACAACCACCAGTCGATCACTTTGAAGAATAAGGAGAAGCAGAAGAAGTAGTCGAGGCCTTCAATGACGAGAGAGCACTCGACGAAGACTTTGCGGTGGCGGACGATGATGTATACGCGGACTGAAGAGGGCACCATACAAATTAAACACTTAAATACTTTCCCTTTCATTAGGTGTTCTGGTGACCAGTGGCTTATATGTATAGGGTGGATGGTTCTCAGTGGCTTATATGGCGGTCGTCGAGTTTTGTTTAGTGAGACAAACACAGCTCTGCTGCGACTTCAGGGTTACACGATTGTGCAAGCTGGCTTAGATTTTTTTGCTCTTAGATAATAACTAGGGGCTTTCCGGAAAGTAAAACCTAAGTAGCGGGTTTGATTACCGGATTTAAAAGAAATGTTAGAAATCACGATAGTGTCACTAAGGCGGCGTACGTGGGGGCAAAGAACGCCTCGTACTTTTCATAGGACGGCACAGTATCCCAGTTGGTGTCAGCCAGTAGCACCTGCCAATCTACTCATTTGCAGTACGGCCTTCGCGAAAAGACGCAACACGCTCTAAGCGTATTTCGAGCGCCTACACCGCGCAGCCAACATCCGGCCTACATCTAGTGGACTCACGGCCGGAGGCGACAGGAGCGGTCGGGGAGTGAAGGAGCCCCCGCGGGCATAGCGCTCACGCAGGGAAAGGTGAGACGTCAGAGAATCCTCGCCGCGTGACAAATGGTTAATTTTGAGCAGTCACGAGTGCGGTGTCGCCGCTTTGACTGACGCGGCGGCCGCTAAGCTGACGCGTGAGGGCGCGTGTCACTGCGCGTTCGGCTTCGTCCTCAAACGAACGCGTGTTATCCGATGCGGTTGCGAGGTTTCGTGGACGCCCCGCGGCGCTTGTTTGCTGCTGTCCCTGTGGCCGCCGACCATTCACGGCGGGTGAATTGGCGCGGCCGAATGTGATGGCTTTCAACGCAACGTGATGGAGCCACGTGTTGCAGAATTCTACACGGCCATCATCATATCATCATAATATCATCATCATCATCATAATCATCATCACAATCACTATCGTCGTCGTCCGAGTCGTAACCATAACCATAATCATCATCATCATTAGCATCAGCATCTTTCTATTTGTCTGTAGGATGCAGACCTGTCCAATTGTCTTCAATCTGCTTCCATCCTACACTGTCCAAATTCAATCGTTAACAGCAATATTCCCTTATCTTATTGTTCTGGCGAGTTTTCCGTCGTATTTACTTCTAGTCCTGTCTCTCGGTATAGCCACTCTGTCACCCCGGTTACCCGCGGGTGGTCGGTTCTCCTCAGTGCAAGTCCAGTCCAACCCCATGTCTGTGTTTATTTGAGCTGGGATATTGTCCACCTGAGTTTACTCCCTAAGCAAGCACGTCCATTTCCCTTCTCGAAGCACCGTCTCTAATGGGGAACATATTCCTGCATCCCCTTCTAATCCTTTCATTGGCGGGAAGTAGTTAGTCCTTTGAAATTACGGACACGCGATCGAGAGGGTGCTGACGATGTTTTGGTACCTGCGTACGGTGCCGACTCGTTTGAACTCGTTTGAGGAGGTGGTAATGATTGTGGTGATGTTGACGGCGCATATTGACGTACCCACACGGGGGCCATTTTTTGGGCTGAAAGCAGATATCCACCAATATACACTAAAACCGACAGACCGACTGCCCATACCCCGGCCTAACACACACAAGAGCATGATTTAGCAACTATCGGCATAAATTTGTATTTAACGCAGAATGCGCTGCAAGGTTTCGGTGAGGAGGAGCGAACTCAGTCTCTGTCAATATGGCGTCGACGACGACGAGGGCGGCGATGATGCTGCAGCTGCAGCTATTGCCAAATATTCCGTTTCCCAAATGATTCATCACTGGGCGCCTAACGCCATCTACTGGTTCACTCTAAACGCTAGCGACGTTCTTACATTCTTTGGAGCAACTTCTAAACATGACTCCCTATTTGACCTCGTTAGCTTTGAGGTAGTCTTTTGTTCAAATTATTAAGGCCTGGGTAAGAGCCAACGCAATTCGAAATGTGCTTTCACCGTCAGCGTCGGCGTTCGTAAAACAGCTGACCAGCTGCTCTTGTGCAGCGCTCCATTGCACATGGCTGTATCAAAGGTGCCTGATAACCCGTACACCTTATGATGAAGTAACGAAGCGGGACAACATATAGCAAGCGAGCGAATGGCGGGAAATCTCCTGTCGCCGGCTACTCGCCCATTACATGGAGGCCGGACACATCGAAGCCATTCGAAAGCGCAATGGAAGTGCATCACGCAGCCAATTCTCTTACTTGCCAAGGGGACGAAACGCTACGATAACGAGGAGCGGAAGCAAATCATCTGTGGCAGGCGTTAAATTGCCCACTCATGCTTTCGCATTCAGAGCACTTAAGAATGGCTTACTTGCTCCCTGGACTTTTTTCGAGTAAGGTTCTCGAAATCAATTCTATATATTAATTGTTTTTTTTTAAATAACAGGGGTCGGAAATTTTGTTAGGTTACTTTAGGTGAGGCGGGCACTTTACACATAAAACGCGAAGTAGCCTGAATGGTGGTTTTACGTCTGAAATATGCCTTTAAAGGAGCCATGAAGACAAAATACAAGTTGGGTTTATTAGAAAGACTGCTTAGTCCTGATAACAATGATACCAATATCATCGCAATCTTCGATCAAATAACGGAGATATTAAAGAAAACGTGTGAAGCAGTCGCGACCCCCTAGCCAATTTCCCGCAACTTTTCTATGACGTCACGGAACCTTATTTGTGCGATTGGCGGCCGCCTAACTGACCTGTCGCGACGACACATGACTGGACGTCTGTAATGGGGCCTCTAGTTCCATTTGACTGCAACACTTGAATGCTAACGTGCAGTTAACGCACTGAAAATTATGTTTTATTGTTGGCCCGTATGACGTCATTTTCGTGCATAAAACGGGACTGTGGTGCAAAATTTGAAAGCTTTTAAATACTTTTTGCTATTTTCATTACAAAACATCTTTTGTGGCTCTAATGGAGCTGAGTGAGATACTGAATCCTAGTTCACACGAACTTGTATTTTCTCTTCATGGCTCCTTTAAAACTCCTCTCAGCAGGGCGCTTCCTCATGCGTTCGGTAGTATGATGGCACAAAAACTACCAGTTTACTCCGGTGGCCAAGAGGAATCGTAAGTACGCGGATTTACTACGATTATACCTCCCCAAAAAAAGGACTGTTTCGCTGTGTGTATCACGCTGTTCTATATAGTAGTATGAAAAGCCCCCTCCATTGCCCTCTTCTCCTTCTCCACCCTTTCATCCACAACGCCTCCTTACAAAATGGCTGCGACATGGTGACCTGTGTCGTGTGAGCTCTAGCGTCCCTTAAAATTTATTGTCTATGTGAAAGTGTTGCTACGCGAATGTATTCGAGGTACTTCCCGCCAACCGAAGCTCGTACGTAATATTGTGGAGCCAGCCTGAACTAACATGCGATTCACTGCAATGTCTCCTCCGAGTCACCGACCTTCTAAACAACGCGGGGCCTTAATGCAATGACCGCAAACGAAGACTGGCTCGTCGGACCATTCGGTTGCGCCTCTCCGAGCCGGCGCAAAGAAAGAATTGCACATTCTTTTATTTTAACCATAATTTTGTGTGACCTGTTGCCATTCTAGTGTCAAATGACACTCAGTGTATTTCTCGCATCGCTGCCCCGGCGATTCCCCGCCAGAAGAGGCGAGCGTTGTACGTGAATGAGGGCGCCATGTCCGGAACGTCACTGGGAAGGCGGAACGATATAAAAGCAATACGTATATCAACCGTCTCAGCTTCAGTTTTGTTTGTGTGGGTCGCTACCAGAATAAAACGTTTCCGCACTGCGAACAGCGACGGAGGAAGTAACCTAGTAAGGATAGTAAGGGTTACGTGGTTTACGTAACGTGGTTACGTGGTTCCGAGCCAAAATTGGCTGAGGCGAGCGGCGCAATGCCGCTTTTCTTGAGAAGTACGTACGAGCAGTGCTCTCCGCGCCGAGTGCGGGGTGCATCATGGCCGCTTGCACCTGACGGCCGCACTGCTTTCACTGGAGAGGTAGAGAGCCAGGCGCCTTTGGGGGAGGTCAACAAAGGGCGCTCTCCGTGCTCTAGAGGGGTGCAAATTGAACCAGCAGGGGACATCTGCCGGAGAATTCTTGTAGGGTTGACGGACGTCTGTGTTGTTTGGTAACGGGAATTATATTCCCCGGAGACGTCACAACGAAGGGAATATTTTCGGAACTTTCCGGGGGGCCTAAAGAGGGCGAATTGCGGGGGGTAAAACCTAAAGCCTACTATCATAACACTACACAAGAAGAAACAGGGAGATGGAGAAGCATTTTAAGAAGTTTGTCGCAGTAAGGATGACGCTTCCTTTCGGGCAACCCTTCATAGTAACCAGATAGTGAGCAATGTGTATCGGATAAGAGTACAGCTTGGCATAGCTTTAAATAAAAATTCCGAATTTATGGAAAGTTGAGCAGTGAGGGACACGTACAGTTTCATTACAATGTTGTTTCTTTTTTTTTCAAGCCGGATGGGCATCACGCGCCTGTATTTGTCGCTGTACATTTAAATCACTATGTTGTTGCTCTAATGCCAGTAGTTCCGTGGCGTCGTGAGCAACTTGCCAGGTGGCGGTGGTGTTCGAGGTGCAAGTGCAAGCAAACAGCGCAGCTTCCAATGCCTGTCTGGCCTCATTAAATGCAAATGGCTAACATTTTCTTCGCTAAAGAGGGTTGTAATAGGTAATTCTTACCAAGATACCTTGCATTCTCGATGTGCTTGTTTTGTTCAATTAGCGTTTTTATATAGGGTTGGTTTTACCTGGTCAAACCATTTTTGTACTCATGTAATTGCCATGCAACAAACCTTCTGTGTGCAGAAAACAATCCTCTCACATTTTGCCATTGAAATGATCAAAAAATAAACAACTTAATTATGTCTATTGCGCTTTCTCGACACTCGAAAATAATATAACATACGGGCTGTGTCAGCACGTATTTTACATATTTTAAATAAAGTCAGAAATTCCCCTACAGGTCTTCTATAGAACATTTCAAAAACAAAACTAAAATACTCTAAATAAACTTTAGCAGTACTCCAAACGCGCTTCCTGAAAGCTCCAAGTGGGACAAAATAATTACTACCAATGCTCCCCTTGAAAACTGCCTTTGTAGTGGCGGTAAATCTTTACTTTTATATAGCACTACAGAAACTCCGGAAATAATGGCAGTGAGGGAAAGGAGTATACCTCCGATCCTCGTTATAATAAAGTGGTGTTGTGGGAATACTTTATTTCGTTATATCCGATATTCATTGTAAAAGTAGAGATAAAAATAGATTGAAATCAATAGGTAATCTGGCTCCCGCAAGAATGCTTGATCCCAAAACGCAATATTTTAATCGTCGATCCCAATATAAACAAGTTGTCTCTTACATTTCTCATTGCCGCCTTTCAACTGAAAGTTCAATGAACAAGAATATGAAGCGCGAACTTACAGCAAAACAAAGTTTATTTGAAAACCAACACAGGCCTGCTTTCCTATTATTTCAACGATTTTGGTCTTGTGGCTATTCATAGAACTGTGCAGTAAAACGTTTTCCACAGCGTACATGAACAAAAGGGCCTTTGTATTTCTGCAGTTTCGGACGTCCGGAGTTCTTCCAAGTAGCTTCTCAGCCTGCTGGTCAAATCAGTCTTCGTAATGTCCAGTGGTGCGCGCGGCTCTCACGGTTTTCGTTTCGTAATATAAGAATAAGTGTCATTTAAATGAAGCGTGACCAACTAAAGTTCGTGTTTATTTCGCTGTAGCCAGCAATTCGCTATTTCAGTGTTCGCTATAACGAGGTTCAACTGTAGTATATTCGGAATTGGGTTTGAGTTATGCGACAAGCCCTTTACTCCCAGTTCGGGTTATTTGTGTTCTTTGTGTATCACCGTATTCAATGAGTGCTTTTCCGCGCGCCGGAAATGTCGGATATGTAGTGTTGGTTAATTGGAAGGTTGCGGCATTGGCGGGGCATCAAGTTTCTAACCCGCTTCCCGGGGGGATTTTTCGGAAAGCATTCTATAATCCTTAACATATACACCGTTCCCGTCTGACGACATTTGGCTAATAGTTCCGCTTTGAGAGCTATCGGGAGCAGTGGTTTCTTATTCAATGTTCTTTGATCAGAAGACGTGACTACAGTGTGTTTCGGAGCCACCTCAAGGTACTGTGTTAAGTGGGGCAAAAATATCGTGTCGTTTACATGTGCACGTTTGGTAACCAAACAATATTGCGGAACGAACCGCACATCAGCACTATATACTCAATGTTTGGAGAGAGTGATATGTCTTGCCAGCCGTGGTTATAATATGCCAGGATTCCAGTACCGCGCATAACTTTTAATGTCCAGTATCGTTTTATATCATTGTAATACATCAGGAGTTATCGATACGCATAAATAATTTGCTTCGACACTGGATTTTGATAGTGTTTCTCTGAAAGAAGGCTGCAAGTCGTGGTTCTTGTGTATAATTACGCCCCAAGTGTAGGTACTCTTTATTATAATGCTCGGCATGCTGAACCTGTAGGGAATTGAATGCGGTGGCAGGAATACAAACACGGCGCAAGGATACGTGTAAGCAAACATCGTTCTTCAGTGGATTTTGACTACCATAGCAGGCAAGGCCTGTTATATGGCGGCCCCCTTTTCAAGCCGAGCTCAAAGCCCGTGCACTCCCAAGGGGCCCTGACTCAAATCGGCGCCGTCGGCTCATGGTGAACGACTAAACTGCCAGCGGGGGTTTTCGCATATGGCACTGCAGGTGCCTAGACCGTTTGCTCAGCGCGAGGGCTACGTCTTGTTCACGCTGAAGGCACTGATAAACTAAACAGTCACGCCATAAATGCCTCTCCGCGGCGGACCAGTTTCGGCGTGTGCAGGTAATCGCCGTCTCCGCCGAACGCTGATCAGAACGGCTCCAAAGGTTTTGCCCGGTCACGCCATCATACATTTCGTTTGCGTCTTAGAGAAAGGAAAATGGAAGTGAAGATTGAAGGTAGTCGGCGACTTCAACCGCAAGGCTAGGCGAGGACTGCGAAGCCGGAGCGTACGGTGGTGTGCGGCGACCTGAAAAAAGGAATGGCATAGCCGTCGTTTTCCCATCGCCATAAATCCATTCACGATTAACAGCGCCACAGCGAAACAGTGCCCCGCATAAAAAGTGCGTTTATTTTCTGTTCATCTCGTGCTCCGGCATGCTGTGATAACTTCTTGCAAATTTAACGTGTCCGCTGATATCTCGCTCCGGTGAAGGAGCAGCGCTGCACTTTGAACGCGGAGCATGCTAGGGCAGAATGGTGGACAGGCGAGTCTTTGTACAACGATTACTCTTTTCTGTTGTCAGAACGCGCCTTCCAGGTTGGGCATTTCTTACCCTCGTACTTGTTTGCTCTAATTATGCATCCAATGAAATACTGTGTGCGGGGTGTTGAAGAATACGGCGTGACCTGGTGATCTGTGGGTCGTGCAAAGAGGCGGAACGCCCTTCAGCTAGCATGTCCGGGAAACTTACGAGGACTTCAATCAGCCGTTCCCGGCGGTTTTCTGACGTAATCGACACGCCTGGTGGGGCAGGAGTGCCTCTTCAAGCAGCGACTTTGGTGGTCCTTCTGCATGATTGTGGTTGGTCTGCAGCGATTAAGCGAATGGTGTGCCGCGAATAGCGATGTGTGCTGCTGGGGTGGGCGATACCGCTGGGGTGGTTACTGTCTTGTGAACGGATGGTGGGGTTGTCTACACCAGCTCAGAGAGATGGACGGAGGAAAGCTTTTGATGTATTTAACAAAAAGTACATTTAATACACACGTGGAAAGAACTCTAAAGCAAAGCACTCCCGAAAACAATTGCCCACATTCAATAAACAATCAAACCTCAAACTCAATATCCTAAAATACAATCCCCAATTCTCGACAATATACTCCGACACCATTAGTTCAAATCCACTAAATTCATCACTTTCTAGTCGATCTCTCTAGCACCAAAACTGTCTATTTGTGTCCTACGACTGCGTCCCTATTGGACTGGCCTATCCCGGTCGTCGGCGCTGACGTTTCGCTCCCTTGCGTGGCCGCGTCCCGGTGGAAGCCCTCCTCTTCTTGCTTCGATGCCGGCGTTCGATGCGCTCGGTCGTTCCTTGGACGGCGTGAGCTCCGCACGTCTTGACGTTCCCTTTGTAGCTACCCCCTGGTAGCCGCTGCAGCTGGAGTTCCCAAGTAGTCTATGCACGAACGTAGTCCTCCGGGGCCGTCGAAGCAAAGGTCGACGGAGCGTGGACGTTGGCCGCAGGTGCCCGACCGTTCATGGCGCCTCTAGGACGCCGCAGCCGATGCGAAGTCGGCCCGCTCCCGTCAACGCTTGGTAGGCATAGTCGTTGGCCTGGCCATGTCCCCCTGACTTGTTCCTTGAAGCTCACGTGCTCCTGCCGCCTCCTGGGTCCTTGCCTCACGGTTTCTTGCGTCCCCCTTCTCTTTGTGCGCCCCGCTTTTAACCCCTCTGGGCTTGATCGTGGCGCACTCTCATTGGCTCCTCGCCTTTTCATGTCTATATATGTTCATCACGTTACTGGCCTCCTGCGCGCCTTTCTCTGATTGACTGACCAGTGCACTACCATATTTGACCATGATGCGTCGGGGATCCGGCGCTGGCGTTCGCTCATTGGTGCGCTCCTGGCGCCCCGTTCAAATTGGCGTTTCTTTGGTTTTTTTCTTCTTTTTTGTCGGTGGTTTTGATTTATTCCACTTCAGGGGGTGCCCTGACACATGACAGTTAGAAGTCACAAGGTCTGGTTTTGTGACAACCAGAGGTGTGTTATTTATGTGGCTGAATTACTAGAGTGGCATTGTCTGCTCGCAGAAGGCTTGTTTCTGAAAGTAAAAAGTGTGAAACATCGGGCGTTACAAAAGTGCACATAGGTTTACGCATTTGGCCACCTAAAATGCTTAGGCATATAGAATGGCAAAGGTTGCAATCATAATGTAAGACAAACAAATGATAGAATGCTCAGAAAAACAACCCTGGAGGAGAGAAAATATCGACTGATTTACATATCGCACATTCGCACAATTCCAATATTAACATGCATATGAATGGCCAGCACTCTGATCACAGCAAAACGCCGCACAGGTCACTAAGCAGAATGCAGACTTTTTCTGTGCCTTTAAACCGAATGAATTTTAATGATTAAAATCTTTCGACACTTACACCGGTTAAACAATGTAACGAACACAAAAGCACCGTAGCAACGATGCAGGTTTTCATTTTTGGTGACAGCCAGATACATTAGGACGTGATGAACGTGTTTTAGGGTACGCTGTTGAAGATACAAACAGTTAGCGCGTTTACGAAAGGCAAAGCCATGGCCAACTTTTTTTTCTGTTTTATTTGAAGCCAAAAAACCAGTGAGCTAATTCTCCCGTGCTGCTCACAAATAGAAGCTCTACGTTTTTTAAGCTATATTTATAAACAGGTACTTTGGCCAAGAAGAGAGACAAAGAGTATTTGTTCATGGTAATAAATTGAATGAAAACTCAGTCACCTATTTACAAGCGCCCTCCTGCGCGTAATATCGTCGGATAAATAAATGCCTGAGCCGCTAAGCGTTCCACGGAATCCCTTTAAGCTCACCTTCATTGTAATGTATATATACTCACAGCTAGGAATACAGTCGAGTTCACTTATAACGATACCGTTTATAACAATATATCGGATAGAACGATAAACAGCTATGGCACCATCAACTTTTGTATTCTTTCTATGGTAAAATAAACCGCTTATTACAATGCTCCAGTGCCACGATATCGGATATAACGATTGAATCCTGTGATTCTGCGCATCAAAAGTGCAATAGTGACGACACTAATGACGCGGTTGCGCAGCCTACTCAGGTAGTGTCTTCGTAGGAGGCCCAATGCGTGACACAGTTCCTCGGGGACCTTCTTTCCGCCAAGGACATTTACCTCAGCTAGGTGAAGCACCTGTAGATGCTCTTGGAAAAGATTTGCGCTGGCTTCACACGCGGCAAACCGAGGTGACCGACTGTGGCTTCTTTTCCGCAAATTAGTAGTAGCTCGTACCACCTTCCTGGCATGCGAATAAAATGTTTTGAGCTCTGTTCCGTTTTTTTATTTCGCAACCCGCTTATAACAATTATCGGTTATAACGATAAGAGTTCCTTGGCACTTGGATAATGCTATTAGTGGACTAAACTGTACATGTTTTTAGGGACAGCATAAGCATTGTTATATGAATGTGTCAAGGCCTTAGGACCTCCAACAATTACGGGAAGTCGTATGGTCAAAGCAAGTGTCAGGAATTCATCACATGCTGCAAACGCCTCAACGTCGCCTTCAGCGACGATTGCCTGCTCAAGAATAGCTGAGGGGCTACCCCTCTCCGTGAGACTTGTAGTGTCCACGAAGGCATCAACCGCGAAGGCATCAATGAAGGCATCAACCGTTCACAGATTAGTGACGTCACAAAACGTACTACCCAAAACTGCACGGGGCGTCGCCACCTGTTTTCATGTCTCTGGCATCTTCTGCCTTATTAAAGAGCTGCTACTCGCGATAATGGTGTACATAGATTCCCAGCACCCTAATCTGTTGACACAGACCAATTTGCTTCCACCGTTTTATTTTCATTCTCGTTTTCATCATCATCATCATCATCATGATCATCCTGTGTACGCCAACTGCAGTGCAAAGAAAGGCCTCTTCCATAGATCTCCCATTATCCTGGTCCTGTGCTAAATGCGACCCATTTATCCCCGCAAACTTCTTGACTTATCTGACCACCTAACTTTCTTCCGCCCCCTGCCCCGCTCGCCTTTTTTAGACATCTACTCAGTTCCTGTAATGAGCAACGGTTATCTTGCCTTCGCATTACATGCCCTTCCTAAGCCCATTGCTTCTTCGTAATTTCTATTAATATGTCCATCACACGTGTTTGTTCCCTGGTCCGCCCCGCTCTCTTTTTGTCCCTTAACGTTCGACCTATCATCTTCCCTTCCGTTGCTCGCTCAGTCGTCATCAATTTAAGTTAAACCCTTTTAGTGAGCGTCCAAGTTCCTGCCCCGTAGGTGAGTTCCGGTGAAATGCAGCTGTTATACACTTCAACTTCCACCGTTTAATATCCCTTTAAATGCCTCCGTATGACCCCGTGCATACCTGTGAGGCGCAACCGAGAGATTCATATTAAAGAGGGCTTTATATCGTACATGACTGTGTTGTTGGCAATACAAACTTAAGACGTCTAATATCGGACCACGAATGCCCTAATTCTATTACTAAATCCACTCCGCAAGACCCCATTCATAAATCGGACATCGTACCCTAGACTCTGTAAAGTCTGCTTCCCTCCATTACACCGATGCCTTGCTCGTTAGACATTTTTTCTGCGGAAATAAGGGCGGTCGTAAAAAGAAGTATCAAACCCCAAGAGCCTTTTTATTGTAATCATTTTCGTATGCGGCCAAAGTGTGATGCAACCAGGGTTACGCACGCGCACATGGGGTTCCTTGGTGAGTAAAGAGAACTTCTGAATCCTTATATAAAAGTCGTTTAGTATGAGGCCAAGTCAAAATCGCTATTTTTTTTCAAAATTCCCATTTTTTGTTTTCCACTTTTTAGATGTGGAATTTAGTGGACATCATTGCACTTAAAAAAGTTTTTACCTACACGGTTTCATTCAAAAGATACATTGAAAAATGTAAACCCACCCGGCGTGTACGAAACCGAAACTGAAAGTGCCAGTTTCGTGTGCAACACAAAATTGCCCTGGCTTGGCGTTCTTAACCTGTTATTTAACAGTCGTACCACGTACAAAAAATTATTAGTATCCTAACAGCGTTTTCTACACTTTACTTATCAATTATAATCATAAACTTCTCACCAGGCGGACGGGCGATGTTTTATACGTGTTGTATACGTTCTGGAACCTTCGCGCGAGCGTCAAAGCAGCGGTGGATTGTTTGGTGGTGGTTTGATTGTTTGGTGGTTTTACTGGTAGCCACAGTATGAGGAAGTTTAGGGTGCAAAGACGCACAAAACAAAAATTTACCGGCAATCAGTTCACGAAAGTAGGAGTGCGCGACGGACATGGAGATGTCAGTGGTTGTGCGAGTGCGTTGAAGCTCGGTAATGGGGAGGACGGCTGCCGAAATGTGGAGTCAAGTTCATCGCCGCACGGTAACAGGATTATCGACATTGGTATTTTGCCACCTGTGTTTTCATCCATGGCTTGCCCCGAGTGCCTCACTACATCGCTGAAACTGGAGGAGTGCCTCTACCGACTGGCGCCTTGCGCATTTGCTGTTGTGTGCACTGCTTGTGGCTTTGAGCATAAGTTTCATACTTCGAAAAAATCGGGCAGCATGACCGAAAATAAAGTTCGGCTCGTGTGCGCAATGCGACAGATTGGGAAGGGACACGCGAGAGCAGAGGCATTTTGCAAAGTTATGAATATGCCTCCACCCGTGCGGCATTCTTCTTATGACAGAATATCATTGAAGCTCGCTGCAGCTTCACAGCTCGTCGCTTCGAAGTCGATGATCGATGCCGCTGCAGAAGTGTCTCATGCAGTGAACAGTGGTGAGCGTGGTGTGTCCGCTGACGGTACGTGGCAAAAACGTGGGCACTCGTCGCTGAATGGCTGCGCGTCGGTGATTTCCGTGGACACAGGAAAAGTGGTCGATGTAGAGGCTTTACCGAGCAGCTGCAAGGCATGCAAGCTGAAGAGCAAACTATGCCCCACAAGTGCTGAATTTGAAGAGTGGAAAGGAAAACACACAAACTGTAATGCCAACCACACAGGCAATGCTGGAAGCATGGAACCCGTTGGACTCTACCCCATATTCGAGAGATCCGAAGCTACACGAAGTTTAAAATATGTCGATACTATGGAGACGGTGATTCAAAAAGCCATGCAACCGTAAAGGACATTTATGGCAGGAACAGCGCGCGAAAGCTGGAATGCATTGGGCATGTGCAAAAGCGCGTAGGCTGCCGGCTGCGAAAATTGAAGAAGCGAGTGGGTGGGTTGGCAGGAAGAGGAAAATTGACAGATGCCCTCATTGACCGTCTTCAAAACTACTACGGCATTGCCATCAGGGCTAACGTTGGCGATCTTCAGGGAATAAAAAAGGTAACACTAGTCAGTTTGTTCCACTGTAGCTCAACAGATCAGCACCCAAGGCATGGCTTGTGCCCCCCTGGATCAAATAGCTGGTTCGGCTTCAAGAGAGCTGAAGCTGCTGGACAACAAGGGTACAAGCATAAAGCAGGACTTTCTAATGAAGTTCTCAACAAAGTTAAGATTGTGTATGCTGATGTCTCTTCAGACGACTTACTAAAGAAATGCTTGCATGGGAAAACGCAGAATGCCAATGAGTGTTTTAATGGTATGATTTGGCAAAGGGCACCCAAAGACACGTATGTGAGCCTTCCAAGCGTCAAGGTTGCATTGTATGACGCTGTGTGTCATTTTAACAATGGCAACAGAGGCACACTCGATATCCTGAACCAAGCTGGCATAGAACCTGGCCTCTACACTACAAAAGCGTGCCTTACAAATGACAGGCAGCAAATCGCCAAGGCATCCCGCCAGAGGACAGATACTGCAAAGCAAGCTAGAAAAAAAAAGTCGAGGTGCCGCACTAGCAAAATCAGACACGTGCCAGATCCGAGATGGACCCAGCTACAAATGTGGGGGATTTTAGCTCTCACGATCATCTTATGTGACCGCTGCACTTGTTTGTAATCTTTTTTGTTGATTATCTCAGAACCTATTTTTTGGCAATTTCTTTAAACGCAAACATTCCTAACTTTTGTTCTAATAAAGATTTTTTAAAGAAATTTGGTACAATTGTTTGTCACATCATTGGGTGTGCAATGAACCTCAAGAAATATTATCGTACAACAAGTTTTGATATGGGCGCCTTTTACACCCAGGCACACCCAATGAAAACGCGCATTTTTTTGGTTATTTCATCACTATGCTTCTGGGATTCATCGGAACTCATTAATTTTGGTTCATTGCCCAGATCTAAACCTCCCCTATAGCACCACCAAAAATTGTTTTTCTACAGAGTTAAATTAGACGTATGAGTGTAGGCGTGAGACCCACATTTAATACAATTTTCAAATAAAAAATATAAATAAAAAGAAGACATACTTTATAAGGCTCCTATGGGCCTACGAAAGTGTGCTTTATGATGTAGGCCAAAAATCTGCATTGTTATTTCATTTATTAATATTTTTTTCCAAGCAACTGGCCTCATACTTAACAGGCACCTTCTTCATTGGTGATGTCGTGGGCATGGCGGAAAACAGGGAAGGCTGTATTAAAAAATTGACAGATCGTCTTTACGGCTGTCACCTCCTTATATCTACACCAGTTTTAGTTAACCCATTACTACAACGCATCTTTTGCGGTTCACTTTCCAAGGGCCACTTTTTAAGCCATGCTTCCCGGCAGTTTTCAACGTAGATCAGCGAATTTTCGTCGATGGAAAAATCTGGAGTCATTCCACTCTGTGAAGGTGGATGACCTACGAAGCTTTTCAGAACAGGGTATAGAGGTGACACAGAATTTAGACAGAAGCTATAAGGAGCTTGTCTTTCCCTTGAGCGTTTACGGTGGTCATTCAGACGAAGGGCACGCATGCTATTCACTTTTTATTATACTGATCTTGAAAATGGTGCCCATTGATAACTAATCTACTCCAAATGCCTGTCCAAGAGATGAAACGTAAAAGCTTGAGATACAAGTTATGATCCGATCTTGAAAATAGTGCATTCTATTAACTCATCCACTCAGGATGCATATCAAGCTGATTAGATGCATAAGCTCCAGGACCAAATTAGGTTTTGAACGGCTTGCAACTTTAGCGGTGACATTGTTCTAAAGCACACACAATGGGGCGTTTATTTTAGGACGCCTTGCGCTAGAACGCGCCTCGCACTTCAAAAGCACGTGAAGCCTTGGTAGTTATTGATCTCGGATATGAAGGATACACGAAATTCTAATCCTTTAAGTTTGCCTACAATGGCGTCAGCTCACTATTCACAGTGCGGAGTCATTAGAGCGTGACTTGCTTCAGTGGCACATAGAGTAGCATAGCTTGCAATGTCCAAACGTGTAGACTAAAGTAAAAAAACTGAGGATTTTGAGACGGACACAAAAAGGGAGAAAACGCAGGAAAGGCGCAGTCCTGTTTGTGCTGTTTTTCCTCTCTTTTTGTGGCCGTCTCAGTTGCGCAGTTTTTTACTTCACGTTGAAGATGCACCATCTCGCGAACGAAGAAGTTTTTTTAAACGTATGATTATTCGCGTAATTCATTTTGTAACCAGTTTCGTAACTGCTTGAAAGTGTATTTATAGTTAAGAGAAATCCGCTATTCTGTTGTGCGGTAAACTATTGCACGAAATGTGTTTCAGATTTACTTTGTGCTAAAACTCGTGGTAGGTATCTAGGCCCTCACTGATGCAGAAGTATGATAAATTAAAGGCTTAGATATCCAAACCCAAAACCGTAGCTGTTGCGCGAGATCGCGTCGCGTTTGTAAATGAGGGGGTGATTCATTTCAATTGAAACAACGCAACATAAACATATCTCGGTACATCCTCCAGCCGTACCTCCGCAGATGTCGGCACACATTCACTTTTTACTTCCATGTGGTCGCATGTTCTACGAATCAATGAAGTCTTCAGTTCTCCCCTTAAACTAAAATCTATGTCAATTTCGGTAAACCGAGTTGACAAGTATCCATTTTCTGCAACATTTCTTCCCTTAGTTCTTAGTACTCTTTACACGTAAAAAGAAATGCGCTCATGCTCTGGTAAAAAAGGCGTAAGGGATGAAGTTGAAGCACAAAAGTGAAAAGACGAAAAGACAGAAGTCAATGGAGGGCTGCAGCCTGGCATAAGGAACCCCGCTGCTTCGTTTAGCCAGAACGGTACATAGCAATAGCGACGGTCTTTGGGTGATGGGGGTGGCAGGGTGCATGCGTACCGCAGGGCGGTGGTGATTACGAATTCCGCAGGTGACCCAAGCCTGAGTCTCCTTGCCGGATGTGGCTCGCAAGGATGGTGGCAGACCAGTGGCGCCGTTCGAATAGGCCACCCCGAGTGTGCGTGAGGCACCATGCGGCAGGTATAATATGGTAGCAAGCAGCGAGCGGCGGGGGTGGTCAAAGGGAAGCGAGGGAACGCTCTGCTCATGTAATTGAATCACAGCTGTTTAGCGGACGGCCGATGTGGGGGCGCGCAGGCGGACACCATTAGGTTTGCGCGAGGGCACAGCGAAATAGAGGAAGGGAGTTGGGAACAGTTGCCGCTGCTCTCTTCCATGCAGTGTGACTCCGGATTGACCTCCTGTTGTACGAGTGGTACGAGTGCGCAGTTCACAGCGGTGGCACGTTTCGAAATGACGCTCTGGAAACCGGTCAGGTGCTTTCTTTCGTTGGGATTCTTTGCTGTTTGGCGCCGCGGTTGCTCTTCTTATTGTTGCTGGTGTCCAGAGTGAATGAGCAGCATTTAGGCACCCACCATTTAGTTCAGTGACAGCTCAAGAGAAGGGGAGGTAGCCGTGGGGCAATTCGTCATGGAGGCGCGACAAGAGAGCTTAAACAGGAAGTAAAGACGAAAGCAGAAACATTGTTATGTCCGTTTTGTGAAGTTATTTTACATCCGGCCGGGTGCAGCATGGTCCCTCGAAAAAAAAAAAAACTGAGGGAGAGTATCCAGGAGAACATTTTCGAAGAGGGGGGTCCAGTTGGAAGTTCTTGTGCGAAATTCCCACTACTACGCTGGGTGCCCCATTCGTGACAAATTGAGCCCTTCGCGTTGAAGCTGTGGTTGATTGTTATGCGTGTAGAGAGGGGCGAATGGGTCAGCGATTAGTCATAAGAAGGGTCAACAAGGACATGGTTATACTTTATAATTGAATCAGAGCCAGTTTAGTGGACGAGGATTGAGTGGCTACGCCAAAAAGTGGGCTTCTTCCTCCAAGAGTGGCGCCAGCCGGTTGCCATACAACGCGGAAAGGGGCAGCTCACCGTCCTGTATTTTATGGCGTTCGTGCTGATAGGTTCTTGCCTGTATGTAGAACGAATTTCCGCACAATGCACTAGGAAAGAGCGTGTTTGTTGTAAATGGTTGGTTAACTATTTCTCAATACTCTCATGGTCAGACAACGCGACACAGAAAACATCAAAAACAAAGAGGTTCACTAGACTTTACCTCCTCTTCAGAAAAGAGGTGTTACGATACAGAAGGATGAACATCGTTTATTTATTATTGTTATTTACGAGTACCTCACAGGCCTATTGTGTAGGGCGTTGAGTAAGGGGGCCAGAAAAAGAAAAGTACACGTTTGTCTCGAAGATAGAGGAGTAAGGCGCAAAAAGTACTAACAACAAGGAAACAGTGTAGCAAAACAAAATACATAGATCCGCATATCGCTTCAAAACCAATGTAAAAACAATAGAGGATGCGCAATAAAAATTGGCTAAAGCTTTGAACAAAAAAGTTAGGATATCAAGAAGAGAGGTACCGTAACGTTTGAGCAAAAGGATGTTGACAATAAAAGATGCGAATTCAATGCGAAAAAAAAAAACAAAGCGCGAAGCGTGGTTTTTAGAATTTTGCGGCGTACTGCGTGTGCCACACATATATGAAAACACGAAGAGACTATTGAAATATGAAAAAATCAAAATAAATGTACCAGTAACTTTCTACTACTTAGTTTCTACTTAAGATTACTGGTGTTTAATTGCGAAAGTCTTAAGTGCGATATCGCACAAAAAAGGGGCGTTCTTGTCCGGTGCAGAAAACATTATCGACTATAAGGATTCAAAAACAGTTGCAAAAATGACGGAAATTAAGCCTGAGTATGTGGAATATTATTGATATGGTAGGAAGGCCGCTGGTAGACCTTTGTTTGAGGGAAGGTCAAAGGCCCATGCGGGGAGAAAGTAGGCGTATTTTTATTCTCGTCATTCCTTCGTTTGCGTGCCGATGCGAACATATTTCGGTATTTAAGCATTTTCCCGTATTATTCGTTTTTCCTGTCTCCATTTTTAGCATTAATTATAAGAAGTACTTCGTTTTTACGGGGGTTTCCAAACAGTTTACCGCAGGTCGTGATATTTTTACCTCACCTAAACAGCACCACTCCCACTTGCGGTTCATCTCTAAACGTATTGAGGCACACAAAAATAACCAGCCCGGACGAAAACCTTGTAGGGGCCTGCTGTCCTGACAAGTCTATGGTGAACGCTACTCGGCTGCCACCCAAGCGCAATAAATCAATCACACTTTGAAAGCTAGAAGAAACACTGCAAAATCGAACTAAAGCCAAGCCACGCCCCTTTCATTTATTGCGCGTGACACGATGGCGTCCACCACCAGCATTTCTTGTCCCAAGAGAATCTTCGCTGGAGCCGTGGCACATATATTCCGCTTTTTAATTAATCGGCGCTTCGTCAGCCTCATTCTCGTTTAATTCCGATCAACTAGCGATAATAATGGCACTTAAGGGAACGGCAACGAGCGACCATGTTTTGGAGGCCCGGCAACGAGCTTGGTGACAGGAGATTACCCCGGAATTACCGAGTTCGGCATCAAGTGGCGGGGAAAAGACGATTGATGGTCGAAGCTCTTGAGGAGGTGGAAAATGTAGGAGGCGATGAGTAGGTGCACCGATGTCGTTACGATGGCAAGTTGCTACGGTGCCAACGCCAAGGCTAGCTGGGACGTCAGAAAGCAACACGGGGAGAGGAAAGGAAGCCACAGTGATTGGCAGTTATATTGGTAATATGGTCTTATTGCAAATGTGGCCAGGCATAGGGCACGGCCCCCAGCGATCGCTCTTCGAGGTGGGAAATATCAGTCTAGGCAATCTAGTATGGTCAGTTCAAGGTTTCATCCTTTACTTTAAGGGCGGGGGGCACAATGACCTCAACACTAATTTATTTATTCATATCGAAATGAGAGTGAGCGAGTGAGTGAGCGAGCGAGTGAGTGAGTGAGTGAGTGAGTGAGTGAGTGAGTGAGTGAGTGAGTGAGTGAGTGAGTGAGTGAGTGAGTGAGTGAGTGAGTGAGTGAGTGAGTGAGTGAGTGAGTGAGTGAGTGAGTGAGTGAGTGAGTGAGTGAGTGAGTGAGTGAGTGAGTGAGTGATTTGTGACTTACTGACTAGCTAATCGATGGTTATACAATGGCATCCCCTGTGATCACTTATTTTGCCAGTGCGGGTAGCCCGTCCGTAGAAACCACGCTTTCAGACACTGTCGCGGTCAGCAGCCAGAGAAATTCCGTTTGGAAATTCAAATAAATACATGTTCCTACCCAGACCAATGTGCAGCTTTGGAGGTAAGGAATTAACTCTGTAGCATTAGGCTACCAGTTAGAATGACAGCCACCACGCAGTTCCGTGCAGTTTCCACTCCGTTACGCTAGCTTCAGTTGGGACGGTCGCTGAACCCACCGCAAAATGCAGAAAGCCTGTGCTTTCTATCGCACCTCATGAAGTTTAGAAAATCGATAAAGTAATTTTTTGTGTCGGGTATGACCTTAATTTGCCGTTTACGGCATATATTCGTTGGAAAAGGGAGGCGAAGGGTGGGGCTGAGCCCGCAATTAAATGACTCGCTAGCAGCAAACTTGGTCATATGATGTGGAGTTCTTTTAACATTATCCTTGGCACAATGTTCTCCTTTCTATGAGAGTATCGGTGGCCAGCTGACATTGACAAAGTATGCAGTTGAGAGAATTTTTAGGCAATATCAAAACCATTTTTGTGGTGTATATTCCTCGTTATTTCCCCAACTATGACGCCCAAATATTTCTATTAAGCGGACGTGCAGTTTTGGTTCGGGTAATTCTTGTAAGATTAAGGTAATCAGGGGGAATTCATTAGCTATCCTGGAAAGCGTTATAGAAATATTTAAATAACACAGTCTTTCATTTAATAACTACTTTCTACAGTGCACGACGCTCAGGCATTGAAAAAAAACCCATGAGTCTCGGTAAGGCAGTCACAAGTTGCAATCGCGAAGAAAGGACCAAGCAGTAGACTGGACAAAATTCCTTACACATTACCATACGGGGATCACGTGCTCGATAAATGCGTCCCCTCGTTAAAGGTCTGGTTCCGAAAAACAGGTACAACTTAAAAGGGGCGTGCAATTTCCGTCTAGTTTAGTTTTTCTTTAATTTTTACAAACACACTTCGTTTACCGCACAATGTTTTTGTTCCGCTGCGGACCGCGGCGGTCGTCTGAAAAGGGATGTCGATTTAACAGGGCTCCGCCATTAGATCAAATTAGGGGCGCTCGCGTAAACGCAGCGCTGACAAGCGCATGAAGTGCACCTAGTCAGAAGCTCTGCCTATCATTACTACGGCGTCTGGTACACGTCCCGCGAGACGTTGCTTGCGGCCATCAAGCAAAGTGCCGCAGCCGCATCGAGGTGGGGAGCAAATCTTTGCGAAGTAATTACCGCCGGCGAAGCGGTTTAACCCTCACTGCTCAAAGGGCATTTTCTGATGATAGGGGTGCGAGGGGGGGGGGTGGAGGAAGAGGAGTTCTTGAAGCATGCATGTTAGAGACTTGTGTAACATTTGGGGTGCAAGATTCGTCGCTGTACCCGCTATACACGGCGAAAATATTCACGGGCTTCGTAATGACCGTTCACGCAAACTTTGTACAAGACGAAAGCGGCGGATGGGGCGTTTCTTTCGTCCTGTTCATTTTACTGTCTACGCTCTCCAAGGCTTAGCGGACGAGAGGCAGGAAAGACGACCTAGGCAGCGTCTGTCTGCGTACTCTTCCGTGGGGGGGTCGGACCTTAAATTTTTAAAATAAAGAACTTTCTACCCCCCTTGAATATGACGGCACTCCAGGTGCCTTTATTCCGCTAAATTATTACACACTTCAGGTAAAAGCGCCAATTAGTTACTGCGAATGACTTAGAACTAGTTTTATATTCCTCGTCTGCAGGGCAGTGACCCTCCTCAAGATTCACTTCACACCGCCGAGTGAACAACTTTCTTCCGTTTCTACTCAAGTCTTCCCACTCAGGGCTCGATCCCCTTTTTTGACAATGAAGGGCTTACAACAGCAACAAAAACAACAACACAACAACAACAACAACAACAACAACAACAACAACAACAATGCAAAGCTAACCAATAACCCCCATAACTGAAACCAATGCAAACATGCGCGTCCTATTTGAATGAGAATCGTAGCGTGCCCTTTAATGCACAACTGTGTGTACGGGTATTGACGTCCTCGTAACGGCGGCAGCCGTGAGGTGCTCGATCACGGATGGACGTGGCAGGGACATGGCCATGTGCGAGACGTGAAAGGTGAGACGTGAGGCGAGCGCTCAGTGTTTCCGATGATTCCTGCCAACAGTCAAGAGCTGCTGCGGTCTATCCGGTTTGACTGCCAGTAGCCGAAAAAATAAAAAGAAAACGCGTGGATTCTTACGTGTCAAGAAGGCGTCAGGCGCCCGTGATTGTTGGTCCCGCGCCTTGCGGCAGGAGTGCACAGTAGTCGCGACACGATCAATTGTTGAAGCCGTCTTCTCAAAAGCCGCCGCGCGCCGAAGCCAACGTGATCTCGAAACACGTACTGCCACCAGTGCTACCTCCTGTCATAAAGTATATCCGCATCTCATCATTTTAAGCACCCCTGCCATGTCGTCGCGTATTCTTTGTTGACCTCGGTTGTTAGAAGTTCCCCATCTGAAAGAATGCCTCATACGTAACACGTTCACGTTGAAGCAGCTTTGCATTCTCTCAAAGTAACCACTTCTCTGGTGAAACAACAGTGATGTACAAGTTTACAAGACGCGTCAGGACTCAACAAACCAACAAAATTTTTCGGCACCACACCAGTTCAGTTCCAGGTGCCCAGCGAAACTTTGGTTGATTGAATTCCAGCTGAACGATAAAATAAGATACTGTTTAAGTCGAGCTCAACTCAAAGAATGTCTGTTTTCAAAAGCTATGTTTTAGATAAAAGTTAACTTGATATATTTAAATACAATAAGGAGCATTTATATCGCGTCACACACATCATCTCTGAAAGCGTTCGCATTTCACAGGCTGAAAATTCTACAAATATTTTTTCAGCACTCGCTGCTCTGGACAATTCTATTTCCATAACGTAGAACGCAGAAATCCTGGGTCGGCGACATGGCACAACAGCGAGCTTTCTATAGACGGAGGGCACATTGCTTTTTTTCCTGTCGTCGAGGAATTTCGGCTTATTGTCAAATGTATGTAAACCAATCGTTCGCTCTAGCAGTAGCTATAGCTACACTACAAGTACTGTATTTAGTCATGAACAAGAGCTTATATGCCTTGACCTGCATCATTCTCGGAATTGCATTAAGCCACTGATGTGAACGTAACCGTAAACTATCTCAAATTAAAATCTGGAAGGGAAATTAAAGGGTCCTCATTTCAGCCGGCATCAGAAATTGAGGAAGGCATACAATCACCTCCGTAGACATTCTTCGTCGAATTAAACGCTTCATAAATATTCTGTTCAGGCGAAACGTATTTGCGCTGGGTTCGCTTCCATGCCAGCGGACAATGATGCCCAGATCGTCTATCAACATCTTTCCTTCTAGTTGTAGCTTGGGTACAAATATTGCGTAGCCCTGTAGGTGCATGCACTCTGGTGTAAGCTTTGTAGATCTGGAAGGGTGTCTCTGACTCCCTCAAGGCACGTAATCCGTCATAATTTCAAACCGTTCGACAAATAGCCGTTCCAACCCCCAGAAGGCCCGACCACGCCCCTGCTGTTTAATGGCTGTCTATACAAACGCCGCTGGTTGTTGTCCCATCGTTATCACATCCCCTTAGCAATCGGGTATTCTAGTAATTTTTATCGTCTACTATGCTTCCTATTTACAATTATTTTATATTGACCACATGATGCTCTCACCCCTGCTTTCGTCTAACTTAGGTCTAAAAGCTTAGTAATTTAACCCTGCGGGAGCGATAATTAAATGACAATGTTTCAAGTGGGCCTGTCAATGAGTCTACTAACAGCATTCTGTCGCGGTAATAGCCGCGCAGGGGGAGATGAAATAGCCAGTAAAAGGCGATTGTTAACTTCTAAAAGGGGACACTTCGATTACTGCTAAATAATGAAGTAGTTGATGGATGAACTGGATAGTGAAGTTTTGGTCGTCATTCAAGTTTAACCCTCGTGTTAACTTCTGCAAAATCTCAGTGCTCGTACTAGGGAAAAAACTGACAAAGTTGTTTACCAGTGACTGCGGCTACAGTGTGAGAGGGACCGGGGAAACGCGTCCCTGCTCAAGAGTGCGGCATCCGACAGCAAATACAGCTGAACAAGGGCGGATGACAAAGGAGAGAAAACACATGACGGCCAGGAAAGAGCACTAACTAAGATGAGGGCTAGGAGCTGTTGGAGCCAGAACAGGTACTCTGCGCATGCGCAACGTGCCTCGTTGTTGCTTAGTAAAGGGTACTAGCCATCCTCTTCCTTGCTGGCTTCTCACTGTTACGTTCAGGAGGCTTCGGAGGCTTTGGAATTAGCACTTTTTAAAGCGAAAATTTAGTTTCCTCACTGGTGCTTTGTGCGCCAAAGCTCCCTGCAGGAAACCCAACTTTCTCTAAGGATGATGATCAATGATCGTGGTTGAGGTAAACTAAAAGAAAACGTTTCCAGTGACCGGAATCTAACCTGGGTTCCTCGCGTTATGAAGCCGGCGTGCATCCTATTGCTCCGCTTCGACACGGTTGAAGCGAACGCCAAGCAACAGGTACCTATTCGCGCCGTGCACCCCAAACCTAAACTAGTTCGGCCTGCGGAGTGGACACCCGAGAGTTGCTGTGGGTTTTTTTAGAAAGGTGGTGCGCACCTCCAGAGGAGCACGTACTAGCACTATGGGATTTGTCAACCGAACTATCCATTGCGAGAAAGCTTCGCGTTCAACCATCGTCGTCATTATACAGAAGGGTGGAAGATTTTTGGGGGATGGCGCAACTAACTCGGGTACTAGATAAGAACGGAAGTAACTCATGTAGTGTATCAGTCCGCCGAAGCGACGAACCCGTGACACCACCATGCACCTGCCTGCGCTTTGAAAGAAAATCGCGCTTAATGCGTGATATCGTCTGCGTTTCCAACCCAGTTTGTTTCCCGGAGCTGCCATATTTTATCAGCGAATTAAGTACGATAAATCATGGAAACGACTCGGGCCACCATTGAGACTCTTTGTGCCACGCGAAGAAACAGCGAGTTGCGGTGACCAGGCTTAGGGCTAACTTCCTTTGTCGCTCTTAAGATGTACTCGGGTACAGTGATTTCACAGTAAAGCCGTCACCTAACGCCGTGCCGTATTAATGAACGCCCATCAATTCAACAGATGGAATCCGAACAATGACCGCGCGATATTTTTAGAATTAGCCTTGGAGGGCGAAGTTAATATGGCCCTTTTAACGCTGAAGACTGTACACCGCAAAGCAACTAATTCTTCCGTTGTTCAGATTAAGCATGTATGTGCCCTATTTGTGCTCCTCCACCTATTCTTATTTATAGTTTTAGCCAGTATTGACATGAGGGAGTTCCAGTCTTAGTGTGCGGACAACAAAAATGACAGCACTTCACAAAAAACTGATATCGCAAAGGACTGATCTAATTGTCGCCCGACATCAATGCTACAGTTTTCTCTAAATGTTTCGAAAAAGTTATTTTGGGGCGTTTATAATCATTTATTGAGTTGTGTAATTTGTTTTGGGATTTTGAAATAATACAGCACTAGGTTGATATTTCGCATAGAGAATCAATAGTAGGGAGCATTTTAAAACTAACAAATACGATAATAAGACCTTTCTTGGATTTTGCCGAAGCTTCCAGGTTGATCCCAATGCTCTTCTAAAAAAACTGGACCAGTCAGAAACTAGAGCTAAAACTTCCTTACTTAATTTTTGAAAGTTTTTACCCTTTACCCCAATTAGTAGTTATTAGCAGAATATCCATTTCTCTGAAGCCTGTTCGCAAGGAGATTTACGAAGCATAATCTCCTTACTTCGTTTTAATGAAATACAGATATTCACTGAGCTGCAAAAATCGGGATCTGTGGTGATGACACTTTCCTGTTCCCATCAAGAAGCTCGTACATATTTATAAATTCATGACGCCTCACCCTTTCTAGGTTAGCAAGTGGGCCCTCTTTTTTATATCTGGTGAATACTTAATATAAATTTTTTTCGCCCTTTGCGTACCATTCATCAACTGAATAACGCTGAAATTAAAATGGTAAAGCGTTTTAAAATGCTGTGAATGTAGTTTGCAGAAAATACGACTTGGAATGAGCATGGTCACTCTATATTTCGCAATTTACCAACAACAATCGGCGTTATGTGCCTACTGCTATTTTTGGAAGCACTTATGTATAACTCGCTGTTTTTGCCTATACTAAACAACGGAATACTTGTAGGTGCAAATACAGAGATATAAAATATTGATTTGATTGATTCATTATCATGCGTAACGCGCCGACGATTCACAGTGATTAGGCGCGCCGTACTGAAGGGCTCCGGATTAATTTTCACCAGCTGGGGATCTTTAATGCGCCCCGAAATCTCGATCAATCACACGGGAGTTTTTCTCTTTCGCCTCAATGAGAAAAGCGGCCACCCCGGCCAGGATTCTAACCTGCACCCTTGTGCTCAGCAGCACAACGCTTCGGGCACTGTGCCACCATGGCGGGTAGTTAAAAGATATCGCAAAAGCTTTACAGGAAAGTTGTTGCGTATATTAGAAGTACTACAACTAGCCCACGGTGCAAATTTGTGCTATTAACAAATCACCATTCTCGTAAAAGAGTTTAGCTCAGCCGCAAACAGTGAGGTATCATTTAGCCCACGCGATCAAGATTGTGGGTTTGCCAAGAAATGCCGTACCAAATGAGGGCAAGATAAGAGAGGATAATCCGTTCATTGCCCAACCAGTGACTGCACGTGTCTGAATACCTTGGCGCGTGCGTGTTCGATAATTGTGCGCTGCTGATAGCAGAAAAAATTAAAAAAAATGGAACAGACCGCAAAAGAGCAAGAGTGCTCGCTTTTGTGTTCAGTGAGTGAGTGAGTGAGTGAGTGAGTGAGTGAGTGAGTGAGTGAGTGAGTGAGTGAGTGAGTGAGTGAGTGAGTGAGTGAGTGAGTGAGTGAGTGAGTGAGTGAGTGAGTGAGTGAGTGAGTGAGTGAGTGAGTGAGTGAGTGATATTTCATGACCCACAACTTCCTGGACTCACACCAAGCAAAAACAACCAAGGAAGAAGGAAAACCCTTAAAAGATAGCATCAGTTTCCCGACAAGAGTTCCCAATGAAACCACGGCGGGAAAGGTGGTAAGAATAGAGGGGTATTCTCTCTCCATCGTTCACCTACATCGATTCTTCTGTCACTAAGCCTGCCGACGGTTACCGCGAGCGTGCGGCGCCGGTGCCATAGTAGCGCCCTCTATTGATAAGGTCATCGCCTGCTGCGGTCCAGCCTCCTTCAACAGCAAACAGGCCTGTACCCAATCATTCTCGCTCCGGAAGTGCTTCGTGCCCATCAATCGGGACGGTGTAGAAGCGCTCGATCGCACGCGCAAGACTCATGCATATGCATACTGACGCGCCCAGTTCAACCTACCCGTGCAGGGGCGCCAATTACGACACGCCGAGCTACCCACTGCTGGCTTGTAATTTGTCGCAGCGGCGTTCGCTGTGCAAAAAGGCGACCACCGGCCGCTCCACCTTTAATCGAATCCCCGCTGGGGCGTTCCGCCAGAACCGTTGTTATTACAGGACGGGCGAGCCGGCTTTCGCCTGACACTAGTCAAGAGTAGGCGGCCCGTGCCATGAAGTGGAGTCGTTACTATTCTGGTTACATCAGCGCCGCTTTGAGCCGGGGCGTGTTTAAAAGTTGGTTGGATAAAAATTTGAAAACAACTTTCGGCGCTAAAAAATCGAACGCCTCTTTCTGGGAGAAAAATGGTTGAAACACGAAGCTTTCTCCGATACCAATGCCAATTATGCAATCTTATCAGCCAAAGCCCAAATCTACGGCAACGCTCAGGTAAACAAAAGTTATGTGATGATTTTGTATCTATTAGTTTGTGATACGGTCCTCTGAATGTGCATATTCGCCTGATTCAGCGTTGCCGTTGATTTGGGCTTCCCATTGGTTAAGCGTGTGGCGTGATAAACGCTACATGTGAGCGTCTG
This sequence comes from Haemaphysalis longicornis, assembly GCF_048455015.1. Taxonomy (NCBI): domain Eukaryota; kingdom Metazoa; phylum Arthropoda; class Arachnida; order Ixodida; family Ixodidae; genus Haemaphysalis; species Haemaphysalis longicornis. Next base: position 150,719,579 of record NW_027526445.1, on the reverse strand, counting down.
CTAGAGAAGGCTTTCATCATCATTATCGCTCAACCGTATGACACTAAACTGTGTTTGTCTACGTCAATGGAACCCGATATGCATGTAAAGACACCCCATTCTTTGTTAGGGGCATGATTGATGTGCCCGCTGTGTAAACCCTTTCTGTAAGGTTAGCTTTCCTGCAATGTGTTTTTTTATGACACCGCCACAAGTGTGACATTGAAAGCTTCGATTTAATAACGTCTCCTATGCTGGGATTTTAACATAACTGCCCGGACGTAACCGCGAGTTCTCTTCCTCTTATTCATATCCACCACCACCACCACCACCACCACTACCACCACCACCATCATCATCATCATCAGCATCATAATCATCATCCTATCAGAGAGGAAATTGCGTTCCTTACAGCGGCAGTGGTGAGTCGTCCCGATCCTCAGCAAGATGGGGATACAATATCCCCATAAGTGATTATAATATGGCTGTTGTAAGATCACGATTCCCTAAATACGCCATTTTGCACACTCAACTTGAATATGCATACAGCCTGCTAACAAGGCGACAAAAAAAATTGATTCAAATGCTTTTATTGGCAGAAGACTGGTTAAGGCTCAAAGAGGACTTTGTCCTACAGTGGACATTTTCTGATAAATGCTGCTCTAATACAAATGCACAAAACCAATTTTAACAATGTAGTCTTGCGACGCCGGTACAAGGTCGAAAAGAATCATTTGAAATTTCACCCCTAGAGGCCCGAAAAGGCCTACCAGGGATGCCAACGACCAGACAAACTGTGGGTTCTAGATGCTTGAGATTTCAGGAGTATATCCATATTAAGGTTTAGAAGCGCAATATGGATAGTCCTTCTTTTTTATTACCCTTCAATAGAGTGAAAAGGGCTAACAAATTTTCCACATATTTTTCTTGTTATCGCAGGCCCGTTGATATATTCAACAGGTTTTTATTGATATAGGTAATCTATACAAATGCCTTAAAAGTGTTTCACAAAATGTTTCAGTAGCAGCCACATGACAGGCCGAATCAAGATTCTGGGAAAAGTACTCTGGTTTACTGATTTCTCAGTAACTATTCAGCCGTTGATAATTCAATTGGTTTTAACATCGGAGCTGTTTAACCAGGCCGTAAATTGTCCAACTTGAACAAAAGATCTACAATTGGACCAAAAAAGACGCGTCCCGTGGTGGGAATACGATAGAAAGAAAATAAAGAATTTATTTGTTCTGAGTTTTTACAGGAACGAGAGCAGAGACTAAAGGCCTTACAGCGTGAAAAGGGCAAAATGGCCTGTGCACCTATCTACAATAGGCAGACAGGGCATTTGGTAACAATGATCAAATATAATATCGCAACATTTCAATTTCACTCAATAACACAGACAATAAAAATTAAATAACAGACAAGAACTTAAAAAAGAGGCTTTCACTTTAACAAATCACACACACACTTTTTAAAGGCACACAATTTCAGAGTACAACTTTGCAACAAACATAACATAGGATTTCACATTACAGTTTTATCATACAATACATATTGATAATTGAAGCATTTTAAAGGGACAGGCAACCGATTTTGGTCGAGTATATATTCTCTATCCCAAATGAAAGGGCATCACTTAAAGCCCCTAGACGAGAAACGGTTTTGCTGATAATGCTCTAGAATTTCTTAAATCGAAATTTTTAGATCTACGAGGCGTATGTGTCCCTCCCGGAAATAATGCTGGCAACCATGACATAGAGTAGCTCAGCAGCAAGGAGGTTTAAAATCTTTATATAACCTCCTTGCTCAGCAGCACACTTTTGTCTGTATGCGAAATGAAAAACGATATTTAAAAATTGTCTCCAGATAAAAAGTTTGAATCACAGGCTTTCTTGTTCCTTTATGTGTGGTTTTAATGCAACGGTCTATTTTGCACGAATGCGCCATCTGTTGGGATAGACGATAGGTAGAATCTGGCTTCACGTTGTGGAGGCGGGAAGTTCGATTCTCCCCAAGCGCGACGTTTTTGTTTTGTTTTTTTAAGCTGCCGTTGGCGTATTTGGAAACTGAAATCAATTATTTTAGCAGAACAAACGCTCCTGACTCAGGCAGAATCGTCAAAGCTCCTTCACGGGGTCTGTTTACTGAACGCTGCCGTTGATTCTGGGCATGGAGGCTCAGTTAGCCACACCGAGAGCAACCTTGCGGCGGCGGGCGGCGTGTCTTCAAAATTTTCAAAGCAATGTTTAAAAATACACATACAATTTAAACTTATACAAATACTTGAGTTAAAAGGTTTTAAATACGTAAATAAACGTTTCAGCAGTTACAGTAGCTGCTGGGTTTGCAGGTCACGTGACAGGGACACATATTGTAGTGTCAAGTTTCGACACTACGAACCGCCACCCTTCCGATTTCAGGAAGTTTGCTGCCGAATTAAAATTATTTCCGCCAATTTGTTTAGAAATTGCGTGTGGTTACCGGGCTAAATAAAACGCCGGCTTTCATTTGGGATAGAGAACATATACGCGACAAAAATCGGTTGTCTGTCCCTTTAAGTACATTTACTTTATTATAATTATTCAATGTCATCGAATAAAAGGGTAGAGTTTATTACAGTTTTAGAGTGAATGTCATCTGTGTCTACGAGACCATGCAAACGATTTAATAATGCAGGTGCGTGATATTAAATGTGCTCTTTACCATAATTTGTTCTCACTGTTGTGGTTTTTCTGCGCAGTAGACGCATGTTATAATTTCAATTCTTATTTTCTGGGGCGTCCTGAAAACAGAGGACAATTTTGCTGGACCTATTGTAAAAGCCTAAAATAATATACTTGTGTTATTTCTAGGCAGGAATATTTTTCGAAAAGTAGCTTAGTTTTAAGTCCATGATTAGGCCATGATACTGTTCCAACGGTCGAAGAACCCTTTTTTTATAAACAGTAGGTATGAGTGTTCGTTTGCGTCATAGTACCACTTACTAATATAGAATTTATCGTTTTAGAATAAAGCAGTGCATGATACAACTTCATTTGTAGCAGTTTTGTTATAACAGGGCTGATTTTCTATAAACACCCAGCAGTTTTAGTAAGCTCCATCGTTAGTTTTTCTATATGTGTACTTCATGTCAAGCCTTCGACAAAAAATACGCCTAAAAACGTCTGACCAGTTAACTTTTCAATGTGTCTGTCTTCAAACAAAATGGTTGAATTATATAAACTCGGCTTAATAATTGAATCAAATACAATGCATTTGGTTTTGATGAGGTTTAGTTGAAGTGTTTTTAGGATTTCGAGAACATGGGATATCACAGAGATCATTTCTATAAATTATAAATAGCAGATAATTATGTATTGATCCCTGCTGTACTCCTCTAGTTGTGTTAGCATAAGCCGAATCACTGTCATTTATGAAGATATATTGACGAAGGTTTATTAAATAGCCTTTTATTAACTCAAGACCCACACCACGTATGCCATACTTGTTAGGTTTGTACGTTAAGACTTCATGATACACCGAATCAAATGCCTTCCTCAGATCAATGAACCAACCAATAGAGTATAGCCTGTGTTCGATGTTTTTGAATTAGTTCATGTTTACTATTTAGCCGAGCTCTCTCGCAAGATTTCTTTTTCTGAAAACCATACACAGTCTTATTGATCTTATTACACTTGCTAAATAACTTAATACCTCGTCTTTATTGCATTCTCAAATACTTTTTACAAAACCGGAAGAATAGAAATAGGCCTGTAGTTAGTGTACTGAGGTTGATCACCGCCTTTAAAACTCAAACACACATGTGCTATTTCGAGGCGGTCGGGGAAAGTGCTAGTTTCGAACCTTTCGTCTATTAAATGGGCAATTATTGGGGCTATAATATCAGCTTGGTCCCTGGTGTTATGAAACTTCGATTATCCGATTGAGCTATCATAACATTCCGGGCGCACAGAATTATTTCCTGTAGGTTATTGGTAAGATTAGCTTTGGACCACCGGGTCTGGGACGAAGGGAGAGGGGCCGGCAGCTCTGCTGCTTCTACAGCCTTGCCATACTAGTGCAGACTCCGCCAAAATTTTTTTGTTCTCAAATCCGGCTCATACATATCTCCAAACACTACTTTCACACGATTCTTCAAACAAGCATATAAAAGAGCGAGAGGTAGTTTTCAAACAACACACCTCAGGAAATGAAATTCAGTTAAATTGTGGCGTGTTCGAATACCGCCAGCCGTATCTTGGGACATACTGTACCCACACGCTTCCAGTAGGTGCCCATGTTACTTATTATAAAACTGTGAGTTATGGTTTTCTATCACACCTACTGATATAGCAGTTCACATGGGTAGAGAGAGAGAAATAACTTTTATTGACATGAAGAAAAATTGGGGTGCGGTGGGCGTCGCCCACCACACCCCAATTTTCCTTTATGTAAATATGGGTAAATATGGGCCTTCAATATGGGCCTTCATGTCAATATCCCAATACTCCTTCATGTCACGACCTCCTTCATGTCAATAATAAACTGGAGCGGCTGAAGTCGTGACGACTTCAGCCGCTCCAGTTACAAGCTTCTACAAGCTCCTTCCGGAGCTGGGATTTGAACGGCCCAGCCCCCATCCACTGGCCAGGATATTAGTAGGAGGAATGGGTCTTCTGCACAAGCCCACATTTTGTGTTCGACTGTGGTCCTTTCACCGCAGCTAACCTTGCGGCTCCGGTATGAGTACATGTATTGACAGCAGGCGGAAGTTCATAATTGCGCACAGCTTCATGGTGACATGACTAACTACTACCAATAAGAAATAACGCGTGTTATTCATATCAGTGTCGCAAGTGTATTGGCTCACCCCGGCAATGCCAGGTACTACTACTAGCTATATATAAGTGTATATCAAGGAGCGCAGGCTTCATCGGGCCTTGGCTTTGCGGCTTTTGTCCGTTCCAGTGACATTTGTAACGTCAATGCCGAGTAAACCTTGATTGATCTGATTCTGACAGGCGTCCAACTTATGACACTGATGCCCCAGAACCCACAGCCGTTTGAGGAAGATTGAATTCATTGCCCAGTGTCGTCAAGAGCGTTGAGCGATAAAAGCGAAAATTCAAACTACGTTTTTAAAACGATGACTGAAACACGAAGCTTTCACTCAGGCAACCTGAGTCAAAGTCCAAAATCGTAACTGCTTCGACCCTGTCGGAATGGCGCAATCGGATAGGCGTCGACTTCCTGACGCGAGAAAGCCAGGTTCGATTCCGACCACGGCAAGCATTTTTATGAGGTATTCGATGTTCCTTCGCTTGTCAGCATCATCACCGTTTTGTGAAATACGTTGTGTAAAGTTGGCTTTCCTGCAGTGCGTTCCGGCATGACACCGAACACCATCAGTTAGGCATATAAAGCTTCGCTTTAAAATGGTAAGATAGTTGGCCATCTTGTAACAGTCAGCGACCGTCTCAGACCAAAGGAATTTGTGAAGCAGTCGTCCAAGCAGCGGATGTCTCCTTTTCACCGACGAGAGCCGACATGCGCTTTTCACCTACAAGTTAAAGGGCAAATTCCCCGCCTTGTTCCGCTGATCTCCCTCCAAAGCGGCCGCCGACACCAAGTCTGCGGCCCGTATTTGCTTCGGAAGGTGGCAGCCGCCATAAAAGTCGCGCCTCAGCACCGATTCTACGTGTGACTGCTCCGCCTCAAACAGCATGTGCGAATGTCGGCAAAAGGTGCACGCTCGAGCAGCTCCGCAGTCCCCCAAACTGCAGCTTGGGCAGGGCAGATCTGGTTTCGGCTTGCAAGTTGTGTGCACCACTAAGAAGGTTTTTCTAAAGCGATGGTGTTCTTCGCGGCCACGTGTAAAGTGAGTAAAGGCTCAACTCTTTTCGGTTGGTGCTCTCCGCCTCATCGCGGTTCTTTCAGATATAATTACTTTGGAGTTATTCGGCGTATTTCACATTGATTTCGCACAAATAACTATAAAGGCGAGAGCTTGCATTGTGTTCAGTTTGAAGTTCACAACTTAGCTCTACCAGGCTCCCCGGGTATGGAAACTGTCCCATTGAAAGATATGGGTAGTAACATTTTACGGTGACTCACAAAACAACCGTTTAAATTTCAGCGAACAACTTTACAGTATCCATGTCCAAGCTGACTCCTTGCTCTATGAGAGATAAGTCTACATATATATTACTTGGTTCCTGAGCGGTCTGTTTTCTCTACGACGTGCCAGCACAACTACCGTAAACAAGACTTCTCCGAAGCGCGTAACCACCTGCCGATTGATCATGAGAACGATGACGAAAACAAAAGCCCCGCAAGGAAGCAATGCTATTATCTTGAAAGTGCCTAGTCTGTAGAATATTTCCTCCAACACAAGAAAAGCAGTCCGACGCGTCTTCCACATTATGATTCCGCAGGAAGTGCTATGTGGTTATCCTGGACGCACGACGTTCCAGATGAACCTCCTACTATGGCCTGATTCCACAGGCACTAGAAGCACCGGTGGAAGCAGACGTTCATGACCTACTCTGGTGCTGCGGTCACGCGCTTGACATGAATCAACAAAACGAACCACTCACAGGACTTTGAACTGAAGTGTTTTGCTATTGGCTACAATGAACGCACGGTGGTGGATGGCCGCTTGAAACTACAATTTGTTAATATGTCACTTTATATTTAGCATATTCCTCCCTTTATCGTGCGGCCGGGAGGATGTTAAAAATATTAAAGGAACGAGAGGTAACTACTGGCAGCTACCTCCTGTCAATATCACGATCAGGGATTAGCAGTTCTATCCGTCATTAAGGACACTCACGTCCCGCGTTACGCGCCTGTTTCTTCAGCATTAAGCGAAAGATGGGCAGACCGCGAACCATTCTCCTATGCAACCTGAATCAACGTCAGAGTACCAATTCCAAACTGCTTCAACCGTGTCGGATTGGCGCAATCGGATAGTCGTCGGCTCCGTAACACGAGCTACCCAGGTTCGATTCCGGCCACGGGAAACGCTTTTACTTATTTTGAAGCCGTTGATGTGCCTTTGAGGCAGCCCATAATCATTACGCTCCCTCCTATTGTTTAAAGGTGGCTTTCTTGCAGTCCGTTTTGGCGTACGGTCGCGATCGGTGAGGAAAACAAAGCTGCACTTTACAAAGCAGAAAGAGCCGCAAAGGAGATGCCATCATCATCATCATCATCATCATCATCATCACCAGCCTATCTACGCCCACTGCAGGGCAAAGGCCTCTCCCATTATTCTCCAATTATCTCGGTCCTGTGCCAACTGTGACCAATTTATCCCCGCAAACTTCTTGATCTCATCTGCCCATCTAACTTTCTGCAGCCCCCTGCAACGCTTGCCTTCTCTAGGGATCCACTCTGTTACCCTTAATGACCAGCGGTTATCTTGCCTTCGCATTACATGCCCTGCCCACGTCCATTTCTTCTTCTTAATTTCTACTAATATGTCTTTAACACCAGTTTGCTCCCGGACCCGCTCCGCTCTCTTCTTGTCCCTTAATGTTACACCTATCATTTTCCGCTCCATTGCCCGCTGAGTCGTTGTCAATTTAAGTTGAACCCTCTTAGTGAGCCTCCAAGTTTCTGCCCCGTAGGTGAGTACCGGTAAGATGCAGCTGTCATACACTTTCTTCTTCAGCGACAATGGTAGGCTGCTATTCATTATCTGAGAATGTCTGCCATATGCACCCCACCCCATTCTGATCCTTCAAATTATCTCTGCCTCGTGGTTGGGATCTGGGGTCACAACTTGGCCTAAGTAGATATATTCGCTTACCACTTCCACGGCCTCGCCACCTATCTCAAACTGCTGTGCTGTCCCGAGGTTATTGATCATTACTTTAGTTTTCTGCATAATAATTTTCAGGCCCACGGTTCTACTCTGTTCGCCCAGTGCGGAAAGCATGCTTTGCAGTTCGTCCCCCGAGTTACTTAGCAAGGCAACGTCATCAGCAAATCTGAGGTTACTGAGGTATTCTCCATTAACCCTTACTCCCAGCTGTTCCCACTCCAACGTTCTGAATACTTTCTTCTGAATACTTTCACTACATCTCCTTTCTTTATTCAGAAATGAGATGTAGTGAGCATTAAAGACGTCTTTTATGATTGCGAGACTTTGCCTTCAAACCACGTAAGCCGCCTTAAACTCCCGAAGTATACTGATTCACGTGTGTCAGTGTGGGCGACGCGATGCACGGAACTGCACGAGATGCCGGCGATGATTGCAGGGAGTGCAGGGAGGCGCCTGTAACGCGCCGGCGTCTTTATAAGCGCAGGGAGGCGCCTGTAACGCGCCGGGAGCGCATTTTATAATTTTGCGCTTCCATGAACGCCTCTCTCCAAACCTAAACCGTCTGGAGTGTGCCGGAATGGTGCGGTCGGATAGATGTCGGGTTCATAACGTGAGGGGCTCAGGTTCGATTCCGATTGAGGGAAGAGTTGTTAATTTTAAGCGTTTTACCCACGATCACCATCATTGTCAGAGAAAGTCGCCTATCCTGCTGTGCATTTCGGGTCGTCTACAGACGGAATCAGTGAGAGGCTGAAAGTTTCTCGTTAAAAAGACAGGATAGGGCAACGCCCACGTTGTTCCCGCTCTTCTTGTCCTGTGTCTTTGTTCGCGCCGGCTGTGAAGAGAACATTGAGGATATATTTGATAGGCGCTACAGGCAGTGGAGAAACGCCTACGGCTCCCTGAAGCCGATTTACCAAAGAAAGTGAATGCCAAGAACAAAATAATCACATTTTAGAGCTCTGGTGTGTTCGTGACCATGGCAGCCTTCCTGTCTTTCCGGTCAGCTGTTTATCGCGATGTGGAAGTTTTGCGCAGCTTCCCATTTCAAAAGGAAGGGTAGGACTAAAGTATGGGAAAGTGGTCATAGCTGGCATTCTGAAATAGCTGCCGATAATCCATCGCTTTCCGTTTTACAGGGAGAGCTTCCCTGCAACTGCACCGAGCTTTGACCTTTTCTGATAATTCGTTCCGATACCTTTTGTAAACTGCGTGGTAGTTTTAGTGGGCTCGCAACGTTCGAATGTGTATGTGCTTTACCGCTGTAAACGGAGTCCTGGTGATGTAGCCATGGTGCTGATCACAAAATAAATAAATAAATAAATAAATAAATAAAATAAATAAATAACTGCGGCCCCGTCAGACAGCGGCAAATGGCGTACTGTATGCGCGATGTACAACAGTGTGGTCACGATAAGTCATTACGTAGTCCCAATTATCTGCGTCATTCGCACCGGAGTTAGCCATTTTTATATTAGAAACGGTTTAATAGGTCGCTCCAGCTTTGGCATCGTTCGAAACGACCTTTTACACACATGGGTCTTAGGACAATGTTGAGCATATAACTGTGGATGACTTGGCCTCATTCAATACCGTTGACGTTTATCAGCCCCACTTTGAAAACCATCGAAGCTACTGCGTTGGCAGATGCGGTACTCTGAGGGAACTGTAATCTCCTGAGGTTTATACCACTTTGTCACTCGAATCGTTTATGGTGAGTCATGAAATTTACTGTATTTTTTTTTTTTCACCGCGCCGTTTTTCTTGGCAGCCGCTCGCAATTAAAACAAATTTCTTATGGCATTCTTTCTCTTTATTTTTAAAGCGAAGCTTTCTATGCTTCACTGACGCTGTCGTTTGTCGCGCAGAACGCACTGCAGGAAAGCCAACATTACACAGTGAGTTTCACAAAACGATGATGATAAGCGAAGACACATCAAGCGCTTCAAGAAAAAGAGAAAAAGCGCTCCCCGCGTTCGTAATCGAACCTGGGTCCCTCGCCTCCTGAAGCGACGTTTATCCGATTCCGCCATTCCGACATGGTCGAAGCAGTTTGAATTTCGGACTTTTACTCAGGCTGCATGGGAGAAAATTTCACGTTTCAATCATATCAATCATATTTCTCTTAAGACAGGGGCTTTCGTTGTTATAAGTGCTTTATTGTAGGGCGCAGCACTTTGGAGCCCGCGACTGTAGTTTGACGGCGCCGTTGTGCTCGTTACCGAGTGTACGAAGGGAGAACCGAAAAAGAAAAGAAAATGAAGGAGGAGAATGGCGAAAGTGTGGGGTGAATGCGGCAAGCACGCCGAAGCAGTGCAAGACGCTCGCTCCACGGCGGCCAGGCATGGCGAAAGTGTGAGGGGGAGGTAGGCAGACATGCAGGGTGGTGGCGACGCGCTGCGAGATGACGCCGTAGCAGTGCGTGTCGTCGCGCGCTCTACGACAACGCGTACACTTCCTGAGACGCAGCTCGCGCCGCCGACGCAGAGGCTTACCGTCGCTGACATATGCGCGGGAGTTTCAAACACGATTTACAACAACAAGATCGGCGGCTGTATACGCGCTACGAGATAACGGCGGAGTAACGCGCGACGCCGCGCATTCTCCCATCACGCGACCACTTTCTGAGACGCAGCATATATGCGCCGTGAACGAGAAGACTGATGTTCGCAATGCGCACAACTTTCGCATTTGGGAGTATAGTAATCGTCAGCCATTTTTGATGAAATAAAGCATTTTACAGCTTTGATTACAAAGTTCGGCGTCAATTATTAGGGCAACCTCGCACTGGACATTGCTTGGATAACAATCATAAGAACGCAAATAAGCATATTTATCCTGACCACTAATCGGAACAAAAGGAGCAAACTCTGTGTACGGTAACCTCTCTGACGGTCACCAGTTTTTGATTTGTGCCTCTCACTAACGATGAGTTATTGCCAGGGATAGTAACTTTAAAAAGAGAGATAGCCATTACACCCTGAACTCGTTCTCGTCATCGCAGTATGGTAGATAAACAAGTTGTTAATAATTCATAAATTGCACTTGACTAAGAGATTACCTCAAATCAAGAGTCTTCATTTGACGCCCTTTTCGTAAGAGATGCGCAAAAAGGGCTCCCCGATGCCCAGTCACGAATATTCGAAGCACGCAGAACGACGCCCAATGTGCAAGTCCAGGGTACTGAAAAATGGTGATGCGCTGTTCACGGACAGATGCTCCTGATATCACGCTGTGGTGCAAAAACGAAGTAGTTGAACAGCGCTTACCTGCGTAGAACGAGCAAGCGTCCCTTCTAACACGGACGCGGTACAGTTCGTGGCTCTGCGATGAGGTGATGGAGACTTGAGGAGTCAAACAGCGTACTGCAGTGGTAAGAATCGGCAGGCTAGTGCCATCATCAGTAAACCACTGGCGGCTTCAAGGAAGCCCTTCCAATTCGGCATGTACACGCTGAAAGCCGCCTCGGTTTCGTCACGGCCGACGTAGCGTGAACAAGCGGCATTTGAAGATTGGTCCGCTCATACATCTCCCTTGAGTAAAAGGTTGCGTCTTCGCCCTATGCACCTGGAGTAGCATATGCAACGCGCAGAGTCAGGATTTATGATGCAAATATCACTTGGGCCTCATACCACTACCTCCATCCGTTATGCCCAAGGCATAGCCGCGTTCAGAGCGGCTTGCAAGGAAAAGAGCTGTTAAATGGTTATCACGAAAACGATATCAACCTGTCATCGCGCATGTTCCATTTCAACTACGGGCGTGGAGCTGCTCATGTTCGATTCTAAGTGAGATGTATTTTGAGATCTACGGCTCTGGCAGACGAAAGTGTACAGCGTTGGAAAAAGAGACGTATGAATATCTTCGTGATCCACCCCATGACGCAACTCAAGTTGGCTCCGGTGTGGAACGTCTAGAGCGGAAAGGGTGAGCAAACAAGTTCGCCAAAGGTGCAGGAAGGGGTTAAATAAGAAGTGGAAAGCGACTGGTACAAAAAGGTGACGTAGTAAAGAAGAAACGGAAGCAATAAGACAATGCCAAACGTATTTTACGAGATGTCCCGGAATCGTTTCGGCGGCTGCTTACAGATCTACCAGAAGGATGGAATTTTTGTAGATTCTAATGTGTAAATAAAGAAGCAAAGAATGAATATTTTATAAATTATTGATGTGCAGACGTTTAGAATGAGCATACTGTGTATTTAAGTAAGTGGCTTAGGAATGTGGAAGCAAGGGTGGCCGTCCACGATTGTGCACCTCAGATGAGCGGAGCAGGAAAACACACCCGGTAGAGGGCGCAGACAAGCGGCGGAATTCTCCATTGTCTTCAACTCTCCCATTCCTCCGCGGCAGAAACGAGCAGCGGCGCAACGCGTAGGAGACAGAGCGAAGCCATTAAAGAGTTAATAACGTGGACGGCAAAGCCAAGCGTCGCCAGCGGCAAGAGGACGAAGCCCTTCCACAACGCAAGGCGGCAGCCAGGCGTCTCAGGCGTTCAAGTAGACATTCACGCTTTCGCATTCACATCCGATAAGGAACGCTAAGGTGCCTTCTTTGTTTATTCGTAGACGTGGGTGGCCACCTAAAATAAGGTCTACCAAGGCTGTCGACCGACCACGATGCCACCGTGGGGCCCAGTTTTCGATCTTCCTTTTAAACAACCATACTTATCAGCGCCTTTTGAGCAGCCCGCTAAAAGCAAACACGACAGCGCACGCATCCAGAACAAGCAGAGCGATGAAATAAAGCCAGGAAAACTTCCTGACGCGTTCAAGGACGACCTGCACGTCGGGATATCTCACTCCTCCACGAGTCTCGTCAGCGCAGGAGAGTTCAAGAAGAAGCGAGACGCGAATTAGATTACACCCCTCCCACCCCTGTGGCTGACCTCTGGTTTAATATTAAGCGAGCCAAGACACCGTTCCCCTCAATCTCGTTTCAGATCCATGATTTCTTATCCTGATGCAGACCCAATAATAGATGAGGTCCTGCAGAAGGAAACGCTTCGACACCCAGCACGTTGAGTGCCGGCCGCTTCTGCCTCCTGTCTTTGCGCAACCGATTTGTCAGGCCGTCCCGTGGCGCAAGATAACCACACGCCTGTACTCCGCAGTTACGCTCATACGGGGCAACGTCTCCTTTAGGCGCAAAGCGTCGCTTAGACTCACTCCTATAGGTGATATGGAGCGATATCTATGTGCGCCCTGCCCCGAGGAAGTACACGCCTGACTGCCGATTATAAAGGTAAATAACAAGGTGCCAACACCTCGCACCGAAGCTTCTGGGTGGCGGCCGTGGCGACGACGCTCTGTCGTTGTTATCTCGTGCTCTCGATCTCAGCGAAGAAGACGAATTTCTCAAGCCCCCGGACCACCGAGCGAGCCATCATCGGCTACACGCTTACACTGCGATTTCTTAAGGTGTACGAAGTAAATGCCAAACTATATGAAGATTATACACGTATAGATACTCTGAGGCCGCACCATCGCCCCGGTTACCGCGTAAGAGTTCTTCGCGAATAAATTGCAGTGACTACACTTTGGACCTTTAGGTAGCTCCTGTTAGCACAGAGATCTCTTTGTGATATCTACGGCTGCTTAGCCGGAAGCCGTACTAGTGGCGATTTTGGTATGATGCAGTTTGTTCAACTGAAGGCCGACATCTTCTGAGCAACGGGGCGAAAGGTCGCATTTATCATTCGAATCATGGCGAGCCATTAGGGATTGAGAGAGCTGACTTGGCCGCTGGCAGTGCTTGAGACGTTCCGAGGGCGCTGGGGCTATCTCCTCAGCCCGATCGATGTCGCGCCAGCTTACACTCGGTCACGATCCGAAGCATTAGGAGAAGGCCGACTGGTGCGGAGGGACTCCGACAGCTCACCGATGTTTCAGGATCGACCCCGTGCAACCACTAGCAATAAGCGTTCATCCCCAGCGTTTTTGCGCGTTTGCCTAATTGAACACATAAATGTGTGGACGGACCACCGCGCTCGCTTGCCGCGTACATTGGTGTTTACACATGTTCTCATACCCTGACAAAATCGCTGCTCTTTCGGAGTGGCTAATAATAGCTGGCAGCCGACCAGCGTGTTGACACGGAAGGCGCCAGGTCTGGCGATACACGCTGCGAGTGTTCCGATTCAATTCGATCGGCCTTAGATAAGGCGGCTTCTTGGCAGCCCCCGGCCGGTACAAATAAGACTAAGGAGACATCATCGCTAAACGCAGTTCCTTCAGCTCGGCTCCAATTATTTGTATAAGCAAGGGACCAAATGGGCACAGAAAAAGAAACCCTTGGAGCCCCAGCGCACCCGAGCAATCATTCAGTGGTAAGGGTAAAAATAGCGCTTCACACAATTAGAAGTGTCTCACATCAGGTTATTTCGTGATTTCCACTACTGTCTTATCTCTTATTTGCCCATTGATATTGTGGCGTAACCATAGGGAACCTTATGGGTGCAATCCCGTAGAAAAATCTTCTATGAGCTCGATTCTGGCAAATGCAGAATTTGTTCTATTTTTTCTGAATAATCCGCTTTTACCTGATAAAGCCTGCTTAGAGTACACATATTTCAGTAAACATTTCTGTGCACATCTTTGCGCATGGGCTACTAACTAAGGCTGTAAAGACATGAGGATAAATGCGTCGGGATTTATTATTGAAACTTTTAAAGTTGATAACTGGCTACGGGTGAAATATAAACTAGATAATATATAGCTGTCCTCGATAGGCTACCATCATATGACGGAGAATAACCGATAGACTTCTGTTACAATTAACTCATGCGCGCTTCTGGAGCAAGTTTCTCGGAAATTTATTAGTTGGTTTAGGTGCTGTGTGCCGTACAATTTAGAGCCCTCTTCAGTATAGAATTCGCCTTTTGAGATGGATATACAGAAGTTTCGGTTAAACGGGGGCTCTACTGCAAAAAGGCCACCGCATTGAATATTTTTACGGAGCAGCTTTTTTTTCGTCGTGTACAAAACTAATTCCGATGAGCAGCTGTATGGAAGTGTTCATAAGATGTTTTCATTGCGATAAGGCCTACATTACAAGTAGATGTTAACTCCCGTTATTTTGAGTAACGCGAGAAGGGAGTGGTGGTCGTATGCCCATATCCAGCGATGGAGGTCAGGTGGTTTGCCTAGGTGGAGGCCTGTGCATAGAAGGTGTCGCATTCTCGCCTCTTCCAAGGAAGCGCACGTCCACAACAGGTGTTATGCATCAGCATCTTCGGCAGACGCTGTGCAGAAGGGCAGTTATCAGCGAACGTGGCATGATAGCGGGGTGGCCACGCCCGGGTCACAGCGGTAGAGGGCAACACCAACACGAAATCTTCCCAAGAAGACCCCCTACCTGCGTCCGAGTCCACTGGGGAGCACGTGTAGCGTGCGCTGAGATCTTACTTATGGACGCTTAGGGTGAGGGTACAGCTCTTGGACGTTCACACAGCGGCAATAATTGCCCATTATCGGCTCAAATCGGCTCTTTTCGGCCATGTAATTTTCCTCAGCAGGCACGTTAGTGTATCCATTTTATTGTGACGAGGTTACAGTGACTCAATGCCTTCTCTACGTGTTTTATTATAGTTTCTCAATAGTGGTAATTCTGGTTTAAAGAAAGCCTAGCATGCCAATGGACATTTTAGAATATGCAAGAATATTCACAGCCGATGATTCAGTATTTCAGCCCAACGTATTTATGCGACTGGTAGGTAAGAGGGAAACGGCTGGTCTTTTCTTTCTTTCACCTGCGCCTATTTTTACCCTAAAGCACAAGCATTACACGTTTTACGCCCATTAAATTTCCACCGTCTAACCTACCGCGATCACCCGTCGACTGAGAGTGTTACTTAAGGGCAAGTGGAAGTGGCGGGGTGGTGGGCGCAGTCACTCCAACGAAAGCTTAGCATAAATCATTGCGCACCCCGTTGTACTTCGAGACATTTTCTCGATTATGATTACCAGAATTCTCTTTTATATTATCTTTTTAGCCCAACTGTACCCACTTTGTTGACTGCAGGTTTTCAGTGCAAAGTGTGAGCCCAGCTGGCTTTAGTGCTGCCTCGATCTATCGCCCGCAAACAACTTCACAGCGAAAAACACTTCGGGAAGATCCAGGAACTTGATTTGTGCTGAGAGGCTTATAGCGCACACCGAAATCGAGTAAAGCGTATTTCTCCAAACTGGAGCCGCTCACGGAATCTGCCTACAGTGGATGGCTACGCCGCGAGTGGGGCTTCCCCGTACGAGGGCGGTGAGGAAGTCATGCTCGGGGCGTGGCCAAATAAATTTCTGGCAGGCCCCCTGTCAGAGCCTATTATTTCTCGTGCTTTGTCACCCATCTTCATGTTAGATCCGTGTATGCAAGGATATGTGTTCCAGGGTGGGATAAGCGTGCATTCGAAATATGCAATACTGGTACGCCAAGAGGTGCCACGTATGAGTGTAAAGCACGTCGTAACTTCCTAAGCGTGCAAAGAGCGCCATAAAATATCGTCGATGTCTCGAAGCAGCATGCGCAACGCTGGCATTTTTTGTCGAGGGTCGGGTGATGAGGATAATAATGAGAGAACACGCTCGACAATTGGATAGTAACACTTTCACAATCACTATAAATCATCAGGAGTGCCCAGGAATCTTCCTAAGTTTTGTCTCGTAAAATGCGGTCGCAAGCGATGATCAACAACCCGCAACTCCCGCTTTTTCTGAAAATTCGGAAAAAAATTTCGAAGACCGGGGTTGAGATTTCTGGTTACGGGGAAATACGAAACTAAAATAGTACAAGTAAATATAATGCTTTGAAATACATGATAGCATAGACACACCATGCAGCATAAATGTGCACAGTAGTAAACATTTATTTACATTTTTATTACATAGCAGGGCTGGGCAAAGTGGTTTGGAATGTGCGATATAAGAATTTCCGCATTATAAAAGCGTGAGAAATGGCGACGAATAACGTCCTGAAGTTGCGCGGCCTGTTTGGTTTATTCGAACTAGTGCTTTATTGCATAGCCGAACGGTATATATCTACCCCATATATATAATAACGGTCAATGCACTGTCGTGAGCTTCTAGCCCGCTGTGACCAAGTTGCCTTGCCATGTACTTATTAGTAAAAGCTTACGCAAACAGTAAACAGAAAAGCTCGCACCGTGGCCTTTTCCTCAAAAACAAAAACTCAGCCTCTGTAGCAGGAAATACGTACTCTACCATTGTGTTCCAAGAAGGCACCTCTTAAAGCTACAGCCTATAAACATTTCATGAGACCACCTTTCCCCACTGCATCTTAGTGATGTTTAAGAAGTTCCAGACAAATCTCAAGTGCAGCTGAAAATTACCATAATGCCGAGCGGGAATACAGCAAGCGTTTAGGGTTGGCGCTCTCGAGGCTTGACAAAGACGTGTAGACAGATGAACCTTTTGTGAACCGTAAAACATATGCGGTGGTCCCTAGGAGCTGTTAGAGGCTTCGGACGTTCGTTGCCGTACTTTTAGAATCAAAATGTGGCCACCTTACAGCCGTTTAGACACAAACCCGCTCCTCGCCTTTAGTGCGATAGAACTCCTGGTATAACCTGAAGTGGCTTTTCATTGTTGTTGCGCTGCTGTGCTCAACGGGTCACCTTCTATTTTTTGGAGCGAATTACAAAAGCTATCAACTTGGCGCCAGCGCTGTTATAACAGTGTGACGCCACCGAAATCGAAATAACCATCAATCTTGCGCCATCCGGTTCTACGTTGCATCACTTCGGTTTCAGGTCGACCCAAGTTGTCTAATTCTACACAAATATAGAGCCGAGCTTCAGGTTTACCGTTCCAAACAAACGCGGGGCCCACGGCCATGCCTGTGCACAAAATAACGCTCTACTAGGTTTTACGGGACTACGATGGTCCGACGACCGCCTTCGACGCACCCGCTTACAAGCTGTCGGCATTCAGATGGAACGTTTTTTTCTGTAATCCCTAAAGGGATTCAACTGAACTTTCGCCCGAAAAAACGATACAAGTATTTTCCCCATACAATGAATATTTTTCAGCAAGTGCATTCTTTCCTCGTCAAAAATGTTTCACGGAACGAATAAACTGCCAATTATTTGCGATAAAGCAGGGTTTTGTGTTGTATTGGTTATCTCAGGAAAGCTTTGCGTGAGTTTACGAGTCAACAATACGGATTACGAGTCATTTTACGAGTCAACAATACGGATTCCGCATTTTTTCAGACTCCGACATTCACCACTGTGCGTTGTATATAGTGCTCTGAGATTTCGTAATTCCTGAACGATATTGACACTTGTATCACAAGTATAGGTTCACAAGTTCTAATAAGTAGATCATATACGCGTGAGGTATTTCCCACAGGGAGTGTCCTCAGCGAGATGTTTAACCAAAATAAATGAGTCAGCATAGCCTATATCTGATATTTTTAACGTTAACCTTTATGACAATATTATGTAATTGCCTTAGATCCCGCCTGGTGCAACAAGTGGCTACGTTGATTGACGATAGCAACACCACTGCTTTCCAGCGGGAAGTCTTAAAGCCCCGATTGTTCCTAGTTTAGCAGACTTACGATCATGATGTCGAGGTGATAGTGTATGTATATCTGTATTTATTGTTAATTGCAAATGGAATATCCACGAAAACGCATAAATCAAATCTGGAAAAAAAGATGGTGGGATGGTTAGTGAGACAGCATGCCTCCCGGTTTGCTGAGGCGTACGGCTGCTGCTCCTTTGTGCGTTGCGAAATTCTTAGCGTTTAAAAATGTGGACACTCAACTCGGGCAAAAATGGCCACCACTTTCGAGTAAGTTGAATAACAAAATAGAATGGACCATGTCGAATGCCGGTGACGTTCAGCCTTTAATATTCGCACTCGGTGTTTTGTCACAACAAGCCGGGAAGTAAGGACGCAATAACATGGCAACTTCGGCGAGCTGGCACGATATGTGAGCAACCATACTGTAAAATTGACAAGAAAGAAAGATTAAAATGTAGCCAAGTTCTTTTTCATATTCCATCCTTTTCACCCTCTGTTGCGTTGTTTGGCTGCGTAGCACAACACTACCTAGCTGTTCAACTACACTAACAGGGGAGTAATCTCACTTAATGACGTAGATGCTCCGAAAGGACCTAGTGCTCACCAGGCTTTTTGAATATTCTAAATGGATTGACAAGGTTGCCGTCACCCCTGTGGCCATATAAAAGGAGGCCGTCTAATGAAGGACGTCCCATACCCGGATATCAAAAAGGGCCGGTTGTATGTGGCCTCAAAGGCTGCCGAGTTCTTCGACTACCCCATGAACAGAGAATGAAGCAATCGTTTGGCTCTCAAAGCGTGCCGCAACGCCGCGGAGCCCTTTCAGGTGAGTACAGCCATGCCGGAACTTACGCCTGAGTGAATCTCAGCCTGCGCGGGCGGAAAACAATGAAGAGGTAACAACACGGGCCCGACGCCATAAATAAAGTACGACGCGAATAGATGGCGCCCCTTTCCGCCCCCGCCTCTCACCGTGTCGAGTGCTTGAAGGAATTACCGGCCATTTAGAAACGCGATAGCGGAGCAATCGCGATTACGTAACGAGAACATTATAGGGGAAGGATTCAATTACGGTGAATCGCATCCCGCTGTGATCGAGCGTTATACTTAGGAACCACTCCGATGCCTGCGTATCACAATTGGTTCTGGAGATAGCATCTTGTAACTGCGCTGCAGGAATCAGTTGATTATGTGGCGGGGCTTGCGAAGCCCAAGAATGGACCTGTCTGCGAGCAAGCCGCTCAATTCATGAACGGATCTTGAAGGGCAAGAGGTTGTCTGACGGGCCGGTTTGTTGGTAGTTTCTCGGCTGGCAACTCAGGCATGCCAGAGCCGGAGTGTCATGCGCTGCACGCAAAACTCAGAACCGCGGCGGTTTAACTAGAATGAATGAAGTTACAAAATCTTTAATGAACGAGTGATGCATACCGTAAAATCTCGTTTTTGAACTCCAAGGGGACCATAAAATTGTTCGAATTAAGCGGAGTTCGAATTAACGGGCCAGCGACAGAATGAATGGACATCGCGGCACACTGCGCGGGCAGAGCACAACGAAGCCACCTCTGGACTCGTTATCGCCAATTAGGCGCTACTACGCCTTTGTTGCGCACGCTCCGTGATCGCAGGCCCAAACCAGCGACCGCGGCACAAAGAAAACCTGCATGCGCCGTTGTAGCGAAATAAGCTATCGCAGCAGCGCAGAGAGTGCGCTGCGCGGTTGTTTTGCTTAGAGTTCCTGTATATCGCATAGCGCCCCTAGGGGAGCTATATACAGGAACTCTAGTTTTGCTGTTTCATTATGTTGCATCTCTAGTAAATTTGGTTTGTTTTGGACTTGCAACACATTGTAATCACTCTGGGCCGAAGCCTTATTCGAGGAGCGACGGAAACCAAGGCACACTCGTTCGAATTACCCGTTCTGGATACCACCAAGTTCGAATTATCGGGAGTTTTCACCCATACAAATATACAGGGCTGTGCCGGGACCAGGTCGTCAGTTTGAGTTACCTACAAGTTCGAATTAACCCAGATTGAATTAACGAGCCTTCACTGTCGTAGGAAGAGTGAAGCGGTTGCTGCCGCAAGAGTGTTAACGCCCGTGAAAGTTAAATACCAAAGATTTTAAAGCTACTACGCTTTATGATCGCCTGAGTTAAGGTGTAGAAAATGAGGGTGTTCGTACTCAACCTTAAGAGTTTTCTCCGGAAAATGAACATGTAGCAAGCAATATTTCATGCTCAATATTATGATTGGTTCACCATGATATTGCCCCTGACCGATGCAAGCCCCCAGAACCGCATCCGTAATAATGACCCCGACGTAACCCCACAAAAGTGGCTAGGGTGTTGCGCTGCTGAGCACGAGGTCGCGGGTTCGATTTCCGGCCGCGGCGGCCGCTTTTCTGATGGAGGCGAAAAGCAAAAACGCCCGTGTGTACGAGATTTCGGCGCACGTTAAAGATCCCCAGGTGGTCAAAATTAATCCGGAGCCCTCCACTACGGCACGCCTCATCGCCTGCGTTGCGTCGGTGCGTTAAACCCCACAATCAATCAATCAACCCCACAAAAATTCCCTCGGAATTATCTTAACGATAAGTTGGGGATTCGATCGATCGATTGATTGATTGATTGATTGATTGATTGATTGATTGATTGATTGATTGATTGATTGATTGATTGATTGATTGATTGATTGATTGATTGATTGATTGATTGTTGGTTTTAATGCGCCGAAGCTACAACTGGGGTATGCGAAGCGCCGTAGTGGAGCGCCGCGGATTAAGTCTGACCACGTGCCGGCCATTATAACGTGCTCCGAAATCTGGACACACGGGCGTCTTCTCTTTTCGCGTCCATTAGAAAAGCAGCCAATGCTCGGATTTAAAATTCGGAGTGTTTTAGCCAGCTGATGTACATCAAGGGAATACGAAGAAGATTAATTGGGTGGTCGTATATTTCGTTCCACTGCGAGAGATGAGGAGGCTGTGGCGAATGGAGGAACCCATTGGTGCAAGAGGGTCGGTGAGCTCTCTGCCGAGCTCAATAATAACGCGAGCACATTTTCCTTTTCGTTCAAACTATAGCTATACTAAGAGGGTCGTGGAGCTGTGCCATCGCGTCGGGAACGTATATGCACATGGAGAACAGCGGAAAGTGGGTGACGACTAAATTTGTTGGGTAATGCTTGACGAACCCTGTGAGAGTGGTTCGTGTGCACGTTGGCGACGTCAGATCAAAGTATAATATGTCGAAGAGGTAACACAAGGTATTGAATTAACCTGCCAGAAATGGAGAGTAACCTGTTGCGAGGGTAATTTTACTGGTGTTTTTGATGACGGATGACGGCGCGTTGTTTGGGGGCCCTTCTGCCTTTAGCGTGTTTTGCTTGAATGTGTTGATTGCTCAGCTAACCTGCCTGTTCTTGGTAACGTTCTGCTCTGCAGCGGTATCTCTCGGGCTTTGTCTTCGTCCAAATCAGCTGTTTTTTTTTTATTTCCCAAAGACGTACGGCGCACTTGTGTTTTTCCTGAATTGAGGCTTTCCCCGTTATTTCGTACTGTGACGCCAGCTATTACCACAGGCAGACTGGTCGCAATTCACGCGGCGGCTTCCACGCAGTTATCGCTCTCCTCAAATATGCCAATCATGGTGTAAAATTAGTAAATTATCACCAGATCATCGGTGTTACGTTCCAATCCCAGCTTCGTTGGAATAAACATGTACATAACACCTGTAAGAAACTCTCTTCTGTAGCCGGCGCGATAGCGCGCACGCCATGGTTCTTCCCAAAAAAAGTTACACTGAACATCTGCAATGGTTTATTTGCCTCGTAGATAAATTGCTGCAAAGTACTATGGGCTACTACAACTAAACAAAACATCAATAAACTACTCATCTTACAAAAGAAAGCCGTTCGCCGTATCGCAAACTTTGATTATTACTCTTCCATTCGGACTTTCTTCCCACATTACAACAGAATCAAGGCAAATTACATGTACGACTTCCGAATTCTCCGCTCGTTCTATTTTTCTTCGTTACCAATAAAAAACTTTCTCATACATTCGGCACCACTCCAGGCCGGAACTCGCACTACAAATACCCGTAACACAGACAACTGTCACCAGCGAAAATTCCGCAATAACTACAAGTTTTAATCACAGAGTACAACTTGCCATTAATTCTAAATAGACACAATTTTTTCAGCTAATTTTTCTTTACGACCGGAACATTATTTTTAGCCACTAAAGAGTAAACTGGAAACACCATTTGTTGATTGATAAACATAAATAATATTACTCCTTGCAGCTCGAATGGTTTTGCTGATACTTATTGCTGGTTTTGCTGATAGTTATTTCTCCTTATTTTTATACATTCCCTTCCCATTCCCTTTTATAGATTCTCTTGATGCATTTTCATATATTTAATACATTCTTGTACATTTTAATGTTTTTATATTTGAGAGCGTTATGACGTTGTATATTTGCATTTTGTTTGCTTTTGTGAAATTGCATTTCTGCAAATGATGTACTGAAACTGTTCCCTCCTGTGTATTACATTATGTAAAAGGCAGTTTGCTATTTATATGTGTCACTTGAAACGTTAGAGATTGTATAAAATTTCCCTGAGTCATATGGCCTGTTTTGTGTAAGGGTTCGCGGGCCCAGTCAAGCGGTTAAGTCCGCTTTTAGCCATCGATTCCTCCAGATGTATTTCTAGGAAATAAACCAATTGATCGACGTACGCAACACAACAAGAAAAACTGCGTCACCAACTGTACCCAGAAAAAAAAAGAAATAACAAAACGACTGCAAATAGCGAAACGTTGAATTACTTGGCGAAACCTGAGTTGTCGAGCCAGAGTGCTAAGGCCTAGTGTTTAGCCGGTCTTCTTCTTTTCGTCTCTTAGACGGCGGCCTTTCTATTTGTCTTCGACGAATACCTTCGCAAAACCCAATTTACATTGTTTTCTCTTTCGCGGTGTCGAAATATGCGAGTTCACGCCGTCGTTCGCAGTCCGAATGGTCCGCCGCCGACTGTCGATGTGTGCCCTCAGAAAACATCGGCGCACTCCGGATATTCGGCACTTTGGTTCAAATGAAATATAAAACAATTTCAGCCGAGTCAATCGAAAATGAGCGGACACCGCTTTCCTCTGGCTTCTACGCTGCGTCCTGCAGCGTCTGCCGCCTGAAGTGGCTTTTTCGTTCGTCACGGTGAAGCAGCGGCTGCACAGAGGCCTCTGTTTGAGGAACAGAACTCAAACAGAACGTCAAGCCCCGTCGGTGCTTCCACCGTTTGGTTTCACATCTCATACGGGGGTTCTCGGGCCAATTTGCACCCCGTAACCAATGGGTAAAGTAGTGAATTCGCTATCGTCCTTCTGCACTGCGTGATTGAAAGACATAAAAACTGTAGCAATGGCTCGGTAGGCTGGAAGGCTGGGGAAAGGAAAACTCAAATAAGTTCAGCGGAATTGCTTCCCCATCGGCAAAGCGAAAAGCCCCCCCCCCCCCTCTCTCCCCCTGAAAAAAAAAAGAACCAGCAATGTGAACATGTATGAAAGTGACCCCACATGTTGTATTCCTGGTCAAGCGACAAAGTTGTTCAGGACTTTGGAATCGGGATTAGTAAGCAGAAATGCTCCCATTAACAGCGAGCTTCAACAAGTCAGTGACTAATTTACTGGTGAGCTTGCTAGCGCCTGACGACGGAATGCTGATTCCCTAATATTCAACAATTTAGCTCAGGTCTTTAATCTCAGAGTAAATAATGTAGCCTGGGCTGCACCGAGCCCAAACTTTTAATGGGTTGTTCTCAATTCGCGAGAACAAATCTAGCTTTGAGATTTCCGAAAAAACATCTGTTATCTGGGACGACACAAGTTGGAGGTATTAAATGATGGGCCTTTTTAAAATACGAACTGTATAAAACTGTTCAAGTTACATGAAATTTATCGTCAAACTGCTAAGGTGAGAAACTTAGAGGTGTAAATGACATAGCGTCCTTAAGCTTAATTGGCGACTGCCTCCTGCACAGGCAGAGTTTAGCTCGCATATAGGGAGTCATGCATTGCATTTGTATTAGACTTCAGAGATTTCAGCGCGGTACGGGTATTTTATATGTTAGTATCGGTGTTGTATCACGAACGAAATAGCAATGTATTACATTTTTTCTGCATTTATTGGGAATATTGGGTCGTAAACCAACTTCTAATAAGAAAAGGCTCATCCCTGAATCCCTCCCGAATGAACCGCCTTCACGAAACTCGCGTTAATGGGAGTAGAATGAGTTGCAGGGAGAGAGAGAGAGAGCGAGAGGGAGAGAGCTTCATTTAAAATCAATTGTGGTTCCGACTACCTGATTACAGATCGTCCCCACTGAAGGCGGAGGAGTGAAGGTGAGTAAGTAAGCAGTTCAGTTTAATGACACCCCACCTCACCTTGCCTCTCGCACCCCCTCGGTTATGCCTGCTCTCCCCGTGCGGGACAGGCATGCGTCATCATGCACGAGGTGAAGGCAAAAACGATCATTCTCCTGACGAAGTGACTCAAAGTAGCCACGGTGGAAGTGAGAACTTTGCAGGGAGGAAAGACACACGTTCACTATAGCTTGCAACGAGTGACAACGTTATATTCATTGAATGGACGCAGGAGTCATGTTTCTTTGAACAGCATCGGTTGGAGGGGTTATGCCAAACAAGGTTTATGCCTTACGACGTACTACACAACCAAAGATTAAAACATGCGTTATGGGTGGCCCAGCTGTTACATATCTGACAGATTAAGAGCACGAAAAATATGTTATTGAAGAGCACACAAACACCGAGCGGAATAACAAATGACGTTTATTGCATATTTTTATAGCATTTCCATTTTTAATCACTTATTAAGTGACGATAAATTTTTATTTTTTATACTGCGCTGTTTGTGTGTGTGCTCTTCAGTCATCCCGTATTCGTTGCTCTGTTTATAGCCGAAATGTTATAGTTGGTACCCCTTCAAAACTGCAATAGGTTCAGCTGTCCATGTCAGTTTTAACACGTCTGATTATGATGTCAGATTATAATATCTTGAGAGGCCGGGCTTCAAGCTGATCGATAGGTCGTACTGGTGACGGGGAACGTGACCGCAAAGTACAAGTCCGCAGTTCTCATAAGTTTGCCGTTGTGTACAGTGGGTTTGAGAATAAGCTTTCTCGTCCACTTTACTCGGCTGATCCTTGTAAACATGTCTAAACATATTAGCTTGCATGCAAAAAAGCTGTTCCAAACCTAGTTCTGTTCTTGCCGATTGCGTGAATATTGTTATTTTAACGCACCCCAATAATTGAGGTGCTGCTTTTCTTAGTCTTAAGTAGTGTTTCGTCTGATCAGATAATTAGTGTGATTACAGTCATAGCGGTTACCGCTTCTGCTCAAAGTTACCTCACTGGAGAATTAGTGAACATGGGCATGTGAACCGCTCATCCTTAGGAGATCTTTATGGAATCCGATTATTGTTCCCGCCATACCAATAGCTCTTAACCTGGTATCTGCTAGCTTAGTAGCTAGGAAAGACCAGTGGTGGCAAACTAAATTTCTGTGGCCGTTAGGGAGAAGGAAAAAAATGAAATTTTTAACGCTGCCAGGCCCCCAAAACCGTGCCTATTTAAAGACATC
Source organism: Haemaphysalis longicornis (assembly GCF_048455015.1). Taxonomy (NCBI): domain Eukaryota; kingdom Metazoa; phylum Arthropoda; class Arachnida; order Ixodida; family Ixodidae; genus Haemaphysalis; species Haemaphysalis longicornis. Next base: position 150,693,594 of record NW_027526445.1, on the reverse strand, counting down.
CAAAGTTTTAAAAATGCTCGAGGTACTTTCCAAACCATTGGTGGCGCAGTATGGATAGAATTGTACGTATATATCCCCCTTAATTTTTATGACGTCCTAATCTGCCTCAAACAATGTCAACATCGCCTTCTATACATAGCCTGCATGCGACGTCCCCGCAGGCCTCTGGAGTACTGGTCTCAGCGTTCCCATTGCTGCTCGAGGTAAAAGCGGCAGATACGTTCACAGCCTTCCACAGTGCAAACAGTGCTCCAACATGGCAGCTACAGTGTATAGGCTGTGTATAGGATACTTCTTTAAACTTTTGGGGTTATGTAATATGTATACACTTATCACCTGCAACACACAAGTGGATACATGAATGAACTGGCCTATACACACGTCGTTTGAAACTGTGCGTGCAATGGCTGCATTGAAACTCATGATGATGCCGCAAGGATAGTTTGAGAGGATAGGAAGCTCATCTAAAAGTAGGGTACGGACTCACGCACTCAAGCGCATACACACACATGCACAAACGCACGCACGCACGCACGCACGCACGCACCTGCGGACAAAACTAGGAACGCATGGTCCGCTCCAGAACTACTCACTTCGGACGGCCGCCCCCAATCTCCAGAAGGAGCACCTCTTGCACCTCAACGCAAATCACCATGAAAAAACTTCAGGGCGTGCAGAACAGCGAAGAGACCACGCATCATGAATTCTGATGCCCGAACGGGCGTAATTTTCGCGTGGCTGCACCGAGATAAGCTTTGATCACGAAACCGCTTCGCTCAAGCAAAACAACGCTGCATTGAATAAGCAACGCATCTGGGTGAGTAAAAAAATGCCAACCCGGCTGGGCCTATCAGCCGAGCGACGAGAGGACAGTGAACACGACGATTTGATCACGGTTGAGCGACGCGCAGGATCGCGGCAGCCAGCGCCGTACGGTGAAGGCACAGTCGTGAAAGACGCCATTGATCCAACCTCATTCCCACGCGGCAAATCTCCTGTTTCTAGGGGCTGAGGTGTCACGTGAGGTCGTTGCGGGAGGCAGCACAACAAACATCTCAACGACCGATTAATAGCAAAAGTGTTTTGAGCGCGGTTATAGATGAGAGTACTGCTGTCTTCCCGTCGCTTGTGTCAAAGTTGGGAACTACATACTGTTTTTGACACCGTTGACATCTGTCTAAAGTGCTTCCTTCGACTTTCAGGTTCTAGTGGTGCACAAGAGTTAAGAAGTACAGGGATGATGACTCGTTCTTGGGCAATTGAGTTTGTAGATGATTTAGAAAATGAAGGAGGTAACGCTGGCACGAGAGAGGAAAATAGAAGGGCGCCTGTCCTCTGCTCTTCTATCCTTAGATTGCGGTTTGTTTTTCTACGCAAAAGGTGCTTTCGCAGTGTCAGCAAGAGGGGGGGGGGGGCGAGGCTAACCATTTTTTATGGCAGATATAATGCCTCCATTAAAAGTACCCACGCGGTCTGTACAAGCTGGTATAGCGGTCTGACAGACTTTCCCGGACTGGCCATTCCCATCCACGACCAATCTCAACAGTGCAAACTGTGCATTTTGGTGCCCCTGACAGAGTGAAATGTGCATCTTGTGAATAGGACCTTAAAACTAGAAGTGTGTACACTGTGTGAATTGTGATGAATTGTGACCTCTCCCTTTCGGCTTCCTCTCCGCCATCCTCACTTCCCCACAGGGCCTCATGGCCTCTCTTCCTTAATAAAGTATTTCACTCACTCACTCCCACGCGCAGATGTGTAAGAGCTGAGATGGGTAAGTACGCGTGACTTCGTGAGTGTTTGTTCAGGACAAAACTAGCATAACGTCAGATCACTACATAACTTCGGAGAAACATCTACTCACACGGTATCATGAATAATTATCAGTCGTGGTTTTAATAGAAAAATGACAATTACTACCCATGAGATGACAGGGGTATGTGCGAAGCTTGTCTCCAGTTAGAATAAACCACCTCCAACGCTTTGCGCGTGAATACCGTTTCGGAATTGCAAAATCGAATGGATTTCGGGTTGATAATGCGAGGAACCAAGCTTCGATTCCGATCTACGGAAGCGTTTACGTTCTTGAGGCGTTCATTGCGTAAGTTGGCTTTCCTGCAATGCGTTTTGGCGTCAAGATGGACAGTACCAGGGAGCCATATAAATCTTCGCTTTAAAAAACCACAAGCCACCTCTCCTAAGTTATTGCGGCAGCACGGAAAAGCTAGCCGTAAACGGACGGCCTTATGTCCTTATGATGGGATAAAACTTTAGCGCTTTTAACCTTCATTGGGCTAATTAACACAGACGTATGCTAAACTGCAAATAATAAGCAATCGTGTTTTTATCCATGCACCCTTTTGGCCACGAACTTATTTAGACAGTTCCCCGGTCAACACGCTCCTAAATAAACTGATCTCAAAATTAGCGCTGAGTGCATCTGTCAGTAAATTTGAAATACCATTTTCTTAGGTGTTTTAACAGCTTCGTTTTCCATTCGTTTGAGTGGGGACCGTTGGAAAGCAATATTTATTTATTACTGCTTTCGTTAATTTATGCCTTTTTCCGCATATCAGGTTTATTACCATGTGAGCCGTGCCCGTACTAGGGCTGATATGCTCAGTTGTCCTTCAAGGTTTTTTATATACTTCATTCTTTCTATGATCCTCCTGAACGGAATGATGTTTTCCGTAGAACAGCTGAAGCTCCTATCTCGTCAAAGATAGTTAAGATAAGGATGAGACTAAGTGAACTGGACAAAGGTTGACAAAAGATCAGCGCGTGTTCCACTAAACACATCACCTCAGACAACGAGGAAGAAAACACTTTGCGGATCGTCTCGTGAAATGAAACTCCTTGAAAGCTACCTTTTGTCCCGGGGATATGTTGCAGCTTGTAGCTAAAACTGCTTACTCTCTACATCTATTGGGTTGGCGAATATACAGCAGCGCTGGGCCTCGGGAAACGCGGAAGTTGCTTTGACGGGCCGACATCTGCCGGATCAACTTTGATGGCCAATATCTCTGCGTGCACACCTTGTATTGGGTCCGCGTTAATACACTGGTTGAAATTCTCCCCTGGCTTCCTTTCTTGCGCGCCGTAGCTGTGAGGGACTAGTGAAACAGTTAGTCTGCTAGCCGTGGAAAACTATATTTTAATAACAATATTCTCATCCTGCTTGATAGTTGGTATGATGGAAACGCTGTGAGCAACATCAAGGTTAGCATTGCATGTAAAGTGCACGAGGATAAAGTTTCTTTAGGTTGCGCGTAGTAAGAGAATGTAAGCTTTGTTTTATTTTAGTTAGAGCATCCATGTGCTGTGGAGAGCAAAATGGGAAATATTTCTGCACAGAGGCGAGCCGCTGCCGAGGAGTCTCTTGGTAGAACGGTCGTGACAATAATGATGACAATGAGGGTGGGGTTATCTTGGAGCGTAGTATCCGCGAACTGTAGTGCGAACCTTTTTTGCTTTGTTTCAAAACAGGCTACAGACTCCGTGAAAACTTAAGAAAGCGTGAAAATGTATAAATCTGAGGGGGGAGGGAGGCGAGAAAAAAGAGCATTGTGAGTGAAAAAAAGGACGCAAGAAGCACCACAGCACGAATGATCCTCGATGCTCCTGGAAAAGCTTGAGGGCTTTATGAAAACGCTAAAACAAATAGAGTTGTTACTCTAGTTTCAGAAAATCCAGAAGTTACTAAACTTATGGTTGTAGTTAACCGCAGGACGTCATTTTGCGGGGAGAAAAGCAACGGGTTCCGCTCTTCAATACACTGCAACAGCGCAGAACTCGTCAATGTCAGTAGAAACGCTTTCAGCCGCTGAATGGTGCAGTCTCTATGAGGAGCATCGCAGACACAGTAGGAGGCCGAGCTAGACCTTCTCTGGGCAACGAATCGGCTCGTGAAAATGCGTAAATTGAGGATTGGCTGTGCCTCCAGTGCCACCCGGGGGTAATATAAACACTCCACTAAAACGACGTCAACCAGGGCGTATCGATGACAAGATGCCGCGTCTGGCACTACTTTACCTTCTATTAGCGCAACGGGACGTAAAATAACCAAATGCTATGTTCACACTACCGACGCAAAAGCCATATCGTGATCTATGGACGTAAAAAAAAGGCATGTTACGCACTTCGGTTCGCTGCTACGTGAAAAGACGTCACTCTTTAAAGTTATTACGACAGTTGCGGCCATAGTCTGAACCCGGCCTAGCGTAACCTAAAGCTCGGAAAAATCATTTAAAACACCGATAACTAAACAAAGCCATATAAATTTTAGTCAAAACTATAATTACAATAAAATACATATATTAAATATCTATAATAAAATTATCGATAAAATGTTAATTATGATTAAAAGAAGTACACAAACTAAAGGATTCTTAAAATTTTAAATAGCGTAGGACGGCACTTTAAAACTGCGTTGATGATTATGGCTTGGCCGGAATGCCGACACCAATGGAAGAGGGGTCGCGTAGCTAGGGCTGCCGATGCAGCAGGCTCACGGGCGGTCAGCCGAAGGCGCGTTGTGGTCCAAGCACTTCCTGACGCTTAGTTCCGGCGAACACCGGCCGTCATTCGCCTGAATGCAGAGCCGCGTACTTGTACTTATGCACATTCCGTCTTTTAAATGCAGAGCATTTCTTTAACTCACAATGTCACCCGTCCGTTGGCGATCGGCGTCCGCAGCCAGCCAGCCCGTGCGCCCCTCCCCCGCTCCTCCTCGCTCTCAACAACAGGTGCGGGCGCGCATGCGCGTGCTCCGGCGCTGAAAGAGGCGTTGCAGCAGCAGGTGCTACCTCCTCTCCCTCTACTGTGCGTGCTACGAATATAAAGCGGGTATCGGCGCGCCTCACTCCATTCTACTCCTGCGCTCTGTTCTGCTTACTCTCGAGTTTGGTCGTCGTCGAAGTTCATAAGCGATGGAAGCAACACCTTCAACCAGTACCGCGACGCGAGCCAACGTCAGCGTTGCAGTACCAGTTCAAGACATCGTGCCATCCTCTTCATCGACGGCGGCAGAAGACAAGCTGGCGAGACGGCGCGCTGCCGACGCCGAACGCAAACGTCTGAAGCGCGCTGCCGACGCCGAACTTCGTGCACGAGAAGCCGCGGCCAAACGTCAAACACGTTACGTACTCACGTCTCTCTCTCTCTCTCTCTCTCTCTCTCTCTCTCTCTCTCTCTCTCTCTCTCTCTCTCTCTCTCTCGTCTCGCAACCCAACTACCCAACCCCTACGACAACAACAACTACAACTACCACCGCCAACTACCACAACCTACGCCACGTGACCACCCCCAATGCTCTGAATTTACTCGTGTCCCTCGCGCGGGGGCATGCGACGGAGGTTTTTGCTTTCTTCCAAGGTTGATACGGTTCCTGTCCGTTTTTTTCCAATGAGGGCAACTATGAAGAAGGAATTGTGACGATGACTACAAGGAATGCATGCCGAGGTGGTTGGCTGAAATTTTCGGTCTTCAATGATGATGAAGATAATTGCGTTTTACTGGCTCAAGGGCAACTTTGGCAAAGAGCCCTCAAAACTAATGGTGAGCAAGCAAAGAATAAAAGGTGAATACTACAATCAATCAGCCACAAAAAGTAAAACAACTGAAGGCAGTGGGAAGACAACAGTTCGCCCTGCGCTCAAATTTTGCGTTATGGAGGATTGTAATCTTAAGCAAAAGACACATTCCTGTAGTCATTACGAGGCGAGGTAACATCGGAGTGGTCTTTTCTAGCGGTGCTCTAGCCTAATGTGCCACTCGAACCTGTCGCTGTAATTGAGAGCCTGTTAGACTTTTTTGATTCCTCACCTCTCAAAAACATTAAGTATTCCTGGTTGATTCCCCTTGAACGAAGGGAATGACAATGATAATGGGTAACATTAAGCTTTTCGGTGTATGCTCCAAATCGCTGAATATAGGGATGATCACAACGCCTAGATAATTTGTTTTACGTGCAGGCATCCGCCAGCGGTTTCTACCTTAAAGTGGTACAAGTTCCGACTTGCTTCCGCAGTAAAACAAGCGGGAAAAAGAATACCTAGATATATCTGCAACTGCGTCATAAAGACCGTGTTTTCATTAGGCATTCAACATTCCTGCTTCACTGCACCTCCTCTTCCCAACGTTTACCACCAAGCACAGAATCCCAAGCACGAAGAATACTACATGCCCCCAAACGACTGCCTCTTTTGTTTGTATCAAAAGTTCTACAACGGCCCCGCCTAAGAACCGCTGCCTTCACGATATTCGTGTGTTCTCGCAAATGCCGATAAATGGAGCGAGTCTCCGCGACGCCTTCAACTCTCGCAACCCAGACCCGCGATTCAGGGCTCCGTTCATGCGTAAAAGAATGGCCAGGTATCCTGCAGTAGTCCCGCCATAACCTTTGCTTTGCTTGTTTTGTTGTTCATTTCCGGTCAAGCTCACCGACCAGTGTTCTTCGGCTGATAAGGCAACGCGTGAATGTATTTTAAAGATAAGTAAGTTGCTTTCGACCACCCGTGTTGGCGAAGATATACGTTTATACCTCATGAGGGGCGTGGCCGAGGGAATTTTCTTCGCACTGGATATTAGCCTCAGCCACAGTACATAAAAAAACTGTGTCTAACTTGCACGACAACCCTGCAGCTCAAGAGGTAATGGTGACCACCGTTTTACACAGCAATTAACTAACCAGTAGGCTGGATGTATTAGCGAAAGCACAGCTCGAGAACCAAGCGTGGTAATCGCAGTGTTGGCCTTAAAATCGAAGCCTACCTTTTTGCTAATGTCCAACTGTAATTCTCACCATTTTTAAAAACGCCGATACAGGGTGTGATACGTATAAAAAACTGAATGAATTGCGTGATTTGGTTACCGACGTATAAGGGATTCCTTCAGAGCTCTTTCTCTTCACTAACTTTACGCTTTCTTGGTGGAAAAAGGCAGCGCCTTTTTTTGTTGTTCTGCTTATCCTATGTTCATGGTGTGAGGGCGCTCCATTTGATAGAGACCTCTGGGATTTCGTGACGTGAGCCTCCGTTCTTAATTTTTTTCCTTTTAAGTGAATCACAACAGGACGCTTTGAAATTTTATTGTCAAATTTTTATCTTCTTATTTTATTATTCGTTTTCTGTAATGACACGAGGAGTCTCTGTGTGTACAGATATTTGTGACTTCGTTGCATCAGTTCCAGTTGTATTTACAGATTTCATTTTTTGCATTTTTTAGTTTTCTGAGATGGAGCATAGATCCCAGGTTTGCCCATCAGTAGCCCAATTACGTTTTACTTCAGATGGACATATAATGATTACCTGCCTATACTTTCAAAAATGGATATTTCTGTGCACACGCAAGACACCGTTCCCGCTGTGGCACCAGGGAAGACTTACGCATTCAAAATTGCATTATTTAGTATACTGTGCTTTCACCTCTTTTCCAGCACCTTAGGCATTCAGGTGAATTCAAAGTTTCCTGATCGCAATGTGAGAGCACAGTAGCGCGTACGCAATGAAAATATACAAAGGCCCCTCTTGGAAATACGGAGGGCTTTTATGACAGAATTTTTAAGCAGAACACGAAACCGCGACATTCACGGAGTAAATAATTATTTCACGTGTGAGGTTTTAGTCCTTATTTTTTATCAAGCATAATTATGGGAGTAATTCAATATCAGTGACACTAGTACCAAACCTTCGTCACGCCTTTTCATCGTGCATATGATTTCTAAGAAAATTCTGCGGAAATTTAGAGAACTATCTACTAATGCGTAGCATTCTTACGCCGCTTGTCTTGAGTGGGAGTTTCTTCCACCCAGATTGTTTGGTTTTTCTAAATCCTGTCCGACCAATGATCTCCATTTGCGTAATTATAACGATTAGAATTGGAACTTTCACGAAATCTGCATTATTCTGGAAATGCAGGGTGTTACATGGTTCGCCATTTCCCCTGTTTTTTTATATTTTTGTTGTTTCTTTATGTTTCAAAATTTGTTTCTCCCAATTATCTAATCTACGCTAATATTCCGAGTATAGGTGGAACTTCCGCAAAATCTGCATTACTGTGGAAATGCAGATCGTTATACGATTTGCATTTTCCGTATTTTTTCACATTTTTTTTTTGTTCCTAGTTTTACAAAATTTCTTCCGACCATTTATCTCTATTTACGTTATTATAACGACTACGTTTGGAAATGTCGGGAAATCTTTATTATTGGGGAAATGCAGGGCGTTACACTGTCCTGGCTGTGCATGTACTCGGCAAAGAGTGCTACGCATTAAAATATACATTTGTGAATTGGGGCCCCGTAGCGGAGGGGTAAGACCACACTGATGACTTCGACTTCATTATGAAATTTAGGCACATGAGTTTTGATTTTTTGATTCTTAAAGAAAAAAAATTTGCTGAGGTCGGGATCGCGCCCGCGTACTCGTGCTTAGTAGCGCAACACTTTAGCCACTGCGGCACTGCGGCGGGTAGTACAACTTGTGTCGATGGTAGCATTATGTAAGAAGCTTGTGCTTTTGGGAACGTGATCCCAAGTTTGATCTCCGTACGCAGGGACAGTTTTTTCGGTGCAGACGAAAAACCAATATTTTTGTGTTCCAAAATTTTAGAGAAACCTAAAGACACCAACGTGGTTCCAGTTGTTTTCTAGTCCTGCACTACGGAGCGCCTCACAGGCCAGCCACAGCTTCACGGTGTTGAACCTCAGTTTGCATTTGACTTTGCATTAAACGGGCAGGACTCTGGCTGAAGGGCTGGGCGGCCAAGAATAAATGGCAAGTGTTATATTTGCATTTAAAAAGCAGAAGCCACCAGTGCCTACGTTTAAGATGTGCCGAGCGAAGGCGATCTCGAGGAATGCAAACGCAGAACGTGGGGGCTGCGGTGGAACAGCGAAGGATCAGTCTGACAGCCCATCAGCCGCTACCTGACAGGTGAGCATTGTCGTGAGTCGATCAGAGTGAAGTGAAGGAGAGTAAAAACGTCCCCTAAAACAAACGACGACAAAGCGAGTTCCGATTGCCACATCGCGAAGGCGCTATATATCGAGGGAGGGACGTAGAAAGCAAGACAAACAAGCCCAGCGCACAGAAACGCGTCCGAGGGGACAAGCGAAGCGCCGCTTCTCTGACACGAACAAACGTTCGGAGCAGGACTATCTAGTGGCCATTTCGTCTCCACAAATTTAGTTCTAATCATTACTGGGCGAAAGTGGCGCCTTTGCAGTTCGCGATTCATGCTCCATTTGCAAAGTTTTGATAGCGGTTCGTTCCGGCGGGCAATCTTGGAGCAGTGACGTTTTCCACGCGGCCCTGTATGTGTTTGTCTTGTTGGCACACTTGATGTTATGTCCGTTCTTGCCTCTTCCCTGTTCGTCTGTTCGCCGTTGCAGCATTTGGTCTCGTTGTTTTGTTCTTGCGGGGAGTGAGAATTCGGTGTCGATTGGGTTTGCCGAGCGAATTGCTCAAATCATTATTAAAATTATTCACGCCGCTTGATTTGATTCACCTGCCGCTCTAGACTAGGTAAGCTGAGCACAGTAGGGTTCATCAACGTTACTGCGCATTCTTTCAGTCTTTGCTCTTCAGCAGCCAGGGCAGCCAGGAACTGCACATTCATTTTTCTGTAAAAAAAACGGACAGCCAATGTTAATTCAAACAGCAGTAGAAGCGCAGTATGTGATATACAGTAAAATAACACAACGAAATTGTCTTTTATCGTAGCCGCACAGCTGAAAGGGGATTTGAGTGCCACCAAAGTAAGGAAAGTTTTCAGGTACGTCGACGATTTTTTTGGTCCTTTACGAGTGTCCAGATGGTGTGGCGTCGGTGCAGGATGTTGGCCACATCTGCGGCATCTTCGAGTCGACCTTGTGTGGCTTGGTTTTAACAAGGGAACTACCGATCAACTCGAACTCCGACTCTTGGATTTAATTCTGCACCTTCACACTCATCACTTGTGCTGGCAGCATTCCCCCCGTTCTCAGAAGAGCCTGCTGCCATTTTCATCGGCTCACTCAAAAGTGGTTAAGCGAGGAATCGCCCAAAGGCGCCTTGCGGAATGCCTTACACTGAAGTTGCTACCACCTTGTATCAGAGAGCTTCAAAGCACAACACTCACGACTCAAAGAGGCGGGCTTCTCCGAGAAGGTGGTCAAAAGTCTCGCAGGAGTCTTTCTGAAGGAGATCCGGGAAGGCAGGCCTGAGAAAACCCGCAACAAAGAAAAAGAAAGAGGCGCCGTCATGCCATACTTGCACCGGGTGTCATACGAGCTAATGAAAACTGGAAGGAAGGCCGGCGTCAAAGTGGATTTTTCCGCCCCCAATAAGCTTTCGAAACTATGCAGAAAGGTCAACAACAATGACCGTAGCTTGGGACGTTGCAACGTCAAGCATAAGCACCCCTGCACGGAATGCAGAATGTCTGTGGTGTACAATGTCCCACTGTCCTGCGGAAAGTCCTACGCAGGGCAGACGGGGCGATGCATCAACGATCGCCTACGTGAGCATGCTAATTCGCTCAAGACGTTCCAGCGGAGCAACCTCGCTACTCATTGCGGAAAACATGGCTGCTCGCCTAAGCTTGACCGCGCCTCTATTGTGACCCGATACCCGGATCAGCGCACACGTGAAGTTGCGGAGGCGTCTAGAATGTATAACATGCAGGACTCGTGTGTAAGCATGCCGTCAATCTCGCTGCATGCAAAAGAGATGAGTTATTTGGGCGGCATGGCTGCGGAAGGTGGCACCTCTGTTTAATAATCATACTGTAACCTTTGTCTGCCTTTCTTGTTTTGCTTGTGCTCTTGCTTTTTCGTATATATTTCGTTGTTTCTCTCAATAAAATTTAGTCGTCAGTCAGCGTTCGTCCTTGTCAGCTTTCTCGTCCTGTCCCTTGCACTGTTTCTATAATCATGAATAAATGTGTGTTCGCCGGGACTTAGTCCCGACTGTTTCTGTGCAGGAAAAAAATTTCGTGCACCTTTATTTTCAGTATAATCCTGTCTAAGTGAAGGAAAATAACTCCGTCACACTTCTTGTGTCATAGGTTGCACCTGCTATTGAATCATTTATGTGCACGCGTGGCGCACAAAATTTGTTTCGCATTGTCGCTTGTGTTTCTATGTCCTTCACCTCTAGCGTTGGAGTTCTCCTCCTAGCTCTGGTACTCCAGTCCAGTCTGGTAGTTCAATTGATAGCAGCGCCTGTACCGTTGGTTCTCTCTCTTAAGTGTGTTCGTTCAAATTTTCGCGCTGTTTCAATAATGTGCATACCCTTCCACACTTCAATTCTGCCACAAAGTCTAAAATATAAGTCCCGCATTTTGTCGACAGCACCAATAACAAACGGTTGCAATGACGGTGCCCACAGGAGCGGTCGTCGTGAGTTGCGAACGCAGAGAATGAAGGAGCGGTTGCTGCTCGCGTGACCACTTTCTCCTAGAAAAGAGTGGCAGCGCCTGGTAATACGCTGGTCACGACCACGTATTCGCTATTTGCCACGCCGCATGTACCCACCGCCGGCCTGAGATTTGTTTTATTTTGCCAACTTAGGGCGCAATGACAGATAGTGCGTGAACATGACTGCTTTATATCCGCACTGCTCCATTAGCGAAACCCGGTGAGTATCTCTCAAGGTAAGTGCTCTTAAAAATTACTTGACAACTATGTAACCGACGTTCCGATCATTCTAGCTGTGGGTAAACACAAGTTATAATGACCCCTCAAATTGCTTTCGCGGGCGGTTTGGAAGCTCATCAGCAAAGGTGTTTTTTATCGAGAATAGGGAAGGAGACATGTTTGTATTGAAATGCGAGTCCTAAAAGAAGGTAATTTCCGTTCGCAAAAACGATTCTTTTTTTTTCCCTAGACGTCACATTGGCCTTACGCTCAACTTGGTATAAAGATCGCTATTTTCTCGTGACCCGGCCTTGACTGGCTTCCAGTTTTATTACGAATGAAAGAAAAGAATCCCAAACGAGCTTTCCGTCATTGTCTTGATACGGTAGCTCCGAAAGAATGTTGAGGGTAGGTTCCTGCGATACTATGGACCCTTAAAATGTTCAAAATTGTGTCAAATCATCGGAGGGAAGCGACTGTGTCAATAAAAAGTTAATTGCGTACAATGAAGATGTAGGGACGCTTTCAGTGCCATGAAAGACATTTCTAACAGTTTCCAAAAAACACCATTCGTTTCTCCCGCTGGATAGCAGGGAAGGTAAAAGTATTTATTGTTAGGACATAACTTTTTACTTACGGTTCTCATTTTAAAACTGCTCAGTCTTTCTAGTTTAAACCTTACGAAGTGGCATCTATGGTTGGTATTTTCCTAACAAACGTAACAGGATTTTGATGATTTCGAAATTTATAGCCATTTTAATTATTTTAGGACTACATCGAAAGTTCTATGTGCCACAAAACTTGGAAATATCACTCATTGGAGCAACATTTTTGCTTAATGTAGCAGGGTTACCTGGCTCATTGAGAAACTTTCCCTGGGTTCGAGGCATCTGCAGCTGCCGCGCTCCTCAGCAGTGCTCTCAGGCATCCGCAGAAACGACGCGATCACCACCAACACAAAACTAGGATGGCGGAACTTGTAGAAGGAGAAATATATCTGTATTCACACAAACGTGTTGGAATCGGTATCGCGAAGGGCAACGCCAGGATTCATACACATCTGACAATACTGCAGGACGTTCTCGGTCGTTCTTATTGTAGCATCCATTTTCAAGAAGTTTTTTTTTTTTTTCTGTGAACGCTAAGTACTCCTTTGTACGACAGTTTAAACATATGCACCGTTAACCTGCAATGCCGCTATTCAAAAGTATAAAAACCAGGATGAGAGTTTTTTGTAATTGTCATGGCTATATTGTAATTCTTGAGAAGACAAAAAAGCCCAAAAAGTCGAATAGTAATTTTACATTACTACGCATTCAGAGAACCTGCTTAAGTTAGAAAATTAGACGCCTATGTCGAAAGCGTCATAGGCAAGAAGTGTTTTGGAGACGAGGCTATTCTGCATTCAAGCCGGCAAAGGGAGAACAAGCACTAAGTTGAAACGCACCGCATGACGTGATCAGATATGTATCATCGCTGGAGCTCGCTGTGGGTGGACCCTATACCGCGTAAAGCTATATTTCACGCGATGCGTCTACGCCGATGACTTGTACCCGCTCTTGCTTAGGTGGGAAGCCTATGTATCCATCAGGGTACATTACCGAGAAGGTAAGTCTTCTTTCCGTTAAGTAATACCGGCAGTCGCAACACACATCTAAAAAGACGTGGTGGATTAGCTTGCTATTTCGAACCTTGCTTGAATGGCTGACTACAGGTGGGCATCTAGAACATGTGGGCTTCTTCAGCAGAGATACTAAGCATTGAGACGCCGCGGGTAAAAGCCACATACTTGTGAATGTAGTTCGTCGCATCTACCTGAACGACCGTTCCAATACGACAAACACATCAGGTTCTTCCCTCAAGCTGGTTTACCGTGTCTCATACCAGCAAAAATGTACGGAGAATTTAAGCACTTCTTTATTTATAATATGTGAGTGCATGCTCGGAGCTGCATTGAAAAGCTTAAGCGTTTAGACTATGTGGACTAAACGTTGAAGTCCATCCGTATCACACGTTCCCTACACAAGAAAAAGCTAATAATGAGGCCTAGGGACTCCCCCTTTTCTGCAAGAACAGTTATATTGTCACATAGCCAAGGATGACACCGGTTTCTTCTAGGAACAAAATATTATTGGAGTGAACGTATGCCCTAAAGGTCACGGAAGCGGCGAAGGAACAGTCAACAAAGTGACGTGCGCAGGCGAGAGAGAGAGAGAGAGAGAGAGAACTTTATTACGTAATTATGTGAGCGTGGTAACACAGTCCACGAACCCATGGGCTGTCCAGGCTGCCGTATCCCTGGCCAAAAGCAGAAGCTGGTCCTCAGGTCGACAGCTGGACAGCAGTACCTCCCACTGCTCAGGGCGGGTCGGCGAATCCAAAGTCCCCGTGTTTCTCCTTTTGCGCTAATCCTTCAAGAACCACCAAATCAAGTCTAGAGCATTGGCGACCAAAGATGAACATTCTATTCTAAGGACGACAGGGTGATACACTCTTCCTATGAAATTAAATAGCCTGTGCGGGATACAAAGAAGGAGACAGAAACGCGCGCTTCAATCTTAGATAAGACAGGTGGTCGCGGTTAGACGCCTGCAACAAAACACAAAAGTAAACGAAACAGAAAAGATAGTTCGCGGCAATATTGCCCCTGAAATTGTGATCTAAGCAATGTACAGGGATGAAGTAGTGAAGCCAACTTTAAAGAAGCTTAGTGTATTCTGTTTGTTTGTTTCAACTGTTCTGCACATAGTGTCGCCATTTTTTTAAGTGCAGAGCATTTTAGGGGCTCGTTTTGTCGTCGCAGCTCGCTCGCTGGACGCAAGTAGAGTCCCGGGACGTACCGTCGTAGCGGCGTCCCACAGGGGCTTCGTAAACCAAGCGGTTTATAAAGTCGTAACCGTTCGAAACTTGTGAAGATCTGGCGCTTGCCCTACGCCTCCCCGTTGTTTGGCGCAAAAGAAACTGCGGATACATTTTTGGCAAAATGTATCGGCAACAAAATCTAACAGACAGCGCCTACGTTCATTTAGTAGGAACTCTCTAAGTTTGATTTTACAATAGTAAGTGATAAAAAGTAGCAGTGCAAGAAAAAAAGGCGGTTCTAAATAAACTGCGCAATAAACCACCGGTCGCATCGGCGATGCACTGTGCCTTATGGAAGCATTAATTAAAGTTTGCTAGGACCTTTATGCTTTGCTATAAGTCTTGCCTAAAGAAAAGTGTATTCTGAGCACAGCACACCTATGTGGTTAAGAAGCCTACATTAGAGGTCACTGTACAGGGCTTCGTAGGAATACGTGGGGTCTTACGTAGGTATTATTAAATCTCGCTGGAGCCCTCCCACTTTGTTATCCGGCCGCTTATAATCCTGGAAGCAATATTGCAGCAATGCACATGTGTGTAAGAGTGAAGTCTAGTTTGAAGAAGCTGGATGTATAGCAGAGCAGCGTAAGCATTTATCCAAATGATTGATTGTAGGGTTTAACGCGCCGACAAAACGCAGGCGATGAGGCGCGCCTTAGTAGAGGGCTCCTGATTAATTTTAACCAGGTGAGGATGATTCACGTGCGCCGAAATCTCGTACACACGGGCGTTTGTGCTTTTCGCCTCCATCAGAAAAGTGGTCGCCGCGGGCAGGAAACGAACCTAAGCATTTATCCAACAGTTTCCACCGAGGAGGGAGTTTCTGCAATTCTTTTTAAATGATACCATGTTTTCACCACAGTGCTTTTTGCCACTTAATTGGGGCTGTGTGCCTGTCTCTTGGTAGCAGTTCTCTTTGGAGGCACGGACATTTAGGGAAATGTATCAGTTTCCCGAAGCATGGTCATTTTCAGGAAAAGACTTAATAAACAAATAGTTTCATGGGCGTCTTTTGTATGTAGTTATATGGAAAGCGCACCTTCTTCTATCAATTAGATTTTGTTTTTCTGTCGCCATTGGGAGATTGCCCCAATTCCACTGCGGGCCGACTTAAGACGGTGGCATCCTAAACCATCAGATTACATCCGCGATTAGGCTTACCTTGGTTTCATCGCACCTACTAGGAAAAGTGGGGCGGCTCTATGAGGCCGTCTTCGCAACACGAACAAAAAACACGTTGGCAAGTGAAACATGACTGCTCTCCGAATCTTAATATCAGATCAATAAACGAAACCTTTGTAGCACATGAGCCCCCCAAGAACTGTCTCAGAGTAACCTGCAAAGCCTGTTTATCATCCACCGGGGGCTCCAGATCGGAATTCACAGACTGTGTGGCGGCAGCTAAAGAAAACACCGAGCCCTGGAGACTCCCTAAGGACCACAGGCCGCACCGGAAGTGACGAATGTCGCTTGTCCACTTTTCAGGTTATCATCATGCATCTCATGTGGTCGCCTTCTCTTTCATAGCCGAGTAGCAAGATTATTATTTTCCTCGTGGTTCGGGCCCGTAACCTATAGATGCTTCTGCTAATGCAACTTATGTGTCACACTCAGCAACCTGCTCTATTTTCGCGCTGTTGTCACACGCCACAGGTGAGGCACAAGAAATGGTTTGTGAAGGTTATACCAATTTGAGGAACAAACACACAGGGGTGCTTCGGATTTTAGAGTCAGCGGGAATGTTTACATATGAAAACAATTCCGTCGCCAGAATTGATTAGCTTTCTTTTTCTGACTGCGAAGCGTGAGCTTATAATATTCTTTCATTCATCCATTGTGAACTTCGTGAGGTGCTGTAGACAGGATAGAGTAAATAACAAGAACTCACTGCAGCCCAAGACATTACATCAAATGGACGTCATCTGCATACCTGAAGAGTGCAATTGCGTCGATGATGAAGGGGAAGGAGGCGGGCAGGTGGTTTTCATAAGAAGCTGGTCTTACGAGCGCCGACTGAGGTATACGGCTGTTCGGCAGACAGGCACGACCAATTTTAGGAGTGGTCTGTGTGTGGTGACACGTGCCCAATCCAGCGAACAGAGCGGAAGTTCAAAAGGTGGGCGGGCCGACGTTTTCCGCTGCATTTACTGTTGCCGGGCTCGGCTGCGACCCCGATACTTCCCTGCACAGCTTGTTTCATGCATGGTAAGCGGCGGTCTACCATAAATAGGCTTAAAAAAGAAAGTTGACCAAGTCTTCCTGCGTTCGGCTTCTCCTCCTCTTGAGCTGTGGCAGCACCCGGACATCCCCCTTACCGCCAGATTGCTGGTTTGGGAGAGGGATAAACACCCTTTGTGGAAGATAATTTTATGAAAGAGATATTCAGTTACGTTAAGATCAGCGTGTTGCACGTGTGTGATGTATTGTTGGCTGGCAGAGTTACGGCGACTTCGGTGTTAACATTGGACATCCGTAAATCTTGTGTTTGTTAAATAAAATGAAAGTTGCGAACGTAGCACTGGTGTTGTCACCATCTCCTCTTCCATGTTCTTGTTTGTCCTCGCGCACCAACCAACCCTGACGTCGGCAGTGCCATCTTACGTCAGCCATTGCAGCGAACGGCTAGGTTCCTATGTCTGTACCTACGGCATTTCTACCTCAACACCGTCACAGACTTGCTGTTGCCCTGTTTAATTTTATTGTACAGATGGGACGTTAAGCGGAAGTGCTCTTAACGTCAGCTTGAAAGGTCAGCTGTTTCATTAAGCATTGCTCAATTCTGCTCGTTCTGGTCGTTGCACTTTGATAGCACCTCTGTACAGGTTCCTGTGAATTTCAGTTTCGTACTGCCACCATTCACCGAAATGTCTGGTTGACGTTGTTGGATCAATTGGCTAGGGGCTGTTTCCTGGCATTATTGTCGCCTCCTCTGGATTACTTGCAACTGTGAAACATTACATAATGCGTTACAGCAAGCTGCTGAGCCCAAAATTTGTAAATGAGCTTCGTAATTCTTGCATTTTACTGCGCTTGATGTATAGGAACCTCACAAATAGCCCGCTAGGTGGTTCTAGTTCCTGGGGCGAGAAGAAGGACAGGTGTGGACAGGTTAAAGAAAAATGAAAGGAAAGAGTGGAAAGGTTAAAACGAAGGCGTAGAAAGTGAGGAGCGGAAACAGCGTATGGCTGTAGTGATGACTCTTCTGTATCGTCAAGCCGGGTTCAGGCGTGTCGAGTCTACCAGTTTGATGGCGTCATCGGACTACACGCGGGCCACTGCCGTGCTCACTCACACATAATAAGCGACGGTACTTACAAACACACCCAAGCCAGCCCATCCCGTAAAACGGCGCCATTTGGAATGCCCTTGCGCCCGTCGAGTGTCTTGGAAATGAGCAGCGCACCCTCTTTGCGCTGTACGGGGAAGCAAGAAATGACGGTGGTAAGTAAAAAATGACACTGAAAAGAACGGAGTGCAAAAGAAAATGACCGTTTTGCTAGCAGGCGGAGTTAGGGTATGGTTGGCAGCTTTGGCTGTATGTTATGTTATGTATGTATACAGAAATGTAAACTATACAAGCATAACGTGGAAACATTTAAATCGGCGGCGATGATTGGCGGGTTTCGTTTTAAACTTAAGCCCCTGTCAAACGTGCCTGTTTAAGTGCACTTCCACACAGTACACTTGGTTAAATTTCATTCGGGAGCAGCTAAATAACAGTCGCGCATGTCGTTTTACAGGGAACGCAATTTAAGCTGAGTGTGTTCCGAAACACACTTTACTGGGGCCAGCTCGCCGAGTGAGTTATCTCGGAGCAGTCGGTAAATCGGGAAAGATAACATGAAACCGCGAGCGTTTAGATGATAATAAGTAATGTTAAAAGATAGTTATAGATATATTATTGATTTACTTTTACAAAAAGAGAAACAGCGACAAAAAACAAGAAAATGACCTTTCTTTCAACGACGTGCCAGCGCCGCCTGATGTGGTTTGCTCCATGGCGGCCGTTCTCTACGGCTATTTTAGTTCACTGTACTAAGGCGTTTCATAGGTGGTTTTTTATGGCCCTGTTATTGTGTTGCTGCTTCAGCTTTCTATTTCATATTCGACGTTTTCAGATAATTTTCCTTAACGGCAATGCTGCTGCTATTCGCTGCGCAGTGAATAGCAGTGAAGATATCAGCAACGGTGTTCCGTCGCCGTTCCGACTCCGTTTTTTTTTGTGTGTGTGGACTTGTGCGATGGGCCGATTGCGATTTTGAACAATGCAAACACAACGAAGTGTCCACATAGTCTCACTTGATAAAGACGGTAAATACAAAGTAATTTTGCGAAATATTTACGCCGGAAATCGTCACTGACATCACGGTAAAGGCCGCTTTATTTCGTCGTGCAGCAGGCGCCTGAGTGCACTCTGCGTAAGTGCACTTAAAAAGGCGCGTTTAGCAGGGGTATTAGCCTTAGACATAGGTCAGTTTGCAGGTAGTCGGAAACATTTTGAGAAGTCCGTTGTTTCCCCTAAATGCTATTGCGACAACTTTAAGCAAATTGGGCAGCGTTGGAGGCGATCATTCCGCTGGATCGTTGGCACGGACGCCGCCGTTGCCAGGCCCCACGGAACGCTAGGGGTTGAGCGGCTAATTTGGAATTGGCGTGCTGCAGACTGCTGTCCCTATTTACCGCAGTGCCGTTGGAATGGACGCTGCCGTTGACAGGCAGCGCTGAGTGCCGGGAAATTAGCGCGTGATGTAAAAGTTTCCGAGAACTATAGCGTCACAGCCGACACGCCTACAGAAGGGAATCTGAACGGGATGATGGGATGAGGTGGTCCTTTAGGTGATGAGGGGCGTTCTGTACATGGTGTGCAAGTGGTACATTTTTTATTTAACATCGGGGCAAGCTCAGCCAGTGTGTTGGGGGGGGGGGTTGTTTGAGTCGGTTCAGGGGTGTGGTTGCGCTTGGTTGGGTTTTGGTTAGTTTGGGATGAGTTTAAGATTGTATAAGGGTTGTTCTGGGGCTTTGAGTTTTGGTTTGGTTTTATATTGGCCGGTGACAAGCTTCGCACGCACCCCTGTTTTCTGTAGAAGACGGATCGGTTAGTTTTTTTAACCTTTATTAACAAATACACTTTTGCAATCCTCATGGCCTCCAGCTGATCTGATCCATTGCATCACTTCTGTTCCCCACACCGCAAATACTGACGTTCGCGCCACCAAGCGAATTGTCCCAGACAGCAAGTCGTTGTGTCGAGGGGGACAAGACGATCCGCTGAACGAGACCTTCAAGAGCTGCCGCCTCCGTCTGGCTCCTTCGACGTCGGCTGTCTTGTCCGGGCCGGTTGAAAGCGTGCCCCACGTGTCCCGCTGAGCGTGACACCGTTGACCTTGTTGGTGTGGCGGCCGCGCGGCTTCTCTCGCCCCTCATACACTCAAGAGGAGGGCTGCTCTGCGGGGTTCTGCTGCAGGGAGAAAGTGCCGACATGCGGATTCTTTAGAGAGTATGCTTTGAAATCTCGGACACGGTAGGAGGAAAGTGTGCAGATTGAGCTGACATTACCTTGCAGTAGAATTATACACTGTAGGAAGTACCAGTAGGTCGTCTTCACTACAGCTTTTTAGAATGACCAACTGAACTCACCAGGTATGAAATTTCGGCGAATAAGGTAGCCCAGCACAAGATCTGAATAAAAAAAAAGTGCATGTGTGCATGAACAACACGGAAGGCGCTATTGCCGTTTCGCAGTGCGCAATGTCCTGCGCAGATGTTTCTTTTCATTCAAATTGACGCTCGGCTAGGTCATTCGCCACATTTGCACACTAGGCCAGTTGAATGCACTACGGGGTGACGATGGCCCACGGAGACTTCTTACAGAATATATGACTTGAGTGGTTTATTTATTTACGTTCATAATAACGACAGAAATCTAAAACTTACTTTGCAATAAGAAACTCAAGAGTGGAGGCGAAGCCTCAACGCTCCCAATAACATTAAAAGGAAAGGTTGCAGGAAATGAAGCATCCAGCAAACTATTATCACAGTAGTTGTATTACGAAGGTTGTGGATATAAGCTTACTGATTCGCACCCTGCTATCGGTTGTGTTCCCGAACACAGTGCCCTTCACTTTTTGGGAAATTAGTGAAAGCGTTCATAAGTAAATGTTTCTTGCGCATTAACCTTGACCACAAGCAGAGGGGTAAGATATTCTGATCTCCACATTCACCCGTTAGTCCGTCCGTCCATCCGTCCTTCCATTCATTCATTCATTCATTCACTCATTTTTTTTTAGGTCACGCAGTCGTTATCATCGCATGCGGAGTAAACATTAAATTGCGAAACTGCCAAGGCTTTGTCCTGTGCCGCAGGCAAAGCGAGCATGTTCTGGTTGCGAAGGCAATTTTCGCGGACTCGCCGGGCTCCCCTTGCTCCGCGTTCTTTGAAAAGAATTTTGTACAACTTCTATGAAGCCTCATTGAACTAGCCTTCTAGCGCACTTATGTCAAAAAGATTATACAAAATTTCTGTAATGATAAAATTTCTTAACACAGAGTTCTCTAATAACATGATTACGCGGTTACTTATGGGACGGTTGTAAAATCTTTCGGCACGCTTTCGGATATTCCTTCTACATATGTGCATAACGGTATAATCACTGAAGGAGGCTGGAAGCGGGGCTCTAACACGAATGATTTTAAGAAATTTCACTGCCCAGTAAGACAGACAAAGTAAAGGGCTATAAAGTAAAATAAAGCCCAACCCGTACCACATACGTATCACGGGTGATGCCACTTAAAAATAAACAAACTCGAACCAAGTCAAGAAGAGCGTTTAAGAGACAGGAAAAGCAGAAAGAAGCAAAAAAGAAGAGAGATCCATCAAGCGAAACCAAGCCAAGGGAGGGGAGGCAATCATCGGTATTTTTTATAAAAACGAATGTGTGAATGCTTGGTTTTGAATCAACATGTCGTTCTTCATACATGTGATCTTGATATGCAAACATATATGCAGTTTAAGTGCTTCCTCGATGTTGAAATCTCATGGTCAATGTTGACTCCTCTTGATCAGTTGATCCTTTTTCCGTCTTCGTTCTCTGCCGTGATCGTGACCTGCATCTTCCCCTGTCCTGCTGTCCTTTGTACCCTGGTAGACCTTCTGTAAAACTCATAAACTGGTTACTTCCCCCAACCCCCCTTCCCCGTGTTTTTCCTCCCCTTTACTTCATATTTGTTGCTGTTACTGATGTTCCAACCTGAACTATCTTGATTGTACGTGGTTTCACCTTGTTTCTGTTACGGATATCCCCACCTGAGCTATCTTGATTATAGTTGCAAGTCGTTTTTAACGGAAATTTGTTGGACTTCCGCTACTTCTCTTTCCTCCAACTTATACTACCTTTATAAATTGTGCTTCCTACTTTAACGTACTTTTACACTATTGCTTTTATGTCGTGTTTATAGGTCATTATCAGTAATATATGATCTCGTGCACCCCGTTACTTGATTATATCGGCCAACTAACCTCGGATATTTTCATGCGGGTGCGGCCACGCTAACCTCTTCTTCTCTTCCTTAAACCTTACTGTACACTGTACATATATAGTTCTACCCTAGTACAACATTTTTTCCCATCCCCTTTTTAACGCTTCCTAATTTCCTGTGTACACCTTTTTACTGGTCTTTTTTTTGTTAAAAGAGCACTTAAACACACTAATAGGCCCACAATTGTTATTGTGCCCTCCTTTGCGACCACCCCGGGTTGATATTCCTGTTTTAATGCCTACCTACCCTAGTATAACCACCAGATTCAGTACTTTGAAACAGATAGAAATATCTCGTTCGAGAATTATTTTCCCTGTTGGCTGGGCGGCTGAATCAAGGGGCTGACAGGAATACTAAAATTTACACGTTTAAATAACCCAAGAACGACTATCATCTTTAAAACATTTATTAAAAGCATATACGCTGTTCCTGTACACGGCGTGTACACGAAAAGCCCAGGCACAGATTTTACATGTACTTCGAATTGTCCTTGCGCACGAATTGCCCATGTGCTTCGACATCGTGTGCTCTACTCTGCTCCGTGCGTTGTCGTTACTCCAGGTAAATTGCGTGACCTGCATAACATTTTAATTTACATACAGCATGCAGCGTAATCTCCTAGTCGAAACTAAATGTTCAGAACAAAATACCCGCCCATGCCTGTTTCAGATTTCCTCAGTCTTCTTCACAATCTTCTCTTCTCATTTTTAGATTATGAATTGCCGCCACATAGTTTAGTTTGCAGAAGATGCTTTTCGTTTTTACCCCCATTCTGTTTATGCCTGTGGCACAAAGTTCTCCATTTTTTAGAATAACGGAGTACCAACTAGCCTCTTTCATTGTTTTGCGTTTCCCTCACGTCCTTCTTTTGAACCACTGGTAGTGCGTCTGGTTCACAGAGCCACCCCAGCAACGGGTACTCACGTGGTTTACGATGAGCCGAAGCCTTGTAGCCGCAGTCCTGCCGCTGCCCATCTTATTCGCACCCCTTTCTTCTTTCGCTTACTACTTCCTCCTTCTTGCCTCGCAGCATCACCGCCAGTGCGCGGCGAACACGGAGAATAGAAACTACTGTCTTACACACCAAGAAACAGTGGGTTGCAGCGACCACAGCAGCAACACGTCGTCGCCGCAGGGTCTGCGAGCTTGAACACGTACGCGGCAGGAATGCAATGAGATCGCTTTTTGTTCCAGTTGACGCAAGAAGGCACTCTCCACACGGCTTCACCGTGACTCTGTAAGCAGGGCATGGTGCATAAAGGTCTCCCAAAAGAAATTCTACGTGCCCAGTTGCCAGGCCCCTTTTCCACTTACATCCACACACCCGCCAGGCCTCCGACGACCACAAAGGTGGCGGCACCGCCTTCGCGTCTGTATGCGCACCGTGGCACGATCCGCGAGCTTCAAATGTCGCCATCTGCCATTACATAGGTCAGAAAGATGTGCGCTGAAGAGCTGCATGCTGTGCATTACCAGACTCCTGCCGCCTGTACGCGCCCCTTCATTTCACCTACGCAAGAAATCACAAGAAAACCATGGTTGACAATTACAAGCTATAGTTTAATTTTCAAATACGGTGGATGTACTTCGTAAAACCATGGAAACGCAGCCTTCAGAAATACGTGGCTATAATGACACCATTGTTCGTGCAAGCCGGAACTCCACCGTCGGGTTCTATTTTCCGCGGAGTAATTTGCAGTTAGGCTTATGGCGTTCTTTCAGGCCATGTTCATTTCGATGACTCTGGATGTAATGTTTCAGGTACGGCGACAAGAGAACCGCATATGGTAACTGAGCACTACAGGTATGTTGAATGCATAGTAACCAGAGAAAACCCTGCAAAAGAAAGGAAAGTGCGCTGTCATTCTTCTTTACAGATTCCTGGCCGCCGTTTTGAGAGCAGCTAATTCAGACACTGCTGATTCAGGTGCACGCATTCCAGGTTTCATCGTTTGCTCCACCACTATTAATTAAACGGTGAGCAGCACATCTGTCGCCAGGTAGAAATAGGCGTTCGCTACTTTTAAAGCAAACGAAACCCCGCCCCACCTCACCCCTCCACCCTTAACTAACACTTCGCTGCGTCAAGAAATTTTTTCGTGGTCATATCTGAGAGCCGCCCGAATTCCCGATTATTTTCACCATAATATTCCCTCAGTTCGTCCGCTATACCTTGTTTGCCTGTTGTCAACTTTTTCAGTTCTCTTGGCTTTTTTTTTTTGCTGCCATTGCTCTTTTGTGGAAAAGTATCTAAACGTCGTTTTGAATGTTATAAAAAAGGGTTCTTGGCACGAGATTGTAAACATTGAAACCATCGGCGAACTCCAACACCAAAACATCTGGACAGAAAGTCATTGAACCGTCATGCAAAGGAGAATAAAACCGTTTGCAAAAAATTAAAAGAAGGAAACAGGGTGAGTCTAGCCATGACAGGGAGAGACGCCTTTCCCGCTTAGTGGCGCAGCTGATAAAACTAAGTTGGTCACTGTGTGAGTGCTGCTTAACTTCAAAACAACAGACAGATAAGAACGAAATGGCCCGTTTCCATGCAGCAAGGTAAGGTCGAAAGCGCGAAGAGGGGACCTTACAAGAACCAGATGTTTCCCTCATTGTTATGCTCCACGCGTACCCAAGGCCGGCCCAGCGCTCACCACATACCATTCTGTCGCTGTGGAACGTAGAGGATGTCACGTACCAGGAGAGATGCGTAGAAGCGTGCAGGCACGAACAGCAGCACTTCCACAATACCGCCACGCGGGAAGACAGCTTGATACCATTTTCGTGACAGCCATCTCAACTCGTTCCCTTCCGGCGCCTTTGTTTTCATGACGTGGATGGTGTAGCTTTGAGGTTAGTTTAGATGCGGAGAGGCTTGGATTTTAAGCGAGCAATTATGATGGATTGTGCCATGTTTGCACTTGCAAAAGGGACGAGGGCAGTTGCTTCTCTCTCCGCGTCTACACACAGATGTCACCTTTCTTTGTAGCACGCTGGAAGGTGCAGCGATTAGCGTTGAATACAGAGGCCTGCTGGATCCCAGCGCATTCATGAGCGGCAGCGATGAAGTGGAACATACGGGAGCCTCTGCATTGGCGCCACTGGTAAGAGAAAGCCTACATGGACAAGTGTGTGCTCTGGTTGAGGCCAAGACTTTAGTGTGGACTACGCTGGCTTTCGTGCATCGCCACCTGAAGTACTGCTTTTCGTGAACCCTAGCGGCCCGCGGCCTTACAGGTCTTGCAGCTGCTTGGCTACCATCGCTGCTTACGCAACAGGACGGTCCTTGTGCGACAGCGTACAGCAGTGGACGTTGACTCAGCAGTTACAGCAGTGGACTCGGCCTGGTGGATATGTCAAAACGATATGACGAAGTGTTAACAGACGATCACCTCAAACAATTGCGACCCACAGTGAGAGGTGCTAACTAGCGTGCGCCTTGTGACGAGAGTCTTTCAAGAACCGGGCACAGCTGCGGTTATACGCGGTGTATAGGGGAGAATGAGGATTCCCCTCCCTAGATTTTGATCCCTTTCAGAAACGTTGATTTATGTCGAACTGTGCGTGTTAGCGTGTGTTGGGGGTGAAGGGGGGGGGCAATCAATATTTGCTGAATTTGAATTGCCGTACTTCATTAGGTGAAAAGAGGCCGATATATTATTTTCCTCCAAAGCCAAGGATTCCACACAAAATACTACAATATTATATTTGTGATTTAGCACACTTCTCAGTTAATTAACTTAATAAAATTGGGGGTCACTGGATTTTTATGGTTGTAGACAAACATTCAGCAATTCATGTACTCGTTCGTTTGTGGTAACTGATACTGCAGTTTAAATAGCTTAGGAAGGGTCGACTTCCTTGTATTTGCAAATTCTCTGACAGACGAAAATTACGTGTTTATAAAAGCTACTGAAAAATGGCACGCACTACCGTTTCACTCTAAAAATCTTGTTCGATCACCTGAAACAAAGAAACATGCAATCTCACTAGTGTGAAACCGCTTGACAAACTCACAAGCCTAATTCTGGTATTTACTCCACGAAATCGAAGAATAAAATTGCTTTAGGAGGTGCTGAATTGACTGGGCATGTTTACGAAACATGGCGCAGTATATTCGAACCTATTACTTTACCCTGGTCTCCACACTTTCCAAGCCTAATTTTTTAGAAATGAAGTGATGTTCCTTCTCATATATGTGACATAGCAGTGACTGATTCCGTCGGAATTCTAAAAATTTCTGCAGAATTTTGTTTTCTCGCCGACTTGAACCCTACACAGAACCCTGGCCATATAAGATTCGCTTAAAAGCTGATATGATCATTGTTCATTAGGACTTGCTTACGAGTATAATCTTCCGACAAACCGCGTATTCTCTGGGCCCCATAATGGCAAATGTGAATGGTGCTCTGAAAAAACTAGCCCCCCCCCCCCCCCCCTATACTTTATGGGCCCGTCATGTGAAAAACACCGAAGCCCCAAACAACTCAACTCATAATCAGATTTCAGAGCGACTGGAGACTGGCTTTCTCAGCTCCGACGCGGAAGCTCAGGTAAAGACTGTCCGAACGACCTAAGGGGCTGCCGAGAGCAACGGTGCCTGTCAGGATAACCTATAACGAGGGAGGAGTGGTCAATGCTCCCATCACCCTCCTTCCTTGCTTCATTTTGGGCAAAAAAAAGGTGATTCTTCCTCATCTGGTTTGCGAATGTAAAGAATAGATTTCGAATCAAGGGGAAAGAACTAGTTTATAAACCCGATTCCGGCGCAAATGAAACGCGTAACGCAAAGCTGAGCTCGGCAGTGTGCCTGCCTATTCGGTAACCGACATAAAATGTCGTGTTCAATTTGGCTTCATATAGCTGCTACTCACCAGACTAATTACCAGAGCAGTTTCCTTTGTCCTGCAGAAATGGTTCTAAGTCCTATAACAAGAAGACTTGCATCGAGGCTGTCACAATAAGGCAGTCTGATGGCCGAAGACTGCGCCCCGAGGGCTACCTTTGTTAGCTAACCTGCATCGTTTAAGCCTTCCGTGCTAACGGATCTTCACAAAGGCTTGGCGAGGCCACAGAGGGCAACTTAACGATTTCTGACCGGACAGAAAAATCCACAGATTTTTAATAATTCAGCCATAGATTTCATGAATACAGGCAATGCTCCTCGAAAACACTGTTTTGCAAATAATGAAGTTAGGAGGCTGAAATTTGCACAGCTTGTAAATAATTAGCTCCTCTTGAAATTGTCCAACATTCAGTAAGTTCTTCGTACTTTAAGCCATCGGCATCTGAGTTAAAAACAAAACAGAAACGCCCAAAACAGGCACCCTTAGAGTGAAGCAAGAATGGTCATTATCTCCTCCTGGTAGGCAGGAGTTATTCCACTAATTATTTGGTGTACGTTTTTGCCCGATGTCCTTACGCCTTTCCCAGGGCTTGGTAGAACACGCTAAGTGTGCACACTCTGCCAGCACTCACCCCAGGTGATGATGTTTAATAGAGATACGACTAGGGAGCAATCGGCCGTTTAATCTTCCCAGTTGCAGCGCATCTCGCGTTCCCACGACTTCTGACGTCTTAATCATCTGTGGCTCTACCCCTGTGATATTGCGATACGCCGGGCACTAATTATCGTTATCGCGTTGTCAAGACACTTAATCGGCTGTCTAGGCAATTATTGACTCTGCACACTGCCAGAGGTGACAGCGTACAACAGGGCAAGTGGCGACAGCTCTGTGGGACATGTAGATGCACGGAAGTTACTGGTAAACATTGGCCAATTGCCATGTGCGGTATATTCTAAGATGCGTACGTCCTGCTATATTTTTTATGGCAACTTATGTGCACGTATAGCTGCGAAAATGCATTTGACGATGCCGTCACCTTCGCCTTTGTCTCCTCGCTACTTTGCCCACGATCAATTTCACGCCGCACGCGCAATCCTGCCGGAGTAAACGCACAGATTTCGAACACATTACGGATGCTGTGACTTGACGTATTGACGTCTTAAAACGCAAAGGCAAAACATTATTCCTGAACATGACATTAAGTCTAACTTCATTGTTTCAGGTCTAAAGCAGACAACGGTCACCTCATGTAGAGGGGCGATAAGTACGACATTGCTTGGAATCGTTGCTAAGGATGCCATGCTGCGGACCGGTGACGGTGATATTAAGAGGCCTTATTCTTTCTTCATCCTAACGAGCAAGGCTCCATGTCCTGCGTCGTCTTCAGGACGACTGTTTTGTGGACAGCCGCTCTCGAGATACCGCTGCCCGACGGCTACTCCTCGGTTTCTATTTTCTCCGGAGTGCTCGGGTATCGCGCACCGCCACGGCAGCGCAGCGCAGTTCCTAGGATCCTATGAAGCCTGGACTCGCTATTGTCCCTCCGAATTCGACGGAGCGCACACGTGTCCCTCTTGTTACGACCCGAAGAACGGCGGGCGGTCAAAAACACTCGCCTTTGTTCGGCCTCGCCTCCCCTCCCAATGCCTCTCCAAGGCGGCAGGGTTACAAAGGCACCCAAGAGCTTTTGATGGCCCCGGAGGTCTACAAGAGCCCCGTATGCAACAACGTGTAGTAAAGTGGAACTGGAACAAAGTGTACTCTTGGGCGAGTTGGCAGTTCATTTTAAAAAAATAGCTACAGCGCGAATAGAAACAAGGACACAGAAAGACGCCTGGATGAGCGCTGTGGAAGGCAACTGGAAGGTTGCCTTACACTGAGCCTAACGTGCGGCGTTAAAAATGACGTCACGCTTTGAGGTTTAACGGGATGAGCCTGTGCCCAAAGAAAGAAGTACTCATTGTACTGTGACTCCTTCGAGCTGCGGGTAACTGTTCACGTCGTAAGACCTGCGAGCAGAACCTTAGGCGTAAGCTACAGCCTCCGCGCAAATGCCGCACTCGCTCCTGTTATCTTAGGGAACCGATACACTACTACAGAGCGGCAAATGCGCGCTGTGATTGGGCAACACATTATTAAAAATCAGGGCCCTTGCACTCTGCGAAGAAGGATAACCAGCGAATCTGGGCACAGTGTTTGCGATACAGCATGCTTCCTAGCGAATTAGCTGAATGAAACAAGGAAATAATAGTATTGCTCTAGGGGATAAACATTGGGCTTTCCTTTTGTATCCGGCTTCGCGGGCATCTTACTGTCTCTGTAACACACCAGCCGAAACCACTCAAAGAGGAAAAACAGCAGTCAGGCCGCATCAGGCAGCAAGATGTCCACATTGAAATCACCCCATAGCAGAACTGGTATGTCAACGATGAGAACGTGAAGCCTGCCTGTACGTAAAGGTCCCACCTGCCCTAATGCACGAATAAAACGAATGAATAGACTGAAATCGGACATGACGAGAAGTAGGCATGACTCGGGAAAGAGGCGGAACCGGTGGAGAGGAGTATAGACTGGGGCTGTAACCACACTCCGTCCATAAATAGGTATGCATCACTGCGCAATTGATGATGTGGAAAAGCCAGCTTAAAAAGACCACGCTTACAACGATCTCCTTTATGTCTGTTTCACCTCTAAAAACAAATGCATTGTTTGGAACCCATTTTTCAGGGGAAATGAAAAAAATGAAGACATAGAAAACCGAAGTACTTTTTAAGTAGCAGAACTGTTAAAGCAGCGCGTTATCTCTCTGTCGTCCCACATGCCCTCGCGAATAGGTGATGTCACCTCGAGTTGCCTAGCAACCCCTGGCGCATCTGTGCCTAGCTTAGTGCTCGCTTGGTTACTCTAGGCATAGCTCCGCCGAGCCTCACCGGCACGCATCAAGCCGTGACGTTCCTCCGCAGCACATGGTATAAAGGTTCGTGCACAGAGGAGGCGTCCATGCTTGCGAGTGGGATTGTGGCACGTGAGGAGCTCGCAAAAAATTACAAGGAAAAATTCCGAGCGCACGTGAGCATGCGCCTCATGAGAGAACACTCTGTCCAGCCCACGTGGAGTAATCTCTGGTGTGCTCTTCTCCTTGCTAATTCGCGTGCGTTCGCGCCTGACGCAAACGCCGAGTTGGCGCTACAGACGCCGAGTTTATGAAGCCGGTTACCGCGGGTTCCAGCGCGTGCTAACGCCGTCCACTTTGGGAGATGCGCAGTCATGGAGAACTTTCAGAGGGAACTTCGGAAATTAATGTGAGGTGCAACGGCCGGGTCTCCGACCAAGTGAGAGCGGCCGCCAGCTCCGTTGTACCATTGGGGAAACCTGCGGCAATATTTTTCGTTTGTGTGATTTTTTTGAAGACGCTGTACTAATGTACCCAAATTTTCGCGCCACTCGCGAAGTTTTCATTCCGTAAGGGCGCAAGTACTGCCGCATAAGACATATACAGCTTCGCTTAAGAGACTGCGTACGGAACTTGACCTCTTCCCTCCGCTCCTATCGCAGCATTTTGGACCCTAAAGCATTTTTCATGTTAATACAACGCGGGAAACGTTCAATCTACTGCAGTGTCAGCCAGTATTCAAAATGGAGTCACAATACGTCTTTCTCATGCAGGCAACCTTCGTAATAAGTTTAGAAAACACCGGCCGCTAGAGAACATAGACCCATACCATATATACACCCACCAATAGCACATGCTGACGGCCAGGATTTTTCGCTTAATTTATAATAACTTCGGTATGTACTGTAAGAGATAACGTCACTGATTAATCATTATAATCGCCGTGTGGCACCTCCACAGCGGTCCCAGAAGGTCGTTCCACCTCAGAGAGAACGTCTTGGAATTTAGTTTATTTCCGTACCACCTGAAGGGGTTTTGGACAGATGGGGCACTCTCAGGCGTACTGGCAGGTAATTTTACTTAGGCTTTATTTCCTTCCTCATAAGTCGAGGTAACAAATCGGTAGCCGGTGGCTGCGTATACACGTGCTCCGCACATATAGTGACTATGAACTTTGTAGGTCGTACCCGGAGACTAAAATTCTGGCAATTATGTATTGTGACCTTCTGCTCAACGACCCTCTTCCCGCCATCCTTCTCTCCCCCTCTTCCAGGGCCCTATGGCCTCTGTTTTTATAGAAGTATTTCGCCCACTTTCTACTTTACGCGCACCCATCTACAAACACGTGCCCCTAAGAAAGAAGCAGTGAAATCATGCAGCCCTTCTCTGAAGCTACATCGATCTCTCAGCGTACCACTTCTTGCCACCCTCCTGCGCGAAGACCAGATGAGGCGCTCGGAGTATGTCCGCTCGTTGCTTTGAAGGGCAAGATATGACACTTAAAAGGCATTATTTATGAGGCAGGAAGTGACTGGCCCCAGACGAAGCCCTTCCTGTTTAGCCGCTGATGTAAAACACTCACTGCGGTCCAGTCAGGTCTTCTAAAGCCTCTCCTTTTCCCGGAACCCCTCGCCGGCATCGTTTTGTATGTAGCTGCTCGTCATTGTGCACACGTTGAATCACCAGTCGAATCTCTCTTCCTGCCTGCAGACGTGCAGGAACGGTAGCGAGTGCAATACAAGGCCGAAGACGGCGTCTCCCGTGAGGAGGGAAACCTTGAAACTCCACCGTATGCAGACACCCTCCTATTGAAAGAAAAGGCCACACTGAGAGCTATAGTTAGAGGCTTTGTGTTGGGTTTTTGCGACAACGCTAAGCCAATAATATTCGAAGCTGACCAGTTTGAAGAACTGCGCAATAGTTTATACCCGTTCTGTTGCTGCTTTACGTGCGCAAAATATCCACTCCGCGGTTGTTACTGCTACGCGCTTGCGTCAGAAAAAATCGCGCTGCTACGGGATTTGACCCTGACCATTGGGGTAAGCATATCAGTGCCACAGCCTCGAGCCAAGGTAATGGACATTGTAAAATGCGAACTGCGCGCCAACCTGAAAATTGGAATCATAACCGACGATGAACAAAGTTCCACAACTTCTCTTGGTGTCGCCTGTTCTTATTGTGGGATAGTAGTTTCAGGTTGGTGGTGCGAGATTTTCTGAGACTGTGGTCAGTCCTGTGGGATATCATTAGTTATCGCTGATCCCCAGAGGGCTTGTCATAACAAAATTTGTAAACAGTTGGGGATATGACAAAATACGTCAGCCTAATCTTTGATTTGTCCTATGCAAAGCAAACCATATATAAGCGCACTTCTCGAAATAAATTCACCATTAAAACCATTATAACAATTAAATGTGTTTATATCGGGTAAATATGCGTTTTAGTTTTTGTGCAAATACAAGGCGTTACATGGTTGGTTCTCTGTGGTATTCTGCAAACAAACTCGACGGGGGCTATGATTTTGAACTATACAGAGGAATTAGTTTTTTGTTACCTGTGCAGTAAGATTCTATCATGAATAAATCAGACGCCTGAAAGTCTGAAAATCGACATCCCCCTTAAAACGCTTTCTGAACCGACATTGTTCAGCCTGCAATTCATGGCATCCGAACTTCAGGCCATTTTGGTGAGAGACAGCCCTCCCCCCATACGGCAGTTCCGGGCCACTCCCGGATCCACCTCTAATAGGATAAGACCACGTTGCTCCCCCATTACAGGCCATTGAAATATTTTGCGATTATGACTCTATCACGCAGTTCTCTTAATTCGCTAGAAAAATACTGATAGGTGTAGAGCCATAAACAAGACATGCGAGATAGCTCGTAAATCCGTTCAGCAATGTACGATGTCGGCCATAGGGCACAACGTATACAGCCTCCGAGAAGGTGCATAAAACAAGGTTGTCTTCCATCGTTGCCGACCACTGAGCAAAAATGCATCACGCAAAAAGAGTGAGCAGTCAAAAGAACACTGCAATGAGCTTTTTTCACCTGGGTGTTTAAGCCGGCGCCGTGAACTCGTCGCAAGTGCGAGCAACCAGGAGATAAATGTGCGGCGGTATCTGTGGCGCCATCTTTATGGGACATAAAGTCAACATCCCCGCCCCTCAAAGGTAAACGCAGGCTGGACGTGTTTGCTCCGTAAGTCGTAAAATCCCTTTATATTATGACATGATCGATCGTGAACAGAGCGGGAGAAACTGATTTTCTCCGCTCGTGTGTGCAGGCATGCACGTAAAAACCAGGCATCATTCTCGGGTGTGTGTGTGTTTTTTTTTTATTCACCTTCACGTAACCTGCTCTTTCTATGGGCGAGGTTGTAGAGATTACGTACATGGCTCCTTTCTACTTTCGGCCCCAAATATTCGTAAGGTCCTCGATCACTAATTTCTTTTTTTTGCAGCCGCAGCAACTTCCGCCGTTTTTTCTGGAACTTTTACACAAGTTTAACTGCCCAGTAAATTTACAGCGGTGACGGCGGTGACGTGTCAATGCGAAATTGGCGGAACGACCATGCTGCCATATTTACGCGAGCAGTGTGGAACAGGACTACCGAAAAAATGAGACATACTAAGAAAAGCAAGGCGTTCTTCGATAACGGTGTTCTTTCCGAGGAAGAAATGCACTGCATTGCTGAAACGTGGCTGTTACAACAAATTTCTTCGACAAACTACTTCCCCGCGAATTCGCAATTTTCTGCCGCCACAAAGATTACGAGTTTACCGGCAAAAAGTACGGTGGATGAGTTTTAAGTGCATTGCGAAAGTTTATACCTGCATTCCACCCTGACGCAGAATCAGGTAACGAATAAGTTTGGGTTTACGCAAAGGTTAAACGTGCAAAACCTTGTTCATTGGTGTATATTTGGCTTATACCACTTATACCACTCAACTTCTTGTACATTGTACTTGCATACATGTTTCATTCTAAAATCTCATCCCCTTTGTTCTAAATCTCATCGCTAAATCCCTTTTCTTTGAAACACGTTTGTTTGAAAACGTTTGAAATGAAAAGCTCATATTGTTTCATTATCAGTGCAGAAATCACCGCCTAAATACACCATTTTTGCAATAATATCAGCAATATAGCGAGAGATATAGTCGGCACCTTTGACGCACTGCTCTGCACTGTATTGAGGACTGTATTGAGGACATTGAGGACTGAGTAGTGGTGGCTCGTCAATTCTTGTGTGTTAGGAACAGTTCGTTTTTCTTTTTCTTCCTTTCGTTTTTTTCTTTGGCTACGCCGCGCGATCTCATGCAGGGGCGACCCGCTACAAAGGGCACAGCCATATCACCATCACCATCATCACCATGTGTATTATAGGTAATGTGAAACCATTCCACTTAAACCGTAGCAACGTATATGGTGCTGGTACTAAATCTTCCTGCAGTGAAGCGTTCACGCCGCGGAGCCTAGGTAAACGCCTGCCTCCATCTTTCCTATTCAGTTTGGTGTAATTGGTGTTATTACAAGCACCGCTGACCAGTAGTCGGCGGCAGCATATAAACGTGTCAGGAGCGCAACAAACACGGAGACAAATTTCTGCGGAACTTCAAAAGACATACGCTTGTCTCATTAGCATATCAACCAGATTTCAAGAACTTACTTTGTAGGAAGGACCCGTGGACTCGGTAGAGTGGGTGTGCCTTCCTACGTTTATTGTTGATGCGTAGCCCCGGCTTGAACTGGAGCGGTGAAGAAAAGCGACGGCTCAGGCGCACAGTCACGTTCAATCTGTCACGTGGCAATGGAGAGGCTCTGGCCGAGGCACCGCTAATGATGATGTTAGCATGCCGCTTGTGATAATGACAGTGGCGTTGAATGTAAATGAGGTGTTCGCCATTACAACTTCGTCAATAGGATGAAAATATCCTCCTACTCCTTTAACTTTATTTACCCTTTGTCACCATAAAAAGCACAATAAAATATCTTTAGTTGCGTCCAAACTTCGCTGCTTGTTCTCAATTTTGTTGATCTTAACACTGTGAGAACTACCTTGGCTATGTAACACTCGAGAAGCGGCAACTGGCACGTATTTGCAAGGAAGAAACATGAATGAATTACACCAACGATAGCGCGGAGACCAGCCTTGAGAGCAATCGCCCCTATTCTAACAGCGAAGGCGACAGCTATAGAATACTGCGCTCATCCAAAGATCTCGCGAACGCTGCGGTTGCCGGAAGGTGTGGGTACTCGGTTTTTGATGGTGGTTCACCGAAGACTCAGTTCGGAACGTGGGCGACCCGGCCATAATTAGGGGCTCAGCTCAAGAGACGACCTCAAATAGTGTCAGGCACGCCGGGAACTTTGGCGCGAATAATAATGGGAGAGAAAGCACGCGATCGGGACTTGAGTCGCATGGAGGAATTATTGAGCATGTCAAACGCAAAGAAACTACCCCTTCTCCCTCCCTCCGACACCCCGCTCCTCCTCCCCTCGGCATAAATCGTCTACGGGTAAGGGGCTTGTAGAAGCACGGCCGGACTCGACTCTCCTCCCGCTGAGATTCGAGTCTAGCCGTGGTAACAGACGTTTGTTGTATGTTGTAACGTTTTGCCAATAAATAATCTAAAAAAAAGATTTATGAAAAGCGCTAGCAATAAAGCTAGTTGAAAGTCGGCTTTTTATTGACTGGCGAAAATACCTGGCGGCCATAGCTTGGGCTGTCTCGTTTGTTGTGGTTTTCTCAATCACGGCGTCGTTTGAATCGACAGAAAGGGTCCAGACTTCAGCTGTGGCCCGCGCTGAATTCGTGGCCGCAAAGATGAAGTCAGCACCACTAAATTTATTAAGTAGCTATAGCTTTCTTTAAGGTGACGCCAAATATTCTTAGTCAACAATAATTGCATAACACTGATTGCTGCTTAAACAGAGCTAATGTTTCGAGTAAACCCAATCACCGAGGCTACATAAACGACCTACTTCGAAGGCATCGTGCTTAATTTGTGTAACAACAACAGCTGGTATAGTTGCAGGCTCTGCACATGAGATGTGGTAGGGAAGATGGAGTCCTAAGGCTTTGAGAAAAAGGTGCAAGGAAGGATTCACACATAACTCGTGCAATATGGATTGTGATATTAGTATACTTAGCACTTCAAATCAGGTTGATTAGTTGGAATATAGGGCATACAATACAGAAAATACTCGCGGGAAGACCGGCTGTAGCCGGCATATTTGGAACAGGAAACTAAGGCTAGAAACTATTTGGTATGGTATTCGTTAACGGAGTAATTACAGCTTTAGAACAGCAGGGAGCGTGTGAATTGCTGTGGAGTACTGCTAAGTGTGCCTTTCCAAGTACCATCGCTCAATGGTAACCCGAACAGACGCCACGCGAGCCAACGCTCAACTGTATTATTTTTTTTGCAATAGTTATGTCTTAGCGGTGTTGTGCGTACACATCGGAATTCCCCATCTTGTTCGGCGAGAAATGTACTACGCACGTCAGGGCAGTCGGCAAAGCGGGGCCATATGCGTACTTTACATTTTTTGCAGGCGTAACGATCGTTTGATGAGCGCAAAAAAGCAAGTGTCAATCCTATGAAATGTGCATGCATACCTTCAACAGAGTTTCGGTTGTCATACTCAAAAAATACGTGCGAGACTAGTTAAGTAAATTAGTCGTTACACTTACACCAATAATAATTGTTTCTTCCTCGGGGCACGACCATCTGTTGTGTTGCTCACAGAGCACACCCATTACGCTATATTCTAAATGCGTAACATAAACTCTGTTGCTCTTATAATGCTGTATACAAGGCATACAAACATACTCCCAATAAATGAATTTGTCCTAGATATACTACAAACGGCCCGCCCGTACCCAGAGATTCTTAGCACCCTCTGCTGTATAGCTGTTATGACCATCGCCCTGAAAAGGTGTTTTACAGCTGCTAGGGACTCTGGGCCCAGAGTTGAGTTGCTTCTTCCTTGGAATTAGCGACCATCTACTACAAGAGCGTGGCCAGATCCTTCTCTGGTGAGAGAGAGAGAGAGAAGGCTCTTTATTGAAAAAGCAGAGAGTTTTGCCGGTGTTTGTGATCACCTACATGCTTCTCTGCTAGGGGTCGGGGATGTAGGGAGAACAGGCCCTAGAGAGAGGTGGGCAGAAAAGAAAAAAAAAAGAGAGAGGAAAAAAAACGAAGAAGCAAAAAAAAAAAAAACACTGGCGTGGTTTGGCGGGCGTGGCGGACTATTTTTTAGATTGTGTTACAGAATTTACAATTTTGAAATGTGGCCAATGTCCTCCAAATATGAAAACAAACTTTTTAGGGCCTGACGCTGCTTCGATGGGCTAGTCCATGGTCCTAAGATGGTCTTCAAAGTTACCGGCCCTTGATCTAGGCGTTCAATATCTTCAAAAAAACGGGATCTTGGTGCCAAGTAGGCCACACATTCTAATAAGATATGTTCGACGGTTTCTATGGAAGAACAGTTATCGCAGTACGGGTTGGTCGTCAGTCCGAGGCGAAAGAGGTAACTGTTGGTGTAGGCCGAGTTCAGTCGTAGACGATGATATAATGTCTCCAGCCTACGAGGGAGCTCTCTTGGAAGTTTTGATGTCAAATCAGGGTCAATCGCGTGCAAAAATACTTCATTATTGGGTTCGTTGCTGCGCCATAGCCGGTTTAGGGAGTAGTGTTTGTGTTACTAAGAGCCTTCCTAGCATGGTTTAACCTTTCTAGTGTAGCCTCTTAAATATCTGGGATGATGGTTACTTCCGGAACAGGCAGAACTCCATACCTTCATAGGTTGGGACTAGAGAACCAGACGAAAAAGGTAGAGATAGCGAGAGAAGTTTCCCGTGGACGAGCTTGCCACGAACTCCTGCAGTGATATATAGCCAGTGTACGTCGGTTTTGTTTTTTATACCCGCGGTTCTGAAGTAGTAATCTGAGATGCTGACTTCCTGATGAGAGACCTACTGTCGTATGACCGTTGGAAAAGTAAGCCACTGTTATGCTCAATCGTATAGCCAGGAAAAAATGGTTAGTTCAAGCTCAGCTGGCCAGAAAGGCTCCTCAATGTGTATTAGCGTCCTTACTCACATCTTTACCCTCCTCAGAGTCTGGGTACAGAAATTGGTACCACAACTATAAAGGCAAAAGCTTTCCCCGTTCCAAATTCGCGCGTGAAAAGATATACCACATAATTGGCTACAATGGAGACTGCCTCTATTCCTCCTCTGAAGATTGATGCACTACAGGGAAAGCTACGAAGCATGCAACGGTACACAATAAACGTTTAAATCCGTTTCAGCAGAAAAACGTGCAAAAATCTTGTCCCGTGGCACACATCTTTAAAAGGTGTGTTGAATAAAATTGTACAAGCATGAAAAAAGATTGTACTTGTGAACCCCGTAAAAAAGGGTTTAAGGTGGCATAGCACCCTAAAATAAGAGTGCGGGCAGTAAACCTACGCGGGATAATTTGTATCAGCTGAGTGCGCACCATGACACACAGGTACATTTAACACGAACAAGTCACACTTGGCCCACAAATGAATAGAGCAACGAAACCAACGGGATGCATGGGGAGAGTGAGTACATACTTACTCAAAAATAAATCTGCTCTTCTTGCTTTTGTAGCGTAAGCTACAATGGCCGAGGTTGAGCAGTTTCGCGTGGGCCGTGAGGGCCATTCTGCGCAAGTGCGAGGAGCATTGGATTGGTTTGGATCGGATCGCATTGAATTGGGTTGGCTTGGCTTGGATTGGATTGGATTAAATTGTATTGTGTTGGACTGAAATCCAATTCAATTGGAGTACGGGTGTGTAGAGAATTGAGTCTGCGCATTCGCTGGTCTGCGCATTCCAGAGGAGTGATGTCATAGCCGCGGCAGATGAACTGGCGCGGCGCGTGCCTAGCTCTGCGCCTCCGTTGCTCAGTGGCCAAGCCTGACACTGCACCGGAGCCGCTTGATAGCCGTTTCGCGTGGCTCCCGGAGAGCCGTGCTTCGGGAGGAGCCATGCGCGAGGAGCAGTGACTGGACTGGACCGGACCGGACCGGACTGGACCGGAATGGACTGGACTGGACTGGATTGGTTTCGAAATCGTTTTAGCAACAGTAAGCATAATAATCAGCTAATCCTAGACAACCAGGAAACCTAAGAATAACCAGCTGAACCTTAGCTAACGCTACGTATATCCTCGCATAGCCTAGCTAAGTCACTGCTAATTTTTATAGCCAGCCAAGGAAATTCCTCCTTTAGAGTTGGTGGGCGTCTCCTAAAAACCAGACATTTTTGGAGCTAATTTTGGAATTATGCATTTCAATTGGAGCATATACAATTCAGCATGCTTATTTGCAAAAACGTTTTAACCGTGAGGCAGTTATTATGTTCTATAAATCATAGAATTTCATTAAATACGAAACACCTATTCCAAACTCCTTCAACACCCACCTAAAAGGATGTGCATTATTTCAACTCCGTTTTGCCCACAGGGGTGTAAAGTTACTAATTAAGATGCTGGAATCTAAGAAAAGGATATGAAAGACCGCCAACTAAAAAGAAGGGTTTACAAGATCTCCAACATTGAAGGTATTTATACCTGTTTACACGGGTGAAATGAACATTTTTTAAGCGCGGAAAGTTTTGTACCTCAAGATGTTTAAAACGATTGAATTTGGCATAATTTATAACCAGCAGAGCTGTTGAAGCTTCACAAAGGTTCGCTTGGATTAGCAAGAATGTGCCAAGAAAAAGAACTGCGCCGCTTGTAAAGGGTGCACCACCACAGATGGGTTATTATAACAATGAAGCCGGCTTTTGAGCCTGTTGCAGTGTGGGCCCCAGGCACGCATGCGTATGAGCAGCTCTTACTATATTATTTTAAAGGTACTAGTCTTCTTGGATACTAAAACGCCAAAAAAGGCGCAGCGTGTGCTAGTGATGTAGTGCGGGAGAAACAGCGGAGGTGGGGGCCGACATAGCTTGTTTCCCCCTTGGATCCACTGGCATTGTGGGGCGCCAACCGTAACGGCCTTGTAAAATCCGGCTAAGGTTCGCCTCACCCCTCATTATTTAGCCTAGTGTGGCAAGAACATCGAACAAGCTAACCAAACTTAGCAAAGCCTCGCAAAACCAAACAAAACTCAGCAACACCGGAGGGAGCTAATTCGACCGCCCCCTCCGCTGTTTAGTTCTGTTGCAACTGAACACCTATTTCACACCCTTTCAACATCCTAAAGAAAACCAAGGCTGTATCAGTTGGTAAACACAATTCTCGCAGCACAAAAAGAGTGTAAAGCTACAGATTTAGGTGTTCGAACATCAGAAAAAGGGCGGAATGCATTTCCAACGCCCTCATTCTACTGATATACACCTTTTTTCGAAAAAAAAGGCACAAAAAAGGTTAGTCGTATATGCAGTGTTCTTAATTTCAAAGGTTCAAATTCATGTTTCACGTTGCAAAGCTAAACTTGGCCATGAGCCACACCGTAAATTGAAAGGAGCGATCATTGGAGAGAAACAACTTTTTTTTTTGCTTTGGATAAGGGCTTGAGGGGAGGTCTTGTACTTCGCAGTGCAATTATACGTGCATGCATGACCTTAATCAATCAACAGCTGAATACCTTTGCCTTACCCTTTTAGCACCCTAACAAAAACCAATGGTGCTGAAGCTAGTGAACACAGTTTTTTCAGCACAAGAGGGG
The DNA here is from genome assembly GCF_048455015.1 of Haemaphysalis longicornis. Taxonomy (NCBI): domain Eukaryota; kingdom Metazoa; phylum Arthropoda; class Arachnida; order Ixodida; family Ixodidae; genus Haemaphysalis; species Haemaphysalis longicornis. The sequence continues at coordinate 150,653,125 of NW_027526445.1, read as the reverse complement.
GGCTCAGCTTCCAATAACCGTACCAAGATCCAAGAAAAGGGGTGTAATGGCCTCCCAGACCCTTTTTCCACTTATCCTAAGAATTGTATACACACTCAACTTTTTTGCACCCTTTTTGGCCAAAAAGGGGGTGAACAAGTTTAGTGTGTATACAATCCCGTCATTCGACGCAAACAATGCCGCTGTTTTCTATTTCGCTCTGAGGATCTATACTTGTATAGAAAAACCTTCAAAACCATGACGTGAGCTCGCTGAAACGAGGTAAACTTTCCTTTGTTACCGCCGTTCTCCTAGCTTCATTTTTTTCAATCTCCTTCTTTCTCAGTTCAGGCTCAATAATTTAATAACAGCATTCCTCGAGCGACATTACCTAGACGGCCTTTCAAAAAGCAGGCATGCTGCTGACAGACGGAGTAACGTTTGTCACCTTCTTTAGAAAACGCCATGGCAGAAGAAGAGTGACAATGAAACTTGCTTCGTGCCACACAGTGCGCTAAGACTAATCAAGCATTCTGCCGCATACACCAGACTGGGCTTAAATTTGCTGCGCGGGAAACTTAGACTGAAAGCATTCCTGTATTGTGATGCCGGTACATGTTTCATTTCACACAAACCTTTTGCGGTTTTTGTGAACACTCCGGTTGTTTCGTTGCTGGTTTGTTGACTTTCTGCGGCTTTCGGGCCTAGATACCATCCTCTGACTAATCGGTGCAAGATACATCACAAATATCCAGTATACTTTTTGCCACACTATAACTGCGAATGTGCAGCCGCCACAGGTAAGGAAACATTCGGATTCAGCATGTGGTGTGTCGACAACCTCACGCTTATTACAGTTACTCCGCCAATTTCTTTTGAAATCAGATATGGGGCCGCCACATACATTAATGCTTACGAACTCATATTACCATACGGCGATTTGCATCACCTGTAGTATATAAACAGTACAAATAACAAAAAGAACGTTGTAGTAGCTATCTTTGTCGCTGATGCTCACGCAAATGTGCTTCCAAAGCTGCCTGTCGGAGCTTCTTGGCGGGGAGGTTGGCCCCACCAACTTTTTGCCTCCTATCACAACGTCAGCCAGAAAGAAACGGCGCCCTCGCCTGGAGACTCGCCCACTGTACATTGACGGCAATAATTTTTCCAATCACCAAGCCCGCATACTCTCCTTCCAGGCCCTTGAAAAACAACCGGAGTTCACACCATTGGTTATGTTTCAGGACATTATCGACTGGACAGACAACAATTCCCTCAACCTCACTACAAGCTGTCCAAATCAGAAGAAACGACTCTACATCGCATCAAAACGAATACCTCCGTCCACCCATTTCGCCTACACATGTTTCTCGCTCAATTTCCCTCATAATGCTCTTTTTTTCTCTAAGCCGTGCACACTAGTGCACATTTTATTAGACTGTGAGCATAGCCCCGACCTCCAAGCCTTTCCTTCCACCCTCCCCTTCTATGAGCTGTGGGAGAACCTGATTACCACCGACCTCCTGGACGTCCTGCAACTACTGGCATCTGGGGTATCGGTTGCCTGCTCATCATACGGATTCCCGGACCAGGGAGTCACTCCTACTTTACGGCTCATTAAAGTTTCGTACTACTACTAGTACTTCATAATTGTCCGTTTAGCAGCATCGATATAGCAAATGGAGATCTCAATACACACAAACTGGCCACAGGTTTCTGTACATTCTTCTACCCACGTATGACTACTGCCGATAACACTGAGAGCTAGGAAATGGGAATAGTGGAGGGAGAAACTGAGTGGTAGGGAAGCTTATCTGAAAGGTAAATCTAAGTACAACTATGAATGATATCGACATTAGTTCAAAGATTGCTTCGTAATGTCGCCATCCAGCTCTGCTTTTCTCGAGAGATTTATTTATATTCATGGGGCATTGCAGCATCGTAACAACTCCTTGCGGTTCATACAGCGTTTAGCATTTCAGATATCCTGCGGTGGCCCGAAGCGGCAATCACGCAATAATACGAAGGACACAGGCGTCATCAAAAGCACTCCATGTTCTTTCGAGCGAATGAGCTCTGAACGACCGATCTTAACAACGGGGGTGTAGCCAGCGTCTCACTTATATTCCGTACAAGTCTAACGTTCCAGTACGGCATGATGGGGATTTAGAGAGACAGAGACATCTAGATATGTGGCATATACGTGGCTGCTACCGCTTTCCGGATGAATCATCAGTAACATAATCGGCGCTGGAGGGGTGCCGCATTCGACGTGTACGAGGCAAAAGGCGGCGGTACCGGGCGCAACGCGCCTGTTTGCGTCACGCTGTTGTAGAGTGTAGTTGTACTCACCAAGCCTCAACACTTAGGCGCCTCCAAACTGGTGGCGTGTTTCAGCTCTTGCGTGTCCTGTTGCGCACAGCGCTCTCGTCACGTTTCCGAATGCGAATACCACACGCGGCTTGTATGTACACAGAGTAGTCTGCGTCTTGTCTTTGCAAGCGAGTGACCATGTCTCCTTTGAAACCGGCACCGCGTGTAGAGCAATGGATGGGGAGCAGGAAAGAGCGGCTCGCTTCAGATGGCTATCACGAAAACATTATCCACCTGTCATCGCCGCTGTCCGCTTGCCGCTGTGTGCGCGTGTGCGATCTCGCGCTCCGTTCCGCTGACAGACGATGGGGACGCCCGGCTCTGTTACTGTAGCCGCCTCGCATAGAACATGCATGCCTCCGTGAATAAATTTGCGTTGTTTATATTTGTTTCAAGCCTTTTCATCCGGTCGATATGATGTTCCGCCTCTTATTTGGGCCTTTTGTTTTTTGTCATGTCGTTTCAAATAGCAGGAGAATATAGGGTTTCACGAATTTTAGATTATTAGGATCCAAAAAAGGTCCTATCAACATTTACTGCATTCCTCCGTCTCTGTTCCAGCCATTTTAGATAGGACTGCAGCAATCAAATATCTATTGAGACGTCGTTAGAACATGGAAAAAATTAGTCATGGAGGCGACTATCAAGGTTACTATGAAACGAGTTTAATGAAGATAGTGTTTCATGCGCTACTTAAACCCCACAACTTTGTCCTGTCTCTCTGTCTGTCCGTTCCTTGATTCAGTCACCAGGCAAATGTTGACGAAATTACTTAACATGTTTCTATTGGCAAAAGCTGTTCAAGGAACTAAATATGAAAGCATTCTTCATACTCGTCAACACGACGAGCTAAAAGAAAAGATTAGGCATGTTTGAGGCAAAACGTCTGTACCTAACGGATACTATGCAATGTTTTTTTTTATTGAAATAGATGCGTCTTTAATATTGTCACAGGAGAGGTGGAAAATGCTCCATGGCGCTTTCGCGTGGCATCGGAGACGACGTGGAAAAGGCTGGCGTGCATCCTGCGACGACTCTCTTATGGCCGCTTCTAATATTGTAAAAAGGTCTTTATATTCATTTATGATGTGTGACCTCTAACCGAGTAATATTTGCGGTAGCAAATAACAAAATTCGTGTAAAAATACTTTGAGCAAAAAAAAATACAAAAAGAGCTCGCACCCCAGCCTAAAGCCCGTGGTGACGTCCCAAGGAAAACAGAAATTAATTGTTTTTTACAAATGGCGCGCGAGCAGTGGAACGCGAGAAATCGAATTTGCTCAAGTGAACCTCCACCGTTGTAGTGTGGGAGGAGCGAAATGGGACGGAAAGAGCGTGAGATAGAAGAAACGCATTTGCGTGTAAGGGGCTGCACAAGGCAATCGTCTTTCTACTACATTTGCAAGCAAAGCGACCACATACGCAGCCAAATCTTTTTCTCCAGACGGTGAGCTTTACTCCGAACACGTTTCACACAGCACGATTGCCGATAGCTTATTCATCGGCACCTTGGGCCGCCACTCTAGTGCGCCATACTGCTTTCGGTATATTTTGAAATACTGCTGGAGCGACTGATAAAGACAGAGAAAGCTACTGAAAAAGTGGTAGGAAAAGCCGGAACTTTAGAAGACAATGGTAGCTACGTTATGAAAAATCGACGGCGTATTTTCTCTCTTCGCTGACGACACTTTGCTTGTCTTATTATTTTCGCAAGGGCAATGACGTTGTCGAGGCTGCTACGACCCCTGCGGCGGAAGCCAGACATCTGTACCTGGTATATAGCTCGCATGATCAAATAAACTGTTGAAGGTTCTGAACACCAAACATTCTTATATTCCAGATAGAATAAGCTCATGGAGCGTTCAGAAGTACGAAAACGCTCCCGCAACTTCAGTGAATGTTGACTGTTCTTTTTTACTAAACGATTATCGGCTGAAATGAGGTACAAGCCGAAAATCAGAGATGGGGTGGGCTTGTCATGGCTTGTCGAATCGCTTTGCATTTACACTAAAACTGTTAAAATAGCAACTCTTGTGTGACTAATTTCCACATATAAAAAAACATTACTTTCCCAGAGCACAAGAGTTGTCCGCTATTGTTGCTGCCAGTCAAAAAGTTGTCGTAAAATATGCTGCTGAAGTTCTTAGCAATTGAGCGTATATGTGCCTCATCGAAAGTATTTGATGCCTATAAATGCCTAAATGACACCTTATAGTGCCTAAAACCATGTTGTTTCATGCCTAGAGTTCCGGTCTCTAGTTGCGAGTATATATACGGGGTGTTTTTGGAAGGCTCTGTTTGGATCCGTTACGCCGCTACACCATGGGGGTCGTTACGTCGCTACGCCGCCTGATTGCGGCGGTGGCTAGACAGCGTGACAGCGAACGAGCTACGACGACAAGGCAAGGCCCTAAAGTGTTCTGCACTTCATAGCTTCCTCCATACAGGGATATGATCACCACCAACTATCCTTGCTCCCCTCACTCAGTGGCTACGCTGAAATGAAGGAGGGTAAGTGCGTCTGACTCCCCGCGTTACACAACAAAAGCTGGACAAAAAAGTGTCCCTTCATAATCTACTTTGCGGGGGAAAAAAATACTCCGGTCCCGCTGCAAACTACGACACAGTGGCGCCACTATCTCATTAGCGTCTCTTGGTGCGAGACGCGCCAGTCGACGGTCGCACACCTCAACTGCGGAACGACCGTTGTCTACTTCGCAACCATACGGTATGCCCATGTGTCACCCAAGGAGTGTCACCGCGCGCGGCAGCCGCAGGGCAAGCCTCCCTAATTAGGCCGCCGCATCCTTCTCCTGATCGCCCTTACTTTACGTTTTGTCCCTTTTTGTAACTTTTTGGTGCCTCGTCTCTCATCTGGTAAAGTGGTCGACCGAAATCGTCGCGCCACGGCTGCGATTTTCGACAAGGCCCAAAATATTCACGTTCATAGGGCACTATATCAAGGAGGAGTGTTCGGGGTCTTCCCGTAGAAGAAGAGAACAAACAGTCAAGCGAGGCGGCGCTACCAAATAGGCGTTAGCCCGCAGCCCGCATGCGTAGACGATTACAAAACGATGTCGGCACCGCTGGGCACTCGCAGTAGCGCTTTCTCTTACATCGCAGCAAAGTCGCCGGCTTCTTTGTAATCAGGCACTCGCTTGACCAACTCCACAGCATCCCTGCAATGGCTAGAATTAGGGGAGGATACGAAACGCCTCGGAGACGCTCCATTTAGCGTTTACAAATAGGCGTCTGCAATTATGAAAGCCCCTCAAAGGCGGCTCGGGAACCATCCACGGCGTGCCGAAAGCTTCCCGTCTTTCTGAAGGGCCCGTGTTGCCCAGGGGTGTTGCATAGACACCGCAGCGCGATTATCGGGCGCCGTTTTTCACTCTCGGCTAATTGGTGCCTTCTCTAGAACGTTTCCGTGTTCCCTTCTGTCTGTCTCACCTCACGCTTTAGATGCCCGCCGTCTGGACAGCCCTGCACACAACGCAGCACCAGCTTCTGTCAGGCATTGAGCAAGAGTTTAGGTTCTGCTTGTTCTTGCTTCATCAGCACCCTCCTTGAACACAATCGGGCTTCTTAAGCGTGGACTGCTTAGTATAAATACTCTACTCCTACTTCTAACGATGCACAAAGACATAGAATCGTTTCTACCTCCTGTTCATTTAGCTCACCGTGTCTCGTCTGCAATTTATACGTTCCCGTGCTTTAGCTTCTTTGACCTGCCCGTTTTAAATATTAACGCAGCGTGATGGAGAAATGGGAGCCCACGTTGACCATTCACTGATTAGCCATCGGAACCGCTCCGCATCTCCCGCCCCCACCCCCCGGGTGCCCAATAGACGCCCCCCTCTCTTCCCACTTAAAATTTGTTGCCCAACGCGGCTCTTTCAATGGTGGGCTTGTCAAATATCCGGATAATATACCCTCACTAAGGTGGTGCGTTGGCATGTGCGCGTGATTTGCCCTATATTTATAACGGGCAATGGCTCTTTGAACCGGATTGTAATGGTGATGGGAGAGGAATCAACGCTGGACATAATTCGGTGCTTCATCTCTATATCTAATCGATCCTACATGAGAAAAACAATATTCTTACGTTCACGGATAATCTGCGCGTATTGCTTGAACGGGTTTGATGAATTGACCGCAATGCATAAAAAAGAGTGAAAAGGAGTAGGCCAAGGGAGTTGACAGGAGTAGTTTCTGCGCTTCCTGCATGTAGTTTCGCTATTGTGCAGTGTCTGGCGGGCATTGCTTGACCTTACTGTATGGTAACTGGATGGAACGTCTGTTTCCAGGACAGGGTCCTGGCATATCTTCGCTGAAGTGGCTATACAGCGAAGTCATTTTTTGTGAGTTATTGAGACTGACTCTACCTGACCACTCAACGCTAAACATTTGTGAACGCAGTAGCGGTCCATAGCTCGCCCTCCACCTTAGTGACTGTAATTGGTCACGTAAAAACATATTGTCACGGAATATGGTCGCTTCACTTCAAATGACAACAAAACACGATGGCGTTTATTCCACTCCGGCAACCGAACAGCCCTCTTCTTCCCCTCCCCCCTTACGGTCTCTTCTTCAATCTCCCTCGCAATGTTCATTTCGCCCCTCGCGTCCTTTTCCTCTCCTTCTTTTGCTTTGCCTGACTCAACCTAGCCTTCTCTTTCTCTTCTCTTCCTGCCCTTTGTGATAGTTTCCATCCTAAATTTCCCCCCCCCGTTTCCCTCACCCTCCTCCCCCCCCCCGACATCATTCCTCCTTTGTGGTCTTCGCTCTTCCTCGTCGTATTAACTTCCCTTTTGTTTCCTTTTCCCCTCACCAATTTTGTCGTACTTCTACCAGTCCCTTCGTCAATGTCCTCTCCTCCGCTCGTTCTCTTCATTCCTTCCCATCGTGCCTGACTCTTCCCCTTTTATTGATCTCGCACTCTGTCGTATTTTTTTCCCCATCATTGCTCCTCTTATAACCTCTCCGTCATCCAGTTCCTCTTGACAATGCCGATATCCTCCCATTTTCTCATCCTGATACTGCCCAGCTCCAATCTCTGTCCACAACTCTACTTCACCATTCCCGTCCGAGTCCTCCCCTCCCTGCGTTGGTGTTGCAACACTTTCTTCTCGTCCCCTTTTTCATCTATCTTCTCTGTTCCTTCACTCTCTTTATCCCACTTTCCCCCGCTACATACCTTTTCAAGTCAACAATCACCTTCTCACCAGTCCCCATGGAAGTAAGCCACAAGATCGCAGGCTTCGTTTAATACATTTCTGACAGAATCGAGTGACCGATGCGCACATGTCTGTCTGTCTGTCTGTCTGTCTGTCTGTCTGTCTGTCTCTCTGTCTGTCTGTCTCTGTCCGGCTGGCTGGCTGGCTTTCTTGCTGGCTGGCTGGCTGGCCGGCTGACTGGCTGGCTCAAACTACCTAGTGAAGAAATTTCAGAATGTGGGTATGCCTTTTGTGGGTCAAACACTATATTGTCCAATGATATCCTATCCATTGAGTTACCCGCCAATAACCTGTGACCCGCAAATTACTAGTGACCCACGAATGGGGCTTCACGAACAACCCACGACCCAGAAACTACTGCTGGTATACAGGTGATTAATGGCAAACTAGAAAACACGTGCCCTGTAAATTTCCAGTGACCAAAAGGTCACCCACTAATGATATACCCGTGAGCCATCAATGGTGGGCACTATTCCGTGGTCACCCGTGTGGAGGAACTGTTGACCTACCGAAAGCATGCAGCTTGCACACCCTTTAAGAGGACCATGATATACAGTACCACGACTAACTACACACAGCTTAACACTGCCCACAGCGTCTAAGTTTGATAAGCACACACTGAATTTCCCGGTGCTTGATGGCACGGTCAAGCTAACCTTATTTAAATCCGCATTGTTTCCTGTCTTCTCTCTCAGGTGTTCTAGAGTTGCCGACGTGGCCTCGTGGACTTCAATCAACAAGTGCGGAAAATACGTTATAGGTGCTATACGTTATAGGTATAGAAATACGTTATATAGAAAATACGTTATAGAAAATACGTTATAGGAAAATACGTTATAAACAGCCACAAAGTGAACATCCGAGTCGACTGGACACCGCGTTATGAAGAGGACAGCCCAGGAAACCAGGCTGCTCAGGAAGCGGTGCAGGAGAGACTTCACGTTACACCTCCGCTAGTTTATACCTCGGCTACTTCACCTGCCCTACTCATCCAGCGACTCAAGAAGCGCAAGAAATGTCGGTACGAATAAGTGACACCACTTGGTTATCTCGCTAACATGCCCTCATTAACAAGAGCTGAAGAAGTATTCCTCAACAAGCGCTGCGCCAATTCAGCTTACATCCCACATATCATTCAGAAGTGGACAAAGGGCCCCACAACACCCTCACCCCCACATTTTCCCTACTGAAACCCGAACACCAAAGTAGACCTTCACCACTTATTATGTATATGCCCATTCTTCAATGCACATCGTTCAGACACCGTTCGACACATTGATCTCAATACCATACGACAAGAAGCACATGCCGCATTGGATCACTCTTTATTGCACGAAATAGGCAAATTTACAACCAAAAGTGGTCTGTCGCGAGTAGCCTGACGAAGGACGACCCCGGCAAAGCCTCCGAACAGTCAGTGAAAATAAGAAAAAGTGCCTGGAGAGGAAGTAACCCGTCTAATCCCCTCATTCACATCCCATTTTCCCCACCAAGTGGCTTTAGCCCTCCTTTCCATAAACAAAAGCTTTACTACTACTCTCTCCAATAAATTTTCAAACTTCTCAAACATTGGCCCGATTGCAATGCACAGCAGGTGTGCCAGTTCTCTAGATTCACTCGGATAACCAGTACAAAAAAAATCAAGTAAACAAACGTCGTCCACGGCACATGACGTGGTTAAGCAAAGAAGTGTACAGCTATTGCGTGCACATTGAGGGAGGGGGCTGAGCGCATGCAAAAACCTTGCCACGGCTGTGGAAGCATAGTTTGGGCTTATTAGAGAACACTCCTCACAGGATATTTTGCGGATGGATGTAGCAACGAACGACCCTTCATGACCTCCGATTTCTTACCTTCACGTTATTCAGCCTAGTGGAAGACAATAACAGGATTTGAAGTCACGGAGCATAACAAGTGGCGAGGCCGCGTACTAAAGACGTTATAATTAAATTTCTACTCGGCCAATTTAATCATAGTGTAAGCCTTCACTGCGTGCCTGCCCATCCACGCCTCTGAAATCAAGAGAGACCGGATCCTGCCGCATCAGAAGTCCGCTCAGACGCAGGGGGTTATTCGTACTCGGGCTTTGAGGATCGGTTATGAGGTGTTCTGTTTGTAAGTTTTCTGCTGAGGTTCCTTATCACTGTGGGTACATTACGTTAATCATCTAAGGAGCGTATATTTCCACGGGAACAGCGCGTGTATGTTATCCTCTGGTCTGTCCGAAACGAAAATTTTACAGTGAAGATGTATACGGCTAGTGTTTTGCGCATTTATCATAAGGGCGAGAAACGTTGCGGGAAAGCCAACTTTATTTAGATTGCTCAGCAGACTCCTGTTTTGTTGAAACTTTTACAACAAAAACTACACCCCAACTAGCCGCTAAGACAACTGTATTATTGCAGCTGGTTTGATTTACTTGTCATGAATAGTTCACAATAAACAAGCGCGCACCTTTGTTAAAATTTTTTAAAATCTGTATCGCCTTTTCGCTTCGCTGGTCATCCACGTTCAGCGAATAAAATTGACCATGCATTTTTCGTTATCGGAGTGGGATCGTCAAGAAAGCAGGCAGCTTTACTGACATGGCGTCATTTATGTGGCGGTGGGTGTAAAAATTGTACTATGTGAAGAAAGAAGGGCACCGAATTGAAGCGGGAGTTGTACTGGGTGAGAATATGGGGTCGGTTTATAAATTAATTGCAACCGTTGTAATGCATTTTGTAAAAACGATGTACCTGCTGAGCCATTTTATTAAACTTCGGCCTGCATCTTTTCTGAGTGTGTACTACTGTTTTGATTATTTGCAATGCAATGCATTTTGTAATGCATTTTGCATTTTGTAACTTGCAATGCATTTTGTAAACACGATGTACCTGCTGGGCCATTTTATTAAACTTCGGCCTGCATCTTTCCTGAGTGTGTGCTACTGTTTTGATTATTTGTTTTTGAGGAGTATGTCGAAATCTGGGAACAGGCGAATAAATTTTGTTTCTGAATAAACAATTGTTTTATGTTCTTTTGTTCTTGGCAGTACGCAGGGTTGCACAATTTGTTCGCGACATGTAACGTACATTGTTATCAAATAATAGCGATGTATTTATTATACATATTTTAATCCCTTGAAAAATCATATGGAGGAGGCCAAGATGAAATCAACCCCCCCCCCCCTCCCCCCTTTCTCCAGAGCAAACCTTCCGGCTACGCCCCTGAGTAATGGCTAATGTACCGGCGCCACAGGCAAGTGAATATTCTGTTTGAAAGTGTGTGGTGTGTCGCCAACCTAACGCCCATTAAAGTTTTACCACCCATCCCGCCTGAAAAAAAATATGGGACCCCAGACGTTTTAATGCTTCAGAGCCCACATTACCATAAAGTGGCTGGGCCCTGGTATAGATTATAGACCGTAAAACTAAAAAAAAAAACGACTGTAGCATTCCGCTTTCTTTACCACTAATAATTGCACAACCGTTCTTCATAATTGTGCGTTTAAGGGGATCGCTATAGCAAATGGAGATGTAAATGCATAGAAATTGGCCATCGGTTTTACATAGACTCCTACCAAAGTATGATTTGTATACCGATAACACCGAAGGCTCGGAAAGGAGAGTAGTAGAGAGATAAACCAAGGGCTAGTGAAGAGTAGGGTATGGTAGTTATCTGAGAAGCCAATCTAGGTACAATTTCGAATGATATGGTCATTAGTGCAAAGATTGCTTCCTAATGCCTCCACCTAGCCTGTTTTCTCAAGAGATTCGTTTATCTTCATTGGGGTATTGCAGCCCCGCAACGAGTCTATGGGGTGCATATAGCTTCGAGCGCTTCAGATATCTTGCGGTAGATCGAAGACTCAATCACGCGATGCTGAAGACACAGACATCAGAGCCACGCCGTGGTCTTGCGAGTGAAGGAGCTTTCAACAACCAATGTTAACTACAGGGGTCTACGCAGCATCTCACTTATCAACCGTACAAAACGACATGATGGAGATTTAGAGAGACGGACACATCTAGACATGTGGAATGCACGTGCGTGCTACTACTGCTTGCCGGGGGTATCATCAATAAACTCGAATCGGTGCCGGGAGCGGTGCCGCATTCGACGTGCACGCGGCAAAAGGCGACGGCACAGGGCGCAACGCGGCAGTTTTCCTTCCGCTCTTGCAGCGTGTAGAGCTCTACCCACCAACCCTGTACACTTACGCGCCTCCAACCTGAAGGGCGTGTTTCAGCTCTCGCGTATCCTGCTGCGCACAGACGTTCTGGTCACGTTTCCAAATGCAAATATCCAACGCGGTTTGTATGTGCATAGAGTAGCACGTGGATTTTCTTTGCGGGCAATTGACCACGCCGCCTTCAAAACAGAAGCCGCGCGCAGCGAAATGGCTGGGGAGCAGGAAAGGGTGGCTTGCTTAAGATGGCTATCACGACAACGCTATCCACCTGTCATCGCCAGTGTCCGCTTGCCGCTGTGTGCACGTGTGCGAGAACTTCTTGCGGAGCACGGGAGATTTCAATCTCGGTTTCTCAAGCAGGCGATGGAGCAGCCCCGCTCTGTTCCCTTGAAGTGGCTTCCTCGCATGGTTTGCCGGGCGAATCAATTTGCTTTGTTTTAAGTGCGAATGCACTTTATAAGCGACCCTGAATTCCGGTGACCGCCGTCCGTCCACATAGCAACAGCTGCGGGTGCGCGCGCTCCTCGTCTTCCTTGGCAACGGGGGGAGATGGGCGCGCGCTGCCTGGCCGCTGACATGGCCCATACCCACGTGGGGGATTGGCCAGGAATCTCCTCGTCTTCCTTGGCAACGGGGGAAGATGGGCGCGCGCTGCCTGGCCGCTGACATGGCACATACCCACGTGGGGGATTGGCCAGGAATCGGGCGTGAGAAGGGCTAATGCACCCGCTTAAAGGAGTACTGACACGAAATTTCAAACCTGAGATCCGCTCTAGCAATCAAGTACAACGACAACACAAATAGGTGTCTGTGAATAAATGCATCTTTCTTTCTTTGTAGTTGTGTGTGTGTGTGTGTGTGATCTCTCTTTCGTGAACATTACCGAACCGCGCAAATTCAACTCCTGCATTCGCACTTTCACATTCTTCCCCTCGGGGAAATGCGGGGAATTTTTTCTATTCTACTAGTCATTTTTTATCAGCTATGGATGTTCAGTTCAGTTCAGTTCAGTTTATTCCCAGAAGCATCTGGACGACTTCCTCGCTAAAAGCTGCTCGAGCAGCTTGACAAAGGCGCAGGAAGCCTTACAAGGCATGGAAACCGTTACAAGGCAAAAACAAAAATAAAACACGATTTCAATTTAACAAATCAGTTCTACAAATTTCATCAAAGATAATCAAAATTAGATGAAGGAAACACAGATTAGAGAAACAGGCCACGAACAGAATGAATAGTTTACATTATCAATAGGAGATTCAAGCACACTGTAAATAAAAATTAAAAATAATACGCTAGAAATATGTAGGAAAAAACATGATTCAGAACACAAGGCATAATCGATTCCAAACACACAGTAAACATACAATAGGACAGAAATACAGAAGTAAAAACCAGTTAGGTTCAGTTACAATAGGCCAGGAATACAGAAGTAAAAACAAGCTAGGTTCAGTTACGATTGCAGGATGTATGTTCGAAGTTGTTTTCTACTGTACCCAGAAGTATGTTGGTGTCTATTTAGGGTCATGGGAACATTATGAGATAATGACTGAAACTTGTAATTTGTACGAAAATGTGGTATAGCCCATATATCGGTGCAGCGTGTTTTAACAGTCGATGAGTAATGTTGTAATGATGCAAGAGAGGACAGGTAATTAACGATTTGAGGTGAGGAGCAATTAAAGATCTGTAATAATCGAAACTCATACATTTTATCGGCGCGAAGTACATTATTCACTAGAAATGCCTCTTTTGTCATGTCGGTGCGTTTAAGATTTGATATTTGTCGTATAATTATTTTTTGTATAGTGACAATCCTATTCATATTTCTTTTAGTTGTGGTAGCCCAAACCAGGTTGCAGTAATTTATGTGTGAGTAAAATAAAGCATAGTAAATTTGAAGCTTTGCTTGCTGCGGAAGAATACTACAGCAGCGCGACAGTACCCCTGTCACTGCAGATAACTTTTTACTAAGAGAATCAATGTGAGTGTCCCAATTCAAGTTTGAAGAAAAATATACCCCTAGAATTTTGTGGTCACTGACAATTTCCACAGGCTGATGTTCATAACTAAGGTGGTAAGACGAGGAAACTTGTTTGTTTTTAGCACGGAATATGATGGCCTTGGTTTTATTGGGATTAATTTTGAGTTTATTTACTTTGGACCACAATGATATCTTATTGAGAAGTTCATTGCATTTTAGAATTATCCGATCTAAATTAGAACCAGAGACTGTAAAAGTGGTATCCTCGGCGTAGATCATAAATTTAACTTCGGGATCAATCAGGACAATGTCATTAATATAGGTATTGAATAACAGTGGACCCAGTATGCTACCCTGAGGTACACCGTGAGTAACAGGTAAAAGAGACGATTTGTGGTTGTTAATAAAAACACATTGCTGTAGGCCGCGCAGGTAGGATTCTAGCAAGGCTAAAGGACTCCCGCGAATCCCGTATTGTTTAAGCTTTATCGTGAGAATGTCATGGTCTTTTAAGTCAAAGGCCTTACTAAAATCTAAAAAAAGACCTACTGTATATAAATTTTGTTCAATGTTTCTTTTTTTGGATGTTTTCTTTTAAAGTTAATAAAGCCAATTCTGTGGATTTTCCCGCTCGGAAGCCAAATTGAGACTCAGTTAGCACATTTTTGGCGTCGAAGAAATTTGTTAATCGTGAACATATAATTTTTTCTAACCCTTTAGAAAAAACAGGTAGAACAGAAATCGGTCTATAGTTCGATGGATTGTTCTTGTCTCCCCCTTTGTAAATCACTGATACCCTTGCTTTTTTCATGGCATCGGGAAAAATTCCGTGCTCAATCGCCAAGTTAAAAATATGAGCAAGTGGGGAGGCGATGAAAGGCAAAACATACTTAACCGGTTCAATTTGAATGTGGTCAATATCCAGTGCCTTACTGTTTCGCAATAGCATAAATGTATTGTTTATTTCAATTTCATCTGTTCTTTGAATAAAAATACTGTCGGTAGAATTGCTAAACTGAGTGCTGATATCGGGTTGGTTTATCAGCCACTTTTACATTAACAAAGTGAGTATTAAAGTAGTCTGCAAGTTCTTCGCCTGTAAGTTCACGGTTGCCTACGGTTAACTTTTGCACACCAGATCTATTGGTGTTACGACCAAGAACATCATTTATCGTCTTCCAAGCAACATCAGGGCGTTGTCGAGTGATATGCCCAAAGATGTTTTGATAATAGTTTATTTTGGAACGTCGCAATTCTGTGTTCAGGTTATTTCTAAATCTTTTAAACAGCTTTAGCGTTGTTTCCGAGCGTGTCCGCAAAAACGAGTGGTAGAGGAAATTTTTGTTTTTTATCATTTTCATGTGCTCTTGAGTCACCCAGGGCTTCCGTATCTTTTTCGATGGCTTCACCACAGTGAACGGAAAATGTCGCATGTAAATGCGCACAAAAGCCTGCTCCACCTCTTATAAGTAAAAGCCACAAAAGCCTGTTCCACCTCTAATGTGACCTTTTAAATGCATAGCATTTTAGTAACTCACAATGTCACGCGGCGTTGGCGTGCCTTGTCGTAGTCCGCAGCCAGGCCACTACACTATAAAAGAAATAACAGTTTCCGGCGCCCGGTTTCGAACCCGTGACGCCACGGACGGAACGCAAGATGCCCGGCGCACTACCGACCGAGCCACGAAACCGACGCGAATTTCGTTGCACCGAACGCGCCTTATATCCTTCACTCATTTCTGGTTTGTTTCGACAGCGCCACAAGTTGTCCCGCGCCTCCGAAAGATGGCGACACGGGTCCCGCGATCGAGAGATACGACTTGCCGGCGCACCCCCTCGGAAATGCTGTGCATTTGATCGTGCCCCTCGCGAGGGGGATGTCTTTTTTTTGAGAATTGATAGTTGAAACGTCAAATCAAATATGCTGGCGTGTTGGAGCAACATATAAAAAATGTGCATTTCATAAAATAAAACGTTACTACGCACTAAAAATGACACCGATTAAGATCAATATCAAATATTTTTTTTCCTCGTTCGGTGAGCGGCAACCTAAGGCAGTCATCGTCTACATCAACGGCCGCTATGAAGTCGTTGCCTGCGACCGAGTCAGGCCCGCTTACGTCGTCTACCTCTGATTGACTGATGGCTTCCCCGTATCAATGACCGCGGCCCGGAATTCCCAGGCTCTACCTCCCGAAAACGTCACTTAGGCAACACAACGGCCTCCGGCTGTCCGGGGCAGGGGGCTGTAGCGACCGGTGCGATACGGGTCCACCGCGGCAAAGACGACGACGACGAAGGCGCTCGTTATACTTTTGCTGAAGCCGCTGCGCGAAGGTCATGCCGGGCGGCTCACGCCGCGGCAGTTTTCTCTTGTTACTTTTTAGATGCGAAGCATCTCTTGCTCGGGGGCATGTCACTGGTCCGTGCCCCGTCCGCAGCGCCTCTGATGATGATTGTGGCAGGACTAGGGATTGGCCAGCCAAAGAATCCATCACGAGATAGCTTCGCGTTAAACCACCGTTGCCATCTTCCCGTAGGGGAACCGCTGAAGAAGAAGAAGGAAAAGAAAAAGCTGCGAAGAGGAGGGCGTGTACGTTGCTCTCAGCCGGTGCACCAACGTCAACAACCTTTACCTCACCAACGCTGACGGAGACTACCGATTCTACCACAGAGACGACAACATCGACAAGAACATGATGGTCGAGTTTCGGCACCTCGACAACCACCGCCTACTCACCGTCACACAACAGTACTTGCGGACCTTTGCCACCGGTATGGACCCGGACACGGAATCCACTCTGGCGCTACTAAACACCAGATCACTCAACATAACGGCAACACAATGGAACCACACGGAACCCCCATGATGCTTCGCATCCTCATCAGGGTTCCCCACGGGAAGATGGTGTAAGATTTTTTTACTAACGCCAACGGACCAAGCTGAAGCTTAAACAGCTCTGATGTTAAAACAAGAACTTTTGTGTGCCGAGATTTCAGCTTACGTCAGAAGACCCTAGGTGGTGTATATTATCAAGAGGAAAAGACGAAGTCGATAATTACAGCGCCATGCTTGTCCACCTTCCAGATAAGGCACACAGTGGCACATAGCCGTCGCCCCAAGATGGCTGACGCTCATGAAAATATCGCCTCATCCATCAGGGTTTGTCTCACCGTTCTGCCGCCATGTAACATTTTGGTAGAGGCGCGGGTTTATAGCCATCCTGAAACCAGCTTCGCCCCGTCTCGGCCTAGCGCTATCGCCGACGGTACGTGGGACGCGTGGGACAGCCCCAGCCCCGCTGCGACCAGCACTCGATCGACCACGTCCCCCGCCCGTTTCCCCAGCCCGTGACCAGCCCATCAAGACCATCCGTGGGGAGTAGAAACCAGACGAGGGGAACCGGTGGTGCCCTGTCGTCAGCCCTCTCGTCCGATGTGGTTCCGGCTACACATTACGCGTAACACGTAACAATATTATTTCGGAGCCCTCCACTACAGAGCTCCGTAGAACTGCTTAGACTGTGTGCATAGCGGCCATAAGAGCTTCCCCGCAAGGCACGGGCCAGCCACTTCGCCGTTGTCATCGTCGTCCGGAATCATGACGCTGTGGGGTATTGTCCACATATACGAGTCCCGTGACAATCTTAATGCGGAGCCGTTCACTAGGCGCTCATTCGTGCAACGGTGTAATTTGGGCACATAAAAACACCCAAAATTGCTAAATTCGAGTAGAGATGGGGTGAATGGGCATGTCTGCTTTTCGATCAAGGGCCACAATTATGTCACGGGGTTGACCTACCTGAGAGCAGGAACTGTCATATTTCTCTTCGTGAGGATATTGACACCCCTTGTAGATTGCGTTCACTTCCATGCGTTGGTTCTTTCGCGCGTCCGGCAGAAGCAAAGTTTCGTTTAAATTTTGTAATAATTTATGTTCTGTCACTATTCACACTTTCACTCTGGTTGCTCGACTTCTGTAGGCAGTACGTCACTTGTACAGCCACGCCTGTTCTTCATGAATCTGTACCAACTACCCCGGTTTTCCACGCTACTTCAGTTTCCCTTGGCCTTTGGCCCAAAGATCAATAGTCGCCGTCAGGTAGCCGTACGCTTCACAGGTAGACTATAGGAAAGGCCCGTGGCACTGTTTCAGCGCAGCGCTCCATAATGGCAAATGAGCGTGACCCAATGTGCGAATTTAAGGAATAATGCTGGGCATTGTAGGATTCAATTTTAAAAAAAATAGGCTGTGCGCGAGACAACAATACAAATACACGCATGCGGTATTGTCCTTGCGTAGCTTTAATTTTTTTTTTCTGTCAAATACCATATTCGCCTCGCCGTTAGCAAGATTCCCAACTCAGGTCACGGTGATTTCTCGTTCTTAAGCATTGTGGTGAAGCCGACCTGTGGATATTTTCTAGAGTGATGATGACATCCTGGCGGCAACGACCTTTCCCTTACGATGTACGGAAGCAAGTTGGGAGAGCCGGAACATATTCATGAAGGTCATCGCCGATGGTAGGGAGGGACTACACCAGCACTCGTGTCGTCCCCTCTTTGCCATGCGTTCGTCGGTGCTGACAATCATGAGTACTTTATATAAAGTTTGGGTACGTAGATCAGCTTAAACTAAACTTGGAAAATGGTGTTTTAATGTTTGAAATGAAAAAAAAACAGCTTATAAGCTATTCTTTACCCCTTAAGTTGGATAATAACTTCCTCGATAAACGAAATGATCTCTACCGAGGATCCTGGTTACCATGAATTAAAGGCTGTGTGGAAATGGCAAAAGGTAGAGGGCGCATGGGTCTCCGCGTTACGTTGCAAGGGTGAAGCCGAAACCGTCATCCTTTATTATCGACCTTACGGAAAACAACAAAAAAAGAGAATTACGGCAGTCCCGCCGCAAAAGACGCCGCAGTGGCGCCAGCATCCCATTAGCAACAGCACTCGGTGCCATTCGCGACGGTCGACGTTCGCACACTTTCTCAACCGCGGAAGGACCGTCGTCTATTCGCTAAGCATCGGGTACGCGCCTGTGTCACCCTCGGAGTGTCACCGCTCCTGGCACCGGCAGGTGGAAACGCGGTATTTAAGCAGCCGCATCCCTCCTGCGCTCGCATTTTGATTTTTCTTTGTACAACTTTCCCATACCTCCCTTCTCATCCGGTAAAGTGGTCAACCGAAATCGTCGCGCCAAGCTAAGTACTGCAGCGCTTTTCGACAAGGCCCCAAAAATGCATGTTCATAGGGTACTATATCAAGGAGAGGGACGTGGAGGCTCTCTGTATAAGCAGTGAACAAACAGTTCAAATCAAATAGGCGATAGTACGCAGCACGCATGCCTAGACGATTACGCGACAATGTCGGCACCGCTGGATCCTCGCCGTGGCGATTTCCCTTCCCTCGCAGCGACGTCGACGGCCTCTCTGTAATCAGCCACTCGGTGGACGAACACCGCACGATCCCTGCCGAGGCTAGAATTAGGGGAGGATACGAGACGCCCCGGGGATGCTCCATTTAGCGTTTACAAATTGGCGCCGGGCATCACGGAATCCCCGCAAAGGCGGCTCGGGAAGCAGCCACGGCGCGGCGAAAGCTTCACGTCTTCCTAAAGGACCCGTGCTGCTGAGGGGTGTTCACTGGCACCGCAACGTGATTACCGGGCGCCGTTCTCCGCTCTCTGCTAATTGGGGCCCCCTCCCCACCCTTCTCTGGTTTCTCTCTCTCCCTCCCCCTCTCTTCCTATTCGACCCGCTTTGAGAGGCCGCGATCTGAACGGCCGAGCACCCAACGCAGCACCTCCATCTGCCAGGCATAGCCCAACCGTTCAGGAGCTTCTTCATTCACGGAGGCCCTCTCTGAACCGAAGTAGCCTCGCTAAGCACAGAAAATTTTTTGTAAGTATTTCCCCCTAGGAACTAACGACGCGGACAGACTTCTAGCTGGCATAAAATTGTCTTCAGCGCTTGCTTCTTTAGCCCGCCGCGTTATCCGTACTATGCGTTCCTGTGTTCAGGCTTCTTTTGACCCGTCCGCTGTAAATATTTCCCAGGGTGAGGGAAAAATTGAGCTCCAGTTGATCATTCACTGATTTGGCGTCGCAACTGCTTTGAATCCCACCCCCGTGTGCCCTGTAGTCGCCCCTCCTCTCTTCCCATTTAGGATTTGTTGCCCATCTCACCTCTTTCCTGCGCTCCGCGGATGGACTGGAAAAATATCGGGCTCTTATACCTCCACTAATGGCCGGCGTGTTGGTATGCGCATGTTTTCCCATTACACTAATTATGAAGAGTTGTTCTTGAACCGGAATGTAATGGTGATGGGAGAGGAATCAACGCTAGACATATTGGGTGCTTCATCTCAATAAGTAGTCGATACTACATTGGAGAAACAAGTTCCGTGCGTTTCCTGATAACCTGCGCGTATTCCTTGGCCCAATTCGATGGTTTGACAGCGATGCATAAGATGCCCCGAGCGAAAAAAAAGACAGGGCCAAGTGAGTGTAGCGAAGTAACTTCTCCGCTTCCTGCATAAGGTTGCGGTATTGTCTTTGGTCTACAGCCCAGGGACCTGGCGTATCTTCGCTGAGCTGGCTATTCACCGAAGTCATTTCTCGTGAGTGACTGAGACCGACTCTACCTACCCATAAAACGCCACACATGTGCAAACGCAATAGTTGTCCATTGCTCCCTCTCTCTCTTAGTGGCGGTCGTTGGCCACATAAAAAAATGTTGTCACTGAATCTGGTTGCTTCGTTTCAAACAAAATAAACCATAACATTTCTGCCTCTCCTGCAACCTAGCAGCCGTATTGCTTCCCCTTCTTAATCCTCTAGCTGTTTCATTCCCTCTTCCTCCAGCTACTCATTTTCCCTCTGTCCTCCTCGCTCTCCTTCTCCGACTAGCGTTCTTCACCTCCCCTCTTCCTCTGCTTCCTGCTGCTTCTCCTGCAATCCTTTCGATGCCTTTCCCATTATCCCCTCCGGCATCCGTGCACATCATGCTCTGCTCCCGTCTTTCTTCCTCTTCGCTTCAACCTCCCTTCTGTTCCCCTTTTCCTCTCCCCAACTCTTTGTACTCCGACCATCCCTTTCCGTAATCTCCACATCCTCTGATCCTCTTTCCTCCACGTTTCCTTCCCCTTGTGTTTTCTCGCCACCCTCCCGCTCGTGCTTCACTACGGTTCGCTCCCTCTCTTGTTTCCTCAAACTTTCCTCTTGCTTTTCCATCCTTCCTCCTCCCATGTCCTCTCGATCCCCCCTTCCTCTATCCACCACCATTTCTGCCCTCTTTTTTACCTCTTTTCCGCTTTCCCCTCTCATCAATTTGCCAATTACACTCTTCCGCCTCTATTTCACCATTCCCCTTCAATGTCTCATCTACTCGACCGTTTCCGGTACACTTCTTCATTCTCTTCTCTCACTTATCTTTCATTCATCTCAATCTGACTCTCCATCCTCCGTTTTTGTATTCAGCTACCCCCCTATCTTCTTTTCCTTTTTTTCTGCTCGAATTAAGATTTACGTTCCCCACCTCTCACCATAGTCCAGTCGCCACTCCTACTTCTCATACCTTCACCCTCCAAACTTACTCTACCACTACACTTTGAAAGGGGGCAAAGGGGGCAAAGCACCTGGTGAAGATCAGATAACAGCCGACCTCTTGTAGGATGGCGGGCAAATTGTACTAGTAAAATTGGCAAACTTGTACACGCAATGCCTAATGTCCGCGAGTGCACCAGAATCTTGGAAGAACGCGAAAATCATCCTAATACATAAGAAAGGTGACATGAAGGACTTGAAAAATAACAGGCCGATCAGCGTACTGTCCGTCGTCTACAAGGTGCTTACCAAAATAATCGCTGACAGAACTTCTGCCACCTTAGATTTCAGTCAACCTACAGAACAAGCAGGGTTCCGTAAACGTTATTTAACAATGGACCATATTCACACGATCAATCAGGTGATAGAGAAGTGCGCGGAGTGTACGGAACACCTATATATAGCCTTCATAGATTTTGAGAAAGCATTTGACTCGGTCGAAACCTCACCAGTCATTCAGGCATTACGGAACCAGGATGTACACGAGCATTATGTAAACACACTAGATGATATTTACAATGGGTCCACAGCTACCATCATCCTCCATAAGGAGAGCAGTAAAATACCTATAAGTATGGGCGTCAGACAAGGAGACACAATCTCTCCAATGTTATTGACAGCATGTTTACAAGAAGTATTCAGAACATTAGATTGGGAACAGGTGGGAGTAAGGTTTAATGGAGAATACCTCAGTAACCTCAGATTTGCTGATGACGTTGCCTTGCTAAGTAACTCGGGGGACGAATTGCAAAGCATGCTTACCGCACTGGACAAACAGAGCAGAACCGTGCACCTGAAAATTAATATGCAGAAAACTAAAGTAATCATAAAAAAAATTAGCAGTGGATTAGCTCGGCTATCCCAGGATATACGTATCGTGAGCAGAGGTTCAGCTGGTTATTCTTAGGTTTCCTGGTTGTCTAGGATTACCTTATTTATTATGCTTACTGCTGCTGAAACGATTTCCAATCCAGTCCAATCCAATCCAATCCAATAAAAATCCAGTCCAGTAAAGTCCAGTCCAGTCGAGTCAAGTCAAGTCCAGTCTAGTCCAGTCCAGCCACTGCTCCTCTAGGGCATGCGCGCTGACCAGGAGCCGCGCGAAACGGCTATCGAGAGGCTCAGGCGCAGCGTCAGACTTGGCTTTTGCGCAACGGAGACGCACAGCTGGGCACGCGCCGGCGCCAGTGCGTCTGCCGTGGCTATGACGTCACTACTCGGGAATGCGCAGACCGGCGAATGTGCAGACCCAATTCTCTACACACCCGCACTCCAATAGGGTTGGATTTGCCATCCAATCCAATGCAATTTAATTTAATTCAATCCAAATCTAATATCAATCTCAATACAATACAATCCAACCCAATTCAATCCAGTGGAATTCAATCCAATCCAATGCTCCTCGCGCTTGCGCAGCACGGCTCTTCAAGGTCCATGCGAAACTGCTCAACCTCAGGCAGTGTAGCTTACGCTAGAATACCTCTCGGACAGTACAGCGATTTGAGATAGGTTGCGAGGCAGTAGAAGTGGTAAAGAAATATATCTACTTAGGCGAAGTTGTGACGCCGTATCCCTGCCATGAGGCAGAGATAATTAGGAGGATAAGAATAGGGTGGATTGCATTCGGCAGACATTCTCAGATAATGAATGGCAGCTTACCATTGCGCCTGAAGAAGAAAGTGTATGACAGCTGCATCTTACCGGTACTCACCTACGGGGCAGAAACTTGGAGGCTCACTAAGAGGGTTCAACTTAAATTGACAACTACTCAGCCAGCAACGGAACGGACGATGATAGGTGTAACATTAAGGGACAAGAAGAGAGCGGACTGGACAAGGGAACAAACACATGTTAAAGGGGCCCTAAATAGGTTTCTGAAGGTCGCCATTTCAATCGCGCAATCGCTAGAGTACCCCTTCACGACAATGTATACCAAATATTACACTTCTGCGTAAAGCAGGGGCCGCACAAACACGCAACAAAGATGCTTTCTTTCTTCCTTGCTCACCTACCGCTTCCTTGCCGCCACACTTGCGCGCTGTGACGTGCGACAGAGCGGTTCTGACGCACCCGTGTGACGCACGAAGCTCTCAACAGTACGGCTGCGCTATTGGTGGGCCCCGTTAAGTGCTCTAGCCAGTCAGCGTTCCCGGCTCTGGGAGAAACGCGGTTGCGCGCAGCGCTCCTGCACCGGCGGCACGGCGTATTCATCCTGCACGGGTGGCACGGACGAATGTTTACCGTCGCCATCCGTTACACGAGCGTAGCTGAGTTTGTAGTCGTTTACAAGGTATTAATAACGCTGAAAAACACGGAAAATATCTGCGGGCACAAACGGCCGCTACACGCGCGACCGCGGCAAGCATCTGCCTGCCCGGTCGGCAAGCTGCCCACTGTGCGGTGTACGCACGATAACGCATACACCGCAGCAGCTAAAACTTGTCACCGCCCGCCAGTGCGGGACTATTGCTGAAAATCAGTTTGCAAATACGCGAAAGGGGGTGATAGTGCAGTGAAAGATTGCGCGGGGGGTCGTCGTCGTCGCGGCCTCGCAAAGCAGTGTCTGGAAAACTGCGGCGATGCTAAGCCTTTTCACCGACCTCGGTGGGACGAGTTCACCGCGAAACGCTAACGCTAGCGAGCCGCTAGCGAGCCGCTATAGTCGTCGGTGGCAATTTTCAATTATTGTCGTTAGCGAGCATGTTGATTAAGGAAGCCCCTTATCTTGCCTTTAAACGCTCGTTTCCGCCGACGCGAGCACGGCCGGCGCGTTCGATGCGGGCCGGCCACCGACCGACCCCGCTGAGCGGTAGTAGGCGGAGCTTGGCCGTCGTCTGCTAAAAGCGTGACGTACCACCGAGCGGAGCCAATGGCTGCGCGCTTCTCGACGCAACCCTGTTTCTCTAGGTGTCACCGATGAGGTCTTGCGCCTGGTCGGTGGCGTCTCCGCTTCCACAGTGCTTTGGAGGAGCGGTTAAAGAGGGAATGCGCCAGGCCTTGTTGCGGGCCCTTTTTAATGAACGATAGCTCGGCTAATACTGGACGCTTTTAAATCATTTTTGCGACAGGATGTTCTTTGGATAGTACTCCAATGATTGCGCACGTAAAATATCAATCTTTGGAACCCTGTTTAGGGCCCCTTTAAGGACATATTAGTAGAAATTTAGAAGAAGAAATGGACGTGGGCAGGGCATAAAATGCGAAGACAAGAAACCGTTGGTCATTAAGGATAACAGGGTGGATCCCTAGAGAAGGTAACCGTGGCAGGGGGCGGCAGAAAGTTAGATGGGCAGATGAGATCAACAAGTTTGCTGGGATAAATTGGTCGCAGTATGTGCAGGACCGGGATTATTGGAGATTAATGGGAGAGGCCTTTTCTCTGCAGTGGGCGTAGTAGGTGGCGGGGGTGGTGGCGGTGGTGGTGGTGATGGTGATGGTGGTAATGATGATGATGATGATGATGATATAGTCAAAACTACGCCTCACCTACCTGACATTGTCATTATCTGGACCCCAAGCAATTCAGGCATTGTCGGCAATGAAGCGGCACAAACTGCGGCTCGACAAGCAGTACACGGGGCCACTGCGGACCGCTACAACCCAATGCCAACCACCCCCACCCACTATATGTTCAAACCCCTTCTAACATGCAATGATATGTTCTCTCACTATACTGACTAGCACGCCAACAGTTTTATCGGAGCAATATTTCGCCAGGTCCAAACTAACACCTTCCTCCACAACACGCCCTGGCAAAAAATATTCCCCATCCAATACTCTGTCAGTGCAACTTCTGTTCCACATCAGGAACACAATGCTACATAATGTGGGCACTCCCGGACACCCCACATGTCCTCCCAATCATAAATCTTCCCCCTCACAGTGGGCGGCGACGCTGACCAGCTCCGATACCTGCTCCCAGCTTCGGCTGGTAATAGGGCACGGACGGCCAGCTACAGCAATTGAGCCCTCGACTGAAGACACCCCTCACTCATCCGCAATGATGCAGTAAATAACGTTTCTACCTCTCCTACTTAAAACAAAAAGGTGAAACCTACGGGATGTGGCTTGGGCTTTCCTAATTTTTTTAAAGAAATCCTTCAATTTTTTTTCCGCCATACAATACCACTGTTGTTCTTAACCATGAATGTGCCATGCGTGTACTGTGGAGTGACAGAATAGAGCGAATAAAGATTTTTCAGTGATAAGATACCCTACTGTGAGGCGGCTAAGGCGCGTTGACACGTAATACATTCTCGAGGGCAATTATCGCTTCTTGGGATGGTCGCCGGTATACCGTATGAAACCCATCATTCCTGCATCCATATTTCTAGCACCTGTACACTGCAGCGTAAAGCAGCAAACTTAACGCAAGTTAAAGAGACACCGAAGTTAGTTTGTCGAAACAGGTTTGAGGCTGCTTTATGTAGTTGAACCAATCGAATTGGTAATCATAAAGTGACTGCTTATTGGAAGTATAGATCCTCAGTTCATATGTCATCGGTGGCAGGAGGTAAAACACGATGCTCCGCTTAACGCGACCATGCAGCGATCTCACACTGGTTTTGAGCACGTTTTCATCATATCTGAGCGTTCAAAATAATCATTTCCACTCATCTAAATGGTTCGTATGTACTCCTCAGAAAGACAGAACGAGAGAGAAAATAAACAGGTATATGGCGAAAGCAGTGGCTTCGTTCACGCCCAGTTTATGCCGGTTAGACACGCTAGCAATGCCCTTAATTTAACCAGCGGAGTTACCAGCTTGTAGCTGAGGTTGGCCAATCGGAGGGGAAGACCGGTGAGCGAAGCTGCCCTTTCCAACGCCCTTTTCCCGTTAAAAATTCACGTGAATCGGGCGGACACATTCAGGGTGTGGTCTACGCGTTCTAGACTTTAAGCTGGCAATGTCGTTCTGCAATATTTACAACTCGCTTTTGTGTGTACCTTTAGAATCCGGTTAGGAAGGAACCAGGTGCCGTACTTCAAACCAGACTGTCTGAGTAGCCACCCAGGTTTGAAACACAGTTAAGAAGGGGGGCGTGGAGGGGGGGGGGGGTTAAGGGTATTTACTGACAATCTTTAACGCTCCTGCCGCTCCAATAGGGCACAACAAATTCCTAATTATGACAGCGCCAGACCTCTAGCCAAAACACTTTGACGGTTGGGAAAAATTGAGAATTTCAGAACAGGCAAACATTCCAAAGTAAGTGCAGATGCAAACACCGCAGACTGTCGAAGCCACATAATTCTGAACTGAGAAACCATTGGCGCGAATTATTCTCGCAGATGATCTATGTTTCGTTCACGCCTAAAGCAGCCTTGTTAGTTTACACCAGTACAGATCGCTGTCATTTCCTAAATTGAAGTACAGCAACCGGATTAAATCCCCCGGGATTTGTAGTTAGAGGTAACCGCTGTAACTTTGGTCCGTCTGTCTGTCTGTCTGTCTGTCCGTCTGTCTGTCTGTCTGTCTGTCTGTCTGTCTGTCTGTCTGTCTGTCTGTCTGTCTGTCTGTCTGTCTGTCTGTCTGTCTGTCTGTCTGTCTGTCGGTCGGTCTATCTGTTTGTCCACCCATCCGTTCGTCCATCCACCCGTCGATCCTTCCGTCCATTCATTTGTCCATCCGCATGTGTGACAGTTGGTTTCGCCCAACGTTTCGCTAATAAACCTCAAGGGAAAGCTAGATATGTCTCGTAGCTTAGCCTACCTTCAAGGTTCTTGAGAAAGCCATAATAAAAAATTTTCTTCTTCCAAAAAAGAGCATTCAGTGCAGTGAGGCATTCAACGCGCCTGGGCGTTCAACAGCGACAGCTTAAAGTAGGCAGTGGCAAGTGGCCGCCTTTCCCGCAGGGACACCGCCCGAGAAGGGAATAAAATAACGCACCCTAACAACCGCAAGAATTATCAAGACACAAGTAAAATGAATAATTAAACGAAAAAATGGGGACGACAAAGTGAATTGGTGTGGACGTTGCTGTGTGGACGTTGCCTGCAAAACAGTCACCCCGGGAAGAAAGATATGTGGACGATGGACGGGAATGTCGAAAAAAAGAAACCGATAGAAAGTAAATTATGTGTCTCTCTCCAGTGTATCGACACGCGGGCTCTCTTCGCCTTCAAGTCGTTTTCGAATAACATGAACTTTTCTTTGTTGCACTTTTTGCTTTGCTTTCACGGTACGCCGTTCTTCCGATACGTCGTCAGAATAATCGAGGCTCATAGAAGTGTTCCACACAAACCGAACATTTACATTTGAAGTGAGTAATAGTACACATCTGCGCTATTCGAGCCGCTTCTTCAGTTTTCCTTCAATTTTTCCTTCTGGCGAGCCTCCGGCGTAGCTGTCATCGTTCGTGCAGTCGGTAGGGTGAAGCGTTAGTGTTGGCCCAGTCGCCCACGCCCTGAAGTGTGTTTTTCAGGGGGCCACCGTCGAAAACGAAGCTGCCCACGCCTTCCGGCAGCCGCAGCACTCTCAAGGTGCTTGGTTGTACGCTGTATTAAGTGCTGCGGCGTTGCCTCAATAGCGTGCACGCAATTACACTCAAGGCTGGTGCTCTTACCTTTGGATTACATTCTTTCCCAAGTGTGCGCCATGGTTACCATCAAGGCTACAAAGATGCGACAGCGTCCAAGCGGACTTAAACAATGTTTTCCTTCGTACACTTTTTTTCGGCGTTGCCGAACAGAAGCAGGTGAATAAAAACTGTGGACTCTGCATAATTTACACGCTGTAGAAAGCGTAAATCTGTGGAGTTGACTTGCTGTTCGGATGTTGGAATACATATATATCCTGATATTATGCAGAAATAGTTTGCTGAAACTCTTTATTCTGTCTCAATTACTCTCTATATTATTTTGGACATGCACAAAAATTTTAAACCAGCAAAAAGACCAGGTGAAATATTTCATTCGACTAAATCTACAACATTCGTGGTGGTACCTTTGATCCCACGTTTCAAAAAGAGGTAATTGGCAAGAGAGGGCATAACAATACAAATTGCGTAGTTGTAAACGCCTGCGCTGTGAAACTAGACAACAACGGCCACGGGCTGGCGCCGACAACGCATATAGTGGTCGCACACCTCGTGTCGTACTCCTTTATAGAAATGGACGCTGTAACGTGTAGCGAGCCACTTCTAAAGGCCTCAACACGAACTAGCTTCTTGGACAAATCACAACGTGATAAATGCCACCACGTGATTAGCTGCATTGTTACAAATCGGCCTATCGCGATGCACATTTGATTGATTGATTGATTGATTGATTGATTGATTGATTGATTGATTGATTGATTGATTGATTGATTGATTGATTGATTGGTTGATTGATTGATTGATTGATTGATCGATTGATCGATTGATTGATTGATTGATTGATTGATTAATTGATTGATTGATTGATTGATTGATTGATTGATTGATTGATTGATTGATTGATTGATTGATTGATTGATTGGGTGTTTAACACGCGAAGCTACGCATGGGCTATGAGGCGGGCTGTAGTGAAAGGCTCCGGATTAATTTCCACCATGAATGGATCTTGAACGCGCGCCCAAATCTCCACACTCCAGCGTTTTCGCCTTTTGCCTCCATCAGAAAAGCAGTCACCGAGGCCGGTATCGAACTGGCGTCCTTTGGCAAGAAGTGCATTTGGTATGCATGTCTACACATCCCGCGCTCTGGAGCCATCCTAAAATTCTTCTGCCCACCACCCCCTTTGGTAACAGTATCCGAGGGCAAAAAGCCCATTATGGGTGGCATTATGCCCCGCAGAGCGACTAAACCTTAAAGTGAAATGCTAGTTAAACTTCGCCCGTTTATCCTACTACAGATTTATGAGGTTTTATAACTTTCCCTCCATAAGCGGCTTGACTTTCACTCTCTATTTTAGCATTCAGTACTTACTTCGCGATCATGACATATGTTTAAGAATTCAGGTAGATATTTGGCCCCGGAGCAACGTTACCTTTGTGAATGTGCCTTGGCGTCGGACGGCTATCAATGTTCTGTACTCATAACGAAATCTGCGAAGCGAAGAAAATAAAAGAAAATGCAAAAGAGCAGTGCCAAAGTACGAATAAAATACTTGTCGCCTGTAGTTGACACTAAATAACCGTTGAGTGGCTGTGAACCCTGAGAAGGGGCATTTAGTAAAAAAAACTGAAAAACAAGCAAGAGAACCACAAACCCAATAGCACGGAAAGATGGTCAACTTTTGTGTCCATGCCGCCCCGCACGTCCAAGGAAAAGCGATCGATTTCTTCGCTCTCTTCGCGATGTCGTAAGAGAGGGCGTTTTTACGGCTTGCAAAGCAAGTATTAATCATGCGTTTACACTCGACTGGTGTGGAGCTTGGCTTCGTTTCGTAAAGATGGAGCCGCATATTCCGCCGCGCCTTCCTTTTCTCGTTAGTTATTTCCTGAGTGGACACCGGCAGGATGAGAGTGTCTATTGAAAGAACGCCCATGCAGCCCACCCTGTTACATATATTTTGGTCTGCTCACTTTCTCTTGCGTGCTATGCCTTAGGTAAGCTTTGGGAAGCCGCTGCAGAGAAGCTTGTTTTATGCATATTTGAAGTTGCTGTACGCGTTTCTACCATGGTCGACATCGAACGGAGCTTATTTACGTTATAACATCAAAGGAATTATCTTGTTTGTCTTGTTTGCGGGAAAAGTTATTTGCATATAATTTTTTTTCCCATTCTTGATTCAAAACCGACTGCGTAATGAAGTTATAATCGCATCGTTTTTTTTACTTTACCCCGGAGTTATGACCGCAAGAGGTTATTTATAGTACCCTATAGACTGACCGCTTTCAGGCGGTGCGGGGAGGTAAAGAATGGAGCAGCGGTTCCACAGTGCTTGACCTGCACAGCGATCAACGTAGACGTAACATACGAGCAGCTCTTATTAAATTGATTGATTGATTGATTCATTGATTTTTCGATTGATTGATTGATTGATTGATTGATTGATTGATTGATTGATTGATTGATTGATTGATTGATTGATTGATTGATTGATTGATAATGAGGTTTAGCACGCCGAGATGTCCTTTCCGTCCCGTGTCTAAATAGGTATATGGCGCTAGAAAATCTTGTAAATGGGTTACCAACTAGCTAGGACACACACGTTGTAAAGCTACACAGGCGATGAGGCGCGCCGTAGGGGAGGGCTCCGGATTAATTTTGACCACACCTGGGGATCTTACGTGCGCCGAAATCTCGAACACAGGGGGGCTTTCACTTTTTGCCTCCTTCAGAAAATTGCGCCCACCTCCCCTCGCGGGAACCCTGGTGTGATGCGACGCTGAGGGGGGTTCAAGCGCAAGCGGAGAGCAACCGTCGACCGAAAGGCCGCCGGAGAGCGGCACACCGCTTATATGCGCAGCGCGCCCGAAGGAGAGGAGACCGCGGAAGAGAGAGTACTGCACATGCGCCGGCGCCAGTGTGTCTGCCGCGGCTATGACGCAACACAATCAAACACAATCCACTTTAATCCAATCCAAATCCAATCCAATCAAATCCAAGCCAAGCTAATCCAATCAATTCGAATACAATCCAATGCCCCTCGCGAGAGAGGGGCATCGGAGAGGAGAGGGGGTGAGCGGCGGAGAACGCAGCTCGCGCGGCGAGGAGAATGGGGGAGGGGCGGACGACAACAACGCCGACGACGCTGCATGGACAAGGCGAGTGAATGAGATGCAGTAGCATCTAAAAAAGCTGCTGCCGTGGCCTGGATACTTACCAGCGTTCTTGAGATCAACAGCACAGCGCCCTTAGCCACCGAGCAACTGCGGCGGGTAGTTGCTATTGGCAAACGAATTGCGTCGGTCGGGTTGACCGCGGTGGAAGTGTTTGGTCCTATGCATACAAATTGGCGGACCGTTCTGCTCCCTTCTTCCTTTCAGCTAATTGTGAACCGATTAAAATATGTCTTCAGTGGGTGCTGCGAAAGTTAAACGGTTTTATGATGGCGGCATTGGGCCACCGGAATCGTAGACAAATCGGCTACGAGGAATGTTCGCGTAAACTTTCCGCGTATAAAACGGGGAAAAAATACGCCTTATTTCACTGTTACATGCTGCAGCGCGTTTTAATCTCTTACGTAAGTAAAAAAACATATCACTGGCGTCCGCACTGCACTTGATGTGATTTTACGCTCATTAACGATTACGAACCTAATACGAATATCTACCCTTCTAGTTGCCACGGTAATAATTGCGACCTCCAGCCAGTTGAGTTCATGCTAGGAGCGGATTCCTCTGTATAAAATGGAAGAAACTCTATTGCCTAGACCAATAATTATCCCTACACAGGGACGCGACTCGTGTATCTCATATGTATACACTGTCCCATATGAAGTCTGCCGTAGCTTCAGCAGAAAAAAATAAACCCCAAAGTGAACGTTTGTTCCTGTAAACGCTGGCCTTATTCGTTACTTTTTTATGCTCGCGGCCGTTTGTGTTCACCAATAGCCGGGAAGAGAATCAAGGCGAGTGATTCAACGTCACCTAGACTTCAGTTGCCTGGACACGCTCGAGCATGTAAGTGACGTATTCTTGGAAAACGCGAGAACTCAGAGGAGGTAAAATGGACGACAGTGCACGTTCTCCACTACCAGGTAAAAAGAAAGGGCGTCGTGCACTACCACTAACTTCCGGAGTGGTGAGTAATGAGCATACTGCTGTCATCGTCTTGGCTTGCCCTTGAAATGAACGAGCGAAGATTTCCCGACTGCCTAACCTGCTCACCGCATGTGCTGCTTAGCAGGCGATACGCGGAGAACAGGGTGTAACTCGTCGCGCACGAGCAGCTACTTTGACCCTTGACAACCACGCGCAGTGTCGTCTTTTTTTTCCCGTAGGCGTGAGTGTGTGCATCACGCGTAAGTTGGAGTAGTGCGACCCATTCATACATCGGCTACAGCTGGCTAGAGTGCGGCTCAAATGAGGACAGCCGCCAGGATGCGTCTTTTGCTGTCTTCGTTTATTTACGCGGGCTCAGATCTGTGAGTTCTCCAAAAAACAAAACAAAACAAAAAGCTGGAAGCTCACTCTAAGGCGTAGGACTTTCAAGAAGCGATGCTGTACGCAGCCTTCACTACCATCAAGGAGGTTTGAGACCAGGACTGCACCCGATTTGCTTCTTCGCTGCTGCCGCAACGACCTATACTCCATCATTGCTATAAGCAGAGTCCTTCAATGCCTTTCTGGTCATGAAACTTTGCCGTCACGCTATGGGAGAGCTTCGTACGCTGCCCAGGGAAGCCACGCCGCGGCGCTGGTGTTGATCGCAGGGCATCCGGGGGCGTGGTCAGAACGCGTTTGGCAGTGAACAGAGCACGGAATAGGATAAAACAGTCGCTCGCCGCCTAATCAGCAGTGTGCTTTCGCTTTACGTGTCGTGGGCCGCTCAAATCGACTTATCATTTTGTGAGTGGCGAAAAAATTTGGTGCGAACGGACATGCTGCTACTGCGTTCTGCCTGCCGGTGTGGCTACAGAGCAGCGGCGGCCGCCCGATGCCCTCCGATCTGCGGTGGCGCCCCTCGCGGTAGCCTTTGTCCCCGTACAAAACTTGGCTGGGAGATTCATGACCAGAAACGCATTGAAAGACTCTGCTATAACTGTGAATTTACTTCAAGTTTTTTGAAGTGATAATCATTGGATATCACCTTGGGAGGGGGGGGGGGGGGGGGGGGGGGTCGGGGAGGGGCGTGTGCTGTGACGTGTCTTCCTCGTTCCGAGCAAGTGTTGCTACGATTACGGCGAAGGCTGGAGTTCTTTTTCGCCAATCTTGGGCAATCTCTCTAAGTGAGTATGCTTGGCTTAAAAAGCGCGCCCCGGGGACTCCGGGTGGTCGACGCGAGGCACGTACACCCTATAGTAGCACTCTGCATTTTCTTGGTCTTTTTAACTCCCGGCCGGTCTCCGCGAGGCCCACGATCACGTGCGCACGCTCACGTGCGGGCCCTTGGCCATTTCTGGGTTTTTTTAACTGGGGACACAAAAAATCACGATTTGCTAAATAGCGTCGCTGTTAAAAGAAAATGCTGCCCTGTTTCTCCGGAGATATAACCACAAACATTTTTTATTATATGGGGTCTGACGGGCCTGACGTTCACGTGCAACTAAACAGGGATTGTTTACGTAGCATACTGTACTAATTGCTTGTATGCTATTGTTTTTTACCGCTCGTTCATCATTAATCATTTATGTTTCACCGACATTATCCTCTCCATACACGTTACATGGGCATGGTGTCTCGAACGAGCAATGAGGCTGTCAGTGGGCGAAAGGACTGTCCAAAATGCCACCTCCGACTTCCCTCCACCCCCTCCCTCAGTAACACGACTTTCGCTATCCTCACTTCGCGGTCAACCTTTCCATTGCTGCCGTATTCTGTGATAGCAGCCTTCTTCAAGATGGGAGTTTGCGGTGAATCTGACCAAGTTTCAGCTCGAAGCGAAACCGCATCGTCTCCTCTCCGCTTCTCCATCGTCGCGCCTTGAATCATTTCATACGCATTTGCATGTAATTATTCTTCTGGACTTTTTCGTACGGGTGCGGCGGTGAATTCTTTCACTTATATGATACGTAAAATATTTAAGTTACACATCCAAAGTCAACGTTTGTTATTCGTATTTTGCTTATACGCGCCCTGGTTACAGCCAAAAGGGGAAACGAAAATTCCCAAGAAAGCGAATCCTTGCACTTCTTTTGAAGCTAGTTAGACAGGGAGCAACAGGAACGCGAAGCGCGATCATGCTTATCCATATAGCGTCACTCAGGGCAGCACGCAAAACTAGACAACAGCGAATGCTGGAACAAAAACAAATAAAATAAAAATTGCCCTGCGATAATTATAGCTCGAAGAAGCCGGCCCCACCCCCGGGCATACGTCGACTTTTTGCTCTTCAGTCAATATTCAGCTGATCAATCTACATCCCTAGTTACGGACTCAAATTGTCGTATGAGAATCTGTCCACACCCTTGTTATTTAGCCGCTCCGCCCCTCAGTCTAGAACGTAAGAGAGTGGGACCGATCACCGCTGCTTCCGTTTACAGGCACTCAAACGAAAAAAAGACCACAACCTCTTATACAGGTATTTTCTCGAGTGGGGCCGGGTACAGGTAATCACAATAATGTCCCTAAGAACGTTTTTTTCTCGGTGTAATGTATTTTCAGTTGCGGTTGCTGCTTGAGCAGTGGTTAGTAGAAAGCTATAATAAGATTAACGCGTTTGCTAAAGAGTGATGACCTTGGTTGATTGATTGATTGTGGGGTTTAACGCGCCGACGCAACGCAGGCGATGAGGCGCGCCGTAGTGGAGGGCTCCGTATTAATTTTGACCACCTGGGGATCTTTATCGTGCGCCGAAATCTCGTAAACACGGGCGTTTTTTGCTTTTCGCCTCCATCAGAAAAGCGGCCGCCGCGGCCGGGAATCGAACCCGCGACCTTGTGCTCAGCAGCGCAACGCCTTAGCCACTAAGTCACCGCGGCGGGTGACCTTGGTGACCTTGGTGATGACCTTGGTGAGAGGGGCAAGATTAACAAGCGGCGGTAAGGTAGCCCGTTTGGGAAGAAGACTGGATATTACACTCGACCGAAGGAACATTTGTGTTTCGCATCGCTTTTCCTGGCTGGCCAGAGCACGCCTGTCCTATCATGCTGGCCGTGTGTGTCATTAAATTGGTATTCGTTTGTGCAAATGTTGGGTCATTGAATTGTTACGGTTGGTAGTAATCGCGTCGCGGAATTTTGTGTAAGACTCTGCAGGAAGGGTCAAGTAAGTGCAGTGTCTCTTATTCCGTGCTACACAGCCGGACGGGCTGGACGGCTGTGCAGCGTCGGCGGGCACAAGTGCTTCTATGTTTACGGATTCGCTCGTACATTTCGTCGCTCAGCCCTACATTCTTACTGCTATAAAAGAACGTGCGCTAAATTTAAGCGCCAATAGCTCGTTCTTCAAGCTTGTAATCTCTTTTTAAGTTATTTAATTTGCGATGGATTTTGTCGGCGTTGATCAATCGCTACAAACTGCCCGTAATACGTCATAGGTTTAGTGCGGAAAAGTCGATATTTAGTCGCATGGCTATTATCTGTTCTGCTCATTAGGCAGATTATTTAACTCTTTCGTTACCACGCCTATTCAAATCTATCACCGGTGATCAATGATTTATATTGCCTATTTCGACATGTTGTAGTCGTTTCTCGTACACCTAATGCGGCCAGTGGTTAGTCTAGGCAATGCCCTTTTAGAATCCGTCTAAATTTTCTTGCTCCGGCAATATTGAGATTTTTGACACCGTTTTTTGCGAGCTGAGGTGCGGGTGTCTTTGAGGAAGGGGGCGTGGCTGCTGCACTTGAGAAAAGAGGATGTAGATCGTGGTTAGGCTGCATTACCATAATATTTGTTTTGTCAAAAGGCTCCTGGCAAGTCAAGTACCAAATAATGTTGTCACCTTTGTAATGCGACACCGTTGAGAGGTGATAATTACTTGAAAATGGCCCCAGCTAATCACTAATGATCTTGGGTTCGGACAAAGGGCAGCTTTATTTTTTCAAAGCTTATTTCTGATGGTCCCCCGCATGTCTAGCAAGTGTACCTGCCATTTTCAACCAGTTTCCAGCAGTGTAGGTTTCGTTTTTGCATTGCGAAATTCATCTTTGGCGCTACTACGCAAGTTACCCAGCTACAAGCTCATTTGCCATGGCGCCTCCGTTGCCCGCTACTGCTCCTCAAAACAAGCATGCCGCTCGCGCTTCCATATTATCTACGCCTTGCTTCTGCGATAAAAGCTTCCGCTGAAAGTCAAACGATTACAGCAAGTCGTCGAGTATCAGTTCAGACGAGGAGAACGCTTCCAATTGGCCTTGAACACCGCCAGCTGTTCACCGGCCAGTTTCGGTTTCATACGAGGGTATTTCCGGAGGTCTAGTTCGCTTCTTAGTAGTACTGTCTATATTTGCAAAGTCTCCAACAGCCTTGTATATGTTTCTTTTCGAAATTGTTAGGTGGCGCTGCAATGTAGTAGGCTCGTAGTGCTGAACTCGCTTCACAGCCCGACAGCGGCGTGGTGAAAGCTTGTTTGGCATGCTTTTAGCGCATCGTACCTTATTCCTGCAAGCAGGGTTACCATAGTGAGTCAGAACATGATAATAAACCGCAAATGAAAGTTATGATTGATAAGTGATCATCAGAACGTCAACCAGCATCCACCAAAGAGATTGGTTCTCAACTGAAAGCGGATTTTTTCACATCGCTTGCTTGCCTTCAATATTGTGCCTGTCATAATCATTGACAAGGTGTTCTTACATCACGTGGTGGCTAATTTGGACCTTTAATAATGTCAAACCACCAGATTTCGTCTAGAGAACCATCCGAAATAGCAAAATTTGAAATAGTGGTTGGGCTTTACCACATGGCACGGGCACCACGTGGGCTAACATTTTTTTATTATATCTTACAAATTGTACTGCGCAACTCAATTCTTTTTCTAGGACGGGTTTTTGAAATGTCTACCTACAAAATGTATATCGTAAATTTTTACTACTACTGGTGGTTTATTATACACAACTTACTTTTTTCTTATTTTCTTCGGCTCATGGACAAAAATTTCGAATTTGATAATTTTTTTCGCAGTCATTATTTAGGAAAAGAATATTAAAACTGGTGTCGTTGGAAAGCCGTTGGAAACTGGTGTTGTCGTTGGAAAACTGGTGTTGTCGTTGGAAAACTGGTGTCGTTGGAATAATCTTCATTTCATGTCACTGCAATGTGTGCCTAACCAATATGTATAGCACAAAAAACATGTTTTGTTAGACCCTTCAAAATTGGTCAATATCCCGCGGTAACGAAAGGGTTAAGTAAAGTTGGCGTTAAAAAAGACATCAGGGCTCGGCAATCTTTCCGCAATCAGGGTTCGGAAATCACGGTTCGGCAACGAGGCAATCTTTTTAATGAACCAAACTTGCATTTTGTCTTCACGCCCCCAAATATACTAGCGTCAGTAAAGCTATTTCCTCTGGGTACGTTCGAATAGCGTACAGCAATAATGAAAGACATTTCACAGTGTTGTATTCGTTTAAACATGAGCGTATAAATGGCAGTAAGTAAGGATAAATCTTACGTCATTCGCAGGCGAAGTTATACCGATTACAAAAAAAAAGGCAATGGTAATCTTGGTGGCGTCGTTGTTATGGGTTCACACAATATGCCTGGGCTGGCTGCCACGCATGTATGCATGTTTCTCTGTCCAACCAGAATTTTGGACACCTAATAACGATAACGGAAGCTGCACAACCAAAACGAGGGCGATTCCCGGAGCGCATCAATTTATTTATTTTGGTACCTTCAATGCCCATGGGGGGTTACAGAAGGGAGCGGGGTTTGTACAAATTACACTGGAAGCCTCGAAGCTGCGCTGTAAACATGGCGCCTGCGAACAGGCCACAGGGTTCTTTTTATGAAGTCGACAAAGATGCAGTTGATTAGAATATAATATGTGACATATGTGACACAACCCAAATACGTCACGCATCGTCATTATCATAATCTTGAGGACGTGCAAGTTGATGGGAAATTCACCTCAAACTGCACAAGATACGTTTCATTTTGAACGGGGCAGGTTTTATTTCCCATTTGACTTCCTGAATAATGCCTACTGTACTAACATTATCACGCTTGGTTCACTGATAGCCACAACCGGAAAGTTAGCATAGGTATACATCTTCTGGCGGATGTTGGTTAGAGGGACGTCGTGAGCCGTGGTGTTGGTAGATGCGTGAGAAGCTTATGCTTGGAAGTAGGGTGTCGGAACGAAACGAAAACCAGAAACGAAAAACGAAAAAAAAAACAGAATTTTTGGCCGGAACGAAAACGAAAACGTAACGATATTTATTACATCGTTCAAGAGCGAAACCGAAAAAATTTCGTTTTGGTTTTCGGTTTGAGTGGCAATTTCATGTGTTTCAGGATTCATTCAATTTCCATTCAGCGAAATGAGAAATTGCCGTCGATTGCTTGCATGAAATCGTCTTTCGTCTTCCATATTCTCTCCGTTTGTGCCGATAGGCGCGCTGCTGAGGTCCACGCGTGATTGCCACGTGCATCTGGCTTCGATGCAGACGTCGCGGCATTATTTATTTATTTAGTTTAATAAAATACCCACATTATCCCTACGGCATTGTTTAGGGGGTGTGATACATAAAGAAATGAATATTCTAAAACACGACATAAGAACAAGGAGCAAAGCGTACAACATTTTGCATACACCACTAGCAGCGCAAAAAGCAGAAGTTACAGCCGCACACTCAATGCAAACCGCTACAAGTCATGTTGCCCTTGTAAGGAAGTGGTGCCAGAGCGCAGCGGAAAATATTTCATAAGCAGCGCGGGAGCAACAATGTCGGGCAGGGCACTCCTATGTATTATAGTATTTTAGAAAAATACGCTTGCAATGCGGAAGTGCGCAATAATAAATTATTCACCAATTTTCGTGCTGTTATCCCTGCGTTCGAATATATACGGTGGAAGGAGGGGGGGGGGGGGGTTGCTGAAGGTACTGATGGTAATCCATTGCTACACACTCGCACACAATATCTTTTAAGATTAAAAACTGGGGTTTTCAGTGCTCCGTGAGACAGACCGTTTTAAACTTTCAACAGTAAGATCCCAACTATACGAGTTTTTCAAAAATTATATTTAAAAAAATTATTAAGCATCACTTCATATTCTTTAACGTAATTTCACAATTCTCAATACTTCTTAACAATTTCATAAATATCAATTTTTTTCGCGCAAACACGAACCGTTATGAACCGTTACGAACCATTATTTTTTTCGTTCCGGAGCTGAAACGAAACGGAACTTTTATTTATGGAACGAAACAGAAACCGGAACGAAAAACATTTCGTTCCGACACCCTGCTTGGAAGGCATGTCATAAAACATCTCAGGCAAAGTTCACGCCACTGCTCGTAGTATCGGTAAAGGCACACTCTCGTAAAGTTTGACATAGCGATACTTCTTATGTCAAACCTCCTCTCCCCCCCCCCGCACCCGAACTATACAACCCATTCCGCTCCTTTCCCCCAACCCTCTCCGGCTAGAAACCCCCACTCCAACGTCAAGAATTTCCCCTACCTACCAGAACTGCGGATCATAGAAAGTGACCCTAGCCACCCTTGGACGCCGGTCACGAAGGCGGCATCAACTTGTCGTCGATGGTATTCACGCGCTACTGTACGTGTGGGGGCCCTCACGCTCCATCCCAGCGTGAGTGCGAGGTTGTAAGCTCGGTTGCACGACTACGCGGGAAAGTGGCCACGGATGCGCTTGCTCTCCTGGGCGGGGACCAGCTGGAAAAGCATTCGGGCTGTCTCGTATTTTTTGTTTAATCTTTGCATTTCCTCCTGCCTTAGTACCTGCCCGCTGTTTCTTGCGCGGGGCCCCATCCTCTCTACAAATGGACAGCCGGGAAGGACTCTCGCGTGACTCAGGGATTAATCGAGTCGACAGCACCGAAGACGACGTCTCAATCATGCCGCGTTTGCAGGGGCCTCTTTGTCGGTGGCGTTTGTTTTATATGGAAGTCGGGTACTGTGTGCCTTCATTTGGGCTCTGTTCCAACGTGTCATGGCTTTGCGCAACTGGTGAAAATCTTTCCTGATCAGCGAAATATCAAACCTTTTCGAGGGACAATTTGTAAGCAAGAAGCACATCGGGCGCAATGTGCTGTTCTTAAAGCCCACAGTGTGCAGATGTGTCTCACATGCACTTCAGGTGATAAAGTAGGCAGACAACCAGTAATCGTAATCTTTACTCAAGGTCACTGAGAGTTTAGGTTAATACATGTCCAAGGAAGAGGTCAGAAGGAAAATAATGGTGTATTTGAAAAGAATGGCGCACAACAGTGCTGTGTAACTGGCGGGAAAAAAATAAAAATAATAAACCAACAAATATTTGCGCTCAGCTGAGGTTAAATTTTTTCCACGAAATGAAGGGAACCATTTCTTTGCTAATATTTTGTTTTCCAATCGACGCGGAAGATATCATTAATACGTTTATTTGTGTAGGCCCGAGACTCTTGCCAAAAGTATTTTATTCTATTGACTCAAATCTCCTTAAATTGTAGATTTCTATGCCGGTTACGACGAGATACCGAAGGCCTGCACTTTAATTAACCTTCCGTAGCTCGAAGCAATCGCTGCAGCTACGACCTGCCCTGTGACGTGAAAAGATAGCTAAGGAATACGCATGTGTGCTCCACAGTCGATGTGGCCACAGTACAGCCACGGCTCAGGGGAAATACAAGCTGCGAGTGTAGTGAGGATGGGGAAGCGGTGGAAAGGAGGAGGCACGACCACGCACTGTAGCCACTGCGCATGGCCTACGGTTTCAAGTTACGGCTACTCGCCGTAGCCAGAATATCCAAGCATCCATGGGCGCTGTCCTTGACGAGTGGCGGCAAATCATAAGGCTATTATAAATTCTGCTTTACCGCCACCGCTCATCAATGCAGTGGCAGGTTGCAGGTTGCGCCCAGCGTCTTCTTTTTCAGCGGTCCTGACTGCTTCGTCTGTTATATCACAAAAGAAGAATGACGACCTTGCTTCAACGATCAGAGCCACACAACCATTGTCGTCACGTTTTCAAACGCAAACCTCGCACAATACATACAGACTGGCTTGAAATGCCAGCCTCCGTACAGCTTCACCTACATCCCCAATGTAGAGCAACCACATTTTGAAGACCAGGGAGGGAGCAGGAAAGATTTGAGAAGCCTGTATACGGCTGCACGAAAATGGTATCAAGCTGTCATGGCGCGTGTCGGCAGCTGGCACTGCTTGTTTTCGCGCATGCGCACGTGCACGGTCCTCCTCTTGGGCGTGAGATCCTTCACGTTCTACGGCGACAGGATCCACGGAGAACGCTGGGGGGACGTTGGGCGCTCGTGTGCATAACAACGCGTTGAGTGGTTGCCTTCCGTCAACGCTTTCCGTCTTTGAGCTTTCGTCTTCAACTGGCTGCGTGCAAGCAGTGCAGACATGCCTGGCCAGCTTTGGTGCACAGGCTCTACCGCTGAGCACGGACGACGTCTCTCCAATCCATACTTTCTTACATGACAAACGCATCTTGGCAAAGCCGGGCAGGTTTTTTGTGTCTATTTTTGGGAGCCACCTTTATGGAGTCGGCCCCATTCGTTAAAGATGTTTTCAGCGGTCACTGCAAAAGCATTTCTCAGCTACAAAACAGCGAGAACCCAAAGTGTATGTATGCAGATTGCATCGAAAGGACTAAAACTGGTGGCATCGCTCGCTTTGCTGCAAATGTCGTGCAAAAGAGTACTGGGTCGCCATTGCCACGTGACTTCGCCCCTGTCTCTTCCGCCCCTGTCTCTCACTATTCCCCTCTTGTCTCGGTCCTCCCGTGACAAATGCAATGGAAGTTTGCTGGGCTGTATGGACGGATCGAGAGACACAAGGACGGAGTGCACTCATTAGTATAGAATTCTCCTTCGTTCGGTCCAATGAAATTTAGCCCAAACATGTAGTGAAAATCTACCCATAAACACTCATTGGTCTGCATCAAAAGTCCAATTACCCGAACATAAACGATATCATCTTACAGGAGAACACGTTAAGCCACTTCTCCAACCGCTTTGGTTTGTTGGTTGCTAGCTTCAGACAATCCTTTCCTTTTCCTTCGCTTGCTTCCTTTTCCTCTTCTTGAAATTCGTTGCTTTTTAATGCAAATGTGATAGGGACCGCCCTGTCTCCCTTTTTCAGAGAAGATTGTTTTGAAATTTGTTTCTTGGTTTTGAACTTAACCTTTGCGGTCACTTGAGTAGAATGAAATTACGTCCAACTGGATATAAATTTAGTCTCGGGTATTTGCTTGCTTATCGCGCCCAACACTAAGCGCGTCCCTCGGAAGTACTCGAATGTCGGAACTTCCAGCGGCAGCTCTCCAGAAAGGCCTCGTCATCCGGTGAGCGAGGGGCGAGGAAGGCGCCCCGCTGCAGCCGCATCGTCGGGGTCAGCAGTGTCACGCTCAGCGGGACACGGGGGGCACGCTTTCGACCGGCCCGGACGAGATATCCGACGTCGATGGAGTCAGACGACAGCTCCCGATAGCTTTGCTTCAGTGGAGACACCATGATAAATTTATTACCCCGAAGTGTTATACCCGCTTTGGTCGTTATACAAGACAGTATTATGTTCCTAACATATTTAGTTCTTTACCTACTGAGCTATACTCTCTCTCATCAAAACGTGCACTCAAACTGTATCTCAGAACCAATCATTCTTCCTTGTTGTAGTTTTAGACCAGCTCTTTTTTTTTTTCATGCGTAGGTTTCCATTTATGTACATCCTTGCTATTACACAACTTTGTATTTTTTGTGTTTGTTATATGGCTTGCTTTGGTCTACTTTTGTTCTGTAGCCTGCCTTGTTTTTTAGCCTGTTTGCGTAAAACTTGGTAACCATATTTTTTACCTTTATTACTTGTCGCGGACTGCCGGGTACAGCCCGACAAGCCTTCATGGCTTGGGTTGACCGGATTTTGTAATGTGCGTTCCTTTTCATGAAATAAAGCTTATTATTATTATTATTATTATCGTCTCGCGCCGTTCGCTGGGACGGCCCTCTGGATGGAACAGGCAGCAAGTTTGCGCGCAGTGTTTGATGAGAGGCACTGAGCAGCAACGCATGAACACTAGCTATTCCATTGCGGCTGTTTTACATTGCAGCACGATTTCAGTTGATTAAAATGTGTTTTTTTAACGAACGTAAAAATGCCTCACTAAGTTTTGCGAGTGCACACTCTGAGAACTCAAAAAAACCTCGGTACTACACGCAACAAGGCACACTTGCAGGCGCAGCTCCCACTTTCGCTAACACTTTTTCACAGAAGAAACTGGCGTGGCAGCCGTGAGGCGACATTGCAGAGAAATGCTGTAAGAAGTGAGGATATTTAGCAAGTCGCCGCCAGTTTCCTGCCACAGCAGTGCCGCCACACTTCAACAACCTCTACAGAAGCAGCGGCAATCGCTTCTCACACACAGCCCGAGAGCGTGCGGCTCCTCTGGCAAACCGGAGGGGCGGAGACGTCGGACGGGATCATCACGCTCCCGGCTCACGACAATTACGCCGAGTGGCTATTCAAGTATTCATCCACGGAGCGCCTCCCCTGTCGAGATCACGTCGGAGGTGGCATGTAAAGCGAGGGAAGAGGAGACAAAGAGGAGGTCTTGATGGATGACGTCACCCGACTTCACTGTCCACGTGAGAGAGGGAGGAGCCCTTCTTTGGGATCCGCTCGGCTGTTTTGTCTCCGCACGCCGCAGTCTGCTCTAAGAAGGCATAGCAAAGGGAGTCGCAAAACAATAATGGAGGCCGTAACAACGTTCATCATTCTCGCTATTCATTTTTTTTTTTATTTTGGGGTTTCTGAAAATTCCGTTAAACCAATAATCTCCACTTGTGCCAATATAGCGATTAAAGGCGGAACTTCAGCCAAATCTGCATTTTTGTGGAAATGCAGGGCGTGGCGGTTCACCACCTTTGCCTATTTTTTTAAGAGCGGAGCTGTTTATCAAACCATCATTTTTCGTGTCCGCGGTTACAAATACCAAGAAATTGCCCAGCGCGCGCCCGTGAGCGTTAGCACGCGAGCGCGGGCGTCGCGGTGAATGCGGGTAGTTAATAATATAAAAAAATTGGCCGCGT
This sequence comes from Haemaphysalis longicornis, assembly GCF_048455015.1. NCBI lineage: Eukaryota > Metazoa > Arthropoda > Arachnida > Ixodida > Ixodidae > Haemaphysalis > Haemaphysalis longicornis. Next base: position 150,609,031 of record NW_027526445.1, on the reverse strand, counting down.
ATCTGCTCCTTTAGTTGCAAATGTCGTCAAAAGACGATAATCTTTATCGACTTTTGCCAAGTAAATGCCTCCCTTCGCTTTCCCGCTCACCTCTCATGTTGTTCCTGTGCGTCGTGCTCCTCCCAAGGTAAAGACGCCAAAGGTTTGCTTAAATCATTTTAAATTTCCCGCGTTCCACTGCTCCAAACCGGGTGTCTCGATGCCAACGCTGCCGTACAGCGAAGACGCGTGTGAATCGAGGCGCCCTACTTCAACGTTTATAGAACCGAGTTTCCCTACTCAACGTGCGTTCCAAGCAGAACGTGGAACCTATCTAGTGGAACCTTTCGTAATTCTTGCCACTTGATTTCTTCAAATGCCGCCAGAAGCTATATGGCGCGGGCGACAGCAGGCGACGGCGGAGTGATATTTTTTTCTTCAGTTGATGAAGTATTTAATCTCGCCAAAATCAAACATGTACTATAGTTTATAAAGGAACGCTGCAAATATCACTTCTGTATTAATTTGTTGTCTTATATATGCGTAATGTCTTGTTGTTCTTCAACAATATTGACAAGTATGAACATTACACCGGACTTAGACGTGCACATTTAGCTGTGACTATACAAGACTATTGCGCAGGCATTGTTTTTCTTTGGCCGGGTGGCTAAATCGAGTCACAGACAGACAGACGGACAGACAGACAGACAGACTTTTTCCACTTAGCCCACACGGTATTCGTTTTTTGTGCAGAGGACGGTGTACCATTTGACAGTGTCATGTTGTCAGGTCTGCACAGCATTTGGCGTTATCGCATGGCTTGGCTGCATTGCGATGTCGACGTGCGACCAACGAGACAGTATTTTAGGGAAAGTGTGTCACAGTTTGTTGAAGTTCAGAGAGCGAAGAACTCTCCACCTGAGTGGTTGTCTAAAATTGAATCCCTGACTACGCTTAGGGAATTTTAAATGACAACACCGGCCCTGGGGGGTATGGCGGCATTACTGTGATTTTTTTCTTTGTCATTGTACCTGGTACCTGGTGTTGCTGTCCGAGATGGGCAATAAAGAAAAAAAAAGACAGACAGACATACAGACAGACCAAAATTTCTGGGTTTAAGTAGCCCAAGAAAGACTATCGTCTTTAATAAAATGCCTAGCGCTTGTCTGTTCGTCGTTCGGAACTACCGCCCAGGCTCCTCTCCACACATTTGTCAAACCAAGCGAACTCACATAGGAAAGTCGGCCAAGATTGCGGCAACCACCCGGTAGTTAACAAAAAAAAATCAAGAATATCACGAGCAATCTCGAGTGCTTGCGTGGCTCGCGGCGGCCGCCCAGCTCTCCCCCGGCGCATGTTTGTGAAACCAAGCATACCCCCTGAGGGAAATTGGCCAAGATTGGCCAAAGAGAAACTCCATCGTTCGCCGTAAATGTGGCAACACTTGCTAGGACGAGAAAGACACGTCATAGCGTACGTCCTTCCACCGTGATGTCCAAAAGATATCACTTCCAAAAAAATGAAAGAAGCTCGCACTTATAGCAACAATGGTGAACTAACGTCGTTGCGGTAGCCAAGCAGCAAATCGGGTGCCATGGTGGAATTAAACCGTCGAGATGGTCGTGAAGGTTGCTGTCACAGCTTCGCTACATTCAAGTCTCACGCGTTAGTGTCAGCTTCCTTGATATTTTTTTTGTTTTTTAAAATTCTCTTTGACCAATTACCTTCATTTACTCTATTATAACGATTACCTGTGGTAGTTCAACGAAATCTGCATTTTTGTGGGATGCAGGGCGGTACACTGTTCGCAAATTCTCGTTACTTCATTGCTTTTTTTTCTCATTCTTTGGTTTCTCAAAATTTTGTTCGCTCAATTCTCTCCATTTACGCTATTATAACGATTACAGGCGAAATGTGCATGTTCATGGAAGTACAGCGGGTTACAAGGTTGACCACTTTCCTCACTTTGTTTTATGTTTCTTATTAATTTATCAAAATTCTCTCCGACTAATTATCTCCATTTACGCTAGTATAATGACTACAGGTGGAACTTCCGCCAAATCTGCATTTTTGAGGAAATTATTGGCGTTGCAGGGTTCGCCACTTTTCTGTATTTTTCCTGTTGTTTTTTTTCTTGTTCTTTTTCAAACTTCTGCGTAACCAAGTATCTTCATTCATAACGATGATACACAATGCCGGACGATACACAGCTCTCCCCTTTTAGCCATTTGTTATATTTTTCTTGTTTTTGGTTTATCAAAAGTCTGCTCGACAAATTATCTCCAATTACGCTATTAAACTATTACAGGCGGGACTTCCGCCAAATACGCATTTTTGGGGAAATGCAAGGCGCTACACGGTTCACCACGTCTTATTTTTTCTATTTTTCTTATTTTTTGATCGTCCAAAATTCCTTGGAAAAATTTCAAAATTCCAAAATTCCTCCGAAGTGGGCCTGTTAACTGACTGCTCGGGCTACTTCATGTGCTATCACGTTTCCCGGAAGACATGATCGCTGGTGACCATATCAAACGTATATGTCAGGAGGGTAGGATTGGTTTGCTTTGGATGATCTTGGCTGCTGTTTTGAATATCCTTCCTCGTGCCTAATGGCGTTGTGCGGTTTTCGAGCCAACCATAATTGTCGGGACCGACGTGGCCGAAACTGCCAGAGCAAGAGCCACCTCTTCTAAAATTTCGATGGCCACCTCTTCCTCTACGAAAGTGCACGATTCGACCGTATTACCCTCCTGATTTACTTTCACAGCTCCTGCCACCGCATTAACGTAGCTGGCTCCTGAGTTACAGTGGTACTGCTTGTGAGAAACCGTGGCTCGGGCCAGCCGTCTTTCGTGGTGGTGCTCCGGATGCATATTTTTTGATAGAGGGATTCACGCACTGAGATTCGCGGGCATGGTTGGCAAGCAATATTTTGTGCCGTGCTGGTTTCCATGGGAGATGTTGAGAAAGTATAAGGTGGCTCTTATTATAAAGCTTCCGGCTAATCTGTTGTACTGGACTGTGCTCTGTGCTTTGACAAGTTCGTCTAGTGCGTTGGGGATGCAAACTCCATCAGTCGCTCGGTAGTGGCCGATACTGGGATGCCCAGTGTCAACGTGGTAGCTTTGGGTATAATCCGCTCCGCTTTTTCGTTCTATGTTCCAGTGAGATTGACTTGCGAGTGACGTAGAAAATGCTGCTTATAATGAAAGCATGTACAAGACGTAAGATGTTGCCATCTTTGAGCACCATGGCGTCTGTTGGCGGTTCATACTCTTAGCCATTCCACTTTCAGTAGCCGTATGTTTTAGGGCCTGTATTGTCACCGAATTAGTTACCGTTTCCTGTATGCGTAGACCCAGAATGCGTATACTCCCTGTTTCAGGTATGGGCCTTCCCTGTAGCTGAAGCTGTATATCCGGATCATTTATCGACCTTCAACCGGCTGTGGCGTGCCTGTAGAAGAGGCTCTCCGACTTGTGTGTCAGTCACTCGAGCTGGTAGAGAACTGGGCTGCAATAGTGCAGTCCCGGGTTCGAATTCTGTAGGATCCCGCATGTATTTGTTTTTGACCTTTGTAGCAGAGGCCGTATTTCTGAACGGGCAACCGCAACAACATTTCCTTCATACACCAAAAATTAAACAGAAAAGCTCAAAATACGAATCAAACGTTCAAAATACGAATAGAAATAGCAAAAACGGAGAAACCCTGCGTTAAGCCTTGCATCTGCGGAAAAATACGCAATTTGGGACGTAAAAGCACTCAATCGTTTTAATGGTATAAATTTACATTATTCGCAAAAAGAAACAAACTGAAACTTGAAAACAATGTAGTAACCCAACATCTGGGGCAAGTCATAACCAAATGGGGCTGTAAAGACACATTCTGTAAAACTCACACTCTTTACAAGCGGAATAGGAATGCTACGCAATTCTAGACAATTCCCAGAATTTCTGCGGATTTTTTATTTGTGGTCCAAGAGCCGTTCTGCAAAGTTCGAAGGCAGTCAGATAATGCACTCGCAATATAAATTTATGCGCGAAAAATGGCTATCCTCTGGAGCAGTTCTGACCTGTGAGAAATGATAAATAGAAGTCACCTAGCAAAGGTGCTAGGTCTGGTCCGGGACCATTAAATAGAGTACCCCAGTTGTTACACACGGCAGTGTACTGTGCAGACGTCTGCTGCAGTCTCTTGTCTTCGTCGTCGCGACTTTATAACAAAGATTAGCCGGTCGCAGTTCAAATATTCTGTGCAGACTGATCCCAAAAGCAATATCGACCACAGGCGCAGAATCGGATGAGAACAACACTGCGCCCGTATGATGTCTACACTGCGGTTCGTTATAATGCATACGACCTACACAAGCGGACACTGTGCCTGGGAGAGATCTTGAGGATCAATCAATTGACAAAATACAAACCACATTTGGTTTTTACTTATGTGTACTCAACACATACTGCTCAGCCCGCAAGGTCATTGTGCCACGCAACGCAGGAACTTTATCCTGACAAAACAATTTATGTGAACACAAGGCACTTCTTCAAGACGTTGTGTCGCAATTCCTTGAAGCTCATACATTTACTGGTTTTGCGCAGTACAAAATAGTTACCTGACGGAGGCTATTTAGCAGCGCCAGTCGTAACCCCACAGAAAGATACACCGCACCATCTCGTGCCCCTATTTCTGCTTTTTAATTTCCCTAAAGTAATTAATGCGAATGTCGCGACATCGAAGAATTGTACCACAGAGGAAACTTTACGCAGTTTACAGAGAACACTTTAGTAACCTTTCACTGCGAGAAGAATGATGGCCAGCGAAGCTGTGGTCTGTAATGTTAGAGTCGTCTTAGCGGGCAGTTGCCATATAATTTGTTTCCGAGTAGTTCGGTGATACAACATTTAGAGCCGGTTTCTGTAATAATACTCCCTCCGTATGTGGTCATGTATTAACAGCAGACCGTAACAGTGAAGCGTGTACAACTGCACCATAACTAATTATGACCAGAAAATAAAACTTGGCATTATGGTACGTTGGCTTGGCGGCTAATTGTCATATAAGTTGTTTCGAGGTACTTTCGACACCCACACCAGTTCGAGCCATTTTATATACTAACATTCCCTCTGTAGATATACATGCTTCATTGGGCAACACAATGCAGAATATCGAGCTTACAAAGACTAACCTTGCACCAATCCCCTAACACGGCTTCAACTCTAAACACAAACGAATCGCTAGGACGACATTTTGCCTACATCAAAATATAAAAGCCCTGGGGCCAATTTTTAGTTCTGAAATTTTTGTATGCTTTCAACCGGATCCTGCGCAACGGAGAAACCTGTTGAAGAGAGAGCCTGACATGATCCCAGATGAGGCTGTCGTCACAGCCACTCCTTGAAGGGTCCCGCTGAAAAAAATGTAAGTTTGTTGAAATACACTGTGTGTTTTGGAAGTTTAACGCACCGAAGCTGCAACTAGGCTACGAGGTGCGCCGGAGTGGAGGGCTCCCGGGTCATTTCCAAGACCTGGGGCGCTTTACCGGGCACGTAACTCTCGAAACGCAGGCGTTTTCGGTTTTCGCCTCCATCAGAAAAAGCAGCAATCCCGGGCTCAGCCCCTGTAGGGGAGGAGTTTAAGATTGCCTTAACCAGGACCTACCGTTTGCATCAAACAACAGCAATTGTCTTTTGGGCAGGCCCCTCCGCGCAGCTGAATGGGAACCAAAAGGCAGATGTTCGCGTGTACTAAGTAAATGTTATCCATGCTACAACCGGGTCTGGAAGCGCCACTTGTCTTTTGGGCGTCACCCCTAATCGTTCCGTTCCCGAACCCCGATAGTCACATAGCTAAGATAACCACACGATTTTCTGAATATCCCCGTTTTTTTCTTTGATCGTATATTATCAACGCCCGCAATCAGTCGTATGCACGGCCCAAAGAGTTTGCTGTTACGCCTTCAACTTCAATGCTAACCGTCGTCTTCGTAGAAGATGTCGCCATTAACATTTAGAAGATGCCGCCATTAACATTAAACTTTCATAGACAAACCAGGGTACCGCAATGAAGCTATTTCGCTAACCGCAAATATAGCGACTGTACACTGATGCTTTGCCATGAAGAAGTTACGCTCATGGTTCCATAATTTTTTAATTTAAAACCACATTGTAAAGAGGGGGACTGATTTTTTTTTTGTCAGCCGACGGTCCACAATAAATTTTAAAATAATCTGTAAAGCGGCGACCACTACCTTAAATGCGCGCGGACGATGTGTCAGAGTAGGTCACCCTTACGGCGTGGCCAAAGACCGGCCCCTTGCCAAAGACGCGAAGGAATAGGTACGCACTGCTAATGAACTGCTCAAGTGTTACATTGAATATCTAACAACAGCAAGTGCAGAGATAAACCTTGTAGGGGACCTCAAGACGAGGACAAAAACTACGAAGATCACTGGGATGAGGGCGAGCTCGAAGAAGAAGAAGGAGGAAGAAACCAGCATTGATTTGACGAGTCGCAGCCAGTTCGCGCATTTGCAGCCATGGAATGGATGGCCCTTTACTTGGGTGCCAACGGCGACTTTAACTTTAATGTGCTTGTCACGTTCTTAAGCACTTTCATCATAATCTACAAAGCCCTCCTCGTCTCCGCTTCGGTGAGTTCCCTTCAGAGTCGCTGTCGGTGGAATGGTTCCTGCGAGAGTGGGAATGCGCCGAGAATAGCGTGTTTTGAATTTCAGGGCTAAACGGAATGAATTTCCAGCTCATGTAGGGAGGGAAGTCACTCGTGTAGGACAACTCCGCCATTACAAACGCGTTTTCGTGCACATCAAAGCTCCGTAAAGTGCTCGGTAGTCCGTATATTTAGATAATGCCATCACATCTACTTTTAAACTGCGTCTAACTGTGCGAAAAACCATGAAATTACGTATGTGCAGCCCGATCAGTGCGCACCTTTGAGGTATGCAGCGTAAACGTGCTTTACAAAACCGCTGTTTCTGAGTTAAATACGACGGTTATTATGTTAACAAAGTTCCAGAAAATGCGAAAAAATAACAAAAGAAAGGAAGTAGCTGTCAGGCCGGTGAATGTTTATGAAACTTTGTCGATCGTTTTTGTTTTATTTTTCTGGTATTTCAAATATTGGTTCTTTTGTTTGGATAACAAAAATCAGGGAAATTTTTATGCTCTCTCTCTCTCCCGTTTTCGTTAGTTTACGAGAATTATTTGTGAAGGAAAGTTTGACATCCACCTAAATGCAGCCATACGGCTACAAAGGAAAGCTATAAAGCTTTCTCGGAAACTTCGCAGTTGAAGAAAAATTCGTCCTGGTCCTTCTTCAACTGCGAAGTTTCCGAGAAAGCCGTATAGCTTTCCTTTGTAGCCGTATGGCTGCATTTAGGTGGATGTCAAACTTTCCTTCACAGAAACTTACTCCACCTTGGGGATTTCCCCTAAATCTGCTCGATTAACACGAGAATTATTATATTACTGTAATTATTTGTACATTTTCTCGTTTTATTTGCGTTGTCTTCTCTATTAAACCCCTTAGTACGTCACATCGCCTTTTGAACAGAGCTTCGCAGAGCGCGGGGGGTGAATATTGAAATTGCTTCCAAACGAGAAGAAACAGCGAACGGCACGATCGTTAGCCCTCATCCATGTGTTGTAACTTTAGTTTACTAACTCCAACAGCAAAACAAACCTGCATGCATCCTCTTGAAGCAAGTTTTTTCAAACAACTTCGCCTTTTCCTGTAATCGAATAAATTTTAGTCATGACAATATCTGCGTACGTCCATTCGCTCGTCTTCGTTCGTGATTTCATTACCTTGCACCACCTTTCTGCCCCGCAGGTCCTCAAAGCTGTACCGACGTTAGTGTTCTTCATCCGTCTAGCCAGGACGCCGGGTGTGGAGGGCTCTGCCGAGACACTGGTTACCCTTCCACCCACCAACCGTGCGACACCCTGTCCCACGCGGCTGCCAACCAGCCCTACAGCGAACATCACGGATCCATGCGCTGCCACGGTCTCGTCTGGATCAAGAGCTACTTGGGGAACGGTACAATAAGGAGCGCCGTAGTCGGGACGCTATTTCGTCGCACTTGGAACGCGCGGTTAATAAGAGTCGCTCACCCGCACTGTTTGTTTGACACGCGGGAAAAAAATGGCTGTAGATAACGCTTCTCCCTACCGCGAAATTTGAGTGCAGCAGGAACTGCAGTGTTCTCGGTGATGGCGCATAGCTGCTGCGTCACAGAATGTAATCGCATCCTCCGCGAACGCACGATGGCGCGCCCTTTTCTGGCATTATATCTCAGCGAGTCGCCACCGCCGTGGGTGTGGCGCGCGGCATCGGCATACCGCCCTCCCCTACACACCTTCGCCATACTTTCATCCGCGATTCCCTTTTCCGTCCACCTGGTCCATCTTGGGTGGCGCCTTTGTCCACTCGGTTACACCGAGGCATGTAGTCAGTGACGAGCAAGGCTCTCTAGTGCACTCGGCACAGTAGTACTGCCGGATTGCCGGGCAGCTATCACAGACATATTGGGAGCGAGCGCGGAATACGGTGCATTAAGCTACTTTACCAAGACAAAGCCATTTTAAAAATCGTTACTAGGCTACAGTGTGGATGCACCTGAATTTTTGCGAAGGCATTCCACGAATTTTAATGCTCCGCTGTTTATCCATCAGCTTGGCCATGAATATTTCCAAGGGGCTCTTTTTAACGAGTTTGAGGCGCCCGGTGCATACAACGGGAAAGTATCTGTTTTGCGCCTGATGAGCGTCCTTGGCTGAAACACTTAGAATGTAGCTCTAATTTTGTTTTCACGCGTATGTCTGCTGCCTCTTTATAACAAAAGTGAGACGCTAAAAACCAAACACAAATAAGATTTGTTGTGACCTGCGGCTTCAAGCGTGCCAGTCAACGTGAAAAGTGAGTTCCCCAGTCAGATGGTGAATACGGAAGACTCACAATGAGATCCCGAAGCCCAGTCTTCATAATTACGATATGCGTCATGACAGAACAACGCGTTACGCGTCACCGCATTTGTAGCGCGTCTAATGTGGCCTAAGTCTTAGAAATGAAAACTGCTCGTTCTCGTGTTCTTTCTGACGTGGTATTGTAGCAAACATAGCGGTAAAGCTGATTTACATTAATATTATGTCCAGAGTGAAATGTACACGCTAAAGAAATACTTGAAAAATGGCACGATTTCTATACTCGCAAATAAGAAATGTTTGCTCGGCGCAAACTGCAGTCTTCTCGGTCGCGGCGCGTAGCTGCTCTGTCTCAGGAAGTGAATGCTTAATGAGCCAATAGACGCCGGCGCGGTGTACTCTGCCATTATCTCGGAGCCCATCGCCGCCGCTGAGCATGTTGTAAATAGTGTTTGAACCTCTCTCGCACATCTAAGCGGTTGTAAGCCTTTGCGTCGGCGGTGCGAAGGGCGTCTCATGAAGTAATCGCAATCTGCGTTTCGGGCAGGAACGCGTCGTCGGCGATCGCGCGCCGGCAGGCGCTGCTATGCCATCGTCTCGCAGTGCGTCCCCACCGCCCAGCATCCATTTCATATCCACCTCCCTGCCTTCACCTCATACTTTCGCCATGTGTCGCCCCTGATTAGCATCTTGCACCGCTTCGGCATACCGCGCTCGCCCTCATACTTTCGCAGCACACCTCTCCTGTTTTCTTTGTCCTCGGTTCTCCCTTCATTAGCTCGGTAACGAGGACAATGGCGCCGTCAAACTACGATAGTGGACGCCAAAGTACTGCGCACTAAAAACTCGACATTAGCTCGCCGAGCACGCGCACGTTCACGGGGTCGTTCCCGTTCTTCCTGCAGGGCTGCCCTTTTCAACGGAGCGAACCAAGCGCGGCCTACCCATGCCGCAGCTGACCTTAAAGTGGCTGACGAGAAGTGCCTGCGAAGCGCGCTAACCTCATTTTTCCCTTTTTGGAGGCATGAAGTTCGTGTGATATGGCTTGAGCCGGCGCCACTTGTGGGAGCGGCTGACCGCCCTTTCCCTTCTCTGGAGTCGGGAAGCGCTTTTGATTGGCTGGGAGTATATATGGGATGATCCAGAGCACCACTTGTGGCAGTGGCCGCAAGCAGTTTCCAAGAAAGGACAAAATTACGCCCACCTTCCCTCGCGGGAACCCTGGTGTGATGCGACGCTGAAGGGGGTTCCATTGTGCGTTTCCGTTGGGTCGATTACTCGAATTGCATGAGCAATCGTCGGGTAATGTGTGTGTGTGTGTGTGTGTGAGAGAGAGAGAGAGAGAGAGAGAGAGAGAGAGAGAGAGAGAGAGAGAGAGAGAGAGAGAGAGAGAGAGAGAGAGAGAGAGAGAGAGCAAGCGTAGCGCGGACGACCGTCGACTCAGAGACCGGCCGGAGGGCGGCACTCCGCTTATACACCATTTTCCATAAGCAGCCGGGAAAGGGGGAAAATACTCTCAAACCAGTTCTCTCGGCGGCCGACCAGCGTTGCCTGTGCGCGCTGGGCTGCTAACATCGCTCGGCGCGGTGTGCTGCGCTGCGTAGTTCGGAGTATTTCGCACCGTGTGCTTAGTTTTTGCGGAACTTTCAACTGTTTTAGCCAATGCTGTGATGCCGTTCAAGGCGCAAACGTCGCTTGGTCAGCACTGCGCGGTGGTGGGTTATTGAACAACCAGAGAAAGCGAGAAACAGTCGCTGACAGCACGCATGTGCACGACACTGCCTGGAGAAAACGCAGTGCCGTTGCGGCGTGTTTTTGCTGCATCGCTCCCCAACGCACACCGAGTTGAGATATCGGTGGATGCCGTTGATAAATCGCAACGACTTTGTACCAACGACCAACTCCAGGGTTTGTTGGGTGCACTTGGACGGCAAGCAGACGGAGTAAAATATCACACGCAAAGCTGCGACAGGGAACGGAACCCCCTGAAATGTTAGAAGCAACTTTATCCTTCACAATACAGCATTGATTGGTTGGTTGATTGATTGATTTATTCATTATGGTGTTTAACGCCCCGACGCTTCATGGGTGATAAGGCACGCCGTACGTAGTGGAGGGCTCCGGGTTAATATTGACCACCTGGGGATCTTTCACCAGCGCCGATGCAATACAACATTACAATAACTTCTGGTTCCTTGTAGTCAATTTAAAATACCATATATTGTTTGGTCATTACAGCCGATTGGCATGAAACAATCCAATCTAACCTTTAAAATCACGGCGTTTTGTTTACTTTTTTTCAGGCCAACGCATTACACTGCCAAACGATATATGAAAGGATAACTTTCTACATCGCACACTGTTGGTCGATGGCAGGATAAGCAGGCAGCCCAATGTGGAAACGCAGCTCGAGATACGCGTGAACGCTGCATTTGGAAAATAGCTCAACCTGTTCACAACGCGGTCAATGGAAAAGCTTGTAATCATTTTGCGTTGTCACGGAATCTAAAGTATTACAATTACAAAACAGTTACTGCAGGTCGCGTAAAGCATTTGTGGTGCAAGCAGCGGTTTCACAAAGGTGGGCTCCGAGGGACAGGCCACATGCGCTGCGCAGAGTTGGGTCAATCGTGATCACGATCATGATCAACCAATATTAACTCGCCCGAACGTCGACCCTTCTGCTCAACCTTCGAATAGTAATTTGACTGGTTGTGCGGTCGTGTTATTTTTCCGCCCAGGTAATTTCGTTTCGTCAGTAAGCGTCATAAGTCTAGTTAAGAAAGATTATATTGCATTGCAATGTCAACAGCGTAGCAATCGCCTCGTCGAAAGTCCATCGCAAGCACGAATAACCGTGACCCACATATGCTGTGCGCGTTCCGCATTCGACGTCCGCGCTTCAGTAAACATGACTAATCTGTGAACATAACAAGCACAGTGGCATTGAAAACACGTATTTACTCCCCGATATCGATTTCTACGTCAGTCGGTGCTATACCGGTACGCTTGCATCGCGGAACTGCGGAGCACCACCGGCACCACCAGCACACTGCTGCTGCTGCTCGCAGCAGCCGGGGTCGGCATTTTCCGCTCTGGCAGCAAATTAGGACCTAAAATCCGCCCGCAGATAATGAAAACAAAACAGAACACACACACAAAAGCACTGCAACCGCTATCTTAACGCCAAACCACTACGGTTCACTCGGTAATGCGTGGATACCGAGCAGACGCACGGAAAGAACGGAGCACTTAACAGCCCAGCGCGGAGGTTTCGGCGGTCGCTTCATAGACCGCGCTAGCGTTCGGTCAGAAAAAGCAAATGGCGGCGCCCACCTCTAGCACGGAGCGGCTGAAAGGAGGAAAGAAATCCTTGGGTCACATGATCAAAACGTGACGTCACTGGGCTTGTTTTTGAGCGCCTAGGGACAACGCCGAAGTAGTCGCAGCATTTCCCTGGGTCCTTCCCGAGTGAACGATTTGCGCTGTCAGTACCCAGCGTGTCAGTGTCAGTTTGTGTTGACTGCTATCAAATGAAGCTGCAAATGCGTGAATATACCGTGAATGCTAGTATTGGTGCGATATTCCTATCCGATCAGGTGTCTTTCTTACCTGCATACTACTACCACATTTCAAGAGACTTGCAGCCTGAGCTCAGCGTAGATCAGCCATGGCGGTCTCTGGCGTTTGCTGTCACAGACGCGGAAGAGCGGAAAAGAGGGCATCTATGCGCTCATTTTCCCAGCAAGGTCAGTAACGTCGTTATTTTATGTTTGTTGTAGTTTTTGTGTTTATACCACTGTACTGTGTACCTAAAGCTGCGTGGATTCTTGTTTGCATGGCCGCCTCGGCCTCCTAGCTGTCATTCTCGTTCCCGACAGTATTTTGACAATGGATGTTTAATCTTGAATTCAAATTTAGCGTGCGCTCCATACTTGGACGAGGAAGAGACAATGAAAAAAGACAAACCAGACGTTGTCCCGCAAACCAACACCTGCTTCGTGTAGCCAAAGTGCCTGTGGTTTGTCTTTTCCCAGTCCTTGTTTCTCCAAGTATGCAGCACACGCTAAATTCAAATTACGATGCTATGTCCCCACACACTCCGGCCGCAGTTTCAGGCGTTTCACTGTTGTTCCTTTTGTGTAGGAGCCCATAACATTGCTCAAGTTTGAACGAACCGGTGGCGTGTACTCCCCGAAGCGCAGTCCTGGTGTGAGGTGCAGTGCCTCGAACGTAAGTATGCATGTGTTTGATAGCGTTAATCTCGCGAGTATGTCGTGTGCACGCATCAGAGTTCTAGCTCTTCGGGCAGTTAAGTTGCGTTGCGGGAGATGAATGGAAAACGTCGCTTCTGTACAGAGATCGTAAGGATATCGCGGCCAAAGGGAAAAACAAAAGCGTGAAATCGTGAGCCAAAAAAGACAGAAGAGGGAGAGAGAAAGGATAGACCAAATGACAGCGGCCGAATCAGATCGTCCAAGGGGCTGTGAATGTTACGCGGCATTTTGTGCCCTTTATGAGGAGGCACCAGGAGCAGCTGTCAGTAAAGTGTACATTGAAGGTGAATGGAAGAAGCTGCATATGGGACAAATAGGATGTGGCAGGGCATAAAGCCACTGAAAATTTGAAAGCACACAAATAACGCGTACAGGCAGGAGGGACACACCACAGCCTCGTCAAACAAAGGGTGGCACCCACACTTTTTATCACGTGCAGGAAGATTTGCTCCCGTTGATTTCGTTACCGTAAACAAGTGCTCTCTGAGATGGACGCTTACACAGCGTCCTGTCTGGCCCACATACACGGACTTACATGACACCGAAATTCTGTAAACCATGCCAATCGTACAATGAACTAAAGGCTGCGCAAGGTTAACACTGCACTCGTTCCTCCCTTTACTTGAATAATCCTTGTTGTTAACAATGCGGCAGAGATTGCCCACTTCTGCTTTTGCAGAAAACAACACAGGACAATGCGCTGTATGTGTGTTCTTTTTCTTGTAGTGGGTTGTCCTGTGTGGTCTTATTCCACGTCGCCATCTTTTACGCATTTTGTTTTTCAAAGATGTATTATTAGCCTACCCAATTTTCAGTTGTGCTGACACAGCATTTAATCCTGTTCCTGCAGCATCTGCATAGGAGGGCTTCCAGTGGAAAAAAAGAAGTGCTTGGACTTGGCCCCTACGATGTTGGTGCAGGGCCTGGAGAGCAAGGCTTGGTCTACATCCTTTCTGGGTACCCATGGAAAGCAGGTGAATGCCTCCACAAGTGGGTCGTTTTGTGGTACACTCGAAATTAGCCGCAGACAGACTGCGTCTGCTCGCAGACCACCCTGGTAGTATGACAACCAAATATGTAGCTGTGTCCTAGTTACTGATGGGAAGACTTGACAAAAAATCAACTGCCCATCTGTTGAAACGACAAAAATGGGGGATGTGAAGCTTTCCGAAACCAAGTCCAACACCAAATTAACCAGCCCAGTACTGAACACCTGTTTCTTATTGGGACGGTCTGATGCACTGCAGTTGTGCTCTCTAGAGCTTTACTGATGCAGGCAATCCATGACCTTCCGTAGTGTACAACCATTGTCGTTAGATGGAGGTGTACATTTCCTGTGTAATTTTCCACTTCTATGCAAATCCAGATTGCTTCGACTGTGCTGGAATGGCGCAATGGGATAGATGTCAGCTTCATAACATGAGGGACCCAGGTTCAATTCAGATCACGGGAAGCGTTTTAATGTTTTTTCACTTCACCCACGATCGTCATCATTAGAAAAAGTTGGCTTTCTGCAGTGCATTTTGGGTGGACTACAGACACATCAGGGAGAGGCTGGAAGCTTCACTTTCGTAAATGAAACTGTACCAAGTACAGTATGTGCGTGAAGCTTAAGCATTGTACATGAGCCAAGCCAGGGAGGAGTGGTTATAGGTTAAATCCTTGTAAGGAAAGATCATAAAAAGTTCAATGTAAATCACTGAGCTTGCAAACTTGTCAAATATAAACTTGACACTTTATTGTACCAGTCTTTCATGCTCAGCTGAGGAATGGTGGACAGATGAGGGCAACAACTGGCAGAAAGGGTCATTAGCTTGCAGTTCATTTGTCTATGTAAATATTCTAAAAAAGTACTGGTATGAAATTTTCGTGTTACATTTTTCCCATTTCTATGCGTGCCTACCAGCCCAGGAATCATAGAATGGAACATTAGATAGTCGACCTCAGGATATATAATTATTTTGAGCCCTGTTTATTCGTGTCAGTTTTGTCTTGGACAGAACGAACACCAAGGCGGCCGCCATGAGAGAATGGCACTCTTGATGTCGCTGTTCTCATTGCATCATGTTCAGACTAGATGCGTGCCCTAGAGTGGCCCAAGCTGGCCATGGCCGCACGCGTCTGGGCTGGATGATATCAGTCCCAAAACTGTGACATGATTCACAAGGCAGTTCAGCGTGCACCATCAGCAGCCAGTGTGTTGGCTAATTAACTGGAGCCCTAATGTCGGCATTTTGGGGCGAACTGCATGGCGAGGCACTCCATGTATCTTGCTTATGCCAGTGTCGAAAGGGTATTCATTCGGAGCTTTCTTGTGCATGCAAATATTAAAATTGATTTAAAATATGTTATACTGAATGGTTGCTACTAAAATCTGCAGCTACAAAGGTAACTTTTTGCATAGTTATCTCAGCTTTGATATTTCAAGTACTCCTTTAAGTAGAGCCTAATCATGCATGAACGTTTAATAGTGGTGCTACTCCTTTAAGGTATTTTTTACTTGTTTTAAGCTGACTTGTTTTTAGTTTGGAGTTAAGAGAGACCGTTACATTCTGGCCACCCGGCCGCCCATTTCTGGCCATTAGTATTTCTGAGTTATTCTTCAAAACAGTTTTTGCTCGGCACTTCTTTGAAATGTCGAGGACACCTAACTGAACTTAGTCGTGATTAATGCATTAGCGTGCAAAGGTGAAGCAATCTCCACCCTTGCACTCACCTGGTAGAGCATCATCCTTACATCACAAAAAGGCTTTGTTTTGCCAAATCTTTGCCACTTCATACCACTATAGAATTGGCTGCCAACATAGGGGTGCTCTCCAGCTGAATCAGCCTTAGGTGTCACAGTAGTGAGAGTAAGAACTTTAAAATAATGTTAGAAATAAGCACAATACAATAGCTTTTTTTTGTAACTGTTAACAGGTCGACCAACCTCATTGCGACTGTAGGATGGGACTTGTTCGTAGAAGTGCAAAATCAGAAAAATAGAGACGAGCAAGTAAGTCATTGTTGTACAACAGCTTCTGCGACACCCTAGTTAAGCTGCCTGCATTTTACGCGCAAATAAAATTGTTTTCAAGATGTTTACAGTTTTTTTGCCTGGTTCAAAGAGACTCGTATACAAAATTTTGAAGAAAGCTGGAGTTGGCCGTGTTTTTGATTTGTATTAGGAAATGTGTGGAAATGTGCCATTTTATTATTTATTTTAAAATTTTTTAACTGCTACAAAAACGTTAATTTGTAGATGTAGCACCATGTATTTGGTGTTCTATGTTTATTTATTCAAGATACCCTTATGGCCCCACGGGCATTAATGAGGGGTGTGTTACCTGAGCAGATTAAACGAAGAATAATAACATAAGAGAATTCTGCCACGTGCGTACAAGAAAAAAAATACAGGAAAAAAGATACAGCAGAAACGTTAGTGTCCACACGCATATTAAAAAACATACACGCAAGCAACACAATAGTGTACTGTGTTTAAGCTGTTTGTTCATTTGAATTGTGAATGGGAGGCTCCTAAGGAAATATATGTAGTGCTTGACCAGTTTTCAAAATGCTATTTCTTTTTTACTTTTCAGTGACAGGGGTCTCAACAAGCATCTGGATGCACCTACAATGTTTGTGCTGAGCACCTCTGATATGTTGTCTTCTATGGCCGTGAAACTGGGAATAAATAAAACTAAAAACTGTCTCCTTCATTTGGTATATTCCTTTTACATTGTGCAGGAACGTGAAAAATAATGTGGAGGACAATACCCAAGCACTTGCACGTCATCGTCCCCTGGTCACTTATTCGTATTTATGCTGCAGTTTAAACGAACTGCCTGGTAGCCAACATTCACAACCAATTCAAGTTGTACCTCTCAAGCTGAAAAGTTATGACATTTGTCTGAGGAACATGTTAAAGGTCTTCACAAGAAGACATTATTAAAGATTGAGATGCTACACTGCAGGTTCACTTACAACATCAGGTTCTAAAGATTTTGAATATTTTAATACTGGCCTTCACATCTGCTCTTGAAACCTGTAGGTTGGAAGCAATCTAATGCTTGTCTTACATCGGTTACTACAAAGGGCTAGTGTCAAAGCAATCGAGCATCCTGCAATAACACAAAATTGTTTAGACTTAGAGCCACTAAATAAGCTACGCTACGATCTATTGCCAATAAATGTGCATTTTGGAATGACCACATCTGGAAACTGACTTGAAGGGGCAGTATCTTATCCTACGTTTCTTTTTTGTTTAAATGTGGCACACTGCGCAAGTAAAACTGCTATTGCGATAACTGTTCTCCCGGGTACACGCGCGGTTGTAGGAAATCTCGCAGCCGTGAACGGAATTTATCTGATTTTCTCATCGTTCTTGAAAGAAGCAGAAACTTAAATGCGGAGGTAATTAAGTGTCGGAGAAATAATGAAGGAGACGTCCTCCAAATCTGATTATTGGTTGGCGCGGGCCAGTATAACACACAGAGGAGAAAGAAATTTTGAAGTTTTTTAAGAATAAAGGAACCAGCGCAGGATAAACTCGGGGCGACACCATGGACACGGTCAGACAGGCACGCTCCGCATTAAAAAAAATCGTTCAGCAAGAGACCCGGAAAAATTGAAGTAATTACAAAAGGAAGCCTCAGTTCCAGCCGTTTCTTGCGTTGTCTGCTGCTAGACACTGGCCATCGCCTCCTCTTTTTAGAGGAGGCGATGCGCTGGCACTCAGCTTCTAACAGGGAATTCCCTAGGAGGCGACGCGGGAAGCCACATCAAGCCTGCTCGCTGCAACAACAACTTCCCTAAATGTCCCTAACTTTTGTCCCCAACTGACAGGGGTTTCAGGAGCCAATCAAAACGTGGAATAATTTCCTCCTTTTAGCCGCATGCCCTCTAGCAAGGAAAATGGTGTATATGCGCAGCGCGCCCGAAGGAGAGGAGACCGCGAAGTGAGAGGGCGCTGCACATGCGCACGGCGCGCTTGCGCCGCGCGCAGCGCCGCCCACCGGCGGAGTGAGAGAGCGCGCCGCACTGCACGCGCCACAAATGTTGGGGGAGAAGGCGCGCTATCACGGCGAGAGGAGGGGGGGCGCAGCGGTGCGGACAACAACAACGACGGACGCACGCAGGAAGGACAGGGCCGCCGACAAGAGATGCTCTCAGCGTCGCATCTAAAAAGTGGGATTAGGTTAAGGAGGGTATTTTTTGCGAAAGACGCCAACACTGACGGCGACACGAGTCAGCCAATTCAAGCTTCGCTTGAAAATGTTTTCGCGATCCTCCAAATTGCCTTCCACTGGCTGCGTGCAGGTCTTTTCGCTGTGCGACAGCTTGGAAGACGGGCTTGTGGAGACGGTGCTGGCCTTCGGAATCCCAACGTGGGTCTTTGAAGTGTCCAGGCTGTGCCTGTACATCGCCATGGGAGTGTACAGTGCGCGCCACACGGTGAAGATGCTCCGCGCGGTCTCGCGAAACATGAAGAATGCCCAGCAGGTGACGGCCTTCGTCAGCAGCCTCTGCTTCTGGGCACTCTTATTTCTTTACATGTCAGCGCAGGTGAGGAATCCTTTTGGCACGTGGTCCTCCGGGAGACTCCGAAGCGAAATATTCTGTGTTTCCTCCTTCGAACGTTATAGGATGACACCAGGGGCCGAATTCTCTAAAAAACGGGCGTCGCTTTGAAACGACGGGGTATCGCCATGCAAATCCATGTGTTCTGGGGTCGGGGCCGTCGTTTTGGGGTGTTTGCACAGGGACTGAGCCGCAGAAAAGCAGTCTGGCAAGGGCGCGAAGCTACGAGCGAAACGACGGGGGGCAGTGGGCGTCACTTCGCGCCCTTGCCACACTGCTTTTCTGCGGCTCAGTCCCTGTGCAAACACCCCAAAGCGACGGCTCCGACCCCAGAACACATGGATTTGCATGGCGCTACCCCGTCGTTTCAAAGCGACGCCCCGTCGTTTTAGAGAATTCGGCCCCAGTTAACAAATTTAGCCTGCTTCTCGGCTTTCTCTTTGGTTAGTATAGGCGCATCTTCACAGAGCGCTGGCAGGTTCCAGAGGGCTCCATGGGACCTCACAGAGGTCCCTACAAATGTGGAGCGTGGGTTTACCCGCTTTAAGCATCGCCTGCTTTATTGCTTTGTGAGAGATCCGGGGGAGCTCCTAGCCCTGCAATACACAATACCTTAATAACGGGTATACTTTCCTATTCGATGCTAACCCCTTTCGACTGGTTGCCTTGATCTGCAACCGCCGCGTCTGTCTTCCAGACCAGTGTGTGCTGACATTAGGTTCGTCTCGTTTCGCACGTTAGTATCTCAAAACGCGTACTGCCGTATCTCTTGGTTGTAGTTCTATTATACCAAACCGCAGTCGTTCTAAGTCGTCAAGGAGTGGAAAGGAGGGGAATAAAAGAAGAGTAGCGTAGCACGAGTCAAAGTCACGAGGAGAGGAAAAGACGAGACGTGGAGAAAAGATTTTCGATTAAAAATTTAAAGCCGTTCTAGTCAACGTTAAAGCTGTTGGAAATGCAGAGCACTGATTCGCCATCCGGGCCAAGACGCCGTTATCTGCTCATTGCTAACACCCGTCACTCTCTTCGGCTTTGTCTCACTCCTGTAGTTATGCACTCAGGGGAGGATTGTGCAATGCAATTCGATTTTCCGGACATCGCGCTGTTCGCACGCCCTCTGCATGGAACACCACGAGCGGGAGTTTTCTTTTTGTGCTTGCTTGTATATCCCTTGTGAGGACTCTGACTGCGCCATTCTGAACGCGTTATTTTTTTAGGGGCGAAGTCCCTAAGCCGATCTGGATATCGGAGTCTCCTGTCGTCGTCGTCGTTTTATGTAGTCACGGTACTAAAACACCGGGACACTCGTTTTCCAACACCTCGGGCTAGAACGTTTTATCTCCTTGGATAAAAACGCGCATTAAAAGAACACACCGGGGCATTTGTTGTCCAACGCTTCGCGCTAGAACGCTTCGCGGTTCAAAGACACGAGACCGTTACAGCAGAGATATATACCTCCGCCATCAACGGTTTATCTCCGTGAGCAGAAACGACAAAGCGCCAATAATACATTTACACACTGCATGCTTTACCCCTCCACTTGTTTCACATTACTTTAGATGGCCAGGGATTTTTTTCTTCCGCGGCCACTTTTAGGGCGAAGCACCTGAGTGGCTCGGGACCCGCCGTGGTGGCTCAGTGGTTAAGGCGTTGCGCTGCTGAGCACGAGGACGCGGGTTCAATTCCCGGGAGCAGCGGCCGCTTTTCGATGGAGGCGAAAAGCAAAAACGAGTGTGTACGAGATTTCGGCGCACGTTAAAGCTCCCCAGGTGGTCAAAATTCATCCAGAGCTGTTCTCTACGGCGCGCCTCATCGCCTGCGTTGCGTCGGCGTGTTAAACCCTACAATCAATCTGAGTGGCTCGGGCTGTCAGCGTTTCCTGTCCTTGTCGCGTCATATCGTCACAGTGAATCAAGTTGTCAAACGATGGCCAAAAAACAAGTGTTTGAAAAAAGCCTTCCCAATATGAGCTAACATGAATCGAACTAATTTAGAATACATGAATTATCAGGATTTATTGAATGTTAACAAAAATTTATAAAATGTCGTCTCAACATTCGTTTCAAATACGAGGCCTTCTTGTGTAAAGCAAACTTCTTAGTATGCCGCGGCTTGTGACGTTAAGATAACTTACGGCTAGTCTGCCTCCCATTTAATTGCTCAAATCTGGTTCAACGCAAAAGAGAGCGCCACCGCCTCAGCAAGCGCGAGATTGCTCCTCCCACCGGCGCTTCTCCGACGCGAAGTCGGCGCGCGCCGTGTGGAAATAGAGAGGCAACGGAGCGCGTTGGCACCAAAGAAGGTCTTTTCTGTGATGGACGCTGAACTACAAGCTCTCAGGGAGCGAGAACGCGCGCTCGCCCGCGAGAGAAACAAAATCGTCTTCTGTCTCTCATGGCAAATTAGTAGCGATTTTCCTGTTAAAAACAGCGGCGCACAAAGCAGGCCGCACCCCTCCCCAGGTTTCACGTTAATGGAGATAGCCGGGATGTTTTTTAGCGGCCAAGCACCTTAGGGGCTGGGAAAATTGGCGTCCAATGTAGTCAATGTACTAAAACACCGGGGCACTTGTTTTCCAACGCCTCGCGCTAGAAATTAACGCGTGCCAAAAGAACCCACCGGGACACTAGTTTTCCAACGCGTCGCGCTAGAACGTTTCATCTCTATGGGGAAAAATGCGTAGGACCAGGTAGTACTAAAATAACACACCCGGGCCTCCGTTTTCGAACACCTTGCGATAGAGTGCTTCGTGCTTCAAACACACGAGACACCAACAGCAAAGCTGTGTACCTCCACCCCAATGGTTTCATCTTTGTGAGCAAAAACCGCCAGTGCGCCAAGGCCTAAAGGCGCCGAGCCATCATACACTTATACACTGAATGCTTCGCCCCTCTACAGGATTCATGTAAGTGGATATGTCCAGGTTCTTTTCTATTACTACCGTATAAAGTATCCCAACGAGCATTCTTCACTAAATGAACTCGAGGACTGTCGATTAGGTACATATATTTTGCGCCAAATGTACCCGTAGTTTTCTCTGCACTTACTAAAAGGGCAGTGCAAACGGTTCCAGGAGTATCGAATGGTTCTGCCTGTTTTAGTCCGTTACGGCGCGTGTCCGTTACGGCACCGGACGGGCTACGACGACAGGCCGGTTCATTCAAGCGCTCTGCACTAAAAAAAATTTTATTGGGTGGCGCTTCCACCGTGTCTCTGGTACGTGCAGAGAAGCTGACGGAGTGATTTCAGGAAAAGTATACCGTGTGGAATGGGCATCGAAAAGCCACTAAAGTTTTATAAGCTTATGCCTACATTTTGGTCTGTTCTAGTGTACTCCACTCAAAGAATGTGGAGTGGTGACTGCTGCCTGTTCTAAAAACGATAGTCTTTCTTGGGCTACTTAAACCCAGAAATGTCTATCTGTCTGTCTATCTGTCTGTGACTCGATTCAGACACTCGGCCAAAGTAAAATACGGCCTGCACAATAGTCTTATATAGTCACAGCTAAATCTACCCGTCTGAGTCCGGTGTAATGTTCATACTTCTCAACATTGTCGAATAAGAACAAGACATTACGCAAATACAAGGCAACACATTAATACAGAAGTGACATTTGCAGTGTGCCTTCATATAAATTATGCATGCTTGATTTTTGCGAAAATAAATAATTCATCAACTGCAGAAAAAAAATCACTCCGCCGTCTCCTGCTGTCGCCCGCGCCACTATAGCTTCTGGCGCCATTTTAAGAAATCAACCAGCAACAGTTACGAAAAGTTCCACTAAATAGGTTCCACGTTCTGCTTTGAAGGCACATAGAGTAGGGCAATGTGGTTCTATCAACGTTGAAGTAGGGCGCCTCGATTAACGCGCGTCTCCCCCGTACGGCAGCGTTGGCATCGAGACACCCGACCTGGAGCGCGGTAAATTTAAGATGATTTAAGCAAACCTTTGGCGTCTTTACCTTGGGAGGAGCGCGACGCAAGAGGAACAACATGAGAGATGAGCGGGAAAGCGAAGGGAGGCATTTACTTTGCAACAATCGATAGACTCTCGTCTTTTGTCGACATTGGCAACGAAAGGAGCAGATACGCCGCCATTTTAAAGACGGTAGTCTTTCTTGGGCTACTTAAACCCAGAAATTTTGGTCTGTCTGCATGTCTGTCTGTCCGCCTGTCTGTCTGTGACTCGATTCAGCCACCCGGCTGACGTAAAATGCATACTGGGCAATACTCTTATATACTCACAGCCAAATGTGAGCGTCTAAGCCCGGATTATATGTTCATACTTGTCAACTTTGCTGAACATGAACAAGACATTACGCAAATATAGGGCCGGAAATTAATACTCAGTGGATATTTACAGTGTTCCTTTATTTTAAAAAATTCATGGATGCATGGTTTTTTGACAGCAAATGACAATATACATCTACTGCTGAAAACCGCCGCCTGCAGTTGCCTGCGCCACCTCCTGGCGGCATATGAGAAATCACGCGGCAACAGCAACGAAAGGTTCCACTAGCTAGATTCCACGCTCTGCTTGGAACGCGCGTGGAGCACGACAACGTGGTTCTATAAACCTTGAAGTCGTCCCCCTCGATTCACGCGCGTCTCCGCCGTACTGCAGCGCTGGCATCAAGGAACCCGGCCTGTAGCAGTGGAACGCGGTAAATTCAACCCGCCTTGAGCAAACCTTTAGTGTGTTTACCTTGGGATGAGCGCGACGGTAGAGGAACCGCATGAGAGTTGTGCGGGAAAGCAAAGGGGGGCATTTCCTTGGCAAATATCTACAAAGACTATCGTCTTTTGACGACATTTGCAACGAAAGGAGCAGATACGCGGCCAATTTTTTTTCTGCTCATGATTTCTGGACCTGGTTTCATTGCAGATCAAGGCCGGGCGCGTCAGCACGAATCCGCGCTGCCCGCATAAGGCCGTGGAGATTCGTGATTGCGTCTTGACGGCAGAGTGCCTCACCTGGTCCGTTCTGGTGGATTTGTTTCTCAAGTATAGCCTACAGACTTTCACCGTTGTTGTAGAGCCATTGCCACAAGAAGAAGAACCGAGGCGTCCGTGGCTGCACCGCGAGCGCGCAAGAGCATAAAGCGCGTTCCGGTCGGCTGCTGCGTCGACGTTAGCAGCAACGCTCTGCACGACTGAATTTGGGCCTCCATACGAAATTTACGCATGCAAAACTGTATCAAAATAAAGGTTCTAATTGTCGAAACGAGCCTTCCGTTCTGCAACCGAGGAGGCAGTTAGTTTCAACAGCACTGCTGGTAAAAGACGGGAAAATCTCAAGCTGCGCGCATCCCACAAATTCGGCTGTTTCTTAAGCGCCCAAACGGGGTCAAAATGTCGTAATGGACGATTAAAATGTGAGTGTTTTTATTCCTCAAGCGCTTTAATTCAGCCTTCGCAATGTAATAATCGCGAAACTATACGCGAAACCTGTACATCAACCGTCCATTCTACAGTGCCGCCATTGTTGCGTTCTATATGCATCAATGTAACACTATGTTTTACGGCTTCAACAATATTTTATATTTTCCAAAACGGTGTATACTCGGGCTAAGGATCACTGTTTACCTGATACTGAAACTCCTGAAAGTGCACGCTTATCTAATTAACGCACTCCCTCAATTCGGGATCGGTTAAAAGTGGCCCATTGTTGTGCTTCGTTTTACGACTATTACACGTAAGTTGCAAACTGTAATGAATGGACGACGTCATTGTCTCTAGAGGGGAAAAAAGAAATTGCAATATTTAAAGTCTTTGCATAAAGAAAGAGTCGCTCGTTAGGATAAAATACCACGCTTTCTTCTTTAATCTTTTTCTGTCGCTCGGAAGTTGGAATATTTCACTTACTGAGGTTTCATTCGTCTGATTCGAATTTTGTTTTTTCATTTTCTGCGCTTGTAATTTCAGTGCAATAATAGGGCTATTAGAAATGCTGCGCTCCCAAGCACCTCCGGACAAAAACAGGTAATCCAGCCATTTATATGAAATATACCTTCGACCATTGCTACAAGCGAGACTGAAGAAAGATAGCGAATATCATAAAATTGGGTCTAGGAAAAAGGTTTGGGAGGGACAGTCGAAGTACCTTTGGAAATAGAAATAATGTGTTTTGAAACACTCAAATATTTTTTTGAAACACTAAAATACATTTATTTTTAGGAACTATATATTCCCGATGCAATAGTGCGGATCACTGGCCTAATGCAATGAGATGTTTAAAATCAGGTCTAAATTATCCCAACGTTTAATAATAGGTCCATGGTCCATAAAGCGGGATAATTCCCAAAGAACGACGAGAAGACGTAAAAAGTTAAACTACGTTTCAATTGTTCAAGCTAGATATACAACAAATGTTGAAAAAAAGAGAGAGAGAGAGAGAGAGAGAGAGAGAGAGAGAGAGAGAGAGAGAGAGAGAGAGAGAGAGAGAGAGAGAGAGAGAGAGAGAGAGAGAGAGAGAGAGAGAGAGAGAGAGAGAACGTTTATTCGAGCTTTTTAAAGTGGGAGTGGTTCCCTAGTCCGGGAATCCATCAAGTGAGCAGAGAGCCTTCGCTCTGGATGCCAGGAGCTGCTGGACGTCCAGAATGCACTTCGTCCTTGTCTGGTGCATGCCAGAGGGTTCCAAAATAACCAAAATAATAGGGACAGGCAGGGCGGCTTTTTCAGTGAAAGCGATTCTCTCGTCCATCGTGATAACCAGGGAGGTCGCCTTATACGCCACCGATCACGCTGCACGCTGCCCGTTGGACCCAGAAGAACAAACGAAGTCCACAGCATTCGTCACATTTCAGATAATCAAAGAGCACTACCGACTTGACCGATAATGTTTCCTGCAGGCTGACCGTATAATATCCAAATCAGAAGAAACTACTCGTGCTCGGATTGAAACACCGTCGTTCGCACAGTTCCCTTGAAAGGCCTGTTTCCTGCGAAATATTCGGTCCAATGCACTTCGTGCTACACGCCAGACATACTAGCTCACTTTTCATACCAGTGTGCATATAACCCAGACCTCTCGCCTTTTCCTACCCCCTCCGCCTTCGTGAGATAAAAGGAGAACAAGACCACCAGCCACAACCTGGACGTCCGGCACCATCTGGCATTGGGGCCATCGGTCACCCGGTCATCACTTCGATACCAGTATAGGAAAATTGCTCGTTGTCCACAGCTCAATTAAAATGTTCGTACTACTACTAGTAATCTTTACAGCGGCGGAAGCCAATCCCCGTTTGCGTTGGGAAGAGTGATTTATTTATTTATTTATTTATTTATTTATTTATTTATTTATTTATTTATTTATTTATTTATTTATTTATTTATTTATTGAATAAACTTTATTTAGGCCGGCAGAACGACGTTTTAACGCGCCGCGACGCGGGCCTCGGCGTCGTCCGAGACGTGACGACGCCGAGACGTGAGCTCGCCGTTGCCGACTCGCGAGTGTCATGCCTTTCGAGCGCCCGCAGGACCTGCTGGACGGCCCAGTGTTGATATTCGTAGGTGTAGCTCCTCGCGGCTTCTGCAAGCCGTGGCGGGGTGGTTCTTGACGTCGTTTTCACAGACGCAGTACCATAAGATGTGCTTCTGGTCACCTGTCTCCCTGCAGCAAAACGCGGTAGAGAGGAAACGGGCTGGGATATTCACCAACCTACTAAGATCCGGGGCCTTGTATACAAACAGGGGAATTCCTCAGTTCGTTCAGAAAACTCGATATTCTGAGTTATTTGGCAAAACTTGAGATTCTGAGGAGGGGAAGTGTCGATCAGTTTTAGCCAGGATCTGTCCAGGAAAGAGGTCATCAGCATTCATCCAGAAACACCATGGTAATAGCTGCAGAGTTAGCCGCGACATCGTTCTAGCCTCGTTTAGCACGCTCTGAGGGCTCGTCTGCCCTCCCCTTCCGGTAATAATGTTCTAGTAAGCACCAATTTCTGGCTTCCAGACTGTGCGAACCATCAAGTGCTCCGCTGTGATCCAGAATAGTTCGGCTCAATCTTCATGTGTTGTAGTTTACTTTTGAGTCCTCAGCTTTACGGAACCCCGAGTTCTTGTTCTCCTCCTGCCCTGAAACGTAGCTTTTGCTAGTGGAATGTGCGACGACAGCCGGCCTGTACAAACGGAGTCTTGGACTGAAGACCCCGACCACAAATACGCTCACTTCAACTGTGATTAAAGTTTTCCTCCCTCCCTCCCTCCCTCCCTTCCTTGCCCTAAATGATGTGGAAGTACAAATCATTTCTGCCGCTGCCAACAGCACTCCTGCTCCATAACTTGCTTCCCGAATCGGACAAATCGTACACAGGCCCAGAGCACTGCGGAATTGGACACAGGCCCACAGCACTGCAGTGCCCGCAGGCACTGGCTTGGGGGTTTATCCTTGTATCTCTCTACGGCGTTCACCGGTGAGTCCGCTGATCACCCACTAGCGACCCACCCATGCATCACCGAATCCGATCCCACTGCGGAAAAAACAAAAACACGTTGTCGACGTTAAAGATCCATTCAACATGCAGAAATTTTATTTTGGTTCACCTGCCGGGAAACAATGGCAGTGCGCTCCTTACACGAACACTCTTAATGGTGCTTCACACTGTCACTCTATACGTTTTAGTGACTATATTCGTGTAATTTCGTTACTCTTCATGCACTTCCTTCGTCTCAGTAGTACGCAAGTAGTGGTACCAAACGCTATTCATGTGCGGGCTCTCCAAAAATGAATTGAAATCGCTGGAAGGCACGCAAACGAGAAACACGTCCTTGGCAATCTCGGGCAAGACACCATATTTCAGTTTCGCAGAGCCACCACATATCCCCCAAAAAATGGGAGAACCGGATGCAGCTTCAGATGGAATTTCGTCCTCTGCTAAGGCATCCTCCACCTCGTCACGATGACCAACGTTGATGCACGTGAAGCAGTCGAAAGCAGGGATAAGCCACGCCTCTACATCAGCGACACTCAGCTCATGGGTGGCATGGACACTTTCTCGTCTGCCCCCACAAGCCTGTTGTGCCCGGCGCTGCAGTGGCCGCACGCCCAGCCAGCCGCTGTCACTGGCGAGAGTGCCGGTCGGTTCTTCCGTGGCCCAGAGGGCCACACCACGTAGCTTGTCCCCCTCTCTTGCTGCTGTGCTCATCGCTTGAAGCGACGGAAGCCGAATGGACGTTGTTTTTACTTTTTCTCTCCGGCTAAAGCTACGCCGTAATAGGGCCTGGCTTAGGTGAAATTGTGTCATGTGGCAGTAAATCGAGCACACATATTACCCTCGGCTGAGACGGCCCTTTTATACCATGGTTTCGCCCGGTCTTACGTTGATACATTGTAACGATAGACAGGTGATTCAACGAGGTCTGACCATGCAATCACCCATTACGGTATTATCTAGAAAGGTGCGTTCTCTTGACTACAGTGAACTAATTCGCTTACTTGGTTTGGGCCTGCGATGAGCTGCACTGGAGCTAACCTCGAACCACGTAGGAAACACAATTCATTTGAAAAACAGAACAGCGAAAAAATCGGAGCCGCCTGTAGCGCCGCCGTTAGATGGCGGAGCTTTGTAAGGCTGCTGGCGTCGAGCTGGAGGTTCTACTATACGAAATGGAGGGAATATTGCAACTCGGTTCTAGACGGCTTGGCACGCGGTTGTTTATGTTGAGTGCAGTCAGCCCGTCCGCCGTGACAACTGCAGCCAAAGCCAGTGTTCTTGCATTTATTCAACCCATTAACCTGCCGCAGTAATTCAGTGGCTAAGGCATTGTGGTGCTGAGCTCAAGGACGCGGATTCCCGGCCGGGGTGGCCGCTTTTCAGATGGCGGCGGAAAGCGAAAACGCCCGTATGTTTGACATTTCAGCGCCCATTAAATCTCCCAAGGTCGGTCGAAATTTACCCAGATCCCTCCGCTACGGCGCGACTCGTCACCTGTGCAGCGTCGGCGCATTAAACCACAAAAACTAACAATCAATCAATTCCAAAGCCTTTATTTCCAAAGCCGAACCTTCGATTGATCCTACCTATCATCACAAGACAAGAGTTACACTTTTTCCTCCTTCCACTTTCGCCGTTGTGTACTGTACGTATTTTTGCTGCCTTTCATGCGAGGGCTTCCGAAAAATCATTGGTCGAAATCATTGGGCGACAGGCACTGGGATTCATACCCAGCACCTTCACCAAGATGAGACGGGGAAGACGCGGTTAGAATTAGCTGTATTTACGCTATTTACACAATGGGGCAAATCACAGACATTTTAGCGCCTTCCGGGCGCCACACCGATCGTCGTCTTTCTCGTCCTCCGCGGTTGGCCTTATGCCATGCAGGGGGATTTCTCCTCATCATAGCAGTGGCTTGGCTTCACCCCTTCGCCAAGGAAGGCTGCACCGTAACAGCATTCAGCGTGGATTTAGATACGTGCACCTTCACACAATCTAGAGCCATCGAAAAGTCCTCAGGGGAACACGCTGGAGCTATGTCAGAAGCAAAGACCCCGATTCCTCAACACCTAAATGGATATTGAGGTCAAGAAGCCGACAACAGCCGTGTTTCGGGATTAAATACACCCCCGCTCTTCTTTTCGGTTGTTTGCTGCGATAAGCCACTTTTTCTCCTGTTGAGTGGCTGCGGCATCGGAAGGGAAGTGAAAGCGCACACTTGGCGTTTCGCCATATTTGGCGTGAAGCCATCGAAATAGGAATGTTAGTCGCCATGTTTTAACCAGAATGCTACTCGCCTTTGGAATACTCTTAAAGGGATTCCAAGAATTTTTCAAGACTTCCTTATGCTGCCTCAAAATGTCTCTACAGAGGAGAAACAAAACCCGCGTAAGGTCAAAGCACAATTTTCGGTTCCTCAGTAATTACGTAAAAGCCATGCCTTTTCTGCATAACCAGGCGCCATCTCGTGGCTCGCTTTTAACAGTCTCCTTACTCTCTACTCTCCTGGGCAACTGCTCACAGGAACCCTCCATTCAGCCTCTGTGACGTTGAGGCAGATATAGCTCCGAGTTCTGACGCTGACGGTCTGGGTTCAAGCCCTTGCAGATCTAATAATTTTGAGCAATTTTTATACTCATGAATACGTGTGCTACCATCAACCTTACAGTTTGTTTTCGTAAAATTGAGTGTGTTGGTTTCTTTTACCTTACTTTAGGTACGGGGCGCAGCTCATGACTATATATAATTGACGCTACTGTACGCGCCAAAATTTGGGGCATGAGCCCCACAAGGAAACAAAATGTCGCGTATCCAGCTAATTGATTGATTGATTATGAGGTTTAACGCAGCGATGCTACATAGGCGATCGGGCGCGCCGCAGTGGAGGGCTCAGAATCAATTTTGACCACCTGGGGATCTTTAACGTGCGCCGAAATGTCGAACACAAGGGCGTTTCCGCTTGTCTCCTACACCAGAAAGCGGCCGCCGTAACCAGGAACCGAACCCGCGTCCTCGCGTATTGAGCTGTTCGCAATTTAAGGGTGCAACTTCTTTCAGTTGACCGAACAGCCGCTGCCACCACCAGCCTTCGCAGCCACTACGCGGTCATAAGCCAACTTGCGTGGAAAATAAAGGGACTTCTCCCTTTCTCGTGTATATCTACGCCGTCCAAACATTGCCGCTATCCCCAGTGTGGTCGCGTGCAATGGAATGTGGCGCGCTGCAAAAACGAACCACAGAAAACGATGACGAAGAAGCGCTTGTGCCTATATATGCTTCAGTCGCTGCAATAAAAACTTCCTTGCAGTGTGGAACTGACTTGCGTCTCCATTTGGCAGGACGAAACAGTATGTAGTGCAGCTACATTACACCTTGTAAGAATTTTGGCAGATAATACATGCATTTTGTCCACTGATTTGAATGTATGCGGTCATCCGGAATAATTGAAGCACTACCAGAGGGCCAAGTACGCTTACTAAGAAGAATGCAATGTTGCTCCCGAGAACCCTCCTCCCAGATCATTTCTGTTCGTTATTTTGTTACTTTACGCTACGCTAAATTCTGTTTCGTATATTCTCACAGTTGCAGACTTTTTTGAAATACTAGGCGCTTTTCGTATAGGCAAATCCCCCTTGCGCGAGAACACGCCATTCTAGTTCGTGACACCACCACCTGCATCTTTCCAGAAGAAGAAGTGAAAAAGGAATGCGCGTTCACACCGGCTCAGGAGCTCGATCTGCCCAATTTTTCTCGTCGCCATGCTAGCCAACGATCCATCGTCCCCGTTTAACAACTATGGCAACGAAGTGGTAAGGTGTAGTTGACTCTCGGGTAATTAGGCCAAAGATTTTGTGCTCATATTGCGCGATGTACGATCTCACTCGAACCCGCCTTCATCCCCAGACAGGCGTTTATTTTTTTCTTAAAGGGTAGGGGAGTTGGAGGTAAAAAGGAAAGGCGTTTTACCCATGCAAACTAAGGTGCGCATGGTAGGGATATCGGCACAAAAAAAGCTATGAATTTGGAAGCGATACTTTCCGTCTCACTAATGGTGTCATTGTCCAAGCAAGTCGAACTGCAGGAAAGCCAACTTACAAAATGGGTTACCACAAAGAAAAAGGACCCCCCCCCCCCCGGAAAAAAAAAAACGTTTCCCATTTGTTGCTAACGAACCTGGGTCTATCGCATCTTAGGGCTGACGTCTATCCGATAGCGACATTCCTACACAGTCGAAGTCGCTTGCATTTTAAATGCAGAGCATTTCAGTAACTCACGCTGTCACCCGCGTTGACGTCCGTAGTCCGCACCGTCGTTGTCCCTACTATATAAAAAAGAAAATACTATCCGGCGCCAGGTTTCGATCCCTCGACCCTACGGGCAGAACGCAGTGTACATGGTACTCTACCCACTGCGCCAGAAAGCCGACACAGAATGGGACGCTACTAACGCGCCTTATATCGTTGACTCATTCAAATTACTGCTGACGAGCGCTCTCTCGTCAGCAGTTGCCACAAGTGCAACAACATTAACGTAACGCAAACTATTTAACGTCGTGCGCCCCCGGAAATGCTCTGCATTTGATCGTACCCCTCGCGAGGGGGATGTTTATACAGGAACTCCTACTTCTAGCGGACTCCTGGCGCCCTCTTTCTGCCATTGTAGAGACTATGAGGCGGTCTTCCAAGGGCGCCAAATTTGGATTCTACAAAATCGATTTTTCTGGTTTTGACCTTCCATTTTTTGGCTTTGACTCTGATTGAGGTTGCATGGGATCAAGCTTGGCGTTTTCGCCGTATTTCTCCCAATTAAGAAAATGAGTTCAATTTTTCCTACGACGACATGTATAACACTCTTTGCACAGTGCGGCACAGTTGATTGCGAAACCAGCTACCTGAGTTACGCGTGTAACGTTCGCGCAATGCCCAGCCAACAACGGCAGCACTCGACGAGACGGCCCGGCAGCACCTCTCCTCGCAACCGTTGCTGTCGACTGCCGAGGCCCCCCCGCGCAGACAATTGAGTCGCTGGCAGGCCTGGGCTATCTGGTACAAGAGACGCGTCAGGCCCCACGCCTGGCTGGCGTTACTGGCGTTGTACGCCACCTACTTGTGCTGTGCCATCTACATTTCATGGGCAAGTGCTCCGGACTGGTGCTCGGAGCCAAAGTTCATGACGGCGTCCACGCTCTTCCTGTGCTCCGTGTGGATCCTAGTCCGCCTGGCTCGGCTCGCAAAGCGCTTCTGTCAGGACCGACGGGCGAGGATCGACGAGCTGCTCATCACCGCCGCTGAGAAAGGATTGCAGAGGTGAGCTACATCCCGGTATCGGTTCCCGCAGGCCGATAAATCAGAGGCAAGAGCGACACAATTGCGTACGTGGCGCAGTCCAAGGGACTCCGCAACACTTACGATGAACGCTTTCACTCTGGAAGCATTGTAAGCGCTATACTTACCAACAGCACGGAGCCGCACTTCGTGATTTCGTCGTTGCAGCAGAACTATCCGCCTATCGTTTTTACAATTTTGTTTTTGTTTTTGCGACTTCGTCACTTTTTTTTTAAAGAGGTTATGGATTGCGTTTGCTGCTGCATCTGAAAGGCAGCGCCCAAAGCCGCTGCATTGCAGTAATGACATACTTCGAGCTCTCAAGTAATGCCAAGACTTGGGAAAGAGGGAAAAATCCTTTGAGCAGGCTTTCATGTTATCGATGTGCATAGAGCAGTAAGTTTTAGCTAAGGTACTATGTCAACCCCTATTTTAAATATTGGTGGTGTTTGTTGACTGCGTTCTGAAACATTTAAGATTAAGAAATAAATTTATAAAAGTGTTGCAGGGTCCCTACCGACCATGATGAGGGTTGGGGAATTTCATAAATGGACTCACACGACTTCAAGTGTCTAGCACAATTCTTTCACGCGGCTAGCCGGAATCTGCAGAATGGGTCGAGCAGTGGATCCAAGTTTTGAAAGTAATCATAAAATTGTAATGTTGATGGCTGATCCTTCCCAAAGCATAGCCAAAGTACGCAGCAAGCTGTCCCAAAAAGCTGCTATGAGTTCTTCATGGGAAAAATTTTCGCAAAAATGTTTCTCAATCACTTCTCATAAAACAGCAGTGCAGCAAAGTCATGATCTTTGATTTTATTGTTGAATTACAATGCAATGGGTAAATAGCAGAATGCAGTGATGGTCATTAGGCGCATAACTCACGGCGTTGCTTCTCTAATTTTGAGGTAGAGGATCACCACCCCTCTCCACGGCAGGGACACTTTCGCACCAACAGAGAACATAATAGATTTAGGACTTATAGCGGCACTGAAGTTATTTCTAAGCATTGCATGATTACTAGCGCAAATCGTACTTTGTAGTTTCTAGGCCATTTTTCCAACACTCTTGTTACGTGTAGGCGCTTTATACAGTTAAAACACCAAATCGAAACTGTTGCCCTCCTCTCTTCATCCTCCTTGTCAGTTTAATGTGGGGTTTCGTATGACGTCAAAACGATATCGCTTGGTTGACTACGCTGCAATGCTCGCCGACCGTCTGACAGAATCATTCGGACAAGCGTTAAGTCGGCCGGCCGCTGATGGGTCGTCGCAATTAACTCAGTTGAAACTAAGCCACGACGCGTTTGTGCCTGGAGGAATGTGCTTTTAATTTGTTAGTTTGTAGACTCTATCAAGCTCTAAGTTCCCGTCACTCCACACAACCGCATATGCGACGCTTCGCTGACTGGTACACAAGTAGAAAAATAAAAGGCCAATTGAAGGCGCGAGAAGAGTCAGTAAAGTTAGTATAGGTGCTAAGGAATTAAAATCAACCCACACATGTACCATACAGCATAAAACCAAAGTTCGGAAAATACTTCGTGCGCTGTGGAACCAGCACAGCGGTCAGATGCACGACCATATATTTGCAGTCGCTTTTCTGCCTAAAGAACGTAGTCGCTAGAGATGATATACTTGTACAAATTTGGGGGACGCGTACTGCACGAGCGCTATTCAACAAATGGTTTTTTTAAGATGCTTGGGATGCTCAAACTCAATAACAATGTAAACAGGCTATACATTATATACTTTATATTTGCGCTGCTGAGAGCGCTAGCGCGTGGCCGAGTGGCCTCGAGCAATAGGTACGTTGTTTTGCAATTCCCAAGTTAGAATTTCTGATAGCGCATGATTTTTTAAGTATATTTATTTGTTTTTTTGGCATTGTTTTCTATACTGAATTCGGTTTTTTTTTTTTTTGCGCTGCAACGTTCGTTGTTCCATGAGCGAGTTCGCAGAACGTGTGGAGACTGACACGGACGCGCTGGCGAGTTCTAGTTGGCGTGGTGTTGCCAGAACCACCGACTTCTTGCTGCACAGTCTCGAATCAGCCAACCCTTGGCCTTGTGCGAACATGCCTCTTACAATACAGGCGCGAGCCAAATCTCGAAAGGTGGGGGGAAAGGCGCATCGCATTTCAGCGCCTCCGTTGACGTGGAGGGCGTTCATCCACTGCGTACGCCTCGTCTAATGATTGTTAAGAATCCAAGCCGGGCTGTTAGGCTTATCTGACGCATTTTACAGCAGAGAACCTGGCAGAAGCGCGGTATACCGATTACTGAGGTATCGAGAATGCCCAGAGAGCGATAACGTCGGATGCCAAGCATGTTGTTTCAAAGAAACGAAACGAAAATTGGGTTGAATTCTAATCTCGGATATCGTCCAATCACCTGTTAGCACCTCACATGGGCGTCATTGCTTTAGTTGGTAAGGGGTAAATCACCTTAGGACCTTGCTTTATCCGTGGCTTGTCTCTGGGCGTCTGCGTACACAGTGTTGCCCATGCACGAGGAGCTTTGGATTGAATTGGATTAGATTGGATTTGGATTGGATTTGATTGGATTGAATTGGTTTGGATGGGAATTGTATATGCTGTACACACGCGTTATCACTCGTTTACATGCGCGAGAGGGCAATGCCACGGGTGATTTACGGTAAGAATGATCCCTATCCACTCCTCATGATTCACTTCGGGGAGATGCGTGAATTTTTTTTATAATGCCGCCTTATCGACGGGATAAACGATGAAGCGTGGTTTTTTTTTTGAGCCAGTCGACGCAGTGCAAGCAAAAACAGGAGCTGGAAAAATTCTCATCGGTTTTCCTCTAACATTGATCTCGTCTTCCGTCAATACATACAATAGGCAAGTGATACTTCTGCATAAGTGCTATTGCCGCCGTAAAAGAGGTGTGAAAGCACCACGGGTTGCCACAATGTCGCCCCCAATACTTGAAGAGAACAGTAAAATGAAATTGAAAGAAGTACACGAGATGTTACGTCCTGGGCGTTTATTCATTTTGGTCTCATCTTTTAAATGCGACGCATCTCTTTAACTCGCGTTGTCCCTCCATGCATGCATCCGGCGTCCATCCGCACGCCTCTCCCCCATTCTCCTCGCCACGCCAGCTGCATGGTAACGCCGCTCTCACCGCAGCGCCATCTTGCGTTAGCGCTCGCTCCCCTCGCCATGCCAGCTGTGCGTCAGCACGCGTAGCGCTCGGTTAACACATACGCATGCGCTACTCTCTCTCATTCCCCTCACCGTTAACGCGCGGTACATATAAACGCGATAACTGCGCCGCTCCGCTCAGTCGCTCCATCGCCGCCGCTCCGATGACATTTAATGACCACCGCTGATTTGAATGGAGACTAACAGGTCTGCTACCGCGATGGTCGGCGCAACCGTAACAAGCACGGCCCAGATGCGTCGCATCACCCCATGGTTTCCCCCCGCGGAAAGATGTGGTCAATTTTTTCCGACAGGCTATGCTCCACGTATGCAAGCCATGCGAAATTCCTGGATGCTATCATAGGTTTTAATGATACGGGTTGATAAAAAATGAAGTTTCACCCAACTTCAAACAAGCTTTTAACTGATAGGGCGTCTTGGCCCGCAGGATCGCCTGGTCGCTGGTCTACGCCGCTCTGGTAGCTTTTATCCTGTTCGACAGCTACCCGAACGTGCACCGCATCTGGTCCGCTGGAGGTGTTGTCGTCCTCGTCGTAATCTGCTACCTCTTTTCCTCTAACAGGCGCAAGGTAAGGTGTCACTGGTCGCCGGTTGGAAGCATCGTATAACCAAGAACAGTACAGGGCAGAGAGGTTTATGTCAGTAGAGAATATAGTCGCGGTATTGCTAGTTATGAAATCATCATGCGCTACAATTTCAACGCGAGTTCAGGGGTGTACTAGGGGAGCTTTAAGTGAGAACAAGAGAGCAGCACAGACCCGGGATCGGCCCGGGGTTCCAATCCGTGATCTTCAAATTTCGTCAGCCGTTCGCACTCGTACAAAGCGGGGTGGTGCTAGGTATTCTGGACGGTCGCTAGCAGCGGCGGCTTGAAGTATATCTGGTGCCTGCCAATCTTTAAAAGAGAGGGAGTACATCTGTTGGTTTCTTTCGATGAAGCTCAATAAGCACATCTGTTTTGTGATATCTATATTTGTGCATTTATTTATTTTGTCGTACAACGCCCCACGCAGATTGCGTGGCAGGTGGTGCTATCTGGCGTGTTGATGCAGTTCGTCCTGGGAGCTATCCTGGTACGGTCGAGTGCGGGCCGAGGCGTGGTGGAATGCCTCGGCGGGAAGCTGAAGACCATGATCAACTACTCGACGGTCGGAGCGGAGTTCACCTTCGGCTACGTAGCTACGGGGTCCATCAGGGAAAACCTCCCACGTCAGCCGCATGTCTTCGCTTTTTACGTGAGCGGCTATTGAACTACCTCTGCTGTAATACTCGGCCTGTGGACATTACGACTGAGTTTAAGGCTTGAGCTGATGCACTGAGTACAAACTCGATAAACTCGGGAGTCGCTAAAATTGCTAGAGTAGTGATCAAAACTGTGACAAAAAAGTGGGAGCATAAGTTCTATGCAAGGAAGCGTGGCCTTTGATACATTGACAATAGCCAGAAATGATGGTCTCAGTAACTCCTGAGGATAGGGACACTCACAATTCACGAACAAAAATTACCCAGCCGCCATGAAAAATCTTAAGTTTGAAGAAAATATTAGCCTATGCGTTAGGCCCAACGGACGTCCAGATACTTTGGCTTCGTGTACCTCGAGATTTTTTGCGTGTAAAGCCTTACGATCATCTAAACACTGTCCGTAGTTAAAGGCTTGCCACACATTGATATCTTTTAATAGTATTCGCTAAAAAGCATATTCGACGAAGTCTGCTTTTTCTAGATGCAGAAAATTCGTAATTATTTCTGTACGCGTTGCCATTGTTAACCAATGTAGCTCAAAATCAACAATGTGTTAACACCACATAAAGACACCATCCACAAAAATTTACAACCAAAAGCGTTCCGGCTTTTGTAAAACTAAAAAAAACTGACATCGCTCAAGAAAGATAAGAAGAAATATATTAGGGCTCCCGTACAAGAGCCGAAACGTCCCCGTTTTATAAAGTTACCTAGTTGGTGTCAATGTTTAATTGTTTTTCAATGTGTTCCCAGCAAGGCAGGTCTCCTTCCAGCTTTTTATTTTTACTGTCCGTGTCTGGTACTGCAGCTGATGTGCTAAGCATGAGAGACAGTACCGAGAACAGAAAAATTGGCCACACATCTGCTTTGCTTGCTAAAATTGACATCCGACGACGGTAAGACTTTCTTGCGCGTTCGTCTAAAAACGGCATCCCACGAATTACCCTTTCAGCGGAGAGGTCCGGACAAGCGCGTCAAGTCACCGCAGCGGGATTTCTAAAGGGTTGGATATTTCGCACTCATGAAGACGAGGTAAAGCACAGAGGATGCGACTGTCGAAAGATGGTCGTAGGGATATCAGTGTTCGCAGATCATATTAGTCGCCACCAAGGAGGTAAAAAAAAAATTTTTAACCTCCTTGGTCGCCACTCACTACACCGGTGCAGAGCTGCCGTATCACCAAAGGTTTCTCGTCGGTGGCTGTTTCTGCTGATGTCCTTTTATTGTGCTCTCGCATACCTCACAAATAGCCGACGTGGACGTGATGCGGGAAATGCAAGGGTTTCGATTTCTGTATTGGGTAGAAAACAAGGCATTGCGGCTGCATCATTGGAGAGACGAAGTACGCTCGGGGGAGGCGGCTGAGTCACCAACAGATGTTTAATCTTAGAACTGCAACGGGTATTCATTTTGCGCGGTCGAGTGCTTGACAACTTATGCTGCAATTTTCGCGCGTAATATCTTATATTTTATCGTGTGTCCAACTTCGCGCCATGAGTGAAATTCTGCCGAATGTCAACAAGCTGTCGATGGAACTGTGTGACTTGATGGCCGTAGCCAACGCAATGATGTCCAAGGCTTCGTTGAGCCGCTCCCTGAGCCGCCCTACAGTGACGTAATACGGGCAGGGGTGCCGTAATATCTGACTTACTAAACACGTAGTTATCAGAGTGTAGTTGCACGTTCAAGTGATGCGATCAAATCAAACTCGAGGCCCCCTGCTATTGGCCATTGATATTTCTTGACGGGAGTAAGGTTAGCGGCCGTCAATCCCCCAAATATTCAGTGGTGTGATACCGATATCACTTGGAAGTGGCGGGGGGTGACCACCACTGCTTCATAATTTTTTCTTTGTTTTTTCCTTAACTATTCCTGTGCAGTTTAAGATCAAATAGTTATCATTGCTAAGCGGTGTTTTGTAAAAATGAAATGAGCCAAAGTTTTATTTTATTACCGTGGCCCATTGAAGGGATGTAGAAAGGAGTCATGGCGGCGTTTTTGTTCGGTTAACCTGTCATAACCCGAAACCCACATGTTAGTTGTGACCCAGCAGTCACCCACTAGTGCCGGTGAGCAATTTCCATAAACCACTCGCAGATCATGTGTGCTACCATCTACTTCTCCTTTCTGCTGTCCCTGGCCGTCTACTACGGCTGGCTGCGGAAGGCCATCGTGTCCTCTGCCAATTGGCTGAGCTGGACCATGGGCGTGTCAGCCTGCGACGCCCTCTGCGTCGCCACCAACGTCGTCGCGGCGCAGGTATGGCCGTTATTCAATGGCGTGGAATGCATACAGGCAACCATGCGAGTGCGCCGCCATATCTGTGGCCAAGCGTCTGTTGCTAGGTGACGTTGTGCGCACGACCCCTCTTCTCCTCCATGCAACCATGTGAGTGCGCCGTCACTCGTTACGTCGGGCTCCGCGGGATGGCGGTACTTGTCCATGTCCGTGGCGCATCGGCCATGTCTGTGGCCGTTTCCAGTGTTGCCAAGCGAAGAAACTGACCGCTAAACTTTTCAACGAATACCATCTATACCACATACAAACGTTGTAGCGGGGTATTGCCCAGTACACTGGTAGCTGGATCTTAGCTGTGCAAAATAAACGATAGACTGAAAGCGGTATTTCTTAACAGAGGGGCTGTTGTAGGTCAAGAGTTTTCGTCCGTCTGCTGAAGGCAGTGCGTCACGCAGTCGTAGTTGCAGGTTGCCAGACCCAGCGGATGTCTTGCAGAAACCGGTTCCCCTACCCACCGATAGAGAGCGCAGTGGTCTGAAGGGGAGGCTTCTTCTCGTTCCCGCTAGGGGAGGGAGAAGGGAGGGAGCCTTCAACCGCTGACGTTTAGCTGTCGATTCCTTTGCGCGAACCGTACAATATGCGAGGCGAAGGCGCTGCCGGTCTCGGCAGAGCGCCCGTTGACGTTCAAGGCGACAAAAGTGAAGCACAGCTCTGCCTTTGCAGCAGATATACTCGGTGGAACTGGGTTTAGTTTTTTTTATCAACCTACACCTGGGACTTACCTACCTGGGACCTACCAACATACACTCGGATCAACCTACACCTGCAACTTCCCCTGTTCGTTTATATTTAATTGGATGTAATCCTGCCATGGCTTTGGTGGTGCGGGGGTTGTTCTCCACTTCTTTGTAGCGAGAGCTACAATGGCCGTATTCTCGCCGTTTCGTTGTGACCGGTGGCCGCACCTCTGTTCCCTAGCTGGCAGCAGTTCCTAGTGAACCTCCGGCGGCTAGGGAAGCTAGCGATTCCCTAGCCGCCGCAGCTGGCAGAGCCGCTCGCCGCGCGAAAAAATACACCAATAAAAAATAAAAATTAAAATTAAAAATTAAAAATTAGGAATAGAGAAGTTAAAAATAAAAATAACAATAAAAAGTCATAAAAATAGAAAAAAATCGTAAGTATGGAAGGGGCGGCGCGGTGGGATTCGTCGTCAGGCTTCGCCGTTGGGACGAAACCAAGAGGAAGCAACGAGCCGAGGACACGGATGAAGAACGAGCCGCACGCCTCGAGAGACTTAGTAACCGTACCGAGAAGCAAGATATGCAATAAAACCGCCGCATTGGCTCAGTGGCTAAGGCGTTGCGCTGCTGAGCACGAGGTCGCGGGTTCGATTCCCGGCCAATGCGGCCGCTTTTCTGATAAAGGCGAAAAGCAAAAAACCCCATGTGTTCGAGATTTCGGCGCACGTTAAAGATCCCCAGGTGGTCAAAATTAATCCGGAGCCCTCCACTACGGCACGCCTCATCACCTGCGTTGAGTCGGCGCGTTAAACCGTATACAATCATCAAGCTAAGCAAAAACACTAACCGTACCTTCCGCTACCCACACCCAGGCATAACTGAGTTAAGCCAGAGCCAATTTTTTTTTTTTTCTTTTGGGAGGGGGGGGGGACACGAAAATGAATATGAATTGGGATGCGGGGCGCAGCGTTGATAAGGAGTCATAGTAGAACTAGCGGAGTCTTAACCTGTTTCCGGTGTTCTGCACATGGTTTGTTTGTGTTTATTCAGCCACTGAATGGAAAAAAAGAAGTGCGACTATCATGCGATGCAACCACAAGTGACAGTTCTGCTCTAGGATATAATAAAGCGAAAACTTGCTAAAAAGGCCGTCTGCTGATGCGCATGGCTAGGCCGACCCATTCGACCTGGCGAATGTGAGTAGAGAATACCCTGCCTGTCGTTTGTTATCGGCCACGTCGGTCATGAGAGTGAACGCTGATTGCCGTGTGAGGTTAGCGGGTCGTATACGTTCTCTCAAACACTGATGCACGCTTCATTAGCAGGGACCATTTCGGAATGAAAGAGGGTGATGGAAGGTTATGTTCATTCTCCAACAAGAAAGGACGTTGCCGGCTTTGTTCCAGCACTGGCTTTTCCACAGAGCGTGTTTCCTGAAGACGCCATAACGTCATGACTGATAACTTTATGACTCACCAACTTGCAGCTTCACCACACATGGGTAGTATCACAGCACGTGTGCTCGTACCCATGCGAAATCATTCGCCTGTGTTGTTGTACATGCATGCTACTCTCGGCATGTCGACTGAATTTACAATTTCAGCCTTCGAACCCAAGCGTGTAAGTGTAGATTTGGATAACGGGGGTTCAATGCGACCAAGCTACACATGGGCTATGAGGCGTCCATGAGTG
This sequence comes from Haemaphysalis longicornis, assembly GCF_048455015.1. Lineage (NCBI taxonomy): Eukaryota > Metazoa > Arthropoda > Arachnida > Ixodida > Ixodidae > Haemaphysalis > Haemaphysalis longicornis. The sequence continues at coordinate 150,567,408 of NW_027526445.1, read as the reverse complement.
GAGGGCTCCGGATTAAGGGCGGCCGTTTAACTGCTTTCGCATAACCGGGGTGGTGTGACGTGGGACTTCGCAGAACGAGCTTCCGGGGATCCTGCGCACCTACGTGGCTGACATGACGCTGTCCGAGCTGCACACGGCCATGGCCTCGGGTTTCGGAAGCATCTCGACGGCCGTGTTCGCGGCGCTAATCCACTACGGGGTGCGTACGCGCGCAATACCATGACTTCTTTCAGGCTACTCTGCCACCTGGAATTTCAAGAGCGCTCAGGTGAAAAGAAGAATCTCTAAGGCTTTGTCGTGTTTTGTCTAAAGAAGTGATGTAACATTGTAACCCGCATGCAGGTGCCCAAAGAACAGCCGAACCTCCCTTTCTCACACTAAAGCTGTCTAATTACCGCATACGATACCGACTTAGTAACGTTGCGAACGCGGGCGCCAGCCGGTTCCCGCCGCAAGTGCTCTTCCTGGTACTTGACTACCGGCGGAAAAAAGTTGCTATGATAGCGAAACGCATTCAAACTGTACAGCCGTTGGTTTCAATCTCCATAGCGAAAGTTCTTTTTTCCAGCCACTTCAGATCTCCGTATATTTCATTTTTACTTTATTTATAGAACGTTCTCTTTAGCGACTAAAAGATGACAAATCTTGGTACTGAGGGAAAGTCAAGTTTCATTGCTGATTCCACACAGAAAAACTTCACGCATTCAAAGCAAAACGGTGCTGCTGCACCTTCTTGGCGTGCATAATGCCGTGAATGATTGCTTCCGATAAGCCACACGCATTACATGCGCTGATTTTCATAGGCAGAAAATTGAGTTTTCGATGAACTTTCAGCTGGATATACAATCACCAAGGTTACCTGGGGCTCTGTTTTATATTTTTCTCGGAAACGTAGATACTTTTGAGATGTGTTGCGTCCTGAAAATTGTGTGCGGTATTCGACCGGGTTACTCAGCGCTTAGAGACTTCCAACGTGGTATCCACTCTGCAGCCTTAATTTACAACCTGACAAATAGTACATTATGAAAGAAGTGAACTTGTACATTAGAAAAGAAGTGAAGTGAAGTGAAAACACTACTAGAATACTAGAAGAAGTGAAAACTACTAGAAAACTACTAGAAGTGAAAACTACTAGAATACTAGAAGAAGGGAAAACAATGGCGAGTGTTTTTGGGCACGCCTTTTAGCACCTATCGGGATACGCGCTCGAAGCGAGCAAATAAAGCGACGAATAGGCCGGTTCGCTAGTGCCGATATTTTGCCATGAAACTTGCTTTATGAATTGAGCTCCCTTTTATAACTGACATTAGCTTCAATCACCGCTGTTGTAACCATCACTCCCAATGTACCCAAAACCCTCATTTGTCCCCGCTTTTTATGAGCCCTTGAGAATAGCTGCGTTTTAGACAGGAGGTTGCACGCTGCTTTGATATCTGATAAGTATTACCTCTGTTATTGCACTTTCAGGTGGACGTCTCAGCGCTCATTACGGCGTGCGTCCTCTCGGCGCCTGCCGTCCTGGTCACATCGAAGCTGCTGCTGCCAGAGACACAGAAGCCCGAGAGCGCCTTCCTACGCTTCATCAGGCTCGAGGGGTGAGCGCGCGCTGCCTCGGTCGACAGAGTTTGGCGCGCGCTAAAGTGGCGTACACAGGATTTCATTCTGCGCAGGTGGGAGGAGGGGGGGGGGGGGGGGCGGGACAGGCTGCTTTAACAAGGGGAAGTCAAAGCATGAAAGGGGATTAAAGTAAAAAAGGAACAAGCAAGCAGGAGAAAAAAAAAGACAAACTAAAATTTACACAGATTAAATGTACAAATACGTTTAGATGAAGTCGTACTCCACATAACTGTCCTTAAATTTCCTATGTTTTGTTCAGTTTTCCTTGACTGGAAATGCAAAATGAAGTATTGTTACGGGAGACCATACATCGAAGCAGCATGGGGTTGGTGCATAGCCTTTGCGCACAGAAACAATTACCGGTAGGCATTTTTTTTTTACAGGCAGAAAGTTTCTAGCGTTTCGTCACCCTCGCCCTTACCCCCGTCCTCTCGGCGCACGCTTTATCCTACGGCTTAACTACAGTTGTAAGAATAAAGTTTCCGCAGTGTGTACGGGACAGGAGAATTGGAGAAAACAGTTCAACAGGTATCAATGCCTACGCGTTCACTTCGCCACCTAATTTCTCGGTCGTTCTACACTACCAAAGTAGGTGCCAAACACACTCGTTGAGCTCTTCGCGACAGGATCATAAACAGCTCACCTATTTGCATTAGTAAATACGCCCACGTAGCTTCCGTCGCTCTCCAATTCGCTGTGACCTGGGTCCCACTATACACTATGAAATGATATAAAACAGTCTAAGCGGAACCACGGATAATTATACAGAGGTTACGGATACTCCATCACAATAACGGCCATGAATTTCGGAAATTCTTTTGCCTCACTAGGGTTTAAAGCCATGCATCGAGTCACCTGAAGATAGTTACAACTGCTCTCCGGGACCCCTCCCGTAATTTAAGCGTTCCCTCATTTCCCTTTTCACATTACTACCGGCTGACAGAAACTACAGTTCCCGTATACGCTACCCAAGAGGATCACAGTTGCGCGTCCATCCGCCATCTTCGGCTCGAAATGCCTGGGGGAAAGCCGTAGTGCTGCTGGTGGGAATGACGGGGAGGTGTCGACACGGCGATGATGTGCCGGCTGGGGCGGCAGCGGTGCTGATCGGTGGTGTCCTCTGATCTGCGTATAAGTTTCGACCATTTTGTGCAGCACTGAAAGCGGACTTTCCCATTGTAGTGAACTGGACGCATGGCGGTTGGTGGTAATGAGACGCGCAACTCCGCTCCCGTAGGGAGCTGGCGTTTGACTGTGCGCACGAGCACACGCATGCTCCGGCCGTTACCCAATGCCTCAGATTCCAATACTAGTGTTTTCTCTCCTGCGGTAACTTTGCGGCTGGAGTTTATTTGTTAGCACTGTTAAACCTTAACAGCATTCCCCGCACGTTCTGTGATAGTCAGGGTGAAAAAGTATCGGAAATAATTATAACCTTATCCGTTGTTAGAGTGGTTCACAGTTGATGAAATGATTCTTCATATTCATGGTTCACCAAGTTGACAGCTTACATTCTTCATTCTTCCGGCAGTCCGTTACTTTTCGGTGTCAATTTCGTTATCAGCAAACCTACGATATTGTGCGAAGCACAAGCAATTTCTATTGAAAAGGTTTTTTTTTTGGTTTCCTTGCGGACAAACATTTCCAATACATCGCATCATAATGTTCATTTTTGCTAAAAATTCACTTTTCTGTGAATGAGATAGCTTAGATTCGATAGTGAACTACACTTGCGCTTCATTCCAACTCATGAAGGGTATAGTTTGTCATCCATGCTTGAAAGGTCCACTAATGCCAAGGAATCAGGGTCAATAAAGGGGTCCCGTAATAGAGGGAGTGCAAGCTCACAGAAATGGTCATTCCCATCACCGTAATACTCACAATAACGAAATCTGGCTTGCAATTCTCCTATATCAGTGCCGGTGGTTTTAAGGGCTTGTGCATTAACGTACAAACCCAGTTTTATTTTAAAAAAATCCGGTCGCTAGTCAGCAATGTATGCAACTAGGTAAGACGCCGTTACTAATTAACAAATTATTCACGCGCAGCCAGGAGCGTCATCCGCTGGAGGCCGCTCTGTCGGCAATGCGGAACAACATGCGTGTGATGGTCATCGTGTGCGCCAATCTGATCGGATTCCTCTCCTTCTTGGACATCGTTAACTTGTCACTGCAGCAGGCCATGACAGCGCTTCACTGGCAGCCAGTCGACGTCCAGGTAAAAGGCACTCTCGCTATTTGGGCAACTAGGTAAAGATATGTGTTTTTAGGAGACGGCTTAGAGCAACATATCTTATGAACCAGCTCCATCGGCATATCCTGCGTGTTCTGCGAATGGTAACGAGACGCCGTATGGCCTGCGTAGACGTTTGACTAATAGTGGAGGCTCTTATATAGACTAGAGAGTGAAATACAATCCTTGCAGACCGTTTCGCGTGTTTGCCGATAGTTGTGTTGTTATGTAGCCATACCAGACTAGCTAGTTTTGGCCTTCCTTTGGAAGAGCAGAACCAACCCGGTACACTTCGTTATCCAATCTTAATCAAAAATATGTCTGATGAATCATTGCATATGGACTTGAACCGACAAGAGTATAATGCCAGCCGGTGCCAAGGCAAGCAAGAAAAAAAACATGCCTACACCCAACACGAAGCGCAAAATACTTTATTTAAATCACGCTGAAATATGAGCGGGCAACGTTACTAGGATTAACTCAATTTCGTCGTTGCAAAAAGAACGCATACAACGTAAAAAAGAGTAAAGGCTGCCAGACAAGTTACAGGTCAAGTGCAGACGCATAATTTATGCGGAAAAAGTGAGAAACAAATGGCAAGGGAAAAACCACGTCTGATTTGGCAAGGCATTGAACCAGACTAACGTGCTACGGCGAGTAAGTAGCATCGAGAACAGCCATTTTTTACAGCGGTCACAATGACATGGCGAGTACTCGCGTGTCTTGTGCAATGACGAACATTCCTTCGACTAAACGGCTACCGCCAAACATCGTGTGATACAGCGGCCTCAACTGATTAGTGCACGTCATCACAGTGCGGTGACAAAACAGCCCACCAACAAACAAATTAACTTGAAAGCTGAGCGCACATCAAAAATGACTGCAGAGGCAAATGCGGGCCATCTTGAAAGGCTTACAAATACTTTAGAAGTATACAATATTACTTATGAGTTCCATACGCTCGTTCTTCCTACTTTTCTGTGCCGGCGCCCTCAGAAACAATTGCCGGAGCTTGCACTAAGTCGCGCAAGGCTTGAACCACAGCGAAGCTGGGGGATTTTTTATACGTAAGGACTGGAGGACACACCGCCACGCGTTGCATTAGGTTTGAAATTGTTTGTTTACGTGTTCCGTCATCGCTTTTCACTGTCGTATTAGTAGTCATCGTCATATCCATCTGTATCGTCGTCTTCCTCATGCATGACTGGCGGTCCCGGGTCATTTTATCCGCAGGCTTTCACAGTTCTCCCAAAGTGGTACGCTTCAGTACGCTCTAGAATCGGCGGCTACCGGCTTGGCGAACTGGGCGCCTGTAGTGCGGGCTGTCTTGTGCTTTCATCCTTAAGACGGGGACGCACGTGGACGGTTTTATTGGTATTTTTTGCCAGCGCCACGCGGAAGCCTGGACGACGCCGGGCGCTCTGCGTGAGACGCCTGCTCACGTGCGCGGTAAAGGGCGGCAGCAACGGTTACCCGGGGTTTTCTGATGACGCCGCACTTATTGCGGTCCCCACCAACAGCTCGACTGTAAAAAGTTCGGGGCTTCATTGCCACTCGACAACACCCTTTATGCCCGTGCCAAGTTCGGCGCATTATAGACGAGACATGATGGATGGATGGAATAAACTTTATTTAAGACGAGCTTTAGGTGCTGATGTTAGGGGCACGTTCCCTGTGGGGGGTCTTCTTTAGTCCGGAAAATTCAGGGCCCGTTTGCCCGAACGCGATAAGTATAGGAATAAGTTCCAAACTACAACTTCAGCGCTGTCTAGGTAATAAGTCGTGTGCCCGAAACTGATACAAACGCTCGGTTAAGGTAGCGTTTCCCTAGGGTTTTCTGCCAACCGGCTTATTTTTCGTGGCCGACTTCGACTTATTGGCGTCTTATTTGTAAGCGAGAACTTAATCGGGCTTATGCGTACGGGCAAACGTGCCCAGGTCCTCCCTGGCTGCTCTTGCTCTTCGTACCAGGTCTCGCTGGTCGTAGAGGTCTGAGCTGGTCAGCCGGGCCGCCCACTGCTCGTAGGTGGGGTTTGGGGTTTGTGGGGAGGCTAGGGGTTTGTGAGCACTCCCATACCATCTGGTATAGTGTGCTGGGCTGGGTGCAGAATTTGCAGGTTCCGGGATAGAGGGTGGGGTGGATTGCGTGTAGAATGGTGCCATGCGGGTATGAGTTTGTAATTGGCGCATAGTATTGGCTTCGGTGCGGGTCAGTTCGGGGTGAGGCGCAGGGAAACTTCTGTGCTCGTGGCGGTAGTGAGCCAAGATGTCTGTGTAGTTTAACAGCGGCTCAGGTCTTGGAGCATTGCCCTCTTGAGAAATGGCCCAGAGTGTATGTGCGCGGGCCGCTGCGTGCACCGCTTCATTTCCCTCGAGGGACTCGTGTCCGGGGGTCCAGACAAGTTGGATTTGCGGTAGCGTCTCCGCAGAGCGTATGATGTTAAGCGCGGAGGGACATATTCGGCCAATAGTGCAGTTTCTGCATGCTGCTTGGGAATCTGTAATTATCGTGAGGAATTCCTCCTCATCCTGGTGGGAGGCAGTAGTTGCGGCCAATGCGATGGCTAGTTCTTCAGCAGTTTCTGTGCTTGTAGTGCCAATCGTTGCTGCTGTTAGTTCTGTTCCATGGGAGTCAATTACACTGATTGCATGAGCCGGTTTGTGAGAAATAAAATTTACGAGGCCACCTAAACACGACTAATGATTAGGTGGACGTGAACTAATGTGCGTGCAATCCCCGAACGTGTACACTAATCACGAACAAAGTTTCCACTTGGCGCCGTTTAACTTCACCGCCTGTAGGCAGGCACGTATCTCACTCCCACTTGTACCCACTCGGTCACTGCGTTCTGGAACTGCCCCCTCTAAAGTGGGGGTATAATTTTTGTGCAGATCATGGAATCCCATATACGAGTGCCCTTTTTCCGAGTGTGAAACGAGCAGAATAAAGCGGAAGAGGCTTGTCGCGCCGTCTCTTCTGGTAGGTTTGGCAGGTCCGGATGCTTTGAAAGGGGAAACTCGTGAAGAGGAGGTACAACGTTAAAACACTGCCTTAATTCGAAGATAACCGCGCGCGGTTCATCTATTCGCAATAGGTTATATTCAATTTGATTTTCCCGCGTTCTTACTTTTGCGTTCTATCTACTGAGATTGCTCGTACGAACGTGTTTCGGTGCTTAGACTGATGCCGGACAATGGCGCTCCTATTGCAATTCATGTGCGCAACCGTCAGTCCGATCCACGTAAATGGTGGTTTTACAATCGAGTAATTTGAAAAGCTTCATCTCCTGTACAAGGGATGCGGGGAATTTTGTTTGTGTTTCCTTTGCACCCACGGATTCCGTTTGCTGCGGAGCATTTCACTTTTGTTTTATCAGCCAGTTACGTCAAGGCGGAGAGGACTGTCGTGATGCGTGCACACGCACAGATTTTCTTCCCGTTATAGATTTCCTTCAGGTTATGGTTACAGCCTATAGTTTGTAAAGAACCATTGCGATCTTGTATGAGAGGATACTTTTTGCTGGGCCAATGTTCATTCAATGCAGTCTTTTAATCTTATTACTGTCGCGCGGAATCTTTTGGACTAGCGTCCTAAAATGCCAGGATTGACTGGTTGCCGCACGGTTGAGCTACTGTACCTGTTCATTGGCCCAGCCACCAGCCCGTTCCGCGTATCGTATTTCAATTGAACTGTATACCACCTTTAACGTGAAAACACCCCCTTAATTGTAACAAATACGTTCCCGGGGAAGCGCCAGGTTAGCCTTTTCTGCCCAGAAGAAAACTATGGGTGGACCAAAAATAATCACAAACATACCGTTTGTTAAGCAGACGTAGAATGCAGATGACCAGAGTACTCTCTCGTAGAAAACGGTAAGTGGGATGCCCTCGCGGCTGCATTAGCGATACTTCTCGATGATGAAAGCGGATGCCTCGGCGCAAACACCGAGACTGTTTTCTCGCCTCTCATTGGAGCACACTCACCTGAAAGCACACATTTTTGAGCTACATTGAAGGAACAAAAAGAGGCTCACCAGAGACGTAACACTCGCAGAGCAAATAGTGCATTTTGTCCAGTAGTGCATTTTGTCACTACACGCCCCGCATTCGTCGTTCTTACCAGTGAAGAAGTATATAAGCTCGTGAGACGGTGTGCTGTACTATTTGTTGTTGCTCATCTCTTTTAATACTAATTCTCCGCGTATATAGTGCACATATTTGCACTGCTTCTGCAGTAAACGTTGTTGGAAGTTGGCGCTCGTGTTCTCATATTCCTCTCATTCCTTCTCTGGTTTCTGGACTGTCATTTCAAAGTATTGACCCCGACACTATCCCTGTCCGCTTCTTGGCGCAGAACAGACTGCCGTACGGCATCACAGACCATTTGGGACTTTGGTGCAGACGGCACACTGTCTCACTGGCTAAAAAGTTGTGCTGCTCATCCCTTGCACGCGGGTTAGGTCCCGGCCTTGGACGCAATTTCTCCGGTGGAGACGAAAACCGAAATTGCCCGTGTGTCGCTGTTTCAGCGAACGTTAAATGCCCCCAGGTGGCCTGAATCATTCCACTACGGCGTACCTCGTGTTGCAGCCGTACTCAAGTTGCCACTTGAAATTACCGTACAATAAAAACGTCGGCCGTACTGACAAAGTCATAAATAGGGTAATATTGCACAAATGGGAATAACGCTATTGTCAAGCAAGCAAAATAGTGAGAGACAAGCGCGATGCATGACAAATGGCTTCACCAAAATGGAAACAAACGATCCGCACATGTAACAAGGTGATTTCGGACAGTGTATCTCCTCCTGGCGATCAATCACGCATACGTAGGCAGGATAATGAGTAGAGAACAGCTGATTGTTATATTATTTATTGCTTAGCAAGGAAGAGACACGTATCATAGACGCCAGGAAAAGCGCAAAAGCGAGCGACGTTCATTCGTTCATAAACTACATGCCCAATAATCAGCATGCCAAATAGTCTGTCAGTACAGCCACTTTCAAAAAATGTGATTTCTAGTAGCTATTTTCGTTGCCACGGGACGCAAGAGTCGTACGCATGTTTCGTACAACGTCAGGGCCTAAAGGTCGAGGACCCTAACACATAGCCTCTAAAAAGAACATGTACACAGAAGCACATGGCATTGGAACACGCGGAATGTAATTTCGCCTTTCTATGTATTTAAAAAAAGTCAGAGGGCGAACACAAGAAAGTAAAAGAAAAGTGAGAGAATTCAGAAATTCTGCTTCTGGACCCTAAAGAATGCGGGAGCATCTCGCGCTTCTCCTTTCTAAAACTCAGGCCCTTCTAGATGCGCACGCCTCCTCCGGCTTCAGGAGCCCTGAAGCGCGGTTTTTCGCAAGTCCATCGTGCACTGGGCCATCTTTACTTAGCGTTAAAGGAAATGACTCACGGGCTGAAAAGAGAAAAGCTTTGTCGTGCCGACTGTACATGGCGTCCTTCTGGTTATTTTTTTTATTTTTATTTTCTTGATCAGTATTACACAATATCTGATCGTCGTGATAAGAGCTAATGGTTTGGTGGCGTAACAGGGCAGTTTTGGAGAAAAAATTGCTTTTGTAGTCAACTGACAGAAACAAGGTTATTCACTTGCTCTGTTCCCCAGGATGACTTCGAGGAAATCAATTTTGGATGGCTTGAAGTGCCTAGGCAACAGCGGCGACTAAACAGCGCTGTGATCAATGTGACCGTGCTAATTAATTGCATTTTTGCTGATGGAGGCAATCGTGTGCGTTGATGCTATAGGTTTGAAGGAATTAGCTGATGTTTTTTTTTATAATGCCGTATGCTTGAATAATCACTGCGGCAATAAAAATACAACTTTGAATGATTTGTTTATAAATAGGTTACGCTAAGTTTACTGGTTCGGTAAACGTTTGTGTGGCCACCTCAGTTGGTCATGTTTACTTTTTCCGCCTAAAGAGACCCTGAAGGCTGGAACACTTTTAAAATATTTTGAAATCCACAATCTTTGGAGACCATAGTCGACCAACACACAGAGTAGCCATAATAAGGGGTCGCAAAGTACCTCCGCCACAAATTACTCTTACATGCCAATCATATAACTTAGAAACTTGCTCAACGAGTTGTTCTCTCTTTCCAGGTTTCGGATATCTTAGACCACAGAAATTACGTCATTACAGTAGTTTTGGGGCTATTGGCAGGCTTTTGTTCAGTTGCAGCAATGAACGCATTCAACAGCCACCCAAAAAGAAAAGCACAAAAGCAAAGCAGAAACGGAAAGCGAATCTGCTGCAACGAGCAACACGCAGTGTCGCTTCGCGTTGGCAATAACTATAGCTTTCGCAGTGCTTCCAGGCGCGAAGGAAATAGTGAAAGCCTTCATCGCAAGTATTGCAGAGTCTTTTTAACCGGTCAGCGCTGTGATTCACTGATGCGCCTCTATTGCGTGCGCAGTGGCTGGTGGGCCGCTTGTTCCTGCCCATGTCACTGATCGTGGGCGTGCCAGACGTGGACCGTGGCGCTGTATCTCAGCTGATTGGTCTCAAGACGTACGTGAACGAGATGGTCGCCTACCTGGAGCTCAAGAAGTACTCCGAAACAGGGCTCATCTCGGTACGCTTTCTCTTTGAATGCGGGTACCGTACCTGGTATATATGTTGGCAACCGCAAGAAATATTTGCGCCAATTTGAGATAAAATATATTTGTCAGATCAGTTGGGTGTGTTCGCGTGGCTTGGATGGGAAACCTTATGGCACCTGTTTACATGAAGCACCTACTGTAATTCAACCGTGTTGGCATACTTGCGTTGGTTTCCGCGCTTATACGATGCAAGAACTTGCGTGCACTTGCCATCAGAACAACTTTGATTTAGGGACCTAGTGCGTGTCATTCTGAGAGCTCCGGCGAACACCGGGTGCAGTGTAGGCTGTGAAATTGTTTCCCTAAATTACAGCGCCCCACCGCAAGTTTCACCACAACTCTAAGAATCCTTACTTGCCAATATAAAAGCAGGAGCTATGCCTAAATAGAGGTTCTACTTTAAGAGAATTTTGTCTGTCTTTTATCTGCATCAACATTAAAGATCCCTGTAGAGAGGATGTAGCAACATTGCGCACCGTTCCAGGGGAACCATTTCTTGCAAATATCTCTTCTAAATCTTATTAATGATATACACATGTCTTTAAAACCCCGTCTTCCATTCTTCGAATAGAATACCTTTGTTAACGCCCCTACAACGCCAAAGACTGCTGGGCTGTGCGTGTGCTTTCTGATGCACGTCCAGTCAATGGACACCTTCCAACAGCGCTTTCACTCCCGCGTGCTCCCACAGAAAATTATTCTGAAAGAATTTATCCCCCCATACCCAGGCTAAAACTTCCACTGCCCTTCTTTTCGCAGGAGCGGTCCGCATCCATCGCGACGTTTGCACTGGCTGGCTTTTCGAACCTCAGCTCATTAGGCATCCAGCTGGCCGCCTGGTCTGTCTGGAGTCAGGAGCGCCTACGGCACCACCCGACACTCGGTCTCCGAGCTCTTGTCGCCGGCATCCTCGGCGACGTCATGACTGCATGCGTGGCCGGTGAGGGTGTACTCTTTCGCACATGCCTTCTTATATGGCGCATTTGCTCAGTAAAGATGCTAACGTCTGTCAGTGGCACATAGGTGGGCCAATACACATTGTTAGCTGTTAGTCTGTACGGAGCCGCTTTAGGCAAGCAAGACCATTATCTTAACACTTTTGTGTTTGGGCTGGAGGTTGGACAGTATCGGCCGAGGTGTTAAAATCTTCTTGAGTCGACGGTAATGAGAGTTCAATGTACGCCATGTGTATTCAAAGCAGAAGTGACTCTACCATTGGACCAAAATCAAATGTAATGCACGAACGCAAACCAGGGTGTCGAACCGGAATTTTTTCGGGTTCGGTTCGGGTTCGGGTTCAAGCCTTTCGGGTTCGGTTCGGGTTCAGTTCCGGCGCACCATTCCGTTCCGGTTCGAACCGGTTCGAACCGGTTCAAACGGGTTCGAACGGGTTCGGAGAAAAAAAAAAAAAAAACAGGCGTGTTTTTTTTCTGTCAATTTTTTTTTTGTGTTCGGTTTTCGTTTCCTTGTCAGGTTTCCTTGTCAAAAACGAAGCCATATTGTAGATTTTTTGTGGAAGTGTTATGTTTTGGCCAAAAATAAGCAACCCTGCAACACTTTTTTCAACTTTGTTCGAAATCTTGAATGCTTGCAGAAAGTAGCCAACCAACACATCCAGTACTTACATCAGGGAGTCGGAAAGTCCCTCAGACAAAAAGTACTGCTCTGTCCCCATCAGATAAATTACAAACTTGTTTGAAATATTTTTCTCTCTTCCCCATCTTTGCGTTCTTCTACCGCTGGAATGACGTCATTACAGCGATGTAGCGGCTATTTGCCGGCTTTCCTTAAGTTGCGACATTAAAATGAAACCACAAAAGCGAAGCAGGAACGGAAGGCGTATCTGCTGGGGCGAGCAAATCCCGCACTGCTCCTCTGTGCTGGCAATAGCTATAACTTTTGCAGTGCTTTCCAGATGCGAAGATAAGAGCGAGAGCGTTGATCTAAAGTGTTGAAGAGTTCATTTAACTGTAAAATGTACTGCAAAATGTTTTCTATAGTAGGTCCACGATTAAAACATTAACTGAAGCGAAATGAAAAATGTGCTCGGACCGATATGACTGCGTATTTGTATGAATTTGAAAGCCCTGCTTTTTATGGCCGCAAGTTTATTTTTATTGGTTTATTTTTATTGATTTAGTTTCTTTTATTTTTATAATTTAATTTAATTTATTCTTGGATCATAACACCTCAGTTTTATACCCCGCAGTTGTTTTCTTGAGGAAGAAATTGACGGACGATTACGACACTCGCTAATGCAAAATTTGAGTGCAGCGCGAACTGTATTCTCGGCGACGGCGCATAGATGCTGTGCCTCAGGAAGTGATCGCGTCATCAGCTAATGCACGATGGCGCACGGCATACTCTGTCGCTATCTCGTAAGGGGTCACCACTGTGAAGCACGTCTCGCACGGTCACGGAATTATGCCCTCCCCCATACACTTTCGTCATACTTGCAACCTCCATTTTCCTGCTAGCTCTATCTTCGGTGGGCGTCTTCGTTGTCTCGGTTACAACGAGTCCAACGCTGAGGGACTACGCGAAACCACAGGAGCGAGTGCTTAAGGGCTGCGCTCTAACGCATGGCTCTACGTAGCCGCTGTGCAGCCGTGTGATCCACTCCCTTCGCCGACAAGTGACGGGCCGCACATCGTCTCCAAATAATGCGTTCTCGCCACAGTCTTCTGAAAGGCAAACAGGTAGCCTCCTGACCAGTGGGCAGCACACGGGTGCCTCCGACGCCTCCCCGTCGGTGCATCTTCGCCAGAATCTTCTGGTAATGGGCAGCCTCCCTGCAGACTACCTATTGCCCCGTCCTACTAAGCAGACGACCCGTCCGTCCACAATCGTTTTAATGCGTACCATTCTTTGCGACAGTAAGGACAGTGTAACCCCCTTCATTTCCACAAACATACCGATTTCGCGGGAGTTCCACCTGTAATCGCTATAATAGCGTAAATGGAGATAACTGGTCGCACAAAATTTCTGAAAAACTAAAAAAAAAGTAATCACCGAAACTGGCAAACCGTGTGACACCCTGCATATCCACAATAATGAGGATTTCGGGAAATTTCCACCTCTAATCGTTATATAGGGTAACTGGAGATAATTAGTCGAACAAAATTTATATATGTAAAAAATAAAATAAAAATGTAAAGCAATTCCGGAAAATGGCGAACCGTGTAACACCCTGCATTTCCACAATGAGGCAGATTTCTCGAGTTACAACTGTAATCGTTATAATAGCGCAAATGGAAATAGTTGGTCGAACGAAATTTTGAAAATCTATAAAATAAGAAAAATATTAAGCAATTAAAGAAAATGGAAAACCGTATAACTGCCTGCATTTCCACAATAATGGAGATTTCGCGAATATTCCATTTGTAATTATAACAGCGTCAATTGAGATAATTGGTCGGACAGGATTTATAAAAACCAAACAAAATGGCTGTAGAAACTCACATTGAGGACAAGCGGCTTAGGAATGCTACGCATTAGTAGATAATTGTTTCAATTTCTGCAGAAATTTTTTAGTACCCCGGAGTGTCGCCATGGTACAGTAGTTTGCGTCTCCGCCGCCTCCCCCCTCCGCCCGGGCGTCTCGTGGCGGGCCGCCCCCAGTCCCGAAATCACGCATCCTCGCAGGAATCGCCTGGCTGGCAGGTAGCCAGGCAGGCAGGTAGTTTACTGGCGAGCGGGCCGTCTTTTTGGCGGGCAGGAGAGACTGACCGCCCGACATCTTTTTTGGCTCCACCAAATGTCTGGGCACGCACGCGCGCATGCACCCCTGTTTTCGCACAATGAGGCAAATAATTTTGCATTTAAATGAATTTATTTTGGTCTGCTACGCTTTTCAGGTACCCCTTGTTTCAACGGTGCTTTAGCTTTAACACGAAATCATTAGCACCGCCAGAAGTCGAAAACAGTCCCGCGTCGGCGTCAACCTCCGACTGTCAAGCGTGGCTGGTGGCGTTTAAAGCGATTTCCTTCTGCTAATATTTCATATGCTAACGTACCAGTTAGAAAGAAAGAACGGCTTTAATGACTCATTGGACGCCGTGTACAGGACGGCATTGAATAGGGAACCAGCGGAGATAGGAACTTGCTAAATGGCACTTCAGCGACAGGTGAGAGCGGTTGGGGTCTACGAAAGATAATAGCTGAGTGAAGTCACAAGCAGCAGTAATTATCCCTCGCAGAGAGAAGAAAATGAAGTTTAAATAAATCGAGGAAAAATTTCACAGAGGCGTCCTCATTCAAGGGGTAGAGTCGACAGTCGTTGCCACCAAGAGAAACTGATCTTCCAGGCCGGAGCTGGCCAAGGCTTTCTCCCAAATCTCTATGGAAACGTGTAGGTTGGGTGGATCTAGGGTGGACTTGTCGCAGCCGCCTACTGTGTGTATGAGGTTCCCAGGCTCCCCACAGAAGCGACGAAATGGGGAGAATTGTGTCCCGTCAAAGAGGTGAAGACTGATGATGTGTGGGAAGGTGTTAATCCGCAGTGCACGGAATAATCTTTCCTGGTTAATCGCTAGCGATTTGTGCGGGAAGGAATACGTTCTACGCGAGAGCCTATAGGCACCGTGCAGTGAACAGAGGGCGACACTGAGCCGGGACACCGAGCGCCGCCATCGGGGACTAAAAAATTCCTGGGTCGGCGACCGCTCGCCAGCGTGCTCGGGTTTCGGTTGCGCTCCTGCTTGGCGGCACTGGATGAATTGTAGTATACGCAATTTTTAAGTTTTATGCCAACAGAAACATACTACAGTAATTCTACCGCACCGGGCTAGGAATAGACTGGAGACTGAACTGTTGACTACGCGTACGGAGGAGGGGGGCAAGCGATATTGACTTCCCCGTGCCACGCATAGCCAGAACGAAGGTGGAGCATTTCGTGCGCACGTTTTCACGTTTCCGCATAGTTTTTTCAGTGAATTTGTGTTGCTGATAGAAAGCGCAAATTAATTAGCTGTTCATAGCATTGTAAAAAAGCAGTTTTGTTCGGATACTTGAAATCGGACCACCGTGGTTTCGCGAGTACGGTGCTCCGTCTCACAGGATCGATTGTTTGGTTGTAGTGCGGTCTGTACGCTGCGCTACGTGTTAGTAGCATAGAATTCAAATCAAGTAAAATTACCTTAAATACGTGGGCTCCAATGTAGATCAGGCGGGTGGGAAGCATCGAGAGCTGCGCACCAACTGGCGGCGATTTTCGATTGATTGATTGTGTGGTTCCACTCGCCGACGCCAGACAGGCTATGAGCCGCGCCGTAGTGGAGGGATCGGAATTAATTTTGACCACCTGGGGATCTTTCACGTGCCCGGAATCTCGAACACACGGGCGTTTTCGCCTCTATCGGAAAAGCGGCCGCTGCGGCCGCGAAACAACCCCGACCACGATTTTCAATTTCACGGCCTGAATTATCACCAAACATCCCCAGATTGCGTCTTTCTCTTCGCCACTGACAGTTCGTTTGCGCCGGTGCCTGTTCGTCCCATCCCGAGATCGCGAAGAGAGCGCGTTTTCTTGCTCCATGCACGAGGTCAAGCAGTGTCGCCTCAGGAGCAAGAGGAAGAATGCAACCCCTGCGCCTTCCGTCTCCTTTTCCGTGAATACATTCACACCGCACGCGGGTTTCGCTGCAAGCCCGCCAGTAAATGCCCGTGAAAGATTTTGAGACTACCTCCCCCTTTTTACGGGGTGAGAAGGGCCTCCAAATATTAAAAGCATCATAAACTCAGTTTTTTTTATTGTTCTCTGAAGTTGCTGTTGTGAGCCCTGTTAAAACGACTTTGTTTTATTGAACAGCATTTCTTTGCAGCGCAAACATCCCACATGCGTTGCTTTTATACCTTGTACTGGCCTAGGTATTTCGACATTTTGACAGCTTTTTTTTTTTTTTTCAAACAAATGCCCCTACTTTGTTTAAAAACAATCATATTTTTTCCCACAAAGGGGTAGGATGTTGCAACACTATTAGTTCTCTTGAAATTAAAATACGACCGGGTGTTACGTGCCGCATGAATTTTCATTATAAACGCCGCGGAAGACACATGCACAATGCAGAGAAACCAACCTTTGTGCAAATACTGCCAATTCGCGCGGTATTCGCGAAGAGGGGAAATTTATTGTAAGCTCACGAGTATTAACAGCTGGAAAACCGATATATTTTACTTTGACAGCAGCATGTAATCTGCTTGGTAGCCATCACCGTTGTAATTTCTAAAAATTTCACGGAAACTTGTGCTGCCTGTGATGCTGTGCCTTCTCAACTCGGACGATTCAGGGCAGCGAAGGCGGTAGCTTTCCTCCAGCGCTTTGTGTCTTTTAAATTCTCTCGGTGGATAACACTCCGCCCTGTCGCCGTTGCAGCGTATTCCGCAAACTTAAGCCTCTTAAGCGCACCTAACCACTTGATAGACGCTTTTGCAAGGGCACGTACACAGTGCCTAAAGCAGGCGGCCGGCCAGAACCGTGCGGCTCGGCCTACCCAGTGTTGCACGGAGACGCGGTAGATGGCGCTGCGCTCGCTCGGCAAACTTGACTGCACGGAGCCTATAGTGCTAATTAATTTCCTGGTATGTATACAGGATGCATGCGTTTGGGCTCAGCTTCATCAGAGCTGGCTAAGCGGATCAAATGTCCAGCCACGAGGTTGCTGATCTTGTCTGCCGGCGATGCCAGTATGAGCTGGTGCCCATACAATCCTGGCTGGTCTCGTTGGTGGTCTCTGCTTTTTCATTCGAAGTGTTGTAACATGCAATAGACTGTTGGTAAAGTTGCGCCACACCTGATAAGTGTCTGTTATTACTCTTTTGGCGGCCCTTTGGCTAAGCGCACGTGCTATCGCCTCTTGCTCAGCTTGGAAGGGGCTATGTTCGGGGGTTGAGATGCTAAACCTGTGGAAGGCTGCAGAACGGTACCACGAAGAAAGAGAAGGTATCGAAGAATGCTATCGGGTGTCTTTCGCATCAAACCAGTTGATCGTTCCGTTTTTTTTTTCTTTCAGTTTAGTTGTTTCCTTGTCTTACCTCATATATATACACATTTTGAGAACCTTTTGCTGAATATAAGACATGCATTGGGCAATTAGTTTTTAAATTCAGTACGAGATGTAAATCTCACGCGAGAAATAACATAAGAGCGTAATACGTGCATAAAAAAGGCCTTTTATAGCATTCAGGTGGTCGACACACAACTTTTCGGCTATTTTGTGCGTAACTAAATTTCCTGATTGGTCGAGAACGAGAACGCTGCAAAATTTACAAATGCCAAGGACCCCAAATCTATCATGTTTGCTCCAACCCTCTAATCCGCCTTAACTTTTCAGATACCCTAAACAAGAGGGTGCAGACATAACGCCATTTCACTGCCCCGTTTGTGCATTTGTTTTCCTCGTTATTGCTTATTTTTTTTCCCATTTGTACATTTGTACATTTGGTTTCCTCGTTATTGCTTATTTGTTTCCGCATGCTAGAACACGTGCTGTGACGTATGAATTTTGATACGGTGCTCCCAGAACTACTTTTTTTTTTCCTTCCTCTGCGAAAGTTCCTTTTATTACGCGACGCACTGGCCTTTTCCTTTGCTCTTTTTGTTCTTGTGTTTTGTTTTAATGAAATTTTGATTTATCGTTTCACTATTGTGTTTAGATGTATACCCTATGTAATACCCTCCGCCGGAGGGCTTTTAGGGTTGTTTTGAAATACATAAATAAATAAACTGACCCGCTAATTCCTCTAATCAATATTAATCAACACCGCAGTCCCACTAATTCACATTAGTTCATTCACTCATCTCACTAAACCACCCTAGTCTACCCGCTAATCCGCGTTAATCGACTTAAAGGGACACTGAAGTGAATTTGTCAAGCTCCCGTTTTTGCTTGCACTGCGTAGACTAGCTCAAATTAGCACCCTTTTCATCGTTTATCCGGTTGACAAATCGGTAATTATTTTACAAAGCGCGAAAGAAGAAAAACTACCATGCGCGGTTTGCGGCGGCCGCACCAACTAAGGCTGTGACGTTGGGAGGAGGGGGCACCGTGATTGGACGATACCCAAGGTTAGCAATCAAACAAGTTTCGGTTTCGGTTCTGTAAAACACAACCGATGGCGTTGTTGGATGGCATTCTCAATATCTCAGTAATCATCGTACCGCGCTTCTGCCATGTTGTCGGCTGTAAAATGCATAAGATAAGCCTCCCAGGACGGCTTGAAATCGTAGCATTCACTAGCCGAGGCCTACGCAGTGCATGAACGCCCTCCGCGTCCCCGCAGACGCTCAAATACCATGCGCTTTTCCCCCATATTTGAGCTTGCCTCACTCATGCCTGTATCGTAAAGAGCGTGTTCGCACCAGGCCAAGGGTCTGTTGATTCTGGCCCGTGCCCACTGCCCACAAGCAGTCGGTGCTAATGGCAACAGCACGCCAACGAGAACTCGCTAGCGCGCCAGTGCCAGCCTGCGCGCGTTCTGTGAACTAGTTCGTGGAGCAATGAACGTTGCGGTACCAAAAAAGGTGAACTCAGTATAGAAACCATCGGCGGAAAACGAAAAAGTTCACTTATAAAAAAAAAACAAGCACGTACCCGCGGGGATTCGAACTTGTGACTTGCAAAACATTTGCGGTGAAAAACCCAGCGCTCCAAACTACTCGGCCACAACCGCTTTTTTTTTTTTCTTTATTGTACTCGGCCACAGCCGCGCGCTGCCGTCCTTGGAAATATAAGGTATATAATGTTAACCAGTTTACACTTTTATTTAGTTTTACCATTTCAAGCAGCTTAGGTGACATTTGTTGTTTTGCCCTCGTGCAGTAAGCATCCCCCAAGTTTCCACAATATCTCACGTCTAGCAATTGCATTTCTTAGACGGAAAAGCGTTCGCAGATGCGTAGTCGTGCTGCTGGCCGCTGTGCTTGTTTGCCCAGCGCAAAAAAGTGCTTCCCGCACCCTAGTTTTACGCTGTACGGTAAAAATATCAGTTGATTTTATTTCCTTAGTACCTATATTGACTTCGCTGACTCTTCTCCCGCCTTCAAGAGGCCTTATGTTTTCCTACTGGCGTACCAGTCGGCGAAGCGTCGCATGTGCGCTTGTGTGAAGCGACCTTGACTTGGAGCTAGATACAGTGTACAAACTAACCAAGTAAAGAAAGGCACATTCGTCCATTCACAAACGTTCCCTGGCTTCATTTCAACTGAGCGAACTAATTGCGACGACCCGTCGGCGGCCGGCGGACGAAACGCTGGGCCGACTGACTGTCTGAAGGCCGGGGAGCCGTGCCGTAGCGCAGCCAATTGCGAGCTCGGCTCCTCCCGATGTCACACGAAAACGCCACAGAAAGCGGGCGAGCGTAAAGAGAGGAGGGCAGCATTTTCGAATCAATTTTTCTACTAAATAAAATCGCGTAAACGCGCCCAGAGTGGTCGAAATATGGCCTGGGGACTCCGGACTACAATTTGCGTTAGTAATCCCTCAATGTTTACATATCACTTCAGTGTCCCTTTAAATACATGCACCGAAATGCTATCACATTTATTTTAACAGTGAAAATGAGAAGGCCCCCCCTTTTTTTTTTCAATTGTCATGTTCTTTTAGGCCAGTAACCAAAGGGCACAACGGCACTTTACAAGAAAAAGTGATAGTGACGTAGAAAACTGTGAGTGTTTGTGTCTCAGTGCTGTTTTTATATAAGTGCCCACTCAAAATAAAATGAGTGGAAGATATGGATTTATTGTTGATGGTGTCCCTGAAGGCCTTCACAAGCGGACACGGATGCCTTCGAATTAACAACATGAAAACTTCACACGATTTTAAACACACTGCAGATAGACACCATAAAGAATACCCCATGATATGTTGCCACGGAATATGCGTTCTAACTTAAGTTATTGTAAATGCAAAAAGATAATTCGGGAATACCCAATGATATGTTGCCACGGAATATGCGTTCTAACTCAAGTTATTGTAAATGCAAAAAGATAATTCGGGGAGATGGGCAATACCTAAAGCAAACTAATAGTGTATACGGACTTTACATTAAATTTAGAGTAATAATAAGATGAGAACCTTATGGGCCTTGGGAACTGCAGACTATGCAAAATATTGCGTGGTGCCGTCTGGCGAATGGTAAAAATATCTTCGGATGCAAGGTAGGGTACCAGGATGGAAAACTAGAAATAGCAGTTTTGAGCCCCGGAACCGGTTCGGAACGGTTCCTTCAATTCGTTCCGGTTCGGGTTCAGTTCCAAAATGGCGGAAAAAATACGGTTCCGGTTCAGTTCCGGTTCCGGGCAAAAATTCGGGTTCAGTTCCGGTTTTCGGTTCGGTTCCGGTTCCGGTTCGACACCCTGACGCAAACCAACAAAGGTAAAAGCAAATCGACAACAAAAGCTTGCGCAGAGTGTTTAATCAGGTACGGTGCACTGTCCTCGTTTAAGGCCCAGTGCTTATCACTCGTACTCAACCAGTAACGCAGCCTAGTGCTAGATACACGGAAGGTGGTCATGTGGTTAGCGGAGGGATTTATAATTGAAGTCTAAGCCCCTTATAACGATCGCCGATATAATGATGTACAGGTTATAACGACCATATCTCGATGCACTTACGGCTTTCCTATATATATTCTACCCATTGAAACTGCGTCCAGCTATAAGGTACGTTTCTCAAAGCGTCCTACCTTTACAACGAACACTTCCGACACGGTCACGGTAAAAAAATGTCACACACGAAGCGAGCAAAATACAACAAAACCAGACTTTCAAACATGAGACAGGTGGCGTGCTGGTGCGTTCACCGCTTCAGTTTAATCGCGGTGAAGATATCCTAGATCGGCTAGCACCGCCCGCAGATTTCGAACACCGCCGCCGAGTTAACCCACTTTCCAATTATTTCTGCAAAGTCAGAACGGCACTGAGGAACGAAAAAAATAGGAAGCATGAAACGTGATGGTCAGCTGGCGATCAACCAGCGAAAGCATAGCCGTTAAGTTCCGTACCCCGTATGAACTGCGGCTCAGGTGTTGCTATTGCGGTTGTCGATCATCTGGCAACGCGAGTAGACGCGAACGCGGTTCCTTATCTGCCATCTAGAGATCGCGGTTGGCGGATACTTCTTTTGCACAGTGGCTCATAACAAATCTTCACGACAATCGAACTTTCAAACTTCGTTTTTTTCCGGCCGAAACGACACAGGTCCAGGTACGCTCAGCCTGGCGCGGCTGATAGCTTTGATTGATTGACGATGGCGTTTAACGCTGGGACACTATACAGGCGACGAGGCGTGCCGTTGGGGAGGGCTCTGTATTGATTTTTACCACCTGGGAATCTTTAACGTACGCCCAAGTCTCAAAAACATGACAATTTTTGCTTTTCGCCTCCATCAGAAAAGCGGCCGCCCGGCCGAGAATCGAACCCGCGTCCTTGGGCTCAGCAGCACAACGCCTTAGCCACTGAGCCACTGCGGCGGGTGCGGCTGGTTGCCTCGAAGCCATACGGCGACTGGAGATTTTGAAGTCGTCGGAATATAATTTCTTCGCGGGCAGGTAGCGGCAGGTTCGACGCAAACACATTTTAGTTCGTTTGAAAGCAAGAAGCGGGTGCCCCTTCATGAAACGAAAAGGCTTAACTTACCGCCGAAGGTGCTGTTCGAAATGTTCGCTAATTTGAGCGCGTTTTAAAGGAATAGTCCATGTACAACGAACTACTGATATAACGACCACTATTCTTGGCACTTTCGAGTTCGTTATATGCAAGTTTGACTACTTCTGATCTCAGTCACGGCCTCACTGGACTCCTGGCCGTGGCGCCCACTTTCCTTTTGAAGCTGAAGAGCAAAAAGGCCGGTGTGTTCGAGATATCGGCGCACGTTGCAATCCCCAGGTGGTCAAAATTAATCCGGAGCACTTCACTACGGCGCGCCTCGGCGCCTGTGTAGCGTCGGCGCGTTAGCCTCATTACAGAATCAGTCCCGGGATTATAAAATTAGGTTACATTGATGAGGGTCGGTCACAATTCGTGCGCTTACATCTTTTTAGGATATATGGTGGTCCTACCGGGAGCTAGCATAACCGTTTTAAATTTATCGTACTTGCCCTAGAGCAGGCAAGAAACTTGGAGATCGGCCTGGGAATTTTTTCCTATTGCAGACAAAAAAATGTGCTACGCCTCTACGTATATAATGGTGTGATGCGGGTTGTTTTTCTGGATGAGGAGGATAAAGTTTACCCGGCGGAGAAGAAGCGAGGCCGTTGGCTGCGGACAAGGACAACGTGTATTCACGGGACAAATAACTGACGAAAACGATAAATCGACATTAACCTAATCAAGGCAAGACAGTGAATGTCCTAGGCAACAAAGTCCGCGCCCCAAAATAGATCGCGCTCACGTGTTGGTCTCTGTCGGTGAGCTGTCCCGGTGCGCAGGGCTCGGTGCGCTGCTACGGTGTTCCTGTTGAGGTCGGTGCTCCGGCCGATAGAAGACACGTCGGCTTCGGTTGAAAGTTTCTGGTAGTCAACGGGGAAGGTGCGGCTCGAAGCGGAGTTCCCCCGAACGTTAGCGTCCGGCAGGTCGCTCCCCGAACCTCGTTCTTCCTGCTCGTTCGTACCACAACCGTCTTCTTCTTCACTCCCAAATGATGACACGGCGCTGTTGCCCGTGCGCTCGCAGTTGCCGGAAGAAGGCTGTTGCGAGGCCACCACAGAGACAGCGTTGCCAGTCCGCAAGGCCAGGAGGGAAATGTGGCTCGGCTCTGAGTCTCCTGGGCGTTCGCGTCCAGCAGAGAACTCGCCGAGAGCCGCGTTCCTCCTGCCTTCAAGTTGCTACCTCCGTTCCGCCTCCTGTTCCTCTTCTTTCTCCTCCTTCCCGGCGTGCTCTTTTTTCTCTCGAAGCGCCCCCAGCACGAGCGCTTCGTTGTCTTCACTTCTCCGTCCGGCTCCTGGCTCTTAAACGCGCCTCCTCACAAATGGCTTCCCTCTTTTTATAACTGAGAGGACAGAAATATTGTGGTATTGAGTGAAAAAGGACACATTCTGCAGTGCTAAAAGCACGGACGTTCCTCGCAAAACAGTCGAGCACTTTGGAGTTATTATTCGTCAATAAATGTGGTATCCCAAATTTCAGGACATGAGGAAATGTTGACACCAATAAAACAATGTCGCCGCGTGCCTGCTCAATTCGCTGCGCATGTCACCGACGCACAAGAGTGTTCTGCCACCTGTGTTACGCAAACGCCTTGCTTCTCTCTCCCGTTTTCCTCTCATGCTCTTTCCCTCCCTCTCGATCCTCCCACAATAAATGCGGAGGTGGTTTGCTAAAGTCCATTAAATTTTCCCGCGTTCCACTGCTCGCGCCATCTCTGCAGCCTTTTGTTACTGTTGAATTTTGAGCACGGCCAGAAAGGAGGATCCCTGTCCCGCGAGCTGTTTTTGTTTGTTTGGGTGAAAATGTTGTTTCCAACGGGTATGGTTCATTTCCCCAAGCCCACACCAAGCACAATACAAACACGCACATATTTTCAATTAATAGCATCCGGCGAATTTCAGTTTTGCGTTGATATTTTGCCACGGATGTATCGGATGTATTTTTGCTCAACAATCTTGAGAAGTATGAAGTATATTTCGAGAATTAGTTGGGCAGAAAGGTACCGACAGTTTTACCTTCTCGTTTAACAATCAAAACATCTGGCCGGATGGCTGAACCGAGGGACGGATAGACACAGACAGACAGACAGACAGACAGACAGACAGACAGACAGACAGACAGACAGACAGACAGACAGACAGACAGACAGACAGACAGACCGACCGACCGACCGACCGACCGACCGACCGACCGACCGACCGACCGACCGACCGACCTTTCCGGGTTTATGTAGCCGAAAAAAAGCCTCTCGTCTTTATTTCATGACGACCACCGATGACCACCTCAGATGGGTGCAGTCGAAGCAGGGGACAAAACAAAACGCCGGTTTGTGCATTGCGATTGGGCATGCATCTTAGGTAGCTTGGGAGTACTAGATGTTTTTCAAGCGGGCAAACATTGGGCCGTACGTCCCCCCCCCCCCCCTTCCCTGTACAAGCCATGCATTGGCAGCAGATGGGAATTTTACAATGTTTAGTACTTGTTAACTAAGTATTCATGAGAAGGAAATGGCACTCAGCTTAATGCTACAGTCTTGATTCGTCGTATTTCCATATACTTTCTTTTGGGTTAGTTTGCATTACACAAGAGTTGCAGAAGTTTACTGCAACCATTCAGACTCCCAAGATGGTCATGTACTGACGCAGCAGGCGGCAATTGTGTGTCATGTACAACTTCACAGTGGTTAATTATTGCCAATAAATGAAGCACGATGTAACGATCAAGTGGTCCTAGCTGCCAATTTAAATACGACTTCTTGAGGATACGTACGACCTACATAAAGTTAAGATCTCCGGAGCCTTCGCAGGAATATTTACTTTGATTCAAGATTAAAGCTTCTTTATCGACGGGACTCTGTCCACAGACGTAGAAAATTGATAATCTTGCCACAGACGGCTTCGCTGTAAAATGGCTTCAAAGGCACATCAAAACAAACATGCCATAGAATGGATGAGAAGCATGTGGAATAGTAGACACTGCTTTAATTGGGGGATGGAATCCAGGCGGTTTTGCAGGGGGTTCGGTGTAACTGTTCCAGAGACAACATTAGTAGAAACACAAAACCGGTAAAGTTGTTCGAAGTTGCTTAGCTATTGTCACGCATTGTGAATTTTAACACGAAAGTGTTTTATGCCCGACTACACAAAGATTTTGGTGACGGGACATCCGTCACGGAAGTGACGTCGCCAGAAAAAGTGCCGTTGATTCGCCGGCGGCGCGTGGTTTCGATCCCACGACTCCTCTCTGGCCGCAACGGGAAACACGCGACGCTCTTCCGACAACGCTACAAGCCTTTTTTTATTGCCTGCTTTGACATTTCTACAGCACATCACACATCATGTCATGTAATGATCCGTCAACCCTACTTGGCTGATTACCTTTAAAACTTTCTAAGACACACTAAATCGTCAAGCACAGGCAACCACTCAGGGGGATCATCCTCAGCACGAAACACTTCCCGTATATTCTGTACGCTTTCAATGAAATTTTCCCTCACAGGCCGGGCATTTATATCCGCATTCCTCACCGCCATTCTCGTCCTCCATGTACTATGAAGGCTGAGGAGCATGATCAAATCGTACGGCACACCGCCCTCATTTTTTTTCAGGTAGGAACCGAATTCCACGCGGCGTTATGGGTAAGTCTTTCTTTAACGTACGTTGGAGGACGTCCCAGTGGAACACTGGGTCCCAACAGTCGATGAAGACGTGATTAATAGTTTTTGGCTTTTTACACAGTCTGCAGTCGGTTGTCCATGGCACAAAAATACCTCTTTCTGCTAACTAAGTATCTACGGGAAGGGTTTCACTGTGTAGTTTTAAAAAAAGGACTTCATTGCAGGCTTCACAGGCATATCTTTGACCCTCCTTAAAACATAAAGCCCTGTGCCCGCACCGTATAACGACCTATACGGTGGCACAGGTAAACAAACATCCACTAAATCTTTGTACAGGCGCTTCCTGGAAACACTACACAGGTAGTCGAAAGAAAACCGTACCTTCAAAAATTCAACAGAGAGAGCCACTTCTCGCAAATATCCTTTCACCCCCCTGCACACTATATCATTTGAAGACACAACAAAGTCAGGCAGCACATTTTTCAACCGCACTTGAATTGCAGTGCGCAAGAAGGCGTCTTTTTGATCCCGCACAAACAAAACCTTGCGACAACTTGTCGTAAAAATAAATGACAAAGACCAAGACCCTCCTTTTTGACTGGGCGAAAAATGTTAGAGCGACTGGTTCTTTCCCAGCTGGAAGACCAAATAAAGACCGCAAATACTCTGTGGATTTTTTGGACATTAGCGCGTGATATATACACAACACTTGCAGCACGTACCACACTTTGGCTAACAAAAAAAGGTTGCAGATAGCGGCACGAGCAAACATAGAAAAATTGCGCCCTTGCCAGTTTCTGGTTTGGTCTCAATTTTTCGGTCTCGTTAGTCCAGTAGTCTCGGCTATCCCTATAATGCTCCAGAGGCACCCCTAGATATTATGATGGTGCCGTGGTCCATTGTATGCATTCAAAAACGGCAGGGGTTGAGCACCAGTTCCCGCGCCAAAATCCCGAACATTTATCCCAGTTAATTGCAGCCCCAGATTTTTCACAAAAGGACTTAACCACCTTAACTGCTTCGCTTATGCTCTATTGATCGCGACAGAAAACCGCTATATCATCTGCGTATGCGAGCAGTTTTACTTCAGTGTTCTGTAATGCAAACCCCCGTATTCGTTCATGCTTGATTATTTTTAAACAGAAAGGCTCGAGATACAGCGCAAAAAGAAGAGGCGATAACGGACAACCTTGCCTGACCGAACAACCAACATTTATATTTTCGCTTAAATTTTTGTTAACGATTATACTGGCCTTGCATCCGGCATACGCCATCTTTATACCATCCAAGATAACAGACCCCACATTCGTGTATTCTAAGATTCTGAAAAGTATGTCATGTGACACCCGGTGAAAAGCCTTCTCAAGGTCGAGTTGCACCATCGCCACATCACCTGAGAAGGCATCACAGCACTCTACCACAGTTCTGGCGACGTGCATATTGGTACTTATCGTGCGATGCTTAATGCCGCAAGTTTGATGCGGTCCTACCAAAAACTGAATTACGTTTTACAACCGTCTGGCGAAGACTTTCATGTAAATTTTTATGTCAACGTTGGCTAGACTAATTGGCCTATACGCCTTTACGGACAGCAGTTTTACTGCATCTTCACACTTCGGTATCAAGATAATGTGTGTCTCCTTAAAAGACTGCGGGAGAACATGTAGTTTGTAAGCCTCTACCAATATTTCATATAAAAATACCACAGCTCCCTTTTGAAAGCCTTGTGAAATTCCGCGCTTAACCCGTCTGGCCCGGGTGACTTACAGGTGTTCAGATCATCTATTGCATTTTCTAATTCCCACACAATAATTGGTGCTTCCATTATTTCACAAAGCTCTGGTTCTAATTTGGGCATAAGCGATAAAAATTCATCAGCAAAGCCATCGTTCATTGGAATGTGCCTGTCTAACAGCTCAGTGTAATACTCGACGAACGCCAGCTCAATCGTTTCTTTTTGGGCCGTAACACCATTTTTGTACCGTATTTCCCTGATTTCGTTTTTCTGCGCGTAACGTTCTTCATCAGACAACGCACGCTTTGTCGGCATTTCACCGAACCACATCTTATCTGCTCGTGCTCGCACGATAGCTCCCCTATAACGCTCAGTATCGATGACTTCTATTTTATTTTTTGTGTCTCTTATTTCTTGCTTAAACTCGTCGGCGTTTGCGCTTTCTTCTAGCAATAGAGTCCTTAACTGCTGGCGCAGTTCTTTTTCCTTCTCTCTTTTCTGTTTATTGATAATTGTGCTTCTTTCGACTGCACCTATTCTAACTTTTTCTTTAAAAAGGTCCCACTTGACTCCCCAGCTCGTCTGTGCATCACTGTGCATATTAGTAAACAGTTCACTGACCCTAGCTGTAAAAGGTTCATCTTTAAGTACCCGGCTATTTAATTTACACAACTTCCAATTCCATTTTGTGGTTTTCTGTTTGTTGCCCAGACAGAAAGCCACAAGGCAATGATCGCTGTAGGACAAGGCCTCGACCTTATAACTGTCACACAGTGGCACAAGTTCACTTGATATGTACACTCTATCCAGCCTCGCGTGACTGGCACCTTGAAAGTGTGTAAACCAGATTGGATCTCTAGTCGTACAGAGAGCTACGTCCTCCAAACAATATTTTGAAGTTATGTCCATTAAGCATTCGACGCTTTTATCCCTAACCCGCTCGTGGGCTGCTCTGTCCTCTGTCATGCACACACAGTTGAAATCCCCAAGCAAGATAACAACCCTTTCGCACTCAAGGTGCTTACTAATTAATAGTTTGGAAAAAGGTCTCCCGCTCACCCTGTCTGTTCGGTGCATAAATACATATAACTCTGCATTCAATATCGCAAAATGAAAAGTCGCAATACACATAGCGGCCACTCGAATCAGCTACAACGGTCTGTTCAACAATCCCTAGTGATCGCCTGATAAAAAGGGCACACCCAGCCGATGTTCCCACGGCGTGCGAGACACACACACATTAAAATTTGCTCTAAAAGGTTACAACATGCGGTCTGTCATTTCCTGGCTATCCCTTTAGTTTCTTGCACCGCAATTATATCCAGTTCTCGGTCTGCTAACAGCCTACTAAGCTGGCATTGCTTCCGTCTCGCTGCCGGGCCTCGCACATCAACCGTGGCAACTTTAATTGCAGCTTCTAAACGTACAGCCATTTGGAAAAACTAGACCGCATGCCGCTCACCTCGGACATATGACAAATGCGCGGGTGAGCGTCCGCTAGCGTAGGTCAATGCGGCATGAGGCGTTCGCCCCGTTCTTGGGCACACATAAATCTCGCTACGAGGGGGGCTTTGGCGGCCTCCTCTCTCCGACGTCAATGTTCGTCTTTGGTTCAGGGCGCTTTTTCCTCGCTGTGGGCCCATTCGAGGCAATACCCACCAGGTTCTTCGCGTCAGCGTCCGCAGCACTGTCCTCCCGTGGCCGCTTGGAAGCGTTCGCGCCGTGCGGAACTGTGGTTGAAGTGACGAAAGAAAAGTGGCGTGCGACAGGGTGTGCGAATTTCAGCACCATGACACGCATCGTTGTTCTCCGGCTGAAAGGGGAAGTTGCAAGGGACG
The DNA here is from genome assembly GCF_048455015.1 of Haemaphysalis longicornis. Classification (NCBI taxonomy): domain Eukaryota; kingdom Metazoa; phylum Arthropoda; class Arachnida; order Ixodida; family Ixodidae; genus Haemaphysalis; species Haemaphysalis longicornis. Next base: position 150,538,099 of record NW_027526445.1, on the reverse strand, counting down.
ATTGGCCGCACCAGCTGCGTATCGGAACCGAGCTTGCTCTCGTCGCCGTGCCGGGAAGACCACCGCTGTGCCCTCGGTGTCAACAGACTGGGCATATTCGGAGGGAGTGTCGCGTCCCCAAGTGCAACGTCTGCCGGCGTTTCGGACATGATGGCGCCAATTGCGTGAAAACGTATGCGGCGGCCACCGGACCCGGAGCAACAGAAGAGCGTTGAAAGCACATAATGGACGAAGCGGAGACGGAGGAGGTCGTCAAGGGTCTGGATGACGAGCATACATCGATCCCGGCGGACACGCCAGCAGAAGAAGGGGACATTGACGAAGGTAGTGCTATTGAGGGGACGACGGGCACGGAAGAAACAGCGGCAGCTCAGGCACCGGAGGTGCAGCCGCAAGATACCCCGCTGCCAAGTATTGACGACGGCTCCCCAAGCGACGCCTCCATGGACGCCGAGGACGCCGCCACTCGTGGGAAGCATGGTGCATTCAATGACCGCGCTACGAGCTGACGCGTGAACAAGACGGCGAATGCGCCTTATAGCCTTCTTTTCAGATGGTGCTGCGTAGCCTCCGCGATCTGCTGCCGGAGGCGCGCCGGCGGCAGCAGATGCCATTCTGACGAAATACGGTGCCATTCTGACTAAATACAAATAGCGACGTGCAAGTTCATATCGATGCACAATAAACATTCAGCTGGTCCTGTGAATGCACATTTCACTTTCGTGTTTTACCGGTTCCTATGGAAGAGGAAACAACTACATTTTTTTTTCATTGATTATCGAGCGCAACGCGCCGATGCTACAGAGGCGATGAGGCCCGCCGTAGTGGATGGATCTGGATTAATCTCGAACCCGTGGGGATCTTTCACGTACGCCAAAATCTCGAGCACACAGGCGCTTTTGTTTTCGCCTCCATCAGAAAAGCGGCCCCCTCGGCTGGGAATCGAACCCGCGTTCTTGGGTTCTGCAGCACAACGCCTTAGCCACTGAACCACCACGACGGATGTATATATGTATTCTTTTTTTAATGCAGAGCACGGTAGGGTCCCGCCGTGTCATCGTAGCTCGTATTCTGTCACGATGTCCAGCCACCGCCGCAATCAGGCGAAGGAGCGACATAACGTACCCAAACAGAGCCCCACGGCGTAACGGCGTATCACAGAAGCTTCGAAAAATAAGCCGTTTATATAGTCATAACCGTTCGAAACTCCTGAAACGCTGGCGCTTGTCATACAAATACCCATTATTTAGCGCAGAGAAAACAGCAGGTATAATTGAGGCAAAATCTGTGTAATTAACCGGAAGCCCCGCGTTCATTTAGTTAGGAAAGCTCGTTGGGTTATCTGGCCACCCTGGTGTAGTTGTTGGCCGCCACCTCCCGCGACTAACCAACTCAACTCTCGGCGCTCATTCCCCTGAAGCTGTAGGGCACCAGTCCACGGCGGTGTACACGAGCGGATAACGGCGCCACAGCCTCTCTGACCAATCACTGCTCTGCAATTCAGACAGTTTTCACGTTCAGTGGAACTGCTTTAATTTTTGAATGTTTGCCACTTTGCCAACCTGTATCGCAGAGTACAGTGGCTTTTATGGACCACGGCCGGTCTGCACATGCTCGCGAGCTCAGCACTCGCACCCGAGAGCGCCCAGACCAGCCGTGCATCGACACAACAGGTTGAATTTAATAAATATATGAAGGTGGTTATAGTGGTTACCTGCACTGTATTTGCAAAGATCGCACAAACGCAAAAGGAAGTCGTTGAATGGTTAGCCTGCATAAAAGCAGTCCATCCAAGTACAAAAATAAAAGATTGGGTAAACTATTCAGCTGTATGCCTTTCAGCTTTGGTTATTTCGAAAAAGTCGCGTTTTCTTATTAAATCATTCTAAGAAAGTTGTCCTCTACGTGGAATTGGATAGGCAAGGAGGAGCGCGCGGCTGTTACGCTCTGAAAAACCACAATTCCTTTTTAGATGATGGAAGCCATGTAAAAAAGCGCGGCCACGGAGAAAGCTTGCCGGTATTTTAGGAGGCCGGTATAATTTATGAAAGTGCCTAGGCGGAAAAAGTTTCAGCGAGATTCCACAGAAGTAAGAAATGGATCCGTCTTATAGATATACCGGCAGCGCAGATTTAATTTCTAATATTGAAACGTTTAGACTTGTGCTGATCTAGTTGTGCTGTTCTAATACGGCTACTGAGGCTAGAGTCCAGTGCTGAGAAAACATATTCTAACTTTTGTGGTGTTTGCGTATTTAATGGGCTAATTTTAGTGTAGATGGAACGGGAGAAATGTTAAGGCGTTAGTAACACTACTTTTGTTAGTGTTGTAAATTAAAGGGTTAGATTTTTTGGCCAAACATTTAGACGTGCTGATCTAGTTGTACTGGGATTGAGGCTAGAGTCCAGTGCTAAGGAAGCATATTCTAACTTCTGTGGCGTTTGCGCATGTAATGGGCTAAATTTAGTGCAGATGAAAGGGGAGAAATGTTAAAGCGTTAGTAACACTACTTTTGTTAGTGTTGTTAATTATGAACTAGATTTTCGAATGCCCATGCCAAGGTTCACGTGGTCTTAAATGTCGAGCACAACTGCTCTCTTAACTTCAGTCGTATATTTTTTTGTTATCCTTGCAGCATCAATGATACCAGTCCCCGCAGAGCAAGAAGCCACTGCTTTCGACGGATCGCTCTTCCTGGATGGCTAAAGATTTCTCAGACCCTACGCCAGGATCCTAGGACCCTACGCCAAGATTTCTATATTAGAGCCTGTTTTTGATATTGTTTTGAGTGGGACTGCGGCAAAAATGTTATTTTAGCTGCGGAGTAAAACTTCATTTTTTTACTTCCTAATATTGGGCCTTGTAGTTGTAGAATGCTGTGTCCTGTGCTAACGATTAGTCCCAAAAGGACGGACCTTTACCTTTGAGAGCACTTGTTATTGTTTGATATGATGTGCTTGTCTGGAGCTTTAGGTACCCTTGTTAGGTTTCCGAGCAGTACAATCGTTTTCCCTTTTAAATTATGGCTGTAAAAAGTATGCACCATTATTAGTAAGTTTGAAAATCTTTTCGCATATTTAATAATCTTTCATAAACCTAAAATATATTTTTCTAGAAGATGTATTGCCAGAAGTGTCAAAAGAGATCGAAGTTCATTGTTAGCCTTCTTGAGCCTTGCATCTTAAAGCACCGAGAGTTTTCTCAGTAAAATCTGTTAAAGGCACACATGTTTTCGAATTGTCTTTGATGCTTTACTCATTCCGCAGCACAAGTTTTTCCACTGCGATGCCCTTTTTCCGGTGTTATGCTTAGTCTGACAGCTTCAATTATTGCTGCATTGGTTCGCTTTGGCAATTTAGCAACGGAAACAAACCCTAACTTCTGTGAAGTCTCCACCCCACCGTCTCAAGTTAATTTCAACCACCCCTCCCATTCGTACGCATGTTTCGCTTACGCCCCGCCCCCTTCCGCCATTTGGAATATAAGGGGAATATGTGGTCATTTCGGGAAATTTTAAGTGGACGCAAGGTAGACAGTATTAATATTTAAAACTGTAAAATTACATGTATCCTGTTGTCAAACATACGTTTGGCCGTTGTGTTGTTCACCGAACCATAGATAAGTCACGTTATTAGGAGTAAAGCACGTAAAAGAGCCTTCAATCTGGATGAAGTTCGCAATTAATCGTCCAACGCACAAAGAGGCCCCAACGAACGGAACAGACTTGTGAGTAGGTGCTTCGAAGTGACAAATTGCTGCTAGCTGGTCCGGCCGGGGATGTTGCCAGTGCTGCTAGTGACGTGGCCGAGAAACAGGAGTTCCTGATAGACGAAATGACACTTCTCTGGCGTGAGGCTTGAGCCTGAGCCTGGGGCACGGACGGCAGCCGAAAACAGCACAACGTCATCTAGGTACACTACGCACGTTTGCCACTTCAGGTCAGACAAAATGGTGTCCCCCATGAGCGCAACATTGCAGGCACTAAAGCCTAAAAAAAGCCTGTGTACCGCTATTGGCCGGTAACCGCTCTTGAAATATATACTGAAAAAGTCTCAGGGTACCACAGGCTGTGAAGGGAGTTGTCGTTTAGAGGCAGCGGATATACGTCTTTTTTGGTACCCTCATTAAATTGGCGATCATCTTTGCAAAATCTCAAGCAGCCATTTTTTTAGCAACACCACTGCTGGCGGCCAGAGCGGCAATCGATATCTAGCCACTCCGCGAGGGCCACGAATTAACAGTTGATACAAAAAACGGGGTGAATAGAAAAGAAAATGCGCTGAGCTTAGCCTTAAAAGCTGGTGAGGACAATAGAGGTGTACCTAAAGCCGACGTTAACCTACTCTAGAAGATAGCAACAGCCCACAGGTAAGGCTGAATGGATGTTCTCTGTGCTCCGTTACGGTATACATATAATGCAGGTGAAAATTACGAATTACAAAAATACAATATATTGTTACTAAGAAGAGATTCTATTCATCAACATACGAGTTTGAAGAGGTGTCAAAGCAGAGTGTCCAAGAGCATGCACAGGGCCAGCCGAGACGTAGCGTCGTCGCCCTCTGCTTTTGCCAAGACGCTACTCCCGACGCAACCGCGTGGCACATACCCGAACCGGGAGGTTGCCCCATGGCCCACAGCCCCAACACGTCGGTACAGTGCCCTAAATCCTGAGTATAGTTTCTCTTGACCAGCACCCCCTGGATTGCCAGTCACCCTGAGTGAGTATGAGGCATTGTTAACAGAGGAGCTGATAAGCTTGAGTTTGGTCCGTTCTCGTTAGCAAAGCAAATACCAAGGAAAAAAGGCGCAGCTTGCGCTAGTCGTACAAGCCTGAAGAAACAGCAGAGCTGGCGGCCCCTCTCGCTTCGTCGGCGACCAACGGAGTCCTGGACTGAGGGCGCCGCCCCCTAACCAGCTCGATCCTGCCAGTAAATAAAGTTTTCTTCCCCTCCCCCTCCGAACTGTTGCACCTCACATAAATTTTCGAAATTGCCATTTGAAATTTATGACTGGTAACCCAGATCGTTTTGTCCGCACGCTTTCCCATCTCTGCGAGAGTGCACCGCTTTAGCACATGCTAGAACCAGCAGCAACCCGCATCTGGAGGGCGAAATCGGCGTCTGTGCGCCCACTTCGGGCGCAAAAGCACGAGAACTGTTTTCTGGTGTTTTTTTTTTTTTTTCTGAGTTCACCACTCCGCGGAAGCCTGGACGATGCCGGGTGCTCTTCACGAGTCGCACGCTCACGTGCGTTCGGTATTTTTGTGACCACTTTTTTGTGAACGCCACCGGACCAAGTTCAAGCTCAAAGAGCTCTGCGGTTATAACTCCTCCGGCACGACGTTCGCGAAGCGGTGTAAGTGGACCCAATCCTCGCCGAGAGATGACGTTATCGCGCGCACCAGCACCACTCGACCTTCGAGAACACTCTGCCCAGCGTTCGTGCTGTGACACCTCGCGTGCTATTCTTCTCGCCAGATCACGTGCGTTTGCGCGTCACGTGGGAAGCACACAAAGGCTTGCGCTACGGACGCCGAGTTCGCGAAGCAGCTTGTCGCCAGTTATAGCGCGTGCTAACGTGGTCTACTTGGGGAGAGATGGGAAAGCCCCCGGAAAATACGATCCGGGCCAGCCAGTCATGGAGAACTTTCAGCGGTAAGTTGGGAATCCATTCGAGGTGCAACAACCGAGTCTCGGATGGAGGGAGAGATGCATGGGATGACAGAAGAACAGCGTCACTTCCGAAGGAGAGAAGAGGAATAGCGGCGTGAAAGGCGCCGAGCAGCTGATCAAGAATGGATGCGACAACTTCGCTTCGATCCCGAATATCGCGTCTGCGAGGCGTGGCAGCGAAACGTCAGCGACTTGCACAATATTCGGACTTAAAGGGATACTGAAGCACTTTTTACAAAAAAAGAGCTTTTGCTCCCATTTTATCAATTTTCATACGGCGAACTCGAAAATCAAGTCGAAACTTGGCATAAACTATTAAAAAGCACTTAATTTTGGCAAAAATGAACAACGGATGCCTAGGGGCATGTGGCGAACCTCACCGCCGTTCGTGATTGGTCAAGTCTTCGTGACGTCGTCGTGAGGACCCTCGGAGCAGGCGGAGCATGAAACGCGTTCCCAGCGGGTCGTCGCGGTAGAAAACGCTGTATTTGCATTTGTGTAATTGATCCCACGATGGCCAGTCCGAGTAGTGAGTTTATCGTACACCCGTACTGTTCGAGCCTCTCGCCCGTGCACGAGCGGCGACGGCGACAAGTGCCGGCGACGAACAACACTTCCGAGGAATACGTGTCCCAACCGGCAACGTTCACCCGCCTGGGAAACAGCTGAGTCGCCAAGCCATCGGCCAACTGCCGAGTTGCCCGACCGCGCTGTCATACTACGCCGACGGCGAAACAAACACGTCGGCCGATGGAAAGTCGCCGTAGTGTGACTGGTTCGCCGACCGAAGAAGCCAACAAAATCGGTCACCCGACCGGTCGCCCGACGCGTCGTCGGGAATCGACCGAGAAGCGAAACCTGCTCCCCGACAACATCTGTGCCGCAATGAATGCGGCTCTATTTTGATAGTTTCTGGAGTGTAATAAACTCAGTAAGGTCCACGAAGCCCATGCAACTCAACACTAGCGCTAATGCAATCCGTATTTTGGCTTTCGACGCTTCGGCTGTGCTCTTCGGCGCCGCCGCTACCCCGGAGCTGCAAGCTGTAAATGGTGTGCGAACGGCTCGCCTGTAGAAAATGTAAGGTCAGTTTCGTGCAGAAGAAGAGTTACGTAGGGTAATTTGGGTAATAAGGCATCAATATCGGCCAAAGTTTTTCATGTGAAACGTAAAACCAAAGTACGACAAGCTCTATCCCCGCAGTGGGAAATCGCAGCCGCAGCCGCGCACCCACATTTTTGCGAGCGTTTTCGCGAAGCAGCGGAGTTGATGGCGATAAGCTATTGTGGGGGCTTCGGGGAACCTTGCTGTGCAAGCGGTATTTAAGAAATTTCAATTTACCAGCCCGGAATTCTGTAAACCAGCAAGTAAACACCGACGCATGACACGGAAGGATGGGCCTCCATCTATTACCTAGGCTATTTTGCACCGTGTCGTCATTTGTGCGGTGGCGCAGTGCTCTCGCGCGCCGAAGTCTCTCTTTTTTTTTTTTTTTTTAGGGGGTATGGTTTGCGTATGCATTTTGTGAATAATTTTCTGCGCTGATTTTGAGAAGCAACCACCTTTTCAATGGAATATTTCCTTCGAAACATGCAAGTGGCGTCTTGAGCCACAACAATTAATTTCCCTTTTCTCGCACCGTGCTTCTCGAAAATGCGGTACCATGGTGCAAAGTATATATCCTTCTTTATTAGAGGAGGTTACATTTCTGCTGACGTACGCACTAATTTATATGCAAATTTTAAGTGCTACAGAGGTCTTTTCACCGGGGGTTCATCCATAACATCCATATTATTACTGCCGCGGCACCAGCGCACAGCTCTTTTTTCTTTGTCCGTGATGCAACAAGGAGTTCAGGAGTACATACAGTAGAAGCAGCGCACACGCCAATACGCACCAACGGCTTCAGTCGTGCAGCGGCGACACGATACTCAAATTTTGATTACAGAGAGCCGCTCCTCACATGTTTTTTGCGACGTCACCACTGCTGTTCCAGATTTTAGAGCCGATATCCCGCCGCTGGGGCTTTTGTAACTGCAGTGGCGTCGTCACTTAGTTCAGCATGAGCTATATTGAAACGCTTTGGTCAGTAGTGGTCCCTTCTGAGGCACTCATATCACGATAAGCATGTTTTCATAACAGGTGTTCATGCGCGCACTGCGTTACAATGACCGACGAAGAAGATTGCTGCTGTTGCCAGGAGATACGGGAGGTTCGAGAGAGGCAAAGGCACCCCAGGTGCGCCACAACCACCAGAAAATTAAAAAAAATGTGTGCCTCAACAGGGCTGTGCTGGAGGTTGCACTTCGACAGAATGGCATCCCGATACTGCCTAGAAGCAGCCTGTCTGGGAATGTCTGGAACACAACACACTCGCCTTTGTTGGCTTGAAGTGTTCCCTCTTTACAGTAGCAACCCACTGAGCAGCGAGTTTCGGCTCCCGCGGGAAGCTGTGAAAGACCACTTTATCGCGGCCATAGGTGCAGTTGCAACCGAATGCCGAGCAGAACCTCGGCATGGTTACTCCGCTTCCTCGGCACGATTGTGAAGCAGTACAACGCAGCACTGAAAAAGTTTCCACTACTAGTTGCTAAATTAAAACAAAACACAGCACGGGGCCCAGGAAAGCTAACGCTGGCGGACGGCACGCTGAGAAAGGCAGCAGCAGGGGCCGAACACTTGCCGCGGCGGCCGATCGCTCCTCACGACGACGTCACCACGACCCCTTTCACTCTCGTGCCGTCCTCCTCCCCTGCGCTCCGCGCGTCGCGGGGGCGTGGCGATGGCGCTTGTTTATTCGCCTATTACGCCGCTATTTCAACCAAAAAAAAAGAAAAAGACCTCGTAGATTAGGTGTTTAAGGTCAACGTTTCCGAATTTCTGTGTATTCAGCAAATTGAAAACTGCCTCAGTTTCCCTTTAATAGCACGCGTTCATTGCGCATACATTTATGACAGAGTATTCTGTAAGGGGGCTAACGACAACACCACGCAGAAAACGGGAACCAGCATAGAAGCTTAACCATTCATCAAATCTGGCCGAGTCTCCAAGCATAACCATGCACAAAACTTAGCCGAACCGAGAATAAACTATGTGGTGCCACGAGCTCTGCTGCTTCTCCAGCCTTGCACCAAAAGTGACAACTGCGCCAATTTTTTCCACGCACTATGCCCACCGCACCAAGGTGTATTGAAAACAAACCGTCAGGTGTGCGTTTTGTGCATCCGCGTCGACATGTGTGCGCAATCTCCTGCATAACATCATGACGACGCCTAGAATACCGTAGAAAAAGTGTAGGTGTCGGTATACCACATTCACGCAGAATTTGTTTTAACCATTGGATTTGCGGAAGCACGCGTGTTGCATGGGGCAACGAATACGTTAAGTGAATGCCTAGAAAACAACGGACGTTTTTATGACTTTTGTCCCGATATCAGTACGGAGTCTATGCAAGCAAGCAGTTTGTGCAAAAATATCGAGGCTCCTTTTCCTCAAGAAAAATGTTTAGCCGTGGGGCGAAAGAGGGAAGCAAAGAGGTGCTTTTTATTTCTCAGTTTTTTTGCAGCGTTTGTAAGCTGGTACTAGAGGCGGACACCTGGGATTACCTCGAGAAAAGGGCTCAATGGATTTCCTTGAGTATTATGCGAACTGCTCATGCAGCGGCAAAGTTCCAAGGCCGCCTCCCTTGCTCGGAATAAAATTTTCCCCGTCTTCATCACTCTTAGTGATCCTTCGCTGAGGTATGGTTGTACAGGACGAACACTTCGCGAAGATTTCTTCGATTTATTGGGCCTCTTCTTTCCCTTCTCACTTCTCGGCAGCTTTGGTTCTTCTATCAAGTATGGCCGGGATCTTTCCCAATGCGTTTTATGGTGTAGTACAATTCTTGCTGTTTTTAAATATCAGGAAAATGCAAAATTGTACAGCAACCGCCAATATGATGCAGAAACACTCTGATGAAGGAAAAGCAAATAAATTGAAAGCAGAGAGAAAGAAATGTTGTAAACAGCTGTATCAGGCGTTTTTCGCTCTACTGACTTCCTTTCGGGCTTCGATTTCAAAGGCTGTTCAAAAAGTGTCAACATACTTGCAGCGGTTGGTTACGGGTTCGTGAAAGAAAAAAATTACAACGGTCACATTTCTTTGCTCAGCGCGAAAAACGTAACTCTAATTTTACACTACAAAAATAGTTTGTTTTCTACGGCCAGATCATGAAAGGGACACTGAAGTGATTTGTAAACATTGCGGGATTACGAGCGCAAATTGTGGTCCGGAGTCCCTAGTCACTGTTTCGACCACTCTGAGCGCGTTTACGCGAATTTATTTAGAAGGAAAATCAATTCGAAAGTCCTGTCCTCCTCTCAGCACCCTCGTCCATTTTCTGTGGAGTTTTCGTGTGACGTCAGGAGGAGATGATCTGGCAAATGGCTGCGCTACAGCACGGCTCGCCGACCTTCCGACAGAGTCAGTCGGCCCAGCGTTTCGTCCGCTGGCCGCCGATGGGACGTCGCAATTCGCTCGCTCAGTTGAAACGAGGCCACAACACGTTTGTGAATGGAAGAATGCGCCTTTCTTTACTTTGTTAGTTTGTACACTGTATCTAGCTCCAAGCCAAGGTCGCTTCACACAAGCCCTGCACAAGCGCACATGCGACGCTGCGCTGACTGGTACGCCAGTAGGAAAATCTAAGGCCACTTGAAGGCGGTAGAAAAGTCAGCGAAGTCAATACAGGTACTAAGGAAATAACATCAACTGATACTTTTACCGTACAGCGTAAAACTAGGGTGCAGGAAGCACTTTTTTGCGCTGGGTGAACAAGCACAGCGGTCAGCAGCACGACTACGCATTGCGAACGCTTTTCCGTCTAAGAAATGCAATTGCTAGACGTGAGATATTGTGGATACTTTGGGGACGCTTGCAACACGAGCGCAATACAACACATAGTCACCGAAGCTGCTAGAAATGCTAAAACTAAATAGAAGTGTAAACTTATTATACATTATATACCTTATATTTCTAAGGTCTTCAGTACTCACGCATGTCAAGCGTGCCTCGCAGGCATGGATGGGGCGAGAACTTTCTGTATTTGCCCGTGCGCAAGTCTGCAATGTCTTCTTGGTAGCAAAGCTTGTTTATGTGCTTCAGGTACTGCACTGTGCGCGGGCGAAAGTCCAGGCTCTACACAGAGTGTTTGCTACCTTCGTCTGGGGATCTGAATGGGAGCCAATGCGCAGAGATGATTTGTTTCTTCCTTTACGGTCTGGTGGTGTTGGGTTAATGCATTTGTTTGTGCACCAACTTGTGTTTCGGTTTTTCTTCTACAAGTCGGCGGAGCATCCATTTTTACGTACTGTAATTCAAGAGCGCATAAGTTACCATTTGCCGTTTCTCCTTGCCTCTACGGGTGAGGTGAACCAAAAGCCGCCATGGGGTTTTCTAAAAGAAGTTGTAGATACTTTTCATTTCCTTACTGCGCGGTTTTCTCTGGAGTACCTGTTAAGTCTTTCAAGGACGGCTATGACGAACACTTTAATTCATAATCTGTTCTTCGTGCCTTTTTATAGCCAGCCATACTTGCGGGACCATACGAATAATGTTTTAGACCGTGTCAAGCGTATGTGCGTGCCGCCAAATGCCAAAACGTTTTTCTTTAAGCTTCATTCGCAAACGCTTCTAGCTAAAACATGGCTGCGAGACAAAGGAATGTCGATCCCTTGGTCAGACAATTGCCGCTTGTGCAACCAACCAGAAACTATTGACCACTGTTTTGTGCTGTGTCGTGACGCGGTGTTTTTCTGGGACGTTTTGCAACGGACACTAAAAAAGGACATTGACATCACCCCATACACCATTCGCTTCTTGCCATTTGAGGACGTTAATCGGGTGCCGTATGACGTTTTTGTGCTCCTAGGTATGTTTAGCTTGTGGAAGTGCCGCATGACTGATCGGCATGCTGAACCCCCTAGGCCGACCAAGGTCATTTTTCGGGAACAGGCGGCGTTGGTTCGGAGCGTTTACGTTCCGCAGAGTGATCCACCAGAGTGGCTGCATCTTTTGGATGCGTGCGTTTGCTTGCCTGCGTTTTGAATTGGTGCGGACCTTTGTTAGACTGACGTGCTTACCCTTTGCTGTCTATTAGTGTTTATATTGTGTGTCAATTGTCTTGGCTGACTTCTCTCTAAAATTTCCATGTATTAAAGAAAAAAAAAACACCCGTGACTTAGTGGTCTGGAGCGCTAGGTATGTTATTGCAAGTGTTTTGCAAGTCACGAGTTTGAATCCCGGAGGGTACATTCATTTTTTTGGTAAGTTCACTTTTTCGCTTTCGTCGGATGTTTTGTAAACTGAGTTCCTCTTTTTTTTTTTTTTGCCGTAACGTTCACTGCTCCCCGAACTAGTTCATAGAACGCGCGCAGGCTGACACTGACGCGCTAGCGAGATCTCGTTGGCGTGCTGTTGGCATAAGCACCGACGGCTTGCGGACAATGGGCACAGGCCAGAATCAACAGAACCTTGGCCTCGTGCGAAGACGCTTTTTACGATGCAGGCATGAGTGAGGCAAGCTCCAAATATGGGGAAAAGCGCATGGCATTTGAGCGTCTGCGGGGACGCGGAGGGCGTTTATCCACTGCGTAGGCCTCAGCTAGTGATTGCTACGATTCGAAGCCGTCCTGGGAGGCTTATCTTATGAATTTTACAGCCGACAACATGGCAGAAGCGTGGTACGACGATTACTGAGATATCCAGCATGCCCATCCAACGATGCCGTCAGATGTCAAGCATGTAGTTTTACAGAACCGAAACCGAAACTTGTTTGAATGCTAACCTTGGATATCGTCCAATCACGGTGCGTCTCCTCCCGTCGTCACAGCCTTTAGTTGGTGCGGCCGCCGCAAATCGCGCATGGTAGTTTTTCTTCTTTCGCGCTTTGTAAAATAATTACCGAATTGTCAACCGGATAAACGATGAAAAGTGTGCTAATTTGAGCCAGTCTGCGCAGTGAAAGAAAAAACGGGAGCTTGAAAAATTGACTTCAGTATCCTTTTAATTGGTACACACCTTCTTGATCAATCACCCAAGTCGGTACGCGCCATTCTCTGAAAAATCCAACCAACCAACCAACCAACCGACAAACCCACAGCTTGATGATTGTAATGAGTAGGGGAAAACATTGGGGACAAATAAGTGACTACAGAGTGGGTAAAAAGAACTCGATAGAAAAATGTCTACCGTCAGAGGTGAACTTAGTTTCTTAAAAAAGCTCAAAGCATTGAGCAAACCTAAACTACAAGAGTCTTCGTGTTCGCATCAGTGCTGGCTTGTAATGAGGGTGAACTGCCTAACTACACCCTCATTACGCATCGCCTACTAACTAGACAAGACAGGTCCATAGCGAAGGGAGCGTGGTTATGTCCCGCGTTAGAGGGAGTACCCAGTTGAAACACATCGTCGGACGGACCCTTCTGGTAAGCTTTTGGAGGGTGCGGTCACGAGAGATGGCGTAACAATCACACTTCCGAACCAAATGAGCGGCAGTTGCAGGTACGTAGCCCTCCGAGCAATTCTTCAGCCGGTTCCCGACAATTGATGTTTTGCAGATCACGGGGGGAAAACGGTGTTCTGTTCATGGCAGAGCAGCGACATAAGTATTATGTTTTATTAAATGCTATGCTAAAGTCCCTGCCATGTGGTTGGCGTCCAGGTGATCTGCATATGGCTCCGCTACTAGCGGCAGTTAAACCTGGATATAATGAACCTCTATGTAACGAATTATTGGATTTAAAGAAGTTTTTCAATTCCCCCTTGCCACCCCCCATTGAAGTCCGTGTGTTTGCGACCTGTATGTAACTAAACATCGCGGCGGTTAACGTTTATGTAACGAAGTCGCCGAGCTGACATTCTTGCACTTTTACTCAAAAACAGGCCGGAAAGTTTAACTAATTTAGCGAATACTAGCACTACCGTAAGGGTCCAGCAGCAATTATCTCGTCTGGAGTCGCCTAAAAACAAGATTCGTCATGATGATGATGATGGTGTTTATGATGATGATGATGATGAACGAAGGGGATAGCACTATCCCGTGGCTAACGTAGCAGTAACTTCTGGTTCTGCTTGTGTAGCGTGACACCACACCAGATAGCAAGAATAACTACCCTTCGCGTTTTTTTGTTTCGCCCGCAACGCAAACTATCGTGCGTTTCCACGTGTCAGCGAGGTTTGGGTTCCAGACCACTTAAGTTTTGAGGGGCTCGGCCGTCCGGTCAGCGTCTAGGTCACGCGTCTCCACTTCTATCTGTGGTATCGGTTCGTCGGTCATGAGGGCCGCTGCTAGAAAACGAAAAGTTGTATCTTTTTTAAAAAAAAAAAGCGCGCAATTTTAAATGCCGTCTCCCCTGGTGAGAATGAAAAACGTTGCCGCCTGCTGTTGTATCCCAGCTAACACCCTCTAAACAATCTTGAATGCGTTAAGAGCGTCAAGTTTCCAGAAAAGGCACCTTAAGAGCCTAAGTTCGGTTCTGGCAATGCTTTAAGGCGCCGAAAAATATCAAGAGGCAAAATAAGTTACGTTTTTTGACACGGGGGTAAGCGACCTTGCTTCTTTGTTGCGCCGTGTAGTGCCTAAGCTCGTGCGAACCCTGGCCCCAGGACTACAGCCCCAAGGAAGAACGCGCCGCCCATCGCAAGGCCCGGAGGCAACAGCTGAAGGACCTTCACAGATCCCGCCGTAATCTTCCTCCTCCCACTTCTGACCTCACACGCCGCGAAGGCACTTACATCCGCCAGGCTCAGACTCTCTCCCTCCCTTGTGACCTCGTTCTTCACTATATCATGACCCGAGATGGCACGCCCCACTGTCAGGTGTGTGGTGACTATCCCGACGTTAAACACTCCTACTGGACTTTTCCTCGCGCCAGGAGATCACCTCACTTTCTTCATCCACACCTTTTACCATCCCACATTCCACACTCATGGGAAAACTGGGCCGCTCCTCCGCCTGATCTTCGCCCCATCCTTTGGCCTCGCCTCGCCCGGCACATTGCCCACGTGCGGGGCCCTGACACCTGCGGGATTCCCACGTGAACGTCTTCCCGGCCCACCAGAACCACATTTTCGGCAGCCCGGACAGGTGCCGCTTTAAATAAAGTTGGATCTCTCTCTCTCGTGCGAAAGCAGGAGGCGGAACTCACGCAGTTTCTCGCTGTGTAATAAATCCATGAAAGGGGAGTTCACCTTTACGGATGTCTACCTTTTTGGCTTCGTTTCTACTTCATTCCCGTGAGCCCTAACACAAAACCTGCATGTAACGAAAACCTAGATAAAAAAATTGGCCGCGTATCTGCTCCTTTCGTTGCAAATGCCGTCAAAAGACGATAGTCTTTATCGGCTTTTGCGAAGTAAATGCCTCCCTTCGCTTTACCGCTCACCTCTCATGTTGTTGCTCTTGCGTCGCGCTCCTCCCAAGGTAAAGACGCGAAATGTTTGCTTAAATCATTTTAAATTTCCCGCGTTCCACTGCTCCCAACCGGGTGTCTCGATGCGAACGCTGCCGTACGGCGAAGACGCGCGTTGATCGAGGCGCCCTACTTCAACGTTTATAGAGACGCGTTTCCCTACTCCACGTGCGTTGCAAGCAGAACGTGGAACCTATCTAGTGGAACCTTGCGTAACTGTTACCGGTTGATTTCTTAAAATGGCGCCAGAAGCTATAGTGGCGCGGGCGACAGCAGGCGACGGCGGAGTGAATTCTTTTTCTGCAGTTGATGAAGTATTTAATTTCGCAAAAGTCCAGCATGCTTGAATTTTTATAAAGGAACACTGCAAATATCACTTCTGTGTAGATTTTTTGTCTCATATTTGCGTAATGTCTTGTTCTTCTTCAACAATGTTGACAAGTATGAACATTACACTGGACATAGACGCGTAGATCTAGCTGTGACTATATAAGACTATTGCGCAGGCATTGTTTTGCTTCGGCCGGGTGGCTGAATCGAGTCACAGACAGACAGACGGACAGACATACATACAGACAGACCAAAATTTCTGGGTTTAAGTGGCCCAAGAAAGACTATCGTCTTTAAAATTGCGAACTTTTGTCAACTTCGTTACATCCGCGTTTAACTACACGCCAAACAGCCGGGCACTGCCAACAATTGTTAGCACTGTAAATACCGAGTTTGTGGCGTGGTCAAGCAGGTACAATGATTTTTTTTTTTTTGCCTATTCGGAGTTGAGGCCGATCTTGCCAGGTCGGGTGGTGGTCGGTCGGTCGTGCTTTCTCGCTGGGTTGTTAGTACAGAGCACTTTAGGGGCTCGCCTTGTCGTCGTAGCTCACTCGCTTGACCGTAGTGCAGCCACACGGCGTTCCGTCGTAGCAGCTGCCGTCTCGGCGTAACCCAGAAGCTTCGAATGCCAAGCGGTTTATATAGTAACAAGCGTTCGAAACGCGTGAACCGCTGGCGCTTGTCACACATCTCCCCGTTGCTTGGCACAAAGAAAACTGTAGGTACATTTCGGGCCAATATACGTAACTAACCGGCATCGCCCGCGTTCATTTAGTAAGGAACGCTCGTTGGGTTGTTTTTTACGCCGGCACGTGCGGGAGGCAAAGGAAGCACAGAAAGAACAGAACGCCCGCTGGCGCAGTTTCAGGCAGGGGGCGCGCGAGCACTGTGAAGGCGGGAAATTAGAATGGCATTCGGTGGTAACAGTGCGCGGATAACGGCGCTACAGCCCATTATGGCGAACCACTGCTCTGCACTTCCGACAGCTTTTTTAATAGAACGGTTTTAATTGTTTTGTATACCTCGGCGGATTCGCTTCATTTTGACTAGTTGAAGTTTTTCCTTTAGAATGGAACTTGTTCTGTGCTGTCATAATTGTGAGAGGGCATGAAGTACGTACTCTCGGACGTGGGGTACGTCGAATATGTTGCAACTATGCCGGGCATGCATAGTGCTGCGCAATGATTCTCCGCGACGAACTAAGACGCCTAAAACTGCGATCCGAGATTGAACGGTATCGAGGAACGGATGATCACACCACGACTTCCGTGAAGTGTGCGTGCCTTTGTTTAAAAATCCTGTGTCACCTCCGCTTCGCTCGTCATCCATCTTCACGGGGTGTGACGGCTAATCTGCACCTTACAACGTATACGTGCTTCAAACAGTGATCTAACACTTTCGCCTTAAAAAAGAAAACATGGTCTTTCCATAACTTGAGTAGCGCTGTTTTAGCAACACATTTTAAGTTTAAACACAGGATTGCTAATCACAGTTCCGCATATTCCAATCACAGAAGAAGAACTGCCATCGAGGAAGTTGTCACTTCAGCAGCTCAGATTTATTTCCTCTTCTCTCTCTGCTTCGGCTTTGCAGCGCGAGTGCTGGAGAAGTACGCCGGAATCGGTGCTCTTCGCCTTACTCTCCGTCCACCTCTCCTGCTTTGCGGAAATCTGCGTTCGCGTACAGTCGGCCGTTTAACTTGAAGATTCCAGTGAACTGATTCTCCATAATGGGCACCACTTCGATAGCGTGCCCCTTGTCCCGCAGCTCGTTCTGGTACTTCTGCATTGCAGTAAGAAAACATCACCATTAGCTACATTATAAAACCTTGCCACCCTGAATCAAATAGGCATAAACGCATTTGTGTTACTGAGGGAAATGCTGTCTGTCAATACGGGTGAGCAAGCAAAGTACGTACGTTTACTTTGGGAGAAAATCCCCCTACCGCTCCTTCGCCACTAACGACCAGATAACTTGATAGGTTCCTCTGTACCTGACGTAGAATAGGCCCACCCCAGAATGGTGGTGCATTGAATGTTCATGCTCCATTGACATTGCTGAACGTGTCGAACAGTGTTTAGAAAAAATTGGTTCTGTGGCACATGTAGGGATTACACGGGGAATGGGAAGAATACAGATAGAAATTCTTCGATGCCACAGCGAATAGAACCAAATGAAATAATGTAAGAATATGGTGTAGGAATTTGGCCTCAGAACCTAACTGATGATTAATTCCAAAGTTCAAAACTAGGCGTTATATAGTACCTAATCAGCATAACATGTTAAGGTTTTTTTACCCTTACCTGGTCTCTATGAGCACATTGATTTCTCTTTTATTTCTCTACATGTTTTCATAACAGTTGAAGCAAGTCATACTCAACCTTACTACTGTGTCAAAAGCCACAAGTAAGTGCTTTCTTAGCCTTAGTTTCAATACGTGATTTAGGCTTGCCAACGTATGCAGGAATAAGCCGTCAAGCAAAAAACAAAAGCCACATGACTAAGCACTAAAAAGTAGTGTGTCTGCTCTACCCAGAAAAGCCTGGAAGCCATATTTTATAACAGCTGCTGCTCGGCACAGTATAAACGCGATATAGATAGATTGGCTAGTCCGCAGTAACAAATGATTTCGCTCGAATAAACTCCGTAGTGCTCGGTCACTGTTTTGTGGCTCACAGAAATGCCTACCTCGAACCTAACTCTTGGCCCTCAGCTCAGTCCCAAACAGCTGTAGACAGGAGCGGTTGGAGGTAAATGGGAAAGGCCTTCATCCTGCAGTTGACCTAAGTAGGCGGATGATCATGATGATGAGGTCGGACAACAAATTTAGCACTTTTTTAGAACGACTGCGGCTTCGAACGCAACGTGAATGAGAGTTCCGGAAGCGGGTAACGTTCGCTGCAAGAGAATAGGAATGGTGGGCGCCGAAATTGCAAATAAAACTGGCCGGCGACGATAGTTCTCTGTAATGCAAAATTTGTCCGCAGTTAAGAGTGCGTTTTTTTGTGGTGATGATATTACAAATTACGGCAAATATATATACAGCTTAAAGTAAACCCAACACAAAACACAGCCAGAATAAGACCAGACATAGGCTGACTGGTGAACTCGCACACCCTACTCTTCTATTTCCCTTTGGGAAACACGCAAATGTGGGTTTAACCCTGAGCCCCAACAAAGTGGCATTTTATCGTCATAGAAAAGTAAAAACAACTCGTGACGTAAGGACTGCACCACCACCGCATCACAAAGGAACAAGCAAGGGGCCAGGAAAGTGCAGTTTTTGCTCTCCGCCAGATGGCGGCACAAACTTTCTACAGGCAGCAGGGTAAAACATGTGTACGCTCCAGCAGATATCGGGAAACTATAGACCATATTTTCATGGGCTGCACATAGATACTACCGACGCGGGGAAATGGCGAAACGAGGTTGGCGGAGAATTTGGGATTTGCGGGTGAGGAGGAGACTCAACTTCAGGGACATAAAGGTCACGACGGGGCGGCCGGACTAGTGGTAGAAGGAAAGTAGGGAAAAGGTGGCTGTGTAGGGCGGGTAACCAAATGGATTTGAATTCAGAACAGCGGGGGAAGAAAAAAGGTGGAGGGAGCGATTGGATTTCAAAACAGGGAGGGGGGGGGGGCGATTTGGGGGAGGCAAATCTATTAGGTTAGCTTAGATTAGGGCAAGTAAGTGGAATAAAACAGGCAGGTCGGTTGCTGACAACCGACGCCCCTATTTAAGGGGAGAGTAATTAATCATAAGTATCACCAACAGCAGCAATTCTGCACCTTGCGTTGGAATGTGATTGTGTCAATCCAAATCTATTTGTAGAAAATCTTCGCCTTCCAGAAATTGTAAGGTATGCACACAAACACACGCACACACACACACACGCACGCACGCACGCACACGCACACGCACATTAAACAAGGGAGCTATAAAGGTTAGGGATTCAAGGTGGGAATGAGAGAGAACCGGCGGGGGGGAGGGCCAAAAAAAAATAACTAGGGACACGGCCACCTGTAAAGGACAAAACTAATTTGGAGCTTGCCCCCAATAGCAGCGCTAATATTACAACAGTAGTAGAACTTATATGTACTATATCGTTCGGACCGATCCCAACCGTCATTAGCTGGTATACCATAAGAATGAGCGCGAATACGCCTCGAACACTGTGGTGCATCTTACATCGGGAAAGCCAGCCTCCATTTCCAGGCGTGCAGGCAGCAATTGGTGGTGGAGCCTGGGAGCGTCGATGGCCTCTTTAATGGTTGCCCCTTGCCACAGCGCCCGCATGGCAACCTGGCAAATACAACAGCTTAATCAGTCACTCAACCGAGAAGCCGTGGTCGAAGAAATAAACGTGTAAAACTCTGATGCGGGTCATGTCTTTCTCGTCGAGTTCAAAAACCTTTGCAGGTATTCCCCATCCGCGTAATCCTAAATTAATCTATTACGAGGTCGTACCTTGTGTTTTCCTATTGTTTATGTGTTCATCTTGGCCTTAACAGCTTACTGCGTAGATAGAATGTGTCATTAGCTAGTTTGACCAACACCTGAAAAAACAGTTTTCCCGCGTAGATACGTGAGAGGCTGCAACAGCAACAATGGGTTGTTATTTTTCATTGGCTGTTCAGCCAAAAACTATCAAACTAAAGGCAGTTACTGGAAAATCGAGTCATGTGCAGCAATACGTAGTACCGTAGCATGTATTTCTTATGCAATTACAGGTGGGAAGTGCGAGCCCGACCAAAAATACGTCCTTCCAACACATGCCACTTTGTCTACGCTGCCAGTAGTGGAAGGAAGCAACCATGAGAAAGAAATACCTTCGTTAAAGATCTAGTGCCTGTATTCCTCATGGTGGGAAACAGCGCAAGGAACACAGGGACCAAAGAAGAGTGGACGACGCACAGCGCTCAGCGTCGTCCACTCTTCTTTTGTCCCTGTGTTCCTTGCGCTCTTTTTCACCATGAATCTTAATCTGCACCAACTAGCCCAACTTGCCACCTTACTTCTTACTCCTGTATTCCTCATTTTAACGCGTTCGGATACTTCTGTATCAAACTCATGCACTGCTGAAGTTCAAGATGTCGCGGTGGTTGAGGGGCTAAGGCGTTGTGCTTCTGAGACTAAGGCATACGGTTCAATCTCGGCCAGGGTGGCTGCCTTTCAGAAGGAGGCGAAAAGCGGAAACCGCCGCGCACAGATATTACATCGCACAGAAAATATTCTCAGTAGTGAAAATTAACCCGGAGCCCTTAGCCCGGGTGCAGGTTCTGTGCACGAAATACCGTAATTTAAAGGGACCCTGCAACACTTACCATCGACTACTCGGAATGTATTTTGGAGTAAAGTCCATTGTCCCAGCAATCTCCTCCCGCAAGAACTATAAAAATCAGTATATTATCACCGAAACTACGCGCGATGAAAAATCGCGGATAAATGTTCCCTCTCTACTCAACCGCGGACAACGCGACGAAAGCTGCGCGCTCTCTCCCGGAGAGGGGGGCGGCGGGCGGCGTTCTGTTCGGCGGCCTTCGATATGTCGCAGGCCGGGGAGTTTTGTCCTTTTCCCCGCAACGTGGACGGGTCTATTTCCGGTATGGTGCCCCAAAAAAGCAGGCATGGCGGCCTGCTCGCAAGCAAGCGCTCAGGCTGGTAGGGCGTTTTTGAAGCAATAAACGTTTGTTGTCGAGGGGGCTCGTTGAAAGTGGAATATTTAGTTCGTCACTCAAACTCCAAGCGCACTCAAAACAAAAGAAACACCAAAAGCATGCGGACAGGTTCAGGCATAGAAAAGGTTGATACACAGCGCCGACGACGGCGGATAGTCATAGGAAATGCCAGAATTTAGCCGCGAAGTTGACCAGTGACAGCCAATAGGACAGCCAGGACAGCCATGGCCCGATTGACGTCGCAGAGGCTATGCCAGAGGTGCATAATGAGGAGAATGGAAGAGAGCGCGGTTGGTTTTTCCGCGTCTTTCATGGCGATTTGCGCGCTTACCGCTTCACGTGCACGTGTGATATTTGGCTCGGGTGTTCCTGGCAGTGTAATCTAAACGTCGCGCAAGTTTATTTGAACTGCACGATGAGTGTTGCAGGGTCCCTTTAAGTTTCGGTTATGATGATATTGCCGACTGCTTGAAATTACTTTCACAGAGGTTTCAGTGGACCGTCTTGTAGCGAGTCACAGGGTTGAATTTGAATTCTCCTATTAAGTTCACGTTTTGAAACAGCAGTTAGAATGAATGATGTCGGTCACTATGATTTTTAGCATGCTTCGAAATGCTTTGACATTTTTAGTATCCAATAAATACGATTGCTTTTTAACCGAAACTGAGACGTTTTTTCCCGACCGCAACACCCCGGGTTCTGCATTCCTGGAGACGTATTCGGCTCTCACCTGGCCCAAACCGGAGGTGATACGCGATCCTCCAGAGCCACCGAAACACATCTGGGGACGTCCATCCTTGTCCATGATGATGGTTGGCGCCGTGGAGGACTGAGGCCGCTTTCCCGGTACAATGTAGTTGGCTTCGGACGGGCTGATATTGTAGATATTAAGCATGCCCGGTGTGGAGAAATCGTCCATCTGGTTGTTGAGCAGGAAGCCGCTGTTCTCGGGTACTACCATACTGCCGAAACTGTGTGCAATAGAAAAGGTACTTTGGTGAGCAACAACCGAAAGAAGCTGCGAAGTGCAGGTGCGGTGGTTTACGGGAACGCAGTCTCTCGTCCGACGGCAGTGCAGCTCAGCGCGATAGCAGTGGCTTGAGTTCCGTCCGACGACATTCCAATTCTCAAGAGTGGACTGGCACAGTTGTGGTATGGAGGTTTCGTCCCAGCATTCTGTTAATGGGGGTACTTGTTTCAATCCGGCTCTTGCTGGTTTTGTTTTTGATTAAATCTTAAGTATTAGTCATACTATTTATCAAGGCTTAATTTAGGGACTCCGTAATCTAAATATTTTTTTTTCTGTTCATTAGGTTATGTTTTATTAATTTACGTTACATTTCGCTAATGGCGGGTGAAGTAGAGCCAGACGCGGCGGTTTTCCATCGAAACGCGGGTGGACGTCGCTTTAGGAAAGTGCTTATAGTACTGCGGGACGGAACTCTAGAAACAGCATTATTGAAGGCATTGTGTCACAAGATAGCAACCACACCTCCCGGGAAGAAAACACTTGTCTGTACATATACACCTACTCCACAACATCGTTATGTCGTTTGTGTCACCCCAAACGAATCCTCGCTAACCTGCGCTGCCTGCTTTCACAGTAGCGAGAATAAGAAAGGAGCGACAGAATTGGACGACCCTTTGCTTAACCAGCGGGTGTGAGTGATGTATGTACCACAGGAGGGAACGCCATGGATGTTCTTAACAAATGCCGCCATAATCCGTTTCTTCAAGAGTGGCTGTTGCGGATGTTTCGGAGCTATTAAGTGTGTAATAAAGATGGATGACGACGGGCTATCCGGTCCTCCAACTTGATAGACGATATGAGAAAGATTGTATGCCGGTTTTCGTTCGCGTTTGTGTATACGGTAACATTTCAGGTAAGACGAACTCGAATTAAAGGGGTCCTGAAATACCTTCCGCCGATGCATGGATGTACATGTAACCAAATAAAGCAATGTATTAGCAATCTCCTCCCGCAAGAAGTTTGTTAAAGCGATGAGTAATAGCTGAGAAATCGTAAATCAAAAACCGCGCATTATCGTCGCGCCGCGTTTCCTCCTCCTTTCTACTCATTCTTCTCTGTTGACGGCGCGAGAGCACTCCCTCCCATGATGCTGCGCTCTTCAGCGGTGACGTACTTCCTCTATTACGCTCCTCCGACTGCCGTCTGCTACGAGCAAGCTTTGTTGGCACCATGAATCCCGCACTCCGCTCAAGGCTGGAAAAGCGAAAGAAAAGTCTGGCCGCATGTGTGCGGCGGCCTGGCCTTGCCCTTTCGCGGTGTTCGTTGGTGCAGTTGCTATCGGCGGCACCTGACTTTTTATCGGCGGCGAACTCTAAGCCGTACGGGGAAGATCGTGCGCTCGTTCCCTTTGATGCACCGACACTGTTTATCCAAAAAGTGCCGTGTCAGATGTGGCCCCGCTGGTGCCGGGTCTTATTTTGCGGCGGTCGTAATTCCTGCCGGCGGCATGTGAAAAAGACATTTTAAACCGATACAGAACCCGTGCACAAAACCCTTCAATCATGTGACCAGTTAAGCTTGGGGTGACGCGTGGTGGAGAGCGGCCACGTTGGCAAAACATGCTCCACCGCGGCTCTGAGCTTTCTAGCGCTGGAGCGAGCGCCACTTCTTTGAGAATCTCAAACATCGGTTGCCTTGGCAACAAGGCACAAACCACTGTAGAACTCAGTTACGGTTGCGTGTTCCCGGTTCAGCTCGGGACCCCACCTCGCGACATGTGGGCACTGCAGGCGTACCACCCCACGGCCTCCGCGATCGGCGTCCGGCGGCGCGCCGTATAGCAACGGCGCGCCGCCGGACGCCGATCGCGGAGGCCGTGACCACCCACTCCCATTGGGAAGTGCGAGATGCCTTTGACATTACAGGAGGCGGTGATGTGTGTGTGTGTTGTGGACGCCTTTGTTTCGCGATGCAATGCGACGTTGTGCTTCTGCGGGTGGATAGTGCTTCCCATGGTCTGGATTATCTTTCTCGAGCGACGTACGACTCAACTTCGCATGGGGTATGTGCAGTGTGCGTGGCTAAAAGCCACCTCGGCTTGTGCGCCGGAGTTAAGTGACTTGCTGTTCGTCCCCGCAAACCGCGCGCGAGGTGAGTGCCGAATTTACGACGGGCAGGAGGAGGCAACCCATCGTCTTTCAATCGCGGTTCAGACTTGCAACGCATGTTGCGACGTTGTGTTCGTTCGAAACCCATCTCTGGATTGTTTTGAAGTAGAATAAAATGTATGCGTCAAACCCGGGCATTCGACTCAGGGCGTTCTCTGCGATTGCACGAAAGGAGTGCCACAGTGCTTCAACGCTTTATTTATGGAACGTACTCAGGTAAGAGAATATCCATGTCGTGTTATGGCCGTGCTGCATTTAATACAAACAGTTAAACGTTTGTTTACACTTGTTTCGTTTGTCATAAAATGTCCAAGCACTCCGGCACTCCGCCGGCATATGAGCCGGCGAGCCGACGCTGAGCAGACGACTCATCTCTTTGCCGGAAGTGCGTGAAAAAGCCGCCCAATAGCAGGATGTCTAGCTCATGACGAACATCTGGTTATCGATGATGTAGACATGTGAAGATGGCGGCGTCCAAAAACACGAAGGAAAGGGTTAGAAAAAAGCGAAAAACTTTGCAACAAAAGTGTGAGCTTTCCGCTGCGCGTAAAAGAGTAATACTTGGCACAGATGACGTTGACGACCCAATCTAACGATTGCGCTAGTTCATTTAGTGTGCTCAAAACGCCTTTCAGGGCCCCTTTAACCGGGATAATGTGTTCCAATTTATAAAACATTGTCTGAAGCTTATTTTTCAGCATTGTGCGTTACAGAAGGTCAGAGACGGATAAAGTGTTCGTCTTAAGCATGAAAATTTTACCAACACCGTTCGCCTCATAGACAGTATGCAGCAGGCTATTTATGATAAGCGCCAAGTCAAGCTCTGGTCAACCGGGCTGCATCCCTAAGACACTTACGTGAAACTCTCAGGGAGAGGTCGCGCGAAGAGGAATATATTAATACGGTTAGTTGAAGACGCCCAAAATACCAGGTTAAAAATCTCGACTTCGCTAGTTGTGCATTTTTCCGCAGAAAGGAAGGGTTACACGTCTTTTGCACGCTTGGTTGTTCCTGGTTTGTTTGAATTTTGTCCCAATTGCGTGATGGCGCTGTTTAGATCAGGCATCTTTCGATTCGTTAGTCCATTTTTATCTTTTGGACCTTTAAATTTGTTTGTTTCTTATTTTTGAGTCTGTAATTACCCCATTATATGTTCAAAAGTGTCAATCTCGCCCATTTGAATTGTGAAAATATGGCGCCATGCTTTGGCGCAGTCGACAAAGCATGCTAACGCATTAAAACTCACAATGTAATCACGCGTTGTAGGAATGCTATTGTAGGCTATTAAAAGAATTTCCACACGATTTGTGCACGTTTACATAGTTTGTGTACATATACTCACGCATAGTTGATCGTGCTCGTGAGGGCCACTACGTTGTCTTCTTCATCCCAGTAGCAAGAATGAGAGGTTCCGTGGTCGGACCCTGCATTCGCTTTCTTCATGCCGTAGAACGCTGGGTCGCTGTGAGTTTTCGAGTCGTCGATTTTCTTTCTTGTCTCTGCAGCTTTTTCTGGCGAGGTAAAGTCGTCGACAAGAGCCTGCATCCATAGAAGTATGGATACGGCAACGAATCATCTAATCTATAGGCAACGTATTTTTCTGATTGAACGCACTTGCCGCTATACCAGAAAATTCTCATTCTGTGACGACTATATAGTTTCCAGAGTGTGCGCGCTGCGCGCTTGTTGAGGCTTGGTTCCTGATTAGTTTTCGGGTCACCCAGTTGTGGTAGTCTAGACGCTAGAGACAAAAGCTTAACCAAATAGAGCAGAACCCCATTAATACGTTTTTCACCAGTCCGGGAAAAGAAAACGTTACAGCCGGGAAAACGTAAGAGTGAGGAAAGCCACGCAAAATGGCCGGCGTCTAACTGGCGTCGTTAAATCACCCCTTATCTAGAGCTCCATTATTGCCAACTTGGTTTCTTCCCGTTCTTCCAAATGTAGAGGTGTTTCCGGGCATTTTTATGTGCGCATTTAGTGTTGCCAAGAGCAATTAATACGGGCGTCAAGTCATGTCAGTGGTCGTAAAATCACTACTACTCGCTCGCCGTCACCCTACAAGTGAAGGTCGACAAGAGAATCGGGCGTCGTGAAATCCCCGCACCACTCGCTCGCCGTTCCGATTGTGTGTGTGGGAGGTCTAGAAAGCGCAGTGTGTAGAAGGGCGGTGTAGAAGGACTGGCGCAAGTGGCGGTATGGGTGATGTAGAAAACGCCGAGAGTAGCAAGGAAGGAGCAGGAGAACATGCGCCGAGACCTATCTCAACGCTACCGCAGCGCCACCGCCTGGTCGGCGGCACCACCGGCTCGTGCCGCGGTACTAGAAGGCCGCGCTCTTTGGCAACTGTCGTAATCTAAAAACGCTGCACGGCACCATTACAACAGTGCGGCGGCGCTAACATCACCCACTTCCAGCGTTCCGAAGCGAAACTTCTGTTGCAAGCTCAGTGATGATCGTGAAAGCACTTTCGACGGATGGCCATCTAGTACCGGCTTCTTGTAGCCAGTTCAGTAACAAAGCCTGGCGAAGACTCATCAAAAGCCAAAATGGCGGTGCCCAATCCGCTTCGGAGTGTGAGGGTGCGACGCATTATACGGGAACGGGCCCACAGCTTCGACGTTACAGCGGGGATCGCAATTCATTATATCCTAAGGGAGCTATGCCGGGACCGATGGCACGCAAAGTAACAGCCAGGAAAACGCAACAGTGAGGAACGTCACAGCGGGGTTCTACTGTATACGGGGCAGTGTAGATCACTGCCTTTAATTGCGGCTGAGATAAAGAAATAAGAACTCCAGTGTATGCCGCCGACCTGATGACCGGATCCGATGGCATTGATGCAGCAACAAGAATGGTACACAAAGTTTCTGGTCATTCGCAAAAGTAGCGAAGTACCGACAACTCAAGTAATGTTTCTGCCAGACGTCGCTAAGCTGGCTGAAAGGGAGGGGGCAAAATTATTTTATGAGGAGAACTGCTCGGTACAATTCCTGATGTTTACAATGTAGAGACTTCGTTTCCTCAGATGGTATTGAATCTGGGCCTACATAACAGTAAACATGCTGTAAACAAGGGGCAGAAGAGACATGGAGAATAAGCTACAAATATCAGCAATCTCGGTTGTTGTTCCAGTGACATAAAACTTAAGCAACGACGACGGTCGCTTCAGATGTCCAAGCAATATTTTCTGCCCTTGGCTATCCGATACCCGCCGCGGTGGCTCAGTGACTAAGGCGTTGCGCTGCTGAGCACGAGGTCGCGGGTTCGATTCCCGGCCGCGGCGGTCGCTTTTCTGATGGAGGCGAAAAGCAAAAATGCCCGTGTGTACGAGATTTCGGCGCACGTTAAAGATCCCCAGGTGGTCAAAATTAATCCGGAGCCCTCCACTACGGCGTGCCTCATCGCCTGCGTTGCGTCGGCGCGTTAAACCCTACAATCATTCAATCAAATCTGGCTATCCGATAAAGTACTTCATACAGTTTTCGTCGTCAGCACTCTAGTCGTTGGTTTCATAATGTAACGTAGTATTTCGTTACAAATGGAAATCATATCAGCGAATGTGGTACTCACCCCATTCGCTGATCGTATATTTGTTTTTGGTACAGTCGTGGACGGCCCCAGCTGAAACTACTGATTGGCGTCTGAATATATCATGGAACACAAGCGCCGAGATGAAAGATTTCATCGAGGGTGTCCTTTTCTCTTTCTCAGTGAACTCAGTAGTTTTGTTATCTACGAGACCAGACATCTTTCACCGTGCTTTTGACAAGGGCAATGTTTCCAACAAAACTGACTGGTTCAAACGGCAGCATGCATTAAATACATATTTGCACCCTTACATACACCGTTAAGCACATCTTCACCAGTCGCTACTTTCCGTTGCGCCGGCTGGGCCACGCCGTGCCTTTCCGCGTCAGTTCCGTCCGTTCAGCTTTATACGTACTTGTCTGTGCACAGACCGATAAGGTTTGAACCCAACATCCACTTTGCGGAAATTGCCTGAGTCGTGCCGTCGGTGGCACCTTTGCGAAAACCCGTCCTCCTTCCCGCCCCCTCTCTGTCCCTCTCTCCCTCCTCGCTTGCAGCTGTCCCTCCTCTCCCCAGGTGGCGGCTGTCGTTGCACCAACCGCGGGCGCCCTCCGCAGAGAGGTTGTAACTCTCACAAGATACGCGGCGGATCATGCCGTACTCCAAGCCAATCGGATGCGCTCAGTCGGATCACCGCGGGCTGCGGCATGGGTAGGCCGCGCTTCATCAGTTCTCCTTAAGTGACAGTGATCGTGAACGTGCGCGTGCTCATCGAGCTAATCCCGAGCTTCGGCAAAAATAGGTCCTGGCGAAACGACAACGGCGGACCGATCCAGCGGTTCGAGCATAACCCCATAATCGCAGCAAATAGCAATAGTCGAATGATCTACAATAGAAAAGGGTTTCTGTGTGTATGGTCAAGGGGTTCCCATTTTGATTTCACAGAAAATGTTTTGCTGATGTTTTTAGTGCTGCTAAGCTTCGCGGGCAGGCAGGTTTGCGGTAGGGAAGGTGTTCGTTACAATCTTTTTTTTGAATGAGCTATGATTAAGTTGGCGAATATATAAAATATCTGTTCACTATCTTTGCTTTGAATTACTATGATTAGGTTCGTGAATAGGTGAAAATTCATCTGTTTATTTCTGACCTATGTGCTACCAAAATGGGCAGCTTAACGAGCCGAAAATACACCGGGAGTATAAGTGCCAGTGCGGAAGGTAACCGATAAAGGTAAACTGCCACCACTTCCGTAACGGCAGGCACAGTATCGGTAGAGAAGAAAATGACGGCGGCGTAGCTAAGCTAGACTGGTTATGCAATCGGAAGTATCCGAAACAGTGTGCCAACCGAATGATATCGCTAGTCTGACCTTCCGTACTGCGAGCACTCGCTTCCCTCGTTTGTCAGTTTTCAAAGCCGTCGTCGAAGTCGAAGGTCAAAGGTGAAGCTTTAGTTGCCGCCTCTAATGCTCGTCGCTGTCGTCTTTCTGTGTCCTTCTCCATACGCATACCTCGCCGAAGTTCTTCAATCGTTTCCGCCTTGGGCTTTTTGTGCGATCGTACGCACGTTTCCGCGTTAACTCATCAGCAAGCCGAGCGGCGACTGCAGGTTGTTCCGACTCTGGTTGCCGCTTTGTGCACTGGGACCGTGCAGCCAATACAACGTCGGCACAGAGGGACCAGCGTCCTCACTACATCACGCCGCGGATGCACTAGACCTACTCTTCGTCACATCCTCCTCAATTCTTTACTCCCCCCCCCCCTTCACGCCTTCGCGGTATGAAAGAGGGAAGAGGAGCAGAATTCGAGAGGCGGCGGCGAGTCAAGTCGTATCACTTCAATCTGAAACTTTCATTCGCGATGAAAGTCGCTGGACTAGGCCGAGATGATTGCTTTCGCAATAAGAACGGCCACCGGAGTCGGGATCAAGCTTGAGGCTTGGGCTCCGCAGCACAACGCCTCTGAGCCACCGTTGCTGGAAAATGCATCTATAATCCACCACGCTTTATTGTTTTTTTTTTTTGCACTGAGGGTTTGAGTTTTATGTGATTGAATTCTCGGGATAACCTAACGTTTTATTTTATTTTATTTTTTATTTTTATTTTAAGAACATACTGCAGGCCATGTAGGCCCAAGCAGGAGGGGCATAATGTGGTAACAGTATCAACCAAATACAAACAGTAAACAGCAAATAGCAGAAACAAGCACTGAAGTAAAAAACAGTGAACGCTAGAGGCAACTACAAATGCACAACTAAACATTTGCCTCAAATGAACCAAGAGAATTTAGACAATTTTCGGGTGTATTGTTCCAATCAATAATTGTGCGGGGTTCACATATGGGTTTCAGTGTGATGTCATTTATCATTAGTTGCAATTTTTTTGCTATTTTGTTAGATAAGCCTACTGTGCGATTCGTAGTTGCATATTTAAACTGACATTTCTTCTGCGCAAGTTGTCATGCCACGACCGAGAATATGCAGTATTCCTGTGGTACAGTGCAAGTTTTTACCAAATGGAAGAACTTGATTTTAATCTGTTCTTCGGGAAACCGAAAAACACAGAATACTCCGATAGACGCATAAAAACACACTTAAGTGTGCGGAGTTCGGAATATATAAAAACTTCGCAGAATGATTGGGAACACGCCCCCTTTAAGCGGTGATCTGAATGCCGTGAAGTACTCCGCTAGGCACCTGGAGAAGCTTTTTATGTCGATAGGATACTGCGCAGCATAAAATACTTCGCTAAGTGCGTGGAAAAGCTGCCTTTTTAGAGGAATACTAAGCAGCGGAAGTAGTCCGATAAATGGCGGCGGGAACTCTCCTTGCTCGCGGAGTTTAAGAAGTACTCTCACCTAGAGGAGTGAATATTACTCCGACTAGGGACAGCTACAGGATACAAGCCATCAACACTGTTTCCAAAATGTTCCTGTTTAGCGTGTGGGAAAACGCAGGACCCACATCGAATCTGTCGGAAGGTAGCGACGACACCGGTTGCACAGCGACTTCTTCCGTTGCATTGACGAAAGAAATAACATTCAGCGTGACGCCACAAATATAAAAAAACTGCCAATTCTGCAATGATGTTGCACAGAAAGCCAGTGTAGTTCTATACAGGACGCTATATGCTGGAAAATTTATGCACAAATTATGCGACATAGCATTGCTTCCTAAAAGAGAGGAAGAATTCGCTTGCCCTGTCAGAAAGCTGGCAACAAAGTGACGGCCCATTGAAGAAGGCAGCAGTTCTTTACGAGTGTCTTACCTCTCATTCAGAAGTCGATGTGTGAAGTATGGACATGAAGACACGATACCTGGTGGCTACGCGAGCCCCAGCAAGAAGCAGCGCCGTCAGGATACAGGAAGCAGAAGGATAAAGCGAACATTGCGCGACTAATTTTCCAGTCCTATCTTGACAACAGTGGGTTGTGGGCAGCCACTGACGCTGATAACACAATAGCGATCAGTTCTGATTTCAATGCTCACTGATCCGTAAGTTGCCACAGCATGGGTCGCACGTCACAGGCATCAACTTCGCCCCGTCAAAGTGAGCCGACTTAGACCACAAGCCCACGCATTTAGCTTTCTGTTAGGTAATTCCGGAATATGCCACCCTGCTTAAAACAATACTTTTGCTTTTACACGGAAGCTACTCCTCACTCAGGCGTACCTCTACCCACCGCTTGAGTTTCTGTCATACTCACCTTGACACTTTGGACAAATTCTTCGTCCCCAAGAAGTGTCCGCTTGGCGTATGTAAATTTCAGTGCCTCCACGTACCTGTAAAAGTAATGTTGACACAAGGGAACCAATGGAAAACGGATCCTACAGCAGCAGCGTTTTTCGAAGGAAGTGCTAGCGCATTGTTCCATAATGTACACTGCATTGTAGTACTCGGGCAATAGCGAACTTTATTTATGGGTGCCAGGTTAGGGCCGTCATCCTCGGCCGCCATCCTTTCACCCCGCGTGGTGGTTTAATGTGCAAACTTGTTTGGTGGCCTTTGTTTCTTTGTATATCGACGTAAATGTTAAAGTGATTGTGAAGAAGCTATGTGGACGTAGGAGTATGAGCAAATTCTGACAATACTCTAATACACCGCAGTTAGAATGCCAGGTTTTTTCAGGATTAAAGATGTGCCACGAGCTTCCTGAAAGTTCTGAAAATAGGTCTTTAATGCAGGGGTAAATTTCAGGGGGTAATGCGATGGATTGGGAGCGGTTGCGCCTCAAATGTGGGAAGTGTGCTTGAATTTCATATTCGGAGCTACCGTAGTACCTTAGGAAAATAGCTTTCTGTTCTGTATATACACGGTTCATAAGAGTTAAATTATTGAGAGCAATGCGAAGAAATTGCGAGCTGTATGCAATGGTTACACGCAGAGGATCAGCGGCTCAATAAGACTCTGCGTACTTCCAATACACCCTGTCCATTAGGTATTCGTTGTTCGAGGTACGACTGCAAAGTTCATACTATATATATAATTGTTTTAAAGTTCACATATACCATTTTATTAGGGCATTTCAAATCAATTATCTGTGCACTTTGTGTTTCACTGTCATGGCCCTTTTAACGATGTGGGGTGCGGGACCTTTACTCCCTCTGGAAGTAGTGGTCTTTCCGGACCGTGGATAGTAATTCAAATGGGTAGTGTACCTGTGATACATGAGCGGATCGTTAGGGAGGTAGTCTTCCTTGTCCTTCGTGTCGTCCATGATGCCTAGAACGTAGGCCAGCAACGCACCGCCACCCGGTGGTCGAAGCGAGTACATCGTGCGGCCGTCCTTGAACGTCTTTTTGAGGGGATCGGCCCAGCGTATTTGGTAGCCTTCGAGGTCGGCTTTCGTTAAGACGGCATCTGGGTATAATTAACGCTTTTGTATTCAAGAAGTGCTACTCGTTGTGCAATAATACTGACGTTAGCGACTGCTGATCTGGGTTACGGCCTTTACGCGTTAATGTGCTATCGCAAAAAGAAATTGCAGTTCGCCGAATTCAAAAGCGGTTTCTGCTCGAATATAGTAATACCAGTTATACATGCAAGTCGAGGAATCCCCAATCAGAACTTACCAAAATTTCGTACGTCCATCACAGTAGCGTAAATGCATCGGCGAAAATTATTTGAGGTATTGTGTTCAATGGCTTCTTTGGTGCATTTAAAGCAGCCACTTCCACTCCACGGACACGAGAACATGAGTATGGTATTGTGGAATGGTATGCCCAAAATGAACACACCACGTAAATGAATGTGCTTAATTACGCCAGTAACACACCGGACTGCTTAACGAAACAGTGATGCCACGGATTCAGAGAGAAAAAAAACTTTTGCTACGTTTTTTCCAAGTGTCAGCGCACAGATTTTTCGGGGTATCGCAGATTTTCCAGCATTCTTTCACTTTTTGTCAACGGCAAAGCAGCCGTCGATCCGTTAGAATGCTTTGGCTTTATTTCTGGACCATACACACGGGATCACCAAACAGATTCACCGTCACCATGGGGATTTCAGTTATCCGCCTCCACCCCGACTCCAGCAAAAGAAAGAAGGAAGAGGGGCACGGTTACCGAAGCTCTATTTTTTCTTTTAAAGCGATTGTAAAGTAGTAAAAACATTATGTGACAATAGCTTACATCAATTGGTTAAACGCCATGACAGCTGCATCGCACTCATACAAATAATCTATAATGCTCTCATGTGGGTCAACGAAGGCGTGCAGATGTACCTTTCTGCCATCTTTTTTATTACGTGTGCCTCGAAGCCTCCCTGTACTTGTTATTGCTGTAACGCATCCACAAAGCTTCTGGCCTACCAAAAACTTGTTCGATCAAACATACAGTATGCAGCGCTAATCTAGAATCCCCATCAGTCGTATCTCGTAAATAAACTTGAGGCACTCCAAAATAAAGCTGCCCGATTCATTCTCAGGAACTACTCACGAACATCAAGCATAATAGAAATAAAAAATTCCTTAACTTACCATCTATACAACAAAGCCGGCTTCACAGACTTTTATCGGCTTTTCATAGGCTATACCACAACCAGTCTTCTTTCCCTGTCTCGCGCACAAAACCCGCTGGTCGCGTCTTTTTCCCGTTTAGATCATGCATTCAAAGTTCAACCAATATTCGCACATACCAACCCATGTATCTTCTTGCCAATCTTACTCGCTATTCGTCACTGGAATCAGCTCCCGGGTAAGATCGTCACCATCATTAACCACGACTCGTTTATCAAAAAGTTGCAGTTATTCCTCTATGTATAAATCATTTCTCAGTGTTTGTGTCACTTTTGAACCTCTTGGATTGGTTCAATGTTGGATGTTTGTCATTTTGAACCTGTTGCATTTTTTAACCCTCGCATTTTTTAAATTGGATAACTGTTGTGCCCCTTGAGTACCCTTATTTTGCAACCATGCATTTCGGCATTAATGTGTTGGTATTTGCATTTCTATGGGTTATGCTGTTATAGTGTTGCAATGTGTTTTCTTTTTCACTCCGACCCCTATGTAACGCCCGTAAGGGCCTTTAGGTTAAAGGAATAAAACAAATTAGAACTTTTAAGTTGTCCTGGTAATTTTGTAAAACCTCAACTACGGCGACGCCACCTGGATTGAATAAATAAAAAATGCATTGCTGCTCGCAATCAATTCTCTTGCCCTCCCGCCGCACCCACAAATTCAAGATAAAAATTGAGAACACATGGCAAAGACAACATGGCTTTACCATACAGCTTATTTTGCTTGTTCCTGTACAAGACGAGAAGGTGGGATACTTTGCACGAAAGTTACCCATTCAAATTTTTCACTGTAGTGCGTGGACCGATAATAACTCAGCAGGCGGCGGACAGAAAACAGCCCGGGGCTACCTCGGCCGACCACGCTGTCCTGTTGGTGCTACAACGCCCGAAGTGGGTTTAGGTGCGGAGTATTTTACCACCTCACAATATCCGTCCGCGTCCTTGCGCATAGCATTTACAATCGCAAAAACTCACACAAGTACCGGCAGGATTCGAGCCTGTGTATGCCAGACCAGACACAGTTAGTGTCAGTCGTCTTACCCACTAGGCTACGACCGTGAGTTAGTACCCGCGAGTCAAACGGCTTACTCCCTCGCCTGTAACGGTGCGGAGTACCTTAGTACCTCCCAATGTCCGTGCGCGTCCATCCGTGCGCAGAGCACCATCAAGCGATTTAGGGAATAATCAAGGTGCAACTCACAGCTCATATTGAATGACGCTCGGGGCGCAACTTGAATGTTATTTCGAGTCATCGTACTCCGCACCCTCGCCATCATCCACGAAGTGGAGATGCTGCCTTTTTTTCGCCTACGCCACGCGGGTGACCCCCCTATTGGAAGTAATGTGCTTATCTTCATTGTGTGCTAATGTGCTAATGTACTAAGTACAGTGCTAAGTAATGTGCTAATCTTACGGGCTCGTCTGCCGGTATTTCGAAATTTCGTTTTTGCGTGGTTGCCATTTCATATCGGTTTATGTGGGCATGGCGCAGACTCAACGACCATGTTGCTCCAAGAACCCGTTTCTCTTCTTTCGGCAGGCCCTGATTCTCAAGATGTCTTCGCCGACATTCGAGGCAGGCGTGTTGCCACATTCTGTTTTGAAGCCGAGACAGTCGGGTATAAGGGGGGCCACCATACTGATCCTGGTAATTTGCTGCATCCACTTTGGTACCCTGGGTATGCTACAGTGGATCCCTTCAATCCCTGCGCAGCACGCCGCTATGTGCATCAAGTCACCGGGGATAACGGCTACAACTTGACATGCTTCTTCCCTCGCGGTGTTGGATAAGCCTTCAACGGAGTTTTCCATTCACACTTCTTGTTCGAAATCAGACAACTGTTACATAACCACATGATTATCCGGTGGATTTATTCGTATTCGTCGAGGAGATGTCACTACATCCACATATCCAAACATAAAACAAATTTAGCCCTCGTTTATTCGGGTGTTCCTCAAAGGGCGGTGTTGGGGCCACTGCTATTTTCGATTGATTAAAAAGTCTCCTTTCTTAGCCCTATGTGCGCCGTCACATATTTAAGGCGTATATCACCAGCGGCGATTCGACATATCTGGTTCCTATGCACCGATTCACATGTAAGCCAGGACGATTATGGTACACGTCTCAAGCACGGGAATTTTGAAATACGCAGCTGTTGTTCGGGATCCCCATACGAATTCACCATCAAAACTCCACCGCCTATAATTGTTGCTTAATAGAGGTTAACACTCACATAGGAACACATTTTCACAGCTACCAGCCGTTTAATCCGTCGCGCCAAACACGCAACAAACACGATAAGGCAATGGGCCTTTTTCACAGTATTTATTTGCGCTCGGAGCTCCCATGATGATAGCCTCGGTGATATCACCATGGGAGCGCCTCGTGGTAAGTAATAGTTGTAGAATCCGCCCTGGCCATCTTGGTCGAAAGAGCGAACAACCACGCTTTACGTTATCGCAGCTATAGCGCTTTTCTTGTCCTGAAAGAGGTTCATTGAAACGCCCCGTAAAAAGACAAATGCTGTCCAGTTCTCTTTTTTCTTTTTTCTCCGATTACCACGCACTGACACTAACTGCCAACGAGATTTCCAATAGGAATCACTCTTATCGCCTGTCAACGCCGATTTCTGACAAAAAGCGCAAGTTCCTGTCGCAAGTTACTGTCGCCTAAGTTATCGCCTCCCGCCGGGTAGACATTGCATGCTGTTTAACATGTGTCGTCCAGGATACAGAAATGGACTACTCAAAAGGAGGGCTGCTTCTCTGTGGTGTACGCACTGTATATTTTCTTTTACACAGAAAATTTTGCACATTTTGTTTTCCGGTGTTTTTCGCTCTAACGCATGAGTTTCCCCGCTGTACTACAGTGAGAGAGAGAGAGAGAAAAAAAACGTTTGTTGAAACAACAGGGATGGGGTAGGAGAGAAAAAGAGTTAAGAGCGGTGGGTGGCCATCCTAGTCCGGTAGGCCGCGATTGGTGTATAAATGCTTGGGCAGCCGCTAAGTGGGTGTATGGCAGTATGTACTAAATAAATAAACAAATTTAATAATAAAAACATACTCGGCCCGAGTGCCTTTATGATGCGGTCTGCCAGGTCTCCTTTGTAAAAATAGTCGGTGCCTTCAGCTTGTAGTTTTTCGTAAGTGGCCTTCAGGTCGGGGTTTTTCAGTGTCGCTCCTTCTTCATAGGGCTCCTTCGTGTCAGGATTCAGGAGGAGCTTGCTGCGGGAAGTGGGAAAAGTAAATAAAACAATCATAGAGGCCGCCACGTCTTCCTTTTTCACCCTCTTTACCACTTCATTCCTGCATAACCGGAACATTCCAGGGTTTGTAGACGGGCTTGTTGCTAAATTTTGTGTCTAAGGAAAGGAGCGCAAGCAATCTGATGAAAGCCTGAGGCAAACGCTGAGGCAAACACGACGCAAACGCTGACACATAACTGAAGGCGGTTCATTGCAGGGAAAAAAATATATAAAAAGCGGGCCATGCCGTCTCCCCGTATATTACTGGTAGCATGTTAGGCTACCTTCTTTGGTCACAGTTATATAATTATGAGCATCTTTATGAAACGCGAAAAAAATGTGACAAGCAAAACACAAATACAACTGACACTAGCGCGGCTCTTTGAATTGAAAATACATGTAGACGCAATTTTCGCGATTAGAAACAGAAACGATTGCTCTACACCTAATTTCACCATAAAAAAAATTGGGCCCATCTCCCCGCGAGGGGGACTCGAGTAAATGCGTCGCATAGGGGGTGGGTGTATTGCGTTAACGTTTAGTGTTTGGGGAGTTGGTGGTAGTGAATGCGTTGTATCAGCAGCTTCTTGACGTAGTTTGAATGAGTCAAGGATATAAGGCGCGTTCGTAGCCTCCCATTCTGTGTCGGCTTTGTGGCGCAGTGGGTAGAGCACCTTGTACATTGCGGTCCGCCCGCAGGGTCGAGGGATCGAAACCAGGCGCCGGATAGTATTTTTTTTATATAGTGTAGGGGGAGGGGTGCGGACTACGCCTACGGACGTCAACGCGGGTGACATCGTGAGTTACTGAAATGCTCTGCATTTATTACAGAAACGGCTCGTGCTCAAGCCTGAAATTCGTGGCTAGGTCGCCAAACTACAGTGACAAAAGGTGCTAACAAATAACTCGCCAGAAGCGCGAACTCAGGATAATATAATTCCATGCAGCAAACCTCCACGGCGTTTACATGATAGGACCGAGACAGCAGGAGAAGAGCGTAAGCGGTTGGCGGAGGAGAGAGGCTGAACAGTTCCGTGGCACAGGCTGCAGAACACTGTCGTCTTTCTTCGCCACTTGCAGCGAGGCCTGCAGACACTTGGCGCCCAATTTTAAACCAAACATTTCTAGCTCAACCAGCCAACGGTTCTTTCGTGGCGTGTGGGACAACAAATTCCCAACGCGGAGGAGGTGGCGACGGAAGGGAGGATGGGCGGACGGAGGGTTTCACTCACGGAGCACACTGTAGATGGCGCAGCGAATTTACACAGCGTTCCCTGCGCGAAAGTGCCTGCTCGCCGGCGGCGGCGTCGGCGGTACGGCTTAGTCCTCTGCTTTAGCGACGGTAGTTTTGGGCCAGCTTTGGTGCAGCTTCGCGTCCATTGCTCGCTGCCTTCGCACAGCTTAACCTGTTCAACAGCACCTCCAGGGTAACCCGCGCTGGACGGAATTAAACGGTCGTACGCCAAACACCGTTAAGGATTGGTTTGCAAGGCTGGAAAACAAAATGTACAAACCGCATACAGACATTTGGCCACTGGAGAAACGTTAGCGAAACGCACTGCTTGCCGCGAATGGGTCTCCGTTTTGCACCGTAAGCTGCACTGGCCGAAGTTGAGCAGTTTCGTGTGGATCTTGAAGGGCCGGGCTGCGCAAGCGGCAGGAGTATTAGATTGGATTGGGTTGGATTAAATAGGATTGTATTGGATTGGAAATCCTGTCCAATTGGAGTACGGCTGTGTAGAGAATGGGGTGTGCAGATTCTCCGGTCTGCGCATTGCAGAGGAGTGACGTCATAGCCACGGCAGACGCACTGGCGCCGACGCGTGCCCAACTGTGCGCCTCCGCTACGCAGTAGCCAAGTCTGACGCTGCGCCGGACCCGCTTGATAGCTATTTCGCGCGGCTCCTGCAGAGCCGTGCTGCGCGTGCGCGAGGAGCAGTGACTGGACTGGACTGGACTGGACTGGACTGGACTGGACTGGACTGGATTGGATTGGACTGCTGAACCTTAGCTCACGCTATGTATTTCCTGGCGTTGCCGATCTAAGCCACTGCTAAATTTTTGAAATTGGTGAATAACAATTCGGTTGCCTTTTAAGAGGCATTACAAAAAGCGAAAGTAGCAACTGGTTCTGATAAATAGCAACTATAAAAGTTAGGTATCAATTGGAATCACTAAGCTCACATGCCGAATTGTTTCGGTGTCTGCGCATGCGTCGCGCGGTGGTGTAGCCCCAAGCTAGCACATTAGGATGGCTAGGTTCCGCTGTCTCACCATTTCGGAAGACGCTCCTCTCCGGTTTCTTTCTCTCGTCTCACGGCCGGGCTAAAGCGGCGGCGTCCGCCGCTCTAGCCCGGCCGTGACCCACGCGGCTGCTGCGTTCGGGGCGCTGCCCCCGCGAATTCCATGTAACGGCTGGCAGAATGTCTGGTTTCACTCTTTGTAGAGCCACGTGTGTGAATTCATGTGAGGTTGCATGGGAAATTGTTGTGGGTGTCGTTTAAAGCTTTGCTTTCCAACCACCTTCACAGCGTGGATTACAGCTAATTTTTTTCTCTGCTCTCAGCCGTATGGTTTTCACTTCTGGAGGCTGTTGTACTGACACTGAGTTAGAGCGAATTTGACGTTAGCAGTGTTTGTAGTTGTTCATGCCTAAACACCTTTAAAAGAGGCGGGATCACCACAATTTTGCTTAGATGTGGAAAGACAATCGCCTAACGAACATGACAGAAGCGCCCCAGACCTGCGTGTGCGAGAGCATTCTTGCGTAAAAGTAATAATAAATCTTCATGCTGAATGGGCTACTTACCTTGCCTCGGCATAGGCCTTTATATTACCTACTTCACTGTGGAATTCTCTAGCCAAGTATCCTCCCACAGGGACACCCTTGTCAGCTAGTTTGATGGTGTAGTTGTAGTGGTCGAACATAGTATTCTTCTTGCCGTACTTTTTGACTAGTGCTTCGTATCCGCGTAGTTCCCCAGGAACTCCTACAGCGAGGCCACCTGCGTCACGGTTATAAAAGGAGCCACAAAGGCGTAAAAGAAAAGTTTAAAGACGTTTTGCTTCGCTTTGTACGTGTTTGTAACTCGATTGCTCCTAGTCATCGCTAAAACGATACCACAAATAACAGGCCGCTCACATTGTGGCGACCATCATTCGTCACAATACCGCGACGAGCGGCAGATTTACACCACTGAAAACCATTTACGCTATGGTGGTATTAAAATGTTGGGTAGTGTTATCGTTGCAGCCGATGCAACGATTTAGTGGTATTACTCTATCTAGTATCCGGGCGACACTGCGTCTTTGGATACTTGAACGGCGTTTCCCCTAGAATGCTTGAAATATATATTTTTATGAGCAGGCCTACGCTTGACCGAATTATTTGCGCACCGTGAAACTTCAAGCCTATTTTGAAAGAAATTGGCCTGTTATCAGGACTGCATAGTCTCAAAAAATGCACTCAAACAATGATGACCGATTAAAAAGCAGAAATAAGGTAAATTAAATACATTAATACTCAGACGAAGCATGATTGTTGAAACAATGTGTGTGTGTTTGGTACATTAAGAACTAGCCTTGAAGAAACTAAACAAGCTTGTATAAATATTTTGTGCGAGAAGATTGCAGTAGACTGACATTACAGAAATTGGCTTCTAATTGCTTAAGGAATACTTGTCACCTGATTTGTGCACTGCATACACTTTGACTGCTTTTCTGTCGTCGGCTCCTAATATTGGCATAAATAAAATAGCAAGAATGTTGAGCAGACTTCGGTGCTCATAAAAAACTTGTAGTTAACGTTATTGGTTCTTGCAGTATACGAAAGTATTCTGTTACTAATTTTATTAAGTATACTAACTCAGTCGACCATCTATTGTTGAATTTCCGGAAATAGTTAGGAATAAAGAATTTAAAGGGACCCTGCAACACCTTCGACAAGCGCTTTCACTCTTTCCTTCGCGTCTGGAACCATTGCGAAAGCCACAGTTATCGCCAGCTCGGAGCGGCAGTGCGTGATTTGCTCGTCGCACCAGATACGCCTTTTATTTCTGCTTTGTTTTTGCGGCTCTGCTTTTAAAGTTGCTATCGAAAAGCGTTCATTGCTGCAACTGAAGGAAAATCGGCCAACAGCCGCTACATGGCCTTAGTGATGTAATTCGGGCCGTCGAAGAACGCCAAGACCGGGAAAGAGAGAAAAATATTTTCAGCGAGTTGACGAGTTCTAAAGGGCATAGAGCAGTAATTTTTGGCTGAGGTACTTTGCGACCAACTAATCTAAGTACTGGGTGTATTGGGTGGCTACGTTCTGCAAGCACTAAAGATTTCAAGAAAAGTTGAAATAAGTGTTGCAGGGTCCCTTTAAGGTATTGTCGGAAAAGCATTTACAAATGACAAAGCAAAGCGTTATAAAAGCATCGCAGTGCTTTTCTCGTGCTACGACACAAAGTTGAGGGAAATTCAAACCTTTCAACGGTTTTTCACGTGTTTACAATGTTGAAAAAGTAGCGGAGATCAGAACATAAGAAAACAGGACGAGTATGAGTAATGTATGTTAAGTTTGCTTCGGTAGGACTTAAAAAGGGACGATTTTAGTCAGACGCAGAGCAAATACAGGCTGAATGCCTAGCTCGGTGAGAAGAGAGCTTGCACAGTAGGAAGCTACGCATTTTTGTTTATAAAAGGAACTTTTGACATTCTTTTGAAATGCGCGGCATATGTGTGTGAACCCACTGCAACCACGTTCAGTAGTTCGGTAGATCGGTGTGCGCCTGTAACTGCAAA
This sequence comes from Haemaphysalis longicornis, assembly GCF_048455015.1. Lineage (NCBI taxonomy): Eukaryota > Metazoa > Arthropoda > Arachnida > Ixodida > Ixodidae > Haemaphysalis > Haemaphysalis longicornis. Next base: position 150,496,249 of record NW_027526445.1, on the reverse strand, counting down.
GGCACTTTTGGCGATTTCGAGATGCTCTCCTATTTTTCAAAGCAGTTACATTGGAAAAGAATCAAGAGTGCAGTAAAACATGGTTCCGGAAAGAATGGCGCCAGATATATCGAAGTCCCGGCTGCAGCCGGCCGTGCTTACCCAAACGGGACAAGCCTTTTTTGTCTTCGCCGGCGTACATCTTCTCCGTGGCAGCAGCAGGCGCCGTCTCCCGAGCTATGAGCGTCATCACTTTCTTCTCCTTACTACAGCCAACAATAAGATTCCAACCATAAGCAAAAACATTGGCAACATTGATCGAGTACACATCCGGGAAAACGCAAGCGAAAAATGTGGAAAACTTCATTCCGTACTTCTGCTCTGTTGTAAAAAACACGTCGGCCGCACACAGCCAGCCAATGATGCGTCATCAAGGTGTTTTTCACACGGGCACATTGCCCACGTGTGGGGCCCAGGAGTCCTGCGAAGTGCCCGCCTGAACGTATTCCCGGCCCACCAGCACCCGGAATAATTCCACCACCGGCGCCATTTTCGGCAGCCCGTACATGGGCTCAAGTAAACTTTCATCTCTCTCTCCCTCTCACGGGCAATTTTCGCTTGGGACATTTAATTCCTAAGTACTCTTCTCCTCCACATACCGGAATCAGCAACTGTGAATAAAGCACAGCTTTAGTTTCATGTTATGTCTGCATCTGTTTTACAACTCGATCTCTGCCCTTTTTTCATCACCCATTCGATTTCCTTCTAACTTGTAAAACAGTCGGAGCCTCTTGTTCCATGTGCCTGCATCTGGTTATACGATGTGTATCCGATAAGCCTCGGTGTCCTCCCATTTTCGATATTTTCGGCTCTCCCATATTGTAAACCCCTCTAGTCCAGCGAAAGTTTCAGTATGTGCTTGGTAAGAATTCAGTAAGTCTTTGCTCTTCATTCTTGTCCTCTCGAGATAATTATATTCATGTCACTCAGTTCGACCGTTACATTACAAGGATCGTGCCAAAAAACTTCATTTGTAAGTAGGCTGCGCGAAAACTGCATGGAAGAAAGCTTTGGAAGGCGTTTTTATAAAACAAGTTGGTTATGTTGACGCCATGTGCTTATCGAATAACAATTAGCGTCTCAATAGCGTAAGAATCAATAACGCTGGTGAAGTAATTTTTGTATGATCGCGCGGCGTGAGCGTGCAAGTGCTGCGTCACAACATGATGCACATCCGTGTACGAGCATTTTTACCGAGCTTCTGGTGCAGCCAGGAAAAGGGGCAAAATAGTCCGATGCTAGTTCAAATGGAGAATCTGTACGGAAAAAAACATTGGTGTCTGTAGAATGAGAAATAGAGCCCACACAAGATCAACACAAGAAAATCTGGAAGAAAAATACAAGCCATTAGACGTGAAGGGCAGTTTGTACCTACGTTGATCGGCAATATCTACTCAACCATAGCCATTTTCCTCAAATCAAACAGCATTAACTAGACCTACTAGAACCAGGTCAAAACTTCGATATTCGCGTTTTTGGTATTTTCTGGTATTGAAAGCGAAATGTCGCCTTCAATACCACAGACGCAAGAATGGTTTGACCATGATCAAAAATCTGCGCATCAACTGAGAAAGGTTTCTGCGCGTTGAAGCATCCCTGTTGTCCTCGGACTCTCTGATACAAGCATGAGCCAACTCTCTGCAGAGAAATTGCAACTGTGGAAAACGACGGTGCTTAATATAACAACTGCAGTGCGAAAGAGAAACAGGTACACCGAAGCCGCCAGACCAGCCATCCGCCCATAGTTATGCTCGTGGAAACAGCGGTCAGAAGTTCTTTATGATTTACTACCCACTCAAGAAGACTGGCCATCGTACAATAACCACGAAGGAAAACCAAGAACCGGTGAAACGGACAGTGATCATCATCGGCGTGGATCGCCAGAAGAGCGCGTGAGAGCCCGCCGTGTATACCCCCGCTTTCTTTGGACTGCCTTCGTTGAGCATCCTGCTGCATTTTCTTGGGCAATAAACCCATCTTACACAAGACGTATAGAAAATAGCAGCAGATAATAACTGATTCATTAGCGAGGAAACAACTTTGTTAAGATAAAACCCGCAGCTGCAGCCTTTCCTCTTGTACCTGCCAAGCTCACGTCGCCATACTAACGTGCTCTTCCTTTTCCCATTTTCTCAGTTCTTGTATCAGTTGATTTCCTTTTTTTGAACTTAATATTCGGGCACTACAGCGTTGTTTTGTCTCGCACAACTCTTTGCTCAACCACGTTTTGATTAACAACGGTGCTTGTCATGTTTTCCGTGTTTAGCAAGGTGAAAGGAGGACTTATCATAAAAACTTGGTATACACGAACAATCATTTCGGTATTTCGTTCCACCCTACTGGAGGACTGCTGAAGGAAGCATGTGGATTGCGAACTTTTGGCGTGAAAGTGAAAGCTAGCGCATGAAACGTTACTCATATTTTGCGTTTACTCCTCTTTCAAGAACGTTTGCATCCTTTTAGGCATTTCAATGAAATTATCTACAATCGAGCAGTTCCTGAGTACATTCTTGTTGTTATCGGTTTTCGCGTGTACCGGGCATTTTACTCATCCTTTTTTCAAGCATTCCTTGGGACGTTCGGTTGTTTCTATAGGATATCTAAATTATTGTTGCTGCAACACTTTTTGAGAGGCTAAATCAAATCAATTTACTGCTTCTCTTTCAAGCCACTCTCCCGTTATTATTTCGAAATACTACAAGCAGTCGGTCTCCCATTTACCCCGAGCTTGTTAATTCCTTTTGCTTCTGTTAAGCGCCCCAAACGCCCATGAGGACATTTGCTACTGCGAACCAGCACAAGAATGCCTTCACATACGCCAAGTAGACGGTGGCCATGAATCCGCCTCCGATGCCGTTAGTACTGGGGCTCGCAAGTGTGTGGCAGAGGAGCGTCGCCACAGCTGCGTCGAATGCGTTGCCTCCTAGGCCGTACATCCACCTGCAAAGTATGGGGGTTGGTTGCGTAAAAACACGCATGAAGTATGCCATGCTTCCAGTGCGTTTTCAGGTACTCCAAGAAAGGTGAGCAAATGCCGCAAACTACTGGGAGATAAAGTAATGCTGCTGTATTTGGGACACTGTATTTTTGCATACCCTTGGTATAGTTGTCTGACAGCAAGATAATTCATGTTTTTATGCAGACAACTGTGCGGGAAATGTTAAGGAACTCTGGCGTAAACGTGGGCAGCGGGGAAATTCATGGGTCAGAATATCCTCCGCTCAAAAATTGCATTGGTGACGGAGAAGACACGTGTCGTTTAGATGGGTATATCTACGCAAGGAACGGTAAATCCACGCAAAGAACCTAAAAAAAGCCGGTTTACTCAAGGCGCGTGAATTTTGAAGGTGTCGAGAGCCCTAAAAGCGTTTGCAGGAAGTACGGATCGATTCACCTAACCCCTATTAACCATTTTGACATTCTGAAATTGTTTCCTTATTTAACATGTGAAATTTCGTGTTTTGAATGGTCCACGTGTAGTGACAATCTTGTTCCTGCGTGTCATCCCCAGCAAACTTCCAGCGCGTTCGAGCAGCTCGGGCGGCTCTGGCAACAGTGCGTATTAGTGGTACGACTGGTTGGGCGGGCACGCAGCTTCCACCGGAATGTCACCAGAACGCTTCTATATGCCACCCTTCACCGTTCTTGCACCTAGGACAAACACGGAAGAGTTAAAAACACCCGCACAGCTCAGTTTCGTAATCATCCTTTACGCAACGCAGGCTACTCACAAACTCATTCCCTCCTTTCTGAAAACCTCACGCAACCTCTGCAACCTTCAGCTCTAGCGCCAACACAATTGCTCGAATACGTTGCGTCATAGGAACTAGAATCATTTACAGTAACAACATGTTGGCGATGACTGGACGGACAAGACGGTCAGGTGTATGTGTCATTGACATTTGAGTGATCAGAGCTTTGTCAACGTGCATGGGGAGGCAGGCGTTTGAAGTTGTTATTGCGTATCAAGACTGCGCTTTGGTGAAACGAAGCGCGAAGAAACAACAACCAGGTGGAACAAATACAGCGGGACGAACCGCTCCGTCCCGTTGTATTTGTTTCTCCAAACGCTAAATCCTGTAAAACGAGAGGCCGTCGTTTAAAAAAAACGGCCTCTTGTTTTAGAGAATTGGGCCCCTGGTTGTCGTTGTTTCTTCGCCCTTCGTTTCACCATGAACCCTTTCCAACTCGCCCAGCTTTCTTTGCTATACTGCGCTTTTATTCGTCGAACTATTTCCGGATATTTAACCGAATCGGATTTACGGCGGTACAAGTTATATATGCTTATTTAAACGTTAGTCTGTAAGCAGAGACATCGATAAGTGTACGCAAATAACATGTTCTCCCATCAAAATAAAGAAATATTTCAAACGGCACAGCTTATATGTTCATCGACCAATGAATTTTTTTACATGGAAGCTAACTATTGCTAGGTTATAAAGCTTTCTAGTCGGCGGAGGAAATCGCGTCATCACAGAATTATAATCTTGCGGCAAATTTTAACCTCGCGGTCCTTTTTCGTGATTACGCGTACCTCTGAGTCTAACGAAGGTATTTTGAAAAACATCTCACTGAAAATGGCCGATAGGACGATTCTATCACTACATCGGGTTCTATTTACTTGTCTTTATTAGTTCACGGTGAAGTTTTTAACGTTACAAAATGGCCGTCGGCCGTTAATACATGTCCATATACGGAGGCAGTATCGTTACAGAAAAATCTAACTCTGGTGTAATAAAAACTATCCCGAAACAAATTATATGGCTAATAGCCATGACGGCGACTCTATCATAAGGCCAAGTAACTTCTCATTATAAGTGAGTTCAAGGTGAAGTTGCAAACGTTAGAGAATTACCGTTTCCTGTCGATACATTTCCATTTATAGACGAAGTATTTTTCAGAAAACGTCTGTAACTCGTGTTTAATCAAAACTATTTTACAAAAATTGAATCGAATTACCCGCTGAGACGACTTGAACGTTGAGCCGGGTTTCGTTCACTTTTCATACGCACGTTGACCACAATAATGTTGTAAATATTGTGTAATTCCCGTGTGCTCTATATACATGAGCTTCTACGGAAGGAAAACGAACCGCCCAACGTTTGCCTGGTTTTCCCTCAGTTTGCTTCAAGTAATTAACTAGAAAGTAGTACGCCCATTGGCAAATTACAAACAAACGTGTTTTCTTTCACGCACTCCTGGGAGTTCACCCAGCGTTTCTTGCCGTTCTCCCTCCTTCACGGAGTAGAAAAGCACTGAATTTTTTTTCTGGGGATGTCTTCTCCTAAGTGATTGCCTTAATAACTCTGCCTCGATTGATTCTGTCTATTACGCCATGCTAGTGCGACAAACATGCCGCTTCCAGTGGAGCAAAGCTGCTGCATTGACTTCTGTTGACGGGTGGCAGTTTGGGAGAAAAACAATGGACGGAAAGGAAGTTTTCTCCAACCATAAAGCCCACAGGGTTTTCTTTGCAAATGTATCGCTGAAAAGACTGATAACACTTTCAGCGCACAAGCAGTAGATGCCTAGGCTGCTAGAAATACGTTCTCGTGTCAGAAGCCTGGGCTCGTGCTGTCAGCGAACGGACGAAAGAGAGTGAGGGCTGAGAGGGGAAGGACAAATGTATAAGGAAAAAAAAAAAAAACTCGCGGCTCCTGCCAAGAGTCGACGTAACGCGAAGCCTTCACTGTGGCAAGCTTGCGTTGAAATGAAGTTCCACATGGTTCTTTCTATATGCTTAATTGCGCTTGGCACAGTAGCTGATTTTACGTGCAGAGCGCTGCAGGGCCGCGTCTTGTCGTCGTAGCTCGTTCGCTGGACCCGAGTAAAGCCGCACGGCGTTCCGTCGTATGCGGCTGCCATCGCGTCTAACCAAGAGGCTTAGAAAGCGAAGCGGTTTGTATAGTCATAAGCGTTCGAAACTCGTGAACCGCTTGCGCTTCTCATACATTTCCTCGATGTTTAGCGCAAATAAAACTGTAATTAACCGGCAGCGCCCGCGTTCATTTAGTTAACAACGCTCGTTGGGTTGGTTTTTACGATAGTACGAACACAAAAGTGGCTGTGCAACGCCGGAGCGCGTGGAAGCAAAACCAAACACAAAAATAACAACTTCCGCTGACGCAGTTTGAGGCAGGGGGAGCGCGAGCACTGCGAAAGCGCGAAATTTGAATCAGATTCGGTGGTATAGAAGTCAGCAGATAACGGCGCTACAGAAGTTATGGCGAATCACTGCTTTGCACTTTCGATAGCCTTCAAATTCAGTGTAACGGCTTTAATTTTCTCTTTCAGAACGGTGAGCAGCGGCGAATGTATCAATAAATACTAGACGTAACGACAAAGGTCATACGTCTCGTTGCCCCTGGCGACGATGCCTTCCGATCTATGCGCAGAGGTTGTGATACACTTGTTTGCGCATTTTGAAAAAAAAAAAAAAAAAAAAGTCGATCAGATTGGCTACAACTGTTTTTCCATCAATCTCTTTCTAATCCTGAGAGGCGCCTCTTGTTCCGACTAACGCTCACGTGGCCTTTTGAGTGTGTCAGGCGGAATTTCGTCCTCAATATACGTAAGGAAGCATACTAGCGGTCACCCTACATCATTGCGGGCTGTAATTCTAATCTAGAGAAGAATAGACTCTCGGCGCCGGAGTTACCAGAGAAAGATAGGCAGCCTTCGTTTGAGCCGCATGACAGCAATGAGGAGAACGACAACTTCTCTTTGCAGAAGTGTATTCGATCTTGGGGTTCCCTAAGTGTATTGTGCCGCCCTTATCCCTCCCGTTAACCTTGACTTGGTTATGCGAAGTCTACTAAGTCGCATTTGCCTATCATGAAATTTTCATGAGCCAACCATTTATCTGCTCCCCCTAGTGCGTTTCGTCCCACTGAGATAAGTGCTACGAACCTATGTCACGACAGGTTATCATGATTTTTTTTTTTAAATTCAGTCATACCACGCAGTACTTGTAAGTAGCATCCCCTTACTTTAGATACACGCAGAATTACCGGATTTTGTTCTTCATCAGGTTCTATAGACTATACCTGAATGCTGCTTGTTCGCTGTTGCATTTGGGATTCACTGAGGGTCTTATTGTGCTGTTGTTCTGCCTGTTTTCCGTTTTAATTTCGTGCCTGTTTAGATATTGTATTTCGGACAACGTTGACTTTCGTTGGGCATAAACTCGTAATACATTTCACTTTTCAACTATTGCTTCATATTTGTTTATCGGACCTTCTATTTCTCGTTCTTGTGTCATTGTTCCCCACTCCCCACTGTAATGCAACGGCTCTCGGGGATCCAATAAATGATATGAAATCAGCCACCCTGCCGTACTTGAATCGTAAAAACTCCCACCTCCCCTCGCGGGAACCCCTGTGTAGATGCGACGCATAGGCGGAGCGGTGAAGGGAACGCGTTTTATAGCGCGCATAACGTTGAGGGGACTGCGTAAGCTGGTCCCAGTCGATGACGACGTTGGCGTACTTGTAAAGCGGCGTGGACTCTAGGTGTTTGAGCCAAGCGTGGATGTTGCTTCGCCGGAGAACGGCACACCGGTTATATGCGCAGCGCGCCCGAAGGAGAGGAAACCGCGGAAGAGAGAGTACTGCATATGCGCCGGCCCCAGCGCGCCTGCCGCGGCTATGACGCAACACAATCCAACACAATCCACTTTAATCCAATCCAATCCAAACCCAATCCAACCGAATCCAAGCCAATCCAATCCAATCCAATCATATCCAATCCAAAGCCCCTCGCGAGAAAGTGTTCGTTATCGGAGAGGAGAGGGGGTGAGCGGCGGAGAGCGCAGCTCGCGCGGCGAGGAGAATGGCAGAGGGGTGGACAACGCCGACAACAACGACGACGACGCCGGAGGGACAAGGCGAGTGAATCAGATGCTCTGCATCTAAAACTTCCTCACCTCGACGCGTTGACGCACGGAGCCGCGTCTGTAACGGCGGCCCACTTGCTGTAGTTTCCCAGCACCGATTGCGGCGGCTCGAAATTTTCCTCCTCCTTCTTGTCGTCGTCTTTGCCTTTTTTGCTCGTCAAGTACACCACCATCCCGGCTACGGCCAGGGCGCAGACAATACTGACCACTCCAAGTAGGTACATCCCCTTCCGGGACACCTCGGGCCTGTAAGAAAGAAACTATTTGTAAATCCGAAGGCAAAACGTTAGGCCATTTCATTGAGAGTTTCAATGCAGTGTACTCAGCGCAGAAGAGACAGGAGAAACGCTTATCCTGCCTGTCTCGCACTTGGCCGTGGCTGCGGTATTTGCGCTGTGTATTTGTAAATGAGAGGAAACATAGCCGCAAAATTCCCAGCTAGCGCATTTGCGGAGGGTAGCGGAATTGTTTGACTTTAGAGATGGTTGTGCTTTGATATATGATAAAGTGCTAATTAGGGCATTGCAAAATACGAGTGTTCTGGTGGGTTCGAAGAAATCGTTAAGAACACTGACTGCGATGGCAGGCGAGTCATGTGCTGTCAATCGCACCCGCTGTCTGCCTTAAACCGTTCCGACACGATGAAGTACATGCCATTATTTTTGCTTAGAAGAAGATTCATCCCCTCGCTCTTGGTTTTGGTAGGCGACGCAGTGCTATCCCTGACACAAAGGGGCCTTACAAAAAGCCGTTCCACTGAATGTGGAAGCTTTCGGAAGTACAGAGCACTGATTCGCTATAATGGGCTGTAGCGCCGTTATCCGCTCGCTGCTACCACCCAAGCCAATTCAAATTTCCTGCCTTCGCAGTCTTCGCGCGTCTCTAACTGAAACTGCGCCAGCACGAGTACTGTTCTTTTTGTGCTTGCTTTTCCTCCCACACGTGCCAGCGTTGCACTGCCACTTTTTTTTTTTCGCTTACTAACGTAAAAACCAAACCAACGAGCCCTCCTAACTAAACGAACCCGGCCGCTGCCGTTTAATTACGTAAAGTTTGCCTCAAATCTACCTACACTTTTGTTTGCTCTAAACAACGGCGAGATGTATGACAAGCGCTAGCGGTTAACGAGTTTCGAATGCTTATGACTGTATAAAACGCCTGGCTTTCGAAGCCTCTGAGTTACGCCGCGACGACAGCGGCTACGACGGAACGACGTGTGCCTCTACTTGGGTCCAGCGAGCGAGCTACGACGAAGAGGCGGTGCCCTAAATTATTCTGCACTTAAAATGAGACGTCTATGCGCGAGATTACGGCGATCGTCAAAATACACCGCCTAATAATAATCGGTAAGCCTTCACTATGGCTCACGTTGTATCAGAATGGTAGGTACCGCCCAACAACCCGAATATAAACCCAATGATCGAATAACTCTGCTGTTTATTGCAGAAGAACTGCTATGCCGGCAAAGCAGATTTTGTTTAGGTCTGTATGAAGCCTCTTCGGAGTAAGTTGAAAAGTTGACGGATGCGAGACCGAACCGGGTACTACTCAGTCGCTTAGCAATGCCCCACAGAAAAGCCCACACAAGACCCTGATTTCTCGGGGAAGCGCGCACTGCCGTTATTCCGACAAGCGCCACATGATCCAACGAGCTCAAAGCCAACGCGATGTTAATCCGATAAAGGAGATAGCGCCAGGGAACGCATGGTTAGTAAAGCGAGTTATGCGTGGCGGGAAGAGCGGCAGGGAGGGAGATGGTCACGAGCTCCTGGGGACGTGCTCGGAGCAACCATCAACGGCCTGTCACTTGCTAGGAGTCTTTGCGAGGATGTATCGCAATAATGAGCAATGAATAAAACATTCATTGGTGTAGCCCCAGGAATGCGTTACCATCCCCTTTTACTAAGCAAACTTTCTTGCATAACCTTTACGAGCCACACCCGTGCACTTCGCCAACCGCGCTTCAGGTTCTTGCGCTGCAATCTGCTCCTGTGGTCGCCTTGGCTCCCTCAGCCGCACAATCGGCTACCTGTCGTTCCCATCCATGTTCCCGCCGCGCAGACTCGGCAATCATCTCTTGCCGTGGATACACTTCCATATTCCACCGCCTACTCGACGCTGCACTCGCTTCACACTGGATTTTGCACTACTCCTGAGCGTTTACAAGCGGCGATGCTGCGCGTGAAGACGTTCCCGTGCAACTTCGGTGCAGCCCCTATCTTGGTTGCCGCCACTCCTCGCCGTGCGTGGTTTGTTGTCTGTTGTACTAACTTACTAATATCCCCCTAATTGCTCTCCGGTTTTTTCTTCCCCCCACTTCTACTCTTCAATTTTCAAACTGTAGCGCACAAAAAAGCGCCGGTGACGTTATTTTTGCAATATGGCCGTTACGGAAAATCAAATATTAAGAGCACGGGCATTCTGACCAGTTCGCATTTATTGTTTCACTTTCTCAAACGCTCGCTCTTCTATGCATGGCATCTGCCACACACCAAATTTATTCAGCGGCGTTGACACGACTTGCAGGGGGGAAGGGGGGATGAGCCCCCATTGGTAATTTTCAACTTGCACCCCTCTGCCGACCACCTCAGAATGGCCGGTTAGCCGCCTCTCACTCCACCTTAAAATTTCAAGCTAAGTGCGCAAGATTGCTCTCCCCCACCCACACACACACAAACGCACGCGCGCATGTACGCCCCCGTCATTTTCAAGTACACTGTACCGAAAACATTAGTACCGATTTTATTAAGAACTTGTGCCACTTACGGGGTCGACCGCTCTTCGACTTTCCCTGACACCTCTTTCCCAACCTCCGGTTTCCCTGCCTCCTCCACGTCTCCAATGTCGGGATTTTGGCCAGCGCCACTACTGCCTCCAGGGTCCATTGCGACACGGTGTCTCTGCAAAGAAACCGACTGAGCTCGTGGAAATGAAAGCCACGCGTACTGCAATTCTACCCAAATGAAGTGACGTGCGAAGCACCGCTACTTGACAACCGTAATATATTTGTGTTCGATCCGATTTAAATTTTATATTGCTCGAAGATTTGACGTTAGAAAAACTTGGAAGTTAAAGCATGTGCTACGAGAAATTTAGATTTCCAAATACCCATGAAACTAAGTACGGGGGCGTTTATAATAGAGGGACAAATAACGGCCCACACCCACTCCAAAGAAACAAACCACAAAACAGATGCTCGGGCTGGGATAAAATGCTCGTCTTCGAGAAATGCTCCTCTTGAGAACAGAATGCATAATAAAGTTCCGAAACAGCATTATGACGTACATGGTGTTACACTTTTAGGCTTTAGTCACTACGCCATTACAGGGGCATACCGCCTGGAATAAAGATTAGGCAGACAGTGTTTATAACGTTCGGCTTTGGGATAGCACTTTCGTCGAAGTGAGGGGAGGGCTTTCGCTGTGACGCCATACCACAGCTATAAGAGATCCAGTAGACGATGGCTCTAGAATAATTTACATTACATTTGCATATGTCTAGAGACATGGGTGTATATGGCTATATAGGTATATAGGCGAAGCTGCCCTAAAACGCAAAGTGTGGTTGTAATGTCTTCACTTGTCAACATTGTTTCAGGGAAAAAGCAACCTTTAGGCAGATTTGAGGCATGAAATTATTACGCAAGTATTTTTGCATTGTTATTTTAATGAAAAATACTAGGCTGCATGATTTTTGGGACAGCCCACAAAAACGGCTTGAAAAATGAAAGGAAGCTCACACTGACGCTTAGGACTTCAAGGTAGCGAAGTTGTACACAGCCTTCATGAAGGTTTAAGTCCGCGATTGCAGCCGATTTGCTTCTTCGCTGCCGCAGCGAGCTTTACTCCATAATTGTTGCCACAAATTTCCTTCATTTTTTTGGAAGGGATAATCATTGGACATCACCTTGGAGGGGCGTATGCTATACGGTGTCTTTGTCGTTGCGAGAAAGTGCTGCCACGATTACGCCGAACGCTGGAGCCTTTCTCGTTCCGACCAGGTGTTGCCCCAACTACGGCGAACGCTGGAGTTCTTGTTTTTTTTTTGCCTATCCTGGGAAATCTCTCTAAGTGTGTATGCTTGGCTTGACAAACGTGCGCTGGTGATGGGACGCTGAGCTGTGTTCCAGGGCACGCACACACAAGCGCTAGGCATTTTCTTGGTTTATTAAAGACGATAGTCTTTCTTGGGCTACTTAAATCCAGAAATTTTGGTCTGTCTGTATGTCTGTCCGTCTGTCCGTCTGTCTGTCTGTGACTCGATTCAGCCACCCGGACAAAGTAAAATTTATATTGCGCAATAGTCTTATATACTCACAGCCACATGTAAACGTCTAAGCTCGGTTTATATGTTCATACTTGTCAACTTTGTTGAACAAGAACAAGACATTACGCAAATACAAGACAGGAAATTAGTACACAAAGGATATTTACAGTGTTCCATTATTAAAAAATTCATGGATGCTTGGTTTTTCGATAGCAAATGATATTCTACATCTACTGCAGGAAACCGCCGCCTCCTGGCGGCATATGAAAAATCACGCGGCAACAGCAACGAAAGGTTCCACTAGCTAGGTTCCACGTTCTGCTTGGAACGCACGTGGAGCCCGTCCACGCGGCTCTATAAACGTTCTAGTCGGCCGACTCCATGCACGCGCGTCTCCGCCGTACCGCAACGCTGGCATCGAGGAACCCGGCCTGTAGCAGTCGAACGCGGTAAATTCAAATCGCCTTGCGCAAACCTCTAGTGTATTTACCTTGGAATGAGCGTAACGGTACAGGAACAGCATGAGAGGTGAGCGGGAAAGCAAAGGAGGGCATTTCCTTGGCAAATGTCTACAAAGACTATCGTCTTTTGACGACATTTGCAACGAAAGGAGCAGATACGCGGCCAACTTTTTTTAATTGTCTCGTGGTCGCCGCAATATGGGCCAATCTCCCTAAGTGAATATGCTTGGCTTGAACGTGCACGGGGGACAGTGGCGTTTCGTCGCGAGGCCGGTAAACACAAGCACCAGGCATTTTCTTGGTTTTATTAACTACCGGGCGGTCGCCGCATTGCACGCGCTCTGCATTTTTTTTTTGTTATGTTTAACTGCGGACAAGAAAAATGACGCTTTGCTAAATAGCTTCGCTGGTAAGAACTGTTTTGAACTAGAAATGCAAACAAGCACTCAAGGAATCTCCTAGTGGCAATGTTCTAAGTTTAACAGTAACAAACGGTTCCAGTATATGGCGCGACCAGTGTAACACGGCAAAAACAAATTGGCGTGAACGGCAATCTATCTGCTGGCTTTGAGAAATCGTATGAAGTTTAGTCTTGCGATCAGAAGGCCAGGCAGCGTCGCGGTTGACATCAGCGCTCGCGAAGTTGTCAGCGAGGCTGGTGCAATATCTGCCCTCCGTCGCAAAACTGCCATTGCCTCACCGAGCAATGCGGCACGTATTGCATTAATTGTAGGTCCCCAGTGTAATTGATGATGTATTCATTTGGCTCGTTTTCTACCGACAAGCCAGGTTTTGCTCAGGTTTTTTGAGTGTCCAGATAAACCGTGAAACTGGCTCTTATTTGTCAGATTTTCTTTGTCCGTACAGTGCTGTATGCTGCAAGTCTGTTCGTTGAGGCAGTTTTACCTCTGCCCTCCACGGCCTACTTTTTACGTCGTTGGGTGTTGTCTGCTCGTCCACTGGGTGCTCTTGATTGGTAGCGTTGCAACTTTCCCACCCCATGACAAGAAAAAGGAGGACACACTTTGTGTCTAAATGTCCGTTCATACCGCTACCCCGATTCATTGTCAAATTTTATAGCTTCCCATCATGTCCCCGGCTACAGGTGTTTTATTTTCGGGGAAAAAAAGTGCAAACATAACTGAAAGATGATGACAAAAGATCCCCAGGTGGTCCACATCAATGCGGAGCCATCCACTACGGCTCCGCTACATAGGCGTAGATGAGCCATTCACTATTGAGCCATCCACCTTCGACGAAATTTAGGCGCAAATTACTTCGACGAGCTCCTTCCTTTTAATCGCGTGACGTGAACTTGAGGTTTAAGGCACCACGCACTCCACAAAATCCTGGGCTTTTCGAATTCATATGTTCTAATAATTTTGTGAAGAGTCCACATTAGCCCCTCAGAACTCCTGGTTCCCCAAGCGTATATGAAGCACAAAAGAAAGAACATCAACGAGAACAACTTCTCTTCACAGCAGGTGACGTACGGAGAGGGTGCAGCTGTAGCTCATTTGGCTACGTCATTGGAGACTCGGATTCAAGTTTCATCAAATCAACACGTTGTTGTGCTTTTCCGAGCTGCGACAATTTTTTTGAACCGCCAATAGCTGGGACAAAAACAACAACGACGGTTTTTCTCACAATAGGCCAGTTTATGTTTTCACCTAAAAAAAAATTAACTTCACGCCAGCGCTGAGCGGATCTTGTGTGGGCCGAGGGCAGCAGTGTTTTGGTTTAAAGGTAACTCGACGTTTATTATGAGTCAAGTGAAGAGTGTCGGAAAGCTCGCTGTAGTAGGAAACACCCGCTTTCTTAATTCAGGCACGTAGCAAGAGTGCAGTCCTTTACCAGCGCCTTTAAGACCACTGAGCGTACGCCCTGTTCTGAGCAGGCGACATAATCTTACGCAAAACAACTTTGAGTGCGGTTCCCGTTGTTGAAATAGTTGGCCCATTAGCACTTTCTCGAGAGAGATCTATGTTGCCCACTCAGTAAAATTTTGCTAGCTTTGCTCGCTTAAGTGAAATAAACATGTAGGGTTCATTCTACCAGCAACCGGTAGAAACAGCGCAGGGAATTTCTTCCGGCAGTAGTCTATGATTAGCGAAGAAACCCGCTTTGAGCGTCCTGGTACAAATACTTCCCTAAAAAACTCTCCTGGGGGGCTTCTCACGTGGCAGTGGGGCATAGAACCGTTTTTGAGAGTAAAGACCTCGGTTTGAATCCCGAGTGGGGAACCGTTATTTTGTTGTTTTCAAAAATCTACAAATTTTCGTTCAGTCATCTCTTGTTATAGCAGATTTTTGTGTGGTCGTGTTATTCCTGCTAGTATGGCGAAATCGGTTTGCAGGACTTCTTGATTGGGTTTAAGATAGGCTAGGCCTGCTGCAGTTGGGCAAGACAGGTTAGGCGACGTTAAGTAGAGTTAACTTAGGCATGTATCCTAGCGCAAGAATGCCGCGAACGGCAACGGTATAATTAGTGTCGCATGATGGCGGTGATGGGAGCAGTCAGTCGTTTTTACCCAACCGGCGGAACCGCTTCCGCTCACTGACTAGCCAGAGTCACTGTAATCTTTAATAATGACTGACTCGGGCTAGTCAGTGAGCGGAAGCGGTTTGGCCGGTTGGGCAAAAATCAAGACGTACTGCTCCCATCCAGTACGGCAATCCTCGCTGGTGTCGTTTCACAACTGCAAACGGATCAGTCTGCCTTGATTTTACCCACCCGGTCAAACCGCTTCCGCACACTGACTAGCCAGAGTCATTATTAATAATTACAGTGACTCTGGCTAGTCAGTGAGCGGAAGCGGTTCGGCAGGTTGGGTAAAATAACCTATGACTGCTCCAATCGCCGCGATTATGCGACACTAATTAGACCTTTGCCGACGTGAACACCAGAGAAGAAATGGGTGGGACTGGCACTTCTCGGTGTTGGCGTCTTTTTTTGCGCTAGGAAACATGTCTGGCGCTTCTGTGGTGTTCGTGTCTTTTTTTGTATGCTGGGAAACATGCCTCAATTATCGAAGTACCAACTTGCACAACTTTCTGTACTGCGCAGGGTTAGTTTTGGTCGTGATAGATTAGGTTACGTCAGGTTAGTTTATGGCGCCTCGGTAGGGTTAGGTTACGTTACGTTAGTCAATATGCTACGTTACCTCTGGCCCTGGCTTTTATCACTGCTGGCGACGTTCCATCACATCAACAAAACGCCTATTTTCCAGGAAGACGTCACGTGGTTTTAAAGGCTAATTAGAGGCGAAGAATGGCGTCATGAAAATTTAGGTTAGGTATTTATCCCTCCTGCCAGCCGAATACACGCGGTCATAACGATACTGGCAGCTGTGCCTAAACGAGGTTGTACTCATTTGGCCACGCTGGCGAATTGTCATCTGTGAATTGTAAACTGCAAATTGCCCACTGCGGCGTTGCTCGTGCGGCAAAACGACCTATTTTTGTAGCTTCGGCAGCAACGAAAATAGATCATTTTGCCGCACAAGCAGCGCCGAGGCTGCGAATTCGCAGGTAAATTCCGGCAATGTAGAACGGGCGTGAAGAATGCTTTATCAGCCACACGGGAGGATCGTCCGTGCCTTGTTTATCACGCAGCGGTCGCACTGATACCCCGAAAAGCGACGTCTCACAAGTCGCCCCGCAAGTGCGGGGCCTTGTTTTGCCGTGTTGCGGCAATTCTTGGCGTCGGCTTGTCAAAAAGACAGTTTAGAGTGGCAGGGAACCCGCACACAAAACGCGCCAGTTTGGACCGCTTTATGAGTCGCGATTAACGGCCTTCATAGGAAGGCATACATCACACCAGCGGCGCACTCAAGCAGGGTGTACGCGTAAAAAAAATGGCCGTGTGTATCTGCTCCTTTCGTTGCAAATGCCGCCGAACGACGATAGTCGACTGGCGCCCCTGGCAAATAAAGGCCTCCCTTCTCTTTCCCGCTCACTTCTCGTGCTCTTCCTTTCCCGTCTCGCTCCTCCAAAGATAACACGCTAGAGGTTCTCTCTGGTCAATTTAAATTTACCGCGTTCTCCTGCTCCAAATCGAATGTCTCCATGCCAGCTCTGCCGTTTGGCGGAGGCGCGCGTGATTTGAGGCACCCTACTACAACATTCATAGAACCACGATGCCCTACTGTAAGAGCGTTGCAGGCGGAACGTAGATCCCATCTAGTGGAACCTTTCGTTGCTATTGCCATTTGATTTCTTTAGTGCCACCAGGCGGTAGCGCTGGCAACAGCAGGTGACGGTTTTTGGCCGTATATAGTATTTTATTTGCTATTGCAAAAACGAAGTGTCCATAATTTTTTAATAAAGGAACACTGCAAATAGCACTTATGTATTGATTGTGTGCCTTATATTTGCGTAATGTCCTGTTCTTGTTCAACAATGTTGACAAGTATGAACACTGACACCGGATTTAGACGTTTAGATTCGCTTGAGTATATAAGACTATTGCGGAGATTTTATTTCACTTTGGCCGGGTGGGTTAATCGACTCCGACAGACAGAGACATACAGACAGACAGGCAGACAGACAGGCAGACCAAAATGTCTGCGTTTTAGTAGCCCAAGAAAGACTATCGTCTTTAAAAACTTTTCAAATCAGTAAAAGGTAAATAGAGACGAACACAATAGCGCGTAAGCCAGCTAGAGGACGCGTCGATAACCCAAAGGTACCGCCTCAACACGCCGACGCTGAGCAGGCGGCTGTTCTCTTCAATGGAAGTGCGAGAAAAAAAGCCGTCCAATAGCGGGATCTCTGCTAAGGGACGCACTTGGGAGAATTGATGACGTACATCAATTCAAATGGCGGTGTTCAAAAACACGCAGGAAAGGGAGGGAAAGGGGCAACAAACTTTGCAACGAAAGCACGAGCTTTCCGTAGCACGCAATAAGTTATACTTGGCACAGATGACGTTCACCACGCAACTTCAGACTGCGCTTGTTCATCTAGAGTGGTCAAAACGCCCTTCAGAGCCCTTTAAGTATAAGTGAAGCCGTCAACCGGACTTTCACTACTCAAGTTTCTTTCATTGTAGTGGGGGAGTTGTCTGTTAAAATGAATGCGGAGTTGGTTTTCTTCTATTAAGTCAACAAAGTGTCGCGCACTGTATTAGGGACGGAGAACCGAAAAGAGAGGAAACCTTTATTAAGAGCTGAAGAGGGGAGGTAGCCACTGAGTCCATACAAGCAACTACAACACGGATCAGTGGCACGTTTGTATTGTCTTACACATCTGGATATCTAAAGTTGTTTGCAGAAATACCCCGTGTCAATACACAGAAATACTTACCGAGGGGCCTGAAATTTGAAGCAATAGCGTTACTAACTCGCAGCGTGTACTACAAGAGGTACTTAAATAAGCATCAACAGAAAACAAAATGCAGGTACACCGTACACATCAGCTTTTTCCTAGCCAAACAGCGGTGCATTAGGCGATGTTTTATAGCTATGAACAGGATTAAATAAAGGTGGTATCTAGCCCTAGCGAACACAACCAAGTCTGCTTTGTAAGAAAATTTGCGAGCAGAATACGAAAAAAATACTGCTTTGTTGACAACGAAATTGTATCATTATTTGCACATATCCGACATTGCTTCCAATAATTGATCCCAAGATCACTCCTTTTCCCCGCTGCTGCTGAAAAAAAAAAAGAACAGCCGCTATGACAAAATTTCCACGAGGCGAAGTCACTATGAAGGCAAACATGCAATGCGCTGAAAGCCTACTGTAAAAGTTCCTCAGTAAAATAAATGAATAAGAACATATCTGTCAGCAGCACGTGCCCCCCGTGTGCTCAGCGCTGTTGTTTTGGTTAAGAATTGGCGAATATTTACTATCTTTCATAAAAACACAGCACGCGTGATAAATCCGTCGACATGGTCACCAAAACGCTCGGGTCTTGCAACACAAAAGTTCGTGCGGTAGTCACAACGCAGCTGAAACGATGCTGGGCCGAGCAAAGCTCAACGTGCAGTCAACAATCACGACCCCACACCTTTACGTGCCGTGGGGTATTAAAAAGCAGCGATTTGTGGCGGGACACCACACAAAT
The DNA here is from genome assembly GCF_048455015.1 of Haemaphysalis longicornis. Taxonomy (NCBI): domain Eukaryota; kingdom Metazoa; phylum Arthropoda; class Arachnida; order Ixodida; family Ixodidae; genus Haemaphysalis; species Haemaphysalis longicornis. The sequence goes on along the minus strand of NW_027526445.1, from coordinate 150,477,521 downwards.
GTCCTTTCCACATGACTCCTACATATTTCAACAGGATGATCAGTGCGAGGAGGTCAGATGAGATCGTTAGCTTACCTGTGGGAAAAGGGGCAGGATCGAACGCAGGAACTGGTGGCGGGTGTGGTGATGCCCAAGGTGATGCCGCCCGCCTATCCCTGCGGATTAGGAACGAAGAAGAAAATGATGGTGGCGAAACTGAAAAGTTTTGGAAACAGCAAAAATGGTTCTCTGAATCCTTCAAATTTGTATGTATTTCTCGAAACGAGTGACCTGTAACCAGCTACCGACCGCAAGTACCATTTTTTTTTTTCACATTTTAAACCGTTGTATATGGCAAGTCCGCCAGAATGGGTTTGTGTGTATTTTGAAATGGTTCGTTTGTTAGTATGTTTGTTTTTTTGCATCTATATAAAGTACATGACGGCGGGGCGAGCAGTAAAAGATGTAGCACTGGACAGCTTAAGAGAGACGCACGCCGGCCACACTGGTGTTCAAATAAGCAACACCAAAACAAAAAAGCGTATTAGAGCACAAACAGAACCAAAAATAATAAAAGCCTATTTATTCATCACATTTTCTTCCTTTATCAAAAAGGTAAGTCACGGACAGCATATATAAAAATCATGTACATCTCCGTCCTAATGGCGACGCGGGTTAAACGCGAAGCTCTCTCCTTATGTATTCTTTGGTTGGCCAAACCGTCACTGCAAGTGTGTGCCACTCTGGGGGTACGCACCACCAGGGACGTAGCTAGAGGGGGGTTTGAACCCCCTCCGAGATCGTTTTCAGAAGCTCGTAAGCCAAGACTCAAGTTGCTTAAGGCAAACGTTTTCCCTTACGATAACCCATAACTCCATCCGAAAAACATTTCTGGCTTCGTCCCTGCGCCCCACTTTTCTAGAATACCCACAGTAACTCCCGGGGGCGCACTACGTACACCTAATGTGGTGTGAGGCGCGAATCGGTACCTGTTGCTTGGCGTTCAGTGAGCAATTTTTTTAGTGGGTGCTGGTTTGAGGTGTTAAATCCCAAGATGTGATGTTAGTCCTAACGCCCTAAACCTAAAAATTGGAAGTTAAGCATGACGTCTTGTGGGTGACGGCCTTACGCCACGCAAAGCAACGCCATTCTCCTAGTTACGGATTCTTCGGTTGTCGTTTAATTTCCAAATCATCTAAATTAGGTCGAAATGAATTAATCGGAGAGACACCCGCTTCACAACGTGAGGGACGTAGGTGGTCGTAGCGGTGGATGTACCAGTGCTCACTGGTACCATTGAGCCAACTGGTCCTTCCCCCTCAGGGGGATTGGCCACAAAATGGGCGCCTTACCGAAAGGAACTATCTAGGTTTTGGGGGAAAATAAAAATATTGAAATATTACTACGCATTAGCAGTAGATGACTAGAGAAATAAAAATGAGTAGATTACAAACAGAAATAAACAAATAGGTAAAAAACACAATTCCATGAAAATTAGGAACGAAGAGAAAATGCTGTAGAGACGAAGCAATGGGCAAGACACACGTAGGTTAGAAAGAGGAATCCAGCAGGACCAAATGATAGCTACCCCGGCAGCCGGCCTGATTCTAGAATGGGTGAGTGTAAGGCACAGTAATGATCCCCGTTGCAGAATCCCAGTACTTTTTCCCCGAATGATAAAATCAGTGTAGCTGACAGTAGGATGTTTAGCCGGTTACATGTGCATTCTAAGTACCTTCGTTGTATAGAGCAGAACTGTAGGTAGGGCAATAAGAAATGGTCAATCGTTCCAGTCTCGATTCCGGCCGCGGGGAGTGTTATTTTGTTTCACTTCAACCACGATCATTTATCATCATCTTCAGAGAAAGTTGGCGTGCCTGCCGGGCATATTCTCGTTACAGACGCCATCACTGAGGACATTAAAGATTCTCTAATATGAATAACTTAACTGGTAATAGGTCGGGCTACAGGTTTGTTTGATGACGCGGGTTGAAGGAGATTAATAGGAGTAGGCGATGTCCCGTGAAGCTGCTGCTTGAATAGGTCGTTGATCTCGTGGGAGAACAAAAACTGTTACGGGGGGTCGCATTAGCATGTGAGCAGCAGACCTTTCGTTATGATGGTCGACCGTTTAGACAGAATCTCCTGGGCACCGCGAGATTGTTGTCAGGAGGGAGAAAATGATATTGAAAGTAAATAATTGTGGGGCGGAACAAATTGAGGTAGATTCGCTTTAGTGCAGGACTGGCATGCGTGTTTTGACCGTGATATGGTGGCAAATAAGTGCGATTAGCCTAGCGTTTCTTGCTTGTAATATGCAGCACCTGGGTACGTAATAATGAATACTTCAGCAGCTAGGAGGAGAATTGGTAGAAAGGTGAGGAAGCCTGGTGGATCAAAATTTTGACGAGTGAATTTTTGTCTTCCTTATAACGACATATCCGCTCTGCTAGCGAAGATGAGGTGCCGTGGGGGGAGGGTTTGCGTGCAAATATTTCCGTCACCCGAAAATATTTCTTGAACGGGACATTTATGTCGGCAAAAATTTGCCGATATAAACAACATGTTTTTTTTTATTCTCCTTTCTGTTTACTTTATATTGCCTCAATGTTTACTACGTGACGTGCTTTTGAATTATCGATGACATAAACAGGGTGTTTACTTTTAATAGACTGCCGGACAAGCAGACATGATGTTTTACATTTGCGTGTACTCGGGTAAGAATGAACATTAAGTCGCTATACAACGCTTTTATTTACGGGTATGAGGGATAGAGCTTTGCAGCTGATTTCCTGCCGTATTTTTTCGAGTGACATAATGTTATTGACCGCGTGTGTACGTACCCAACCCAAAATTAAGTCCGAAGACTCTGACTAATTTTCTTTCTGCTGCCTCTAGGAGACTGGATGGAAGTTAGGACTCCAAGCTGATTTGCTGGCTTCACTCTCTTTCTGGAGCCGAAAACGAAACAATCCTGTTGTGCGTTCTCAAGTAAACCAGAAGTCAAACGCGTAAATTTTAATGATACTCGAAGGATGAACGTTTTGACTTGCTAGCGAGTAAGAAACAATGCCAACGGTTGGTGTTGGTTGAAGTTGTCAGTGGTAACTGCAGCACTTCATGTCATATATTGTGCATGGGAGGTCTCATATGTTCATAGAATTAATGCGACCAACTGGTACGTTAGGGTGAAACAGTGGCGCACACAAGATACAGATTGGGCGAGAGCATGCGGTGTGCCATCTCCCCTTACCCCAACTTCCCCAAAATAGGAATGGAGGAAGAAGAATATAAAGAAGGGAAAAGGTAAAAAAAAAGCAGCAGAAAGAAAAAGAAAGAACGCCGAATAAAAAAACATAGAAAAGCGGCTGGCGTGCATGTATACTACTGTACAACTTAAAGGAGTACTGACACGAAATTTCAAAGCCAAGACAACTATGTAAAATCCTAGGTCTTAATTGGGTCGGTCTACAGCAATCGCTGAGAACTCTCGGCAATGTGCCAAATGGCCTTTTGAGGAATCATTAAACCAATAAATCAATTTTGTTCTCAGCGGACAGCTTTTTTTGAAGCCAGCAAGAAAGCCTACTATAGAGACAAAGTCGGTCGTAGCAGGTTTAAGGTTGCACACACTATTCCTGCGCTTCCTTTAGACACCGTTCCGGGATTATGATCACATGGCATGCACGGAATTACCTTAAAAGGCATAGCAGGTACTTGGCCATGTGACAGGAAAAGAAATCAATTTCGTAACGGAAACAACTTATTCCGGGCTTCGTTATCCGACGGAACATGCCCGTTGGCTCCGTTTCTTGGCGTATCTTGCGGCCTACTGATTAGTGACAGTTTGTTTCGCAGGAACGGCGTTCGAATTGGAACTGGACGAGCTAATATGCCACACAACACAGGAGCACAAACGAGATTAAGAAGGCTTTTGATTTTTCCGCACGTCTTTTCATTCTTTTACTGTGTACTACCTCTACAGCGTTCGATTTCCATAAATAATCGCGTCTCTACTCATTTGCTCTGGACAGGTACACTGAATGGCCGTATATTTTTAGATTTGTGCTGTATATGCACGAAAAATGCACCGCACAAATGGAGTGCATGGAGCGAGCAGGGCTTGGGTGACTCTGAAAGCGGTTACAGCAGATTTTCGTTGTTTTGTGACAGCTCAGTGCTTGTGTGAGTGCACATGTTGTTTGTGGGATCTGAGACTTGTTATTTGCGCTCAGGTTAACAGGATTACGTTTTCGAACCTAGCGCACTGTCATGATCTGGTTAGTTTTGCAACAACAACAAAAAACATTCGCTGCATAGTTAATATGGTGAGGTTCTAAAGGCTGATGAAAAATCGGATGGGCGAGCTGTAACGACGACATCATTAGCTTTTCCAGATATGTTGAAAGTTGAAAGTCTATTCTGACAACGTTTATTTTCTCTTTATTATTTCTTTTCAGTGGTCCAACGTTTCTTAATTTTTTAGTTTTATTTAACTCAATATGACGAATTGCTAAGTTATAAATCTAAGGAATTTTGTCTGCGAACAAGTTGTAAGCATCCTCCTTATTGGTTGCAAGCAAAACTCGGTTCGAGTCAGTCATTGCCTTTAATTTTTGAGATAACGTAATATTATTACCATTTATTAATCTTTGCACATAGGTATATCTGTTTCAGTTTGTTTGTGTCGACTTGAAAATTGTGCGAAAAAAAATGCTTGGCATACGATCACTAACACCTCAAATTTATACACCTGTTGGCAAACTGCTTGTTTCATGATTCGGGAAACATAAATCAATCAATGCCTGATCTCCGGTGTCGGGATATTAATTACATGTTCATGCCCGCAGGAAACAAATACAACCAGAAGATTTTGCGAAGAGAACTGTCGGGATAACAAATCCACAATGAAATCGCCACTTTCATGAGGAGATATTCATAGTACTGAAAAACATCTTCGAAGAATTCCAGAAACATAGCCAATGTACGAGAAGGGGGTCTGTAAACAACCAAACAAACATTTGATCATCATAGATTCGTACTAAGGATTAACTGCTGATTGATTGATTGATTGTAGGGTTTAACGCGCCGACGCAACGCAGTCGATGAGGCGCGCCGTAGTGGAGGGCTCCGGATTAATTTTGACCACCTGGGGATCTTTAACGTGCGCCGAAATCTCGTACACACGGGCGTTTTTGCTTTTCGCCTCCATCAGAAAAGTGGCCGCCGCGGCCGGGAATCGAACCCGCGACCTCGTGCTCAGCAGCGCAACGAAGGATTAACTGCAGAAAATTGGCGGACAACGATAAATTGTATATATTTTTTGGTCATAAATGTCTATGCCTCCTCCCCAAATATTGCTCCGCAGCAGGCATGCACATTTCTAGCCAGTAAAGTGCGCAGTATCCCAGCCACTCAGTCACCCCACGATGTTTGTATGGCAGCCAAATGATTAAAAATTTAACAGTTAGGCAATCTCAATAAATGCATCATGCAGGTGTAAAAACATAACAGAGGTATTTCCGAATCCGACGGCATGCTCGCAAAACGATTCAATGTTATGGGCTTAAAAAACAAGCAAACGATAAGGTTTACGAGACGCCAGACGCCTTAGCTTTCCACAGACGCACTTATACTGCGCTACATTAGGCGCCCCTCTGTTATCCGGAGTGGACCGGTAGAGGCAGTCCTTCTAGGGGCGTTTCGCAGAGACGCATAGCCTCTTAGTCCAATATAAGAGCTCGAACACGCACCTGCTATCTCAAATGGTCGGTAAGACGGCCGAAGAGCCCGTTTTCATTATCATTGAGCGATCTCCGCTTGCAGAATCCTGGAATTACACGGCCAGGTTTGGTGGCGTCGGCCTGTCGCGGCATATGCTGGCGCCACTAAGCGCATGCGTCTTCTGGTGGTTTGGATATAAGGAATTCCCGCTTCAACGACTTCAACCGCGCCAAGCTTGCGATATTTATTTCCTGCGAAACAACGCTTGCAATCAAAGTAGCGTACGATATTGTAGGGTTTGATCGGTTGATACTGGTCGAAAAGCCTCGTGAGAGTCCGTAGGGCTCCCGCCTAATTACGTCACGCGGGTGCCAACGTCACCCATTAGATATACACTAGTTAACAAAACGGACGGAGCGATGATGTTTAGGTGGATGCTAATTCCTGTGCGCACGCTGTGAGCGCAACAGATCGGGTTGCTCACAAGTGTCGACATGAATTTGGCATGTCTTGCACTGAACTCAGTACGTAAGAATATTCATAAAAACATATTCCAGGCCACGACTGTTTGTCGTTTCACCGCGTCCTGCGAAGCACTCAACTTACTGCTGTGACGTTGCTGTATAAGAGTCGAAATTTCTAAGCGGTTTCCCCCAAAAGCACTGTGGGCCCCCGCTGCCGTTCCGCAGAGTTCTGTCATTAGTAGCTCCCATTTGTGCCCACGTTCTCATTACACTCAGGGACCGCAGCGTAGGGAACAATTTCTATTGTTCTCTTCTGAAGCAGTCTGATGGTCACACAGAAAGGGGCATAAAACAAACGACGAGGCAATCGCAACCCTGACAGCTGGATTATATTGCCTTTTTGAGGCGAAAGAATTAAGTCCCCTATGCTGAAATAAAGCGCCGATGTTGTTGCTTTTGACAGCATAACTATCCGGTAAAGAAATGGCCGCCGCAGTCAAGAGAAAATAAACAAAAAAGTCAGTGATCCGATGGTTTTTGGTGACGGGTCTGCACAGTACAAGCTCAGCGCTCTAGCAACTGTGCTATCCCCTTTTTTATTGCCGAACTTTGGTATAATCACGCAAAGCAACTCATGACAACACAGGGAAACACCAGATATTACTTATGACGCTGTACTGCTGTTCCGGCTGGCGTTGCCGCTAGACAATTATGACTACACAGTTCAATCTCCGCACGTTGCCAGGGTGGAACAAAAGTCGTTGTTGTTGCTGCTTATTTCTTCAGGCCCCATACACACTTGATGAATTGGCCAAGAACCGAGAATTTGGAAACGGAATAGGTAGGTCTGTGAGTTTCTGGGTTGGCCAGCAGTAAGTGGGATTCGCAAACTTGTCAAGTTACTTACCATGACGTATCATCTGAAGCCAGACACGGGCGTTGCTACAGAAATTCACACAAGCGCCAAAAAAACACGTTGACACAGGTAGCGGCCAGGAATCTCCATTTATTTTATGGCGCATAATTACATGATATTCAGTCACTGGATGACGCCGCCAAGCTTTTGTTGGTCGCAGCTCAGGGATCGGGAATTATTGTTCTAGAGTACTTGCTCGATTTGACGGAGGAAGAGATATACAGTAGAGTTCTGGTATCGTTGCTGCGTGAATACTGTAAAGTTACAGGCAGAAGCCACTACTTTCACTTTATAAATGCTTCTTGCTTTGGTTGACAGAGCGACATAAAAAATGGCCAAGAGAGTTGTTGTTAACAATCGCAAACATTACAGTCCTTAATTATAAGAATAGTACAGACAACTGGCCATCATCATCATCATCACATTTGACAGCCTGCTCTGGCCCACTGCAAGACGAATGCCTCTCCCACTGACTTCCAACCACTCCTGATCTGCGGCGCTCGAGTCCAGTGCTGGCCACCGAATTTACGTATTGCATTCCTCCATCGTGTCATTGGCTTTCCCCTTCTTCTAGACCCGTCTGTTGGTATCCATTCGGTTACCCTAATTGTGCACCCGTTGTCGCTTCGTCTCACTACACGGCCAGCCCAAGTCCATTTCTTTTTCTTTACTTGAATTATGATATCTTCTACTCTAGTTTGTTCTCTGATCTAAGTATCTCGTTTCCTGTCCGTGAGTGTTACTCGTAACATCATTCGTTCTACGGCCCGTCGAGCCGACCTAAGTTTGCTTTTTAACTGCTTAGTAAGGGGCCAAGTTTTATCTCCGTATGTCATAACCGGCCCTATACACTGATTGTAGATTTTTTTAAGGGACAGAGGTAGCACGCGTTTTATTATTCGGGAGTGCTTGCCGAGTACACTTTAGCCCTTACCTACTTTGCGTCCGATTTCTCTCTCGTGGTTGGGGTCCGCACTGGGCATCTGTCCGAGGCAGTTGTATTCTTTCAGTTCTTCTGGCGTTCATTTCCTAAGCTGAAGAGGACGTTTTCCGCATTGTTATTCCTTATTACTTTAGATTTTTTCATATATATTTCTGGCCCCATATGCTTTACTGTGGGCGACATTTGGGCAAAAAAGAACTTAATTTTAGTGTTGGCAGGTGGTTGCAAACAGGTGACAAAGTGAACATATTTCCCTGAAAGAGGAGATTTATTGATACGTTTTCAGTTTTTTGTACGCTTTCTTTCTGCATACAACAGTTTAAAACCATTGCTGCAGAAATGGGGTAGTTTATAGTGGTGTAGAAGGGAGACCGGCATCCACTTTTTCTCCGAGGTGGGCTGGTCCCGAGCCGAGGTTCTTCTTTTTCCTTATAGTATTGAAGATGAGTGAGTACAGCACATCGAGGCTCTGTCGTAATGAAAAATGAGAGTCCAAGAATGTCGAGGACATGGCACTTCGGGCCGGGGATCCCGCAAAGCAGCGGCGGGTGTTCCCAGCTGGTCCCACCAGCAGCTCTCACAGGCGTTCACTGGCACTCGGCTAGGAGCGACTGTGGTCCACCGAAAGCCTGGACTATCGGTGACGGGGCACCGACACTTAAAGTTCGGTATGAGAATATAAGGACAAGTACGTTGGGGTGCAAGTTGATAGTGAGCTAGGACATTACCTATTTGTAACGCTGCAAGAATTGCCTTGTTTATTGTTAAAAACATTTTCTCCTTGTTTATCTTTACAGTGTAGCTATTTGTTATCAGCTGGCCAATTTTGTAATCGACTACACGGCAAAAATGTTTCATCACAAGAATCGTTTTACCCTACAGGAAGTAATTAAAGCGTTATAAAATTGCAGTAAATGTCACCTATAACTAGTGATGCATTACTTTTAGCACGTCGCGTGCAAGACTGATGCAAAATCAGTTCAGGTTGCTTACAAAATAAATTCAAGCGACTGCCTTAGCCTAAGCTTAAATGCTATTCGTGAATTGTAAAAAGCCCGAGGCTGCGTGTGGCATTTCTGTGATGTCGTCCAAAATAAAAATGGCGAAGCGTGCACTAAGTCACTCAAGGATTGAACCATAGCGAAGGCGGAGGATTTCTTTTTATGCAAGCACTGAAGAGCACACCACCACGCATTGCATTAGGTTTGAAATTGTTTTTTACACGTTCCGTCGCCGCTTTTCCCTGTGGTAGTAGTAGTCATCGTCATATCCATCTACATCGTCACCTTCCTCATGCGTGACTAGCGGGTCGGGATCGTTTTGTCCGCAGTCTGTCACATTTCTCTAAAACTGGAGCGCGTCAGCACGCGCTAGAACAGCGGCAACCGGCTTCGCGAACTGGGCGTGTGTAGCGCGATAAACCTTGTGTTAATTATTCATTAGATTGCTAAATGGCCTCGCCAAAAAGTTATTAAAATTACCCATTACGGAAAAAATCCATTAGGCTACTCTAATTTTAATATAATGGTAGATATTTCGTTACATTTATGTATGGTGGTCCGGTGTGACCTTTTGGCGGCTTGGGCCACTGCGGGAAGGGGCGTGTTTGATCGGGCTATATTTGCTTATCCTTTCTCTTCACTCAGACCAAGGATGACTCAACATAGATGGAGGTCGGTATTAATAAAGTCACACTAGCCACATCGTGCACACGTGTTTTGTGAAAGGAGATTAGCGGTCCCTCACTCGATGTTGACTCTAAGAGATTGAATATTTACATGTTTCGCGTTCCCTGGGCGACCATCCGAGTAATATCTCCTACTTTGTTTTCTTCTCTGTGGCTCTTTGCGGTTCTAGTGTTGCTAGTTCGCCCCTTGTGCTCAGAATAAAAAGTACGCTGGAAGCTCTCTCGCCGTTTCGCTATTTTTTCCGCAATGTTCCAGTAAAGCTACGCGCTACCGTCACTAGGTGCATGCCACCTTCGTTTCTGTGGAGAACATACCCCCAGGACGGTTTCTGTTAGTGCACTGTCTGCACCATTGGTAATGAATTGCTCTGCAATTTTTCGCGTTAGAGATCAACGGGCAGAGATAGCGGACAAGGCGTAGGCACGCATAGTATGCGTACAAGCGTGTGTGCGTGCGCGCATGCGCCAGTGACAAGATCATGGTGAAGCAATGTTTCCGCGGAACACAAAATGATGTTTGCGAGGTGTTTGTGCCCGAAATAATCTGGTTTAGTTGGATACCGACAACGTCTTGTTTGCATAGTGTTTCAGATACTCATAAAACGTGACTGCTTGTTCAGCTTTTGAGTACAACTTTAAAGGTCGTTCGAACTTTCACGACTAATTTGTCCTTTATTGCGGTCACACTCTCAATATCCTTACTTCTGCTTAGAACGCACAGCAGAAAATTTCCGACGTGCCGCACTTACTATTCCGGAAACTGCTCACCGAGTGGTTGTCCGGTAAGCCTCTTGCCTTATACGCTTTTTTTATGAATTCAGCTGTTCCCGGATAGGGCTTCATTCTTGCGTTAAACATTACCATCAGGTTATAAATTTGACCCTGCAGAGCAGGTGTCACATGCCATCTCATGAACCAACAGCAGTAAGCATGTATTCAGGTTCACAAGTAATAAGGCATACGCCATTAAATTTTACCCCTGGCGTTTTAGATGCGGAGCAGCTTATGCTAGCGCCTGTTCCCTCCCCAGTTGTGCGGCCGCCGTTGTGCGTCGTCCACACCCCCACTGCTTATGCTCATCCTCCTCCCTCTACCCTCCTCTCCTTGTCTCATCTTCTCTCCTCTTCGGCATTCCTCCTCTCCTCTCAGACGCTCCTCTCCTCTCCAGCATTCCTCCTCTCCTCTCAGAAGCTCCTCTCCTCTCCGGGATTGCGTAACGAATGGCAACACCTGCGGCTCCGCGTGCGATAATACAGCAGCTTAAGCGTGAACCGCATGGGGCGTTTTCTGCTCGCAAAAACGCGCCGCGCACGCCACAGGCGCGCTGACGCTGCCGCGTAACCACCCGCACGCTGCGCCGCCGCGGCCGGCGGCGGCAACATGGCGGCGGCTTCGGCAGCGAAGTGATGTCAGGAGCTCGAGCGACCGCTTCTAAGAGCTCTCTCAAATGCCGCTCAAGGCACGAACGAAGTTGCTTGTGCGGTAAAGGAGCTTATAATGTGGGTGAAAACGGTACTATAAAACATCATCCGCGCCGCTATGTGAAAGCGTCCATTAAATATCTGCTGGGGTGGTAAGCCTAACATCCCCGGCGGAGCCAGCCGGCTGTCTTGAGCCACCGCCTCGCGCTTCGAAACCGCCGCCATGAGGCGCGCGCCTCCCCATCGGCGCAAGTCGCCAGGCTCCTCCCACTGCCGCGCGCGACGCGCGTCAAAATCTAGCCAAGGCAGATGCTGCCGCGGGAGCGGAATCGTCGACGCGGGCGTCGAAAAAACGCACGCGCAACGCCGACGCGCGCGAATCGCGTGAAAAAACGCTCCATGCGGTTCGGCCTTTAGGGTTAGAGGCGCGACGGTAGCCGCTGCATAGTCCGCTGGGGGCGCCACTTTATAGCTCCGCGGTATAAATGACGCGCGCGCGCGCTCCGCTCCCCTCATTCTCCTCCCGCAACGCCGCGATCGAACTGAAAACTAATAGTAACTTTTCGCATACTACTCAGGGTTCAGCTACGGGAGTATGGTGAATTTTTTTTCTTTAAGTAATCGAAATAGCTTGTTCATCGTGGCCATCAATGGCCACCAATAATGCTGCTGCCACTCTATACTGCAGGAGTCATTGGCGGAGAGGGTAGGCATCACACATAATTAATGGTGTCTGACTTGGAATGTCTCGGGGACGGTGAGCCGTGCGAACTGTGAGCACGTAGTGATCACTTTATTCGAAGTCGGCGTGATCATGAAATAGATGTGCAGCCTGTGAGGCCGTATAGAACCTGCCCCTTTATGATTTCCCTGGGCGCAGTGTTGAGAGACTCGCCACTCCAGTTCGATCATCCAAGAAATTTGGCGACTCTTAGTTAAATCGGGGACGTCGATTTCTTGGAGGTCTTGTTACCTACATACTTTACGGAGTTCTACGCTGATAAAGGCAGGAGTTTTCACGTTGGGCAAAGCAGAAGTATCTACCCTTACCCCAAATAGAACCAAACGGCAAGAAATTACAGGTGTGGTATATTCCTGAAAATACCTGTCCTCTGGGTCGTGTAAGTAGCGACTGCCAGACTCAAAGATAATATCGTGCAGAAGTTCCTAGAATTGTCTATTTATGAGTGTGGATTTTCACGCCCCTTCTCTTCGTTCTGAGTTTTATTTTAATGGCCCTATTCGACAATGAATGGGTTAATTGGACTACTTTTGGCCTATATTTGGAAGACCTGTTGTTTCAAACGGCAATTTTTTTGTTTTTGTACTACTTATTTGTTGATTCCTGCGAATTGTTTACATTCACACTATTACAATGATGAAAGGCGTTCTCTTCCTCAATTATGCATTTTTGGGCAAATGCAGGGCGCTGTACCATTGATGCATTTTCACGAATTTTTGTTTTATGTTTCAGTTTCGTTTTTGGTTTTTGTTTTATGTTTCACTTTCAGAACGTTCGAAGCACCTGGAGACAGGGCGGAAGTCGCGGCGGGGTAACAGTATCATCTTCTGGTCAGGTCGCAGTAGATCCCGTCTGAGGTTGTCTCGGCAGGTCGCGGTTGGGGTCATTTGGCTAAGGAATGGGCGCGTCCATGGCTAACCGGGGCTGGGGCGGCAGACGCAACCAAAGAGCTTCAAGGTGATCTCTCCCGGAGCCGAGACACGGCGGAGCTGGAGGCCACAATGCGGATGAACACCACAACCTCCACCAAAACCGGGAAGTGGGGGGGTGTCACAGGACAATTCCGGCGCCGCCATGGTCCGCCAACAAAGGACGACGAGAAGCTATGCGTGAGCCCCCACTTTTGCTTCCGGTAACAATTTTATCGGTGATCGCTACGTCTGCGGAAAGCAAAACCAAGCTAGTAAGGGGCTGTTAGGTATGGAGGTTGCTAACTGGTCAGTAACTTGCTAAATTTCTAGCTAGCCAGTTAGCTGTTTCCCTGTCTCTCTGTCACTCACTCACTCACTCACTCACTCACTCACTCACTCACTCACTCACTCACTCACTCACTCACTCACTCACTCACTCACTCACTCACTCACTCACTCACTCTCTCACTCTCCCACTCACTAATTTATATATTTTGGCACTGTAATGTTTCATCTGTAAATTGGTGAACTACGCTGATGACTTGAGATTCCCAAGCCTGATATTTGACAATACAGAAATTTTATCGCTGAGAGGCAGGACAGTGTGCATCGCCATGTTCGAAATGCTGCCGTTTCATCAATGTAATCGATAATCACTAGCCTCAAGACCTGCGGTTTCCCTTCGCCTCCTTATGTTTGTGATTTTCATTGGGCCAATTAACCTTGCCCCCGGCTTATTGAGGTGTAGCAGGAATAAAATCCATGAGAAAAGCGGTGCCTCGACGCTCCCATTCTACACCGCCCAAACAGGTGCCACAATCAATCCTCTTTTCGCCGGTTGGTCTCGTAAAACTTGGTAATTGTGGGAACACCCTCCTGCATGCCGGCAGGTTTATCGACGCTCCTCGAGCGCATGGTTGCTGGATTGGTGCTCCCTTAAGGGCTATTATCACCGCAATTTTACGAAATTAGATGATAGCCACCCTGAAGGAATACCGCTTGATAAAACAAATATAAAAAGTTACCACAGCTGTATCGAAGTACTCACCGTGATTCTCTGCTGTGAAGAAACACTGCCAGAGGGGGCTTTCTCGTTATGTGTAAGAAATGTTGGAGGCGTGGCTTGGTTCTACTTGGGCTTTTTGGCATCTGAGCCATACTCAGAAATTGTGATTGATGCATAGTGGTCGGGTGGCAGCCAGAAGATCGTAGACAAATAAAGGGACAGCGGGGGGCGGCTTGGCTGTTTTGTCCTGGGTATGCTGGCATGCCTGCGTTGAAAGGGTGGAAAAATAGAACACACGAGGGAGTTTAGCAACTAGTACAAAATTGCGATAATGGTGTAGTAGGGAAATAGAAGCCGAAAATAGCACGAGCTAAACGGCAGGACCGAATCAGTATATATGAAAAAAACGGAGCAGGAGGTGCAAAGCGTCTACTTGAAACCTTTAATTTTAAAACGTGTGTTTACATCAACCAAAACGATGAAAGAAAAAACAAACGCAAGTAAGATTAGGTTACAGAGAAATCCCTTGTAAGAAACCCTCGTGTTGCGCCTGTTTCGCGTCCTGACTGCTCCACTTTTTCCGGAGATGGTTACAAAGCGTATGCAATGAAAAAGTAAAAAAAAATGTATACCTGAAAGCGCGATCAGTTCTCTGTGTGTCTGTGAGCATATGCAATGAGGAACGGCGACGGATTGTCTGTAGCAGCTCCGTAGGCGCCCAGGTTCATTCCCTTGAAGGGGCCATAGATTTACCCGAGTCCGTTAGGCTGTATTATAATACAATGTCCGGTGCAACCAGGACACTGTCGAAATTATCATGCTGTGGGCCCCGAAAAATAGTTCTTCGGAAAGTGCACCTGCTTACGTACGTTTAAGGTTAAAGCTTGGTTTTTGTGAGACTTCTTTACTGCTACATCACGTTTGCGTCTCTTCCTGCGATTTCGTTTATTCGACTTTTGACGCGAATCACTCCGACTGGCAGAAAGTGGCCGCACTTGACGCGACGGCTTCCCCACAGTCAGAGCCCTCGTCCGTGTGCATATGTTCCGCCGTCGTGCCGTTACGTTCAGACGTCATGGTGCACACATCAGGTGAATTATACTTTTGTATCTGTAATTAATAATCTTCTATATCCAATTCTAATCGGCCAAATGTCCGAAAAAGAAATTGAAAAAAAAATAAAATTTCTGAAGTTAAATAATCTAAACAAACCACGCAAAAAGACAAAATCTTTTTGAAGGAATTGCAATTTAATTGCGTAAACAAAGTTCCAGTGATCCCAGGCACCAAGCATGGGTTGAATGATAGGAAACAGCAGCGACAGCGAGCCGGAGTGCAGCAGAATACAGATGCTATGGTCCTATAAGGCATGGTAAGGAGGAAATACAAGCGTTCGTCATTAAAAAAATTGCCGTGGCCAAAAAAACTTCGTAGTCTAGTTGTCGGACGGAGAAAAAGAACCATTTATATACTACCGCCCTGAATAAACAAAGTAGCAGGGTTCCATCTGCGGGGTCGCTAGATCTGCGCAATCTTCCGAATTTCCATTTGGTACCTTACTTCCATATCTTACCTATATCTTCTTCCGGACCATTCCGCATGTTTTTTCCTGGTTGTATGCCTACTGAGAAGAGAACGAGAAAACCTGGAAACATCCAAGAGACCTGTAATATAACGCCTAAGCATACATATTGAGCTATACACAGACTTTTTTAAAGTCGGCTTCACGGGTTTCATATAACGAAATTTTTAAAGCACATTTTCTATGCTATTATAGGTCGTCTCATATCAAAGTACGAATGACTATGGTCTTCTATTAATTACCTCCTTATTACCCGATCTACCTTAAAAAAACCCCATAAATAGATCTTCTGTAAAGTCAGGTTCACTCCTACTAATGGGTGTATTGCAGGGGAGATATTTTTTTTTGTGGGAGTATTAACAGCTTGGTACCACAGTACGAGGGTCCCAGGGGATTTTATTACATAACTCCTTCAGACACCATGAATTCCTATAAAACGGTAAAATGCGAGCCGCTAATATTTTGTCTTCACCACTGAGCAACAATGTATTGCTGAGACGCCAGTTCAGCTTCCATTTATATACTAGTCTTTATGAAATTATGGAATCCCTGCGGTTTTATTATTAGCGTTCATTTATGCGGCGACAGTGTGGCATCTGAAGCGTTGCTGACGCGCGACGGGTTTCCTTTTTCAGAACACATAGACATTCTTACGAATTTAAAATTACATTCCTTTTTGTGATTTTTTTCTCAGCCTAAATTACAATTCTGAACTAAAACGGCAAACAACATTTTTATTTCGGACGTGCCAGCAGTACACTCAAATATGAACTCAATGCGTGGAGGAATATTTGACTTACTGTTGCATGATGTACAGATATGTGTTTAGTTTTCTTAGTTGAATGACATGATAGACTGATTTAGCAAAGTGGCATGGTGAATGTAAAGCCATTAAATTCTGCAGGACAGGCACGTTTACGAGCGCTTCCTCTGCGGCGCTGACAAGGTGACAACTACAGTGCTGTAGAATTTCACTTGCAGAGCATCTATGAACGTGAGGTATATATTATTGGAAATCGTCGTACTTCTACATGGGTGAGCGAATCGAGACATGACAACGATTTTTAAGAAATGTAAACCCTAGCACATTTTAGACAAAGCCTAATTACAAAATTCAGGGTAACGCAGTTCCGTTAATACCTAATACCACACTTGCACTGATTACAGCTTTTTGTGACTAGAAATTCGAACTTTGCATACCGAGTTTTCAATGCCGAAAAGTGTAGTGCTCACAAGCTGCCTGTGAAATTTGGCAACACAGTGCGCAACAGACTTGTCTATACGAGCGAGTTTAACTGCAATTAGTGACCTCTGGAAAGTTGGCATACAAACTTTTAACAGCGGGGCTGTTTAAACTTTTAGTTCTGCCATGAAGCGTTGCCAGAAAACTATCATCATCGTCGAAGTGGAGAGGGTGAAAATGCTATGCCAAGGAGTGTAAGAGGTAGGGGCCAGGGGGCAAGGATCCAACGAGCAGGTGTTGGGAGTTCGTGCTTCAAGAAAAAATATGGTTAGGAAGGTCCCGGGAATCGAACCCGGAACTTTTACGCAGTGACACCGGCAACATAGCGCATAGGCCACCAATTTTTGTTTATTGACGCTCTTCAACCCACATGCACAAAATAAAAATATCCCCACGCTGCCTGTAAGACGATACACACCGACATAAGGCTACCAGCCGTCACTCCAGCTGGGCTTTCTTACTTGGTCATCACTTTAGCATAGTCGGCGGGTCTACGAAATGCGACCAATCAGGACTGGCTGCTCGGATCTTTGTCCCTCCAGGAACTGTGTGATACTCTTATGAAGAAACTGCCATTCTGGTCAAGCATCCACGTCGCCGTAGAGCCACGCCGTGCGCGCCCGCCTGGTGCTGTGATCACCAAGGAACATTATTTCATCGTGGGGGCTCCTTCGTTATTTTCCATGGGTAAATACGGCATACCATGTGGGAAGCCTTTGTGTAGAGTTCGCTGCCTTACATTCCAAAAGTGCACGAACACGCGTTGTATGTTCTCTGGTTTTTAACAAATTGTGAAGTCAATGCCCATGATTTATCTAACTCATTCTCTTTTAACCAAGTTCGCACAGTAAATGTTTCCGAATGAAGTTCGAAGAAAAAGAACCTTACCACCAATAGCGCAGGCGTACGCTTAACCCTTTTCAGTACGTCCTGCCCTGGGTCTACACCGTACCGTAACTGCATCGCAGTAACGCGAACAGACTCTTGCGGATATCTTTATATAATTTTATACGAGACACTGCCCTGAAATAGTACAGAGAAAAGCGAGTTGGCAGAAACCTTAATGACATGGCAACTTCTTTAAAATAGCCCGAAATCCATTTCTGCAGGGGCAAGCAGGATACCACAAATGCCGGCAGGTCTTAGGACAGCCCTACCTAGTACAGCCGCTCGAAAAATGTACTGCTTGTATCCCGGCGAAAAAAATTAATCTGTTTACCAACTCCCGCCGGTGTGCCAATCCATGATGGCCCTCCTGGACGCGTAGAAAAAGCTTATCTGTACTGCACCTTTCCCGGGTAGACGACCAGGTAAACACAACAATTGCTCGTTGAATTTTTGCATATTCACACGCGAACAACGCAAAGGCCTGAAAGAAACGGGCTTGGCAGCAGCGGAGAACAATAACATGTGCAGCCAGTTGGAAAAAAAAAGATTGGAAAAAAGTTGGAAAAAAAAGACCCCTACAAGGAAAAAAGTTCAGATTGGAATTTTCACAGGTATTAGAGCCTAATGTGGTCATGCTAAAGTAAAAAAAAAATAAAGGACCGTAGAAACAAATTCAGGCACCTATAGCGTGCCAAACCTATTCCATCTCGCCTTTATAGGCCGCCTAATTACAAGAAGGGATGGTTTAGGTTTGAGAGGTTGGAAATAAACAATAATACAACAATAACACCGATAACCTAACCCCCCAAACCAACCACAACAAAAAACAATGATAAGGCCGTCACCGAATGAAAAAAAAAAGAGAAGAAGCACTGGAGAAAACGCTTCTTGTGGGCGAAATATAATTACTGCACCTCGCATTTTGAAACCGGCTTCTATGCGGTTGAATTCATGGCGTAACATATAGTGTGCTATTCTCCTCGCCAGATCATGTGCGTTCGCGCCTGAAGCGGGCAGCCCAGACGCCGAGTTCACGAAGCGGGTTTCCGCGGCTCTTGCACGTGCTAATACTGTTCATTTTGGGAAAGATGTGCAAGCCTGGCGACGAAACGATCCCGGCCTGCCAGACATCTAGAACTTTCAGCGGAAAGTTCAGAAATCCTGTTAAGGTGCAGCAGCCGCGTCTCCGACGATCGAAGAGGGGCCGCCAGCTCTGAAGTTTCTCCATCCTTGCACCACTTGTGCAAGGTGCGCCCATTTCTTAAAAAAAAATTTGGGAAAAAGTGGTGGGAGTAGACCTCACACTGCCACAGTACTTTTAGATGCGACGCTGAGAGGAGCATCTCTTACCGGCGGCCCTGTCCTGCGTCCGTCGTCGTTGTTCGCGTCCTCACAGCTGCGTCTCTCCTTCGCTCACCCCCTCTTTTATCTCCCATAGCGAACACTCTCGCCCAACATCTGCGGGCGCGTGGCGCAGTGCACTCTCACTCCGCCGGTGGGCGGCGTTGCGCGCGGCGCTGCGCGCTGTACGCATGTGCAGTACTCTCTCTCTCCGCGGTCTCCTCTTCTTCGGGTGCGCTGCGCATATAAGCGGAGTGCCGCGCTCCGGCCGGTCTCTTGGTCGACGGTCGCCCGCGCTTGCGCTTGCGCTTGCGCTTGCTCTCTCGCAGTACCGACGATTGCTTGATGCGACGGTTCCTTGAGTGAGTGGCCACCGTTCATGGGTCGTGTATAGACTTGGTGTTTGCTGATCGCAAGGACTTGATCGCGCCCGTGCTACGCGAACCTCTGACGGTGCATTTCACGGACCATAAAGCCATCGTTCTTGTGGGTAATAAAGCCTGCGTCTAAACGACAACAATAACAACGTCTCTCATTATGCTCAAAATTACGCCCGCATCCCCTCGCGTGGAACCCAACGATGTGATTGAAACGCAATTCACGTTCACTACGCGTTTCACGCAATTCAACTAATCGACCCAACGGAAACACCCAACTGAACCCCCTTCAGCGTCGCATCACACCAGGGTTCCCGCGAGGGGAGGTGGGCGTAATTTTGTTTAAGGACGATGGTCTTTCTTGGGCTACTTAAACCCACAAATTTTGGTCTTTCTCTCTGCCTCTGACTCGATTCAGCCACACGGCCTAAGTGATACGAAGTCTACGCAATAGTTTTATATACTCACAGCCAAATCAAAACGTTTAAATCCGGTTTATGTGTTCATACTTGTCAACGCTTTTGAAGACCAACAAGATATTACGCAAATATAAGACGGAAAATTAATACACAAGGGATATTTACAGTCTTCCTTTCTAAAAAATTTATAGATACTTCGTTTTTGCGATATGAAATACCACATCCACTGCAGAAAAAAATTCACGCTGTCGCCTTCTGTCGCCCGCGCCACTATAGCGTCTGGCGGCATCTTGAGAAACCAAGCGGCAATAGTTACGAAAGGCAGCACTAGATAGGTTCCACGTTCAGCTTGCAACGCACGTGGAATAGGGCAACGCGTTTGTATAAACGGTGAAGTATGGCGCCTCGATTCACGCGCGTCTCCGCCGTACGGCAGCGCTCGCATAGAGGAACCCGGCCTGGGGCATTGGAACGCGGTAACTTTAAATTGATTTGAGCAGACCTTGAGCGTGTTTACCTTGGGAGGAGCGCGACTCAAGAGGAACAACATGAGAGGTGAGCGGGAAAGCGAAGGGGGGCATTTACTTGGCAAATGTCGATAAAGACTATCGTCTTTTGTCGACATTTGCAACGAAAGGAGCAGATACGCGGCCAATTTTTATCAAACCATCTCCGTGCGAGGCACCATAAGTTCCCAGGTAGAAATTCTGTGTCTGTACTTGCGCTAACGGGCGAGTTTGGAAATGCAGCATCTATCGGTTACTTTGCCGAAGCACCAATAATGTGTGCCTGCTAATTTTTACCAGGTGTATATCCCTGCTGACCAATGAACACATGTTTTCAAATACTCTACACGTTGTTGAAAATCACAGCCCCGGTATACCGTCTTCTGGGTGACAAATGTTCAAATTACCCAGTAATAGAGTTATCCGTCGATAGTGGGCAACACTGAGTGACATGCAAAAATTAATTGATTGATTGTAAGGTTTAACGCGCCGACGCAACGTAGGCGATGAGGCACGCCGTAGTGGAGGGCTCCGGATTAATTTTGACCACCTGGGGATCTTTAACGTGCGCCGAAATCTCGTGCACACGGGCGTTTTTGCTTTTCGCCTCCATCAGAAAAGCGGCCGCAGCGGCCGGGAATCGAACCCGCGACCTCGTGCTCAGCAGCGCAACGCCTTAGCCACTCAGCCACCACGGCGGGTACATGCAAAAATTACGGCAATTCGGTTTACGCATGCAGCGAACGATTCACAAAACTATTAGTCGGAAAAGCATTTGCCTTTGCTCCCAAAAAATCTTCAAAACCACTTTCTCGGCACCTTTCAATGTAAGCACAATTCCCGGGGCGAAATTCTCTGTGGTATTCGTTTCGAAAATGTCCATTTGGCGTTCGTTTCAGCCATGATGTAGTTGCCCTTGTGAGGCTTCTGATCAGTGAATTTGCTGCGTCTCACCCAGTCCTATGCTTTAATTTAATCTGGGCTCGCTCGGTATGGACACCTTGAAATGGATGTGAAACTGACGGCGGCAATTCCGCCTGTACTTCAAAGCCGAATAAACCGCTTTCGCTCCCTTGAAGCCAAAACCTCGACCCCAACAACACCAACCCTGCCGTTTGGACCTGAATTATTGAAAATCCGGAGCTAGGCACACCTAATTTTGTTTGGGTACCCCGACCGTGGTATCAAGCTGTCATCCCTGTGTCCACACGCCACTGTGCATGTGGAACTACTCATGTTGCCTTCAAGGCTTGCGCGGTTGCAAGCTCCGTAGCACGACTAGAGGGGAGAATAAAGCTGTGGATAGGAATGCGTAGAAAAGCAGAGAAAATTAGTAAAGTGACTGATTGCACTCCTTAACATCTTTTTTTGTCATCAGAAATTTATATTTCTCATTGCTTTGCACACGGCTGCATCCTCTTTCCGGTAAGTCAACGAGGACGCCCGTATGGCCCTCGGATTTAACGCATCGCTGACGGCGAAGAAGGCGTCTCAACAAATCCGCGTTTTCTACGGCGTCTTTATGGGAGGGCTTTTTTCACAGCGAAGCTGTTGAGAGAATTGTTTATGCATGGTGTCCACTGTAAATTCACCCATAAAAAGGCCGCGCACTTGTGCGTGCTTGTCTACTACTTCTGTTGTCTACTTCTTCCTTCGTCCTTGTTTTTTTGAGCGCTTCTGTATTCCACCACGATGAACACATACCAACTAGCCCAACTTTCCGTTCTTCTGTCGAGGGCACGTTCTTCAATCTCAGCATACCCAATCAGGGAGATTGGCCATCATTAGCCGCAAAAACTCCAGCGTTCGCCGTATCATGGCAGCCCTTGTTCGGAACTACAAATACACGTCATTGTCCTCGTGTCGTCGCGCGCATGCGATCTGTACCGTAAAAGACCAGCGACTTGAATGTCGAGGGAGAAAGAGAGAGAGAGAGAGAGAGAGAGAGAGAGAGAGAGAGAGAGAGAGAGAGACAGTAAACATATTTGTTATTTTCTAGAAAAGAGTCTTCAGGGTGTTTTCCCCACGAATGTCAAAGCTGCTGTAAGCAATCATTGATTCGATATGAATCGGCCGCGGCTATTTTGCACGGCTGAGGAGAAGAGTTCGCGCTTCGAGACGCTCGGTGTGCAAAAAGCATCCGCTAGAGACGATAAGCCCTGCTTGCAGAGTGGTGTACGAAAACGTCGACAAAAAATGCGAGGTCGCTCTGCCCTTGTTAAACATGAGTTCATTGAAATTTCATAAAGCCGACGTGAACCACAACACAACAACGATATTAAATTCGAGTTTCTGTCCGTGACTGATAAACTACAACAGCTTCGCCATTCAATTCTTGCCTGTGAGTGCAAGCTTCTGTGAATTCCTTTTGTTTGGAACTACTAGAAGTACGGTATCTCCACGCTTCGGTGAATCCTCGGCGTCTCTTGGAGTGGCGTACGCTGCGACCTCGTTTTCTCGTTCCGAGCAAGTGTTGCCACGATTGCGGCGAACACTTAAGTTGTTTTTTGGCCAATCCTCGGCAATCTTCCTAAGTAGGTAGGCTTGGCTTGACAAACGTGTGCAGGAGACCCTGCGAGGTCGCCGCGAGGCACGCAGGCACGAGAGCTAGGAATTTTATTTTTTGTTTTAACTGCCGAGCGGTCGACGCAATGTTCGCCAATCTCACCAAGGTGGAATGCTTGGCTTGATAAACGTGCGCTGGACACTGGGCGGTTGCCGCAATGCCCGCGCTCATGTGCGGGCGCTCGCCAATTTCTTGGTGTTTTTAAATGCGGACACGAAAAATTACAATTTGCGAAAGAGCTTCGCTCTTAAGAAAGACCACGCATGGTAAAATAATGCGGTTGGTGGGGCTCCAAACCGAAGCGGCCTTTCCAAAATCAACGATTGCACTCCTATGCTACTAAGGCAGAACAGCGGAGCGCTTTTAGCAGTTGCACAAAAAATTAAAAACGCCAACAAAATGAGTGTTCCCACCTAAGCAGTTGGTGGCTCTGGGTACACACAGGGAATGCCCCGGCTGCGTGTTTCCAAACGCTTCGCTGCACAGAAAACCCACGTGACATGTGTGCGTTCACTGCGCACGCCATTCTTTTGAGCACCTGCAAATACGAGCTAGCGGCGCGGGCTCTCTAGCCTCCACGTAGAATACTAAGGCCTGACGCTGACGGCTTGGCTTCGAGCCCCAGCAGGTTAAGTTCTTATTTCTTTTCCCATTGCTTAATTTTTTTTTAATTTGAATTTTTGGTTGTAAACTGAAACATACGGGTTATTTTTGCAAATAATGGTGATATGGTATGTTTTAGGTCGCTTTAAGTTTAGGACGAAGCCAATGACCATGTTATATTACCGTTCTCCTTCACGCGAACAGACATGTCACGTGGGTGCACTGTGCGGCGAAGCGTTTGGAAAACGCCGTCCGGCATCTACCCACAGGGGAACAGAATTTTGCGGATAGTAGATGCGAGCACATGAAAGCCGCGAGAAAAGTGGCGGTCAGCACGCCCCCCATCAATGTCATTCCTCGTGACGCCTTGAGGAGAGAAATTGGAACATTGCTCCTGCGTCTTCCACTGTTGGCTAGCGCGAGGAGAGATAATGATGGTGGCGGAAAGAGAAGTGCAGTTCAGTTTTTTAGATGCAGAGCATCTGATTCACTCGCCTTGTCCCTCCGGCGTCGTCGTCGTCGGCGTTGTCCACCCCTCTGCCATTCTCCTCGCCGCGCGAGCTGCGCTCTCCGCCGCTCTCCGCCGCTCACCCCCTCTCCTCTACGATAACGAACACTCTCTCGCGAGAGGCATTGGATTGGATTTGATTGAATTGGATTGGATTGGATTGGATTGGATTGGATTGGCTTGGCTTGGCTTGGCTTGGATTCGGTTGGATTGGATTTGGATTGGATTAAAGTGGATTGTGTTGGATTGCGTTGCGTCATAGCCGCGGCACGTTGCGTCATAGCCGCGGCAGACGCGCTGGGGCCGGCGCATGTGCAGTACTCTCTCTTCCGCGGTTTCCTCTCCTTCGGGCGCGCTGCGCATATAACCGGTGTGCCGTTCTCCGGCGAAGCAACATCCACGCTTGGCTCAAACACCTAGAGTTCACGCCGCTTTACAAGTACGCCAACGTCGTCATCGACTGGGACCAGCTTACGCAGTCCCCTCAACGTTATGAGCGCTATAAAACGCGTTCCCTTCGCCGCTCCGCCTATGCGTCGCATCTACACAGGGGTTCCCGCGAGGGGAGGTGGGAGTTTTGGTGTGGTGTCCCCTTGCTCCTCCGTTGTCGATATTTACATGGGGAAAATATGACGAGCTGCCCGTTGTGCCACTTCTACCAAAAATTAGCATGCCTGGAACATTTCTTCCTTTCCTGCCGCCTTTTTTTAATCCACGACTAATACGGCTGCATTCTTCTCTGAAACACACAGTACTGCCATTAACTATTCCTGTCATTCTATCTTTCGAGGCACAAAGCCGCGTCATTGAAAATGGATGTATACCACGCGGTTAACCTATTTTTTTTACAGCCGGTTGGTGGGCCGTTCTAGAGCTAATTCGGTATGGTTGAATATTTTTCTATTCTATTCCCGTTATTCTGTTTTCGTGTCGTTCAATTGTACTCGCTAATACATCAAACTTTTATTGGCTAATCACCCTGAGTAGGTATGTGCATTTTCTGTTAGCCAATATGATCATTATTATAGCATCAATATCACCCAATATCATCATCCTTATAATAACCACCATCACCATCATAATCATCCTCGTCACCATCACCATCACCGCTACCACCACCACCGCGACATTCTGTTCCGTTTTTTCCTGTTCCGAATTTCCTGTGCGCATGCAGTGCCATCTAGCGCTTCGCTAGAAGCAGTCGTATTTTTATTGAACTAGTCAAAGGGACCCTGTATTTTGCGTTAGTAACCTGCGGGCCGAATGATGGGTTTTGGAACAAATGCCTCGAGCTTGATCCTGGGTCGGTTTAGATGTGGGGCGCGGCATGTCAACGTGTTTAATCAGCGTTTTGCATGACACCTTAACTGCAAGGCTTGAAACTCTCTTGAAACAAAATACTGTACGCCGCCATCATCACCACCACCATCATCATCATCACTATTCATAAAGAAGCAACATTTCCCTAAATAAAAAATCCAGGTGGTGTAGCAGTGGGAGAAAATGCCGTCCAATGTAGACCCGAAAACTAAGCAGCACCTGGTCGCATTTGCAAGAGCTGCCGTAAACTCAATCGGACCCCTGAATAGGGAGTCCAGCCAAACATTTTAGATTCAAATAAATAGTATTTTCATCATCATCATCATCCCTGAAAACGACGCATAAAAAATTGCGGATTCAACTTAAGTTGCTGTGGAAATGTGTATTTTCACAATCGGCGGGCAGTCGCAGATATTTAACTATGAGGCGATATTGTTATTATAAGCATACATCGTTTATGACTGAAAACTGTCAGGGTAGAAATTGAGCCAGAAGGGGGAAGCAGACACCTTGTATCGCTTTAAAAAAGCCAACATTTACAAGCTGTGAGCAATATAACCGCTCCCACCCGACTCTACAAGGCTCAGTCCTCAGAAAAAATCTCTGATTCACAGCTGAATACCCAATAACATGATTACACAGGGACCACCAAAGGCGCGCCTTTGTGGAGCTTGTCTTTCGCTACAAGCACGTTCATTCCATCACAGAAACGGAACATGCTGAGCAGGGGGCCCGACGAAGATCCAGCACATGTTAGGCGAAGGTCACCACCACAAGAAGAAAATCCCATCAGGTTAGGTCACATTCCTTAACGTACCGCTGAGGGATCGCATTGGATGCCCAGCTCAACAAAACAAGAAGTATAACAGTCAGCCTGAAAAGATCACTATTTCTTTACAAAATGTGAACTAACCATACTAAAAAAACTCCCACGTCAGCTTTTTCGCCCAAGTGAACGCAGAGTTCAGAGAGCAGTCATCCTCCATTCGCGGAGCGTGAAGTCCGTAAACACGTCTACAATCGGCTGTCACAGAGCAGTGGAGTTCGAGAAGAACCTAAAACAAAACACGTGTGAAGGGGGCTCCGCTGCTCCAAGGCGCTGTTAATCGTTAACCGATTTATGGTGACATACGAACGACCCTCACCCTATTCGTTTTTCGCGTGGGCATGCAGGGCCACAGGATTGGCCTTAGCATTCCTGATGATAGTTCTGCGCGCCGGGTGCCGAGGTTGAAGCTGCTGATCGACTTCAGTCTTGACCTTGCCCCTTTGTGTCTCCAAGATGCGAATGAACTGTACGATGGCGTGACCGGGCAAATGCGTTCGGGTACGCATGATGGGCGGTCGACGGGGGTGGCGATCGCCGGCGCGTGCCAGACCTGCTCCGCCTACACGGAGCAATCAAGAACAGTGTCTGTTGCCTTTTTGCTGATTTTCAGGCGTGAACAATACGTTGACTCGCGCTGAGTTACTGGTCTGGGCACCCCTGGCGTTTACGCCATAAGCCTGCAACGGCGCTGCTTGGAGTTGGCGATCTTTCTAGTGCACTAGCTGGCAGAAGCGCGGAGAAAGAAAGTGGTCATAGATGTTTTCCCACATGTACGCATGGAAAGGTCGCCGACCGACGATGTTTAAGTACACGTGTCCTGGTCGCGTTTACGTTACAGCCACTGGTGTGCATGTGATAGCTTTACCACGGAGTGCCTTCTAATAAAGAGAACCTGCAGCAGCAGCGTGGTCATCCCGTGCGTTATCCACACGCTTTCGAAGAAGCCCTATCGCACGTCAGAATGGAAGGCTCGCGACCGGATCCAAATGTGTATGCCAACGGCCGACGTTTTCCAATAACTCCCTAGGTTATGTGGTAACGTATACACCGAGCCAAGCAGTACAAGCTATGTCCGGTCCGACAAGAACTTGTCTTATATATCACACTTATTCAAGCGGTGAGCGAAAACACACCTCGCTCCCTCGAGGCCTTCCCTGCTGATGTCTTGTCCGCGCACGCCGTATCGTTTGCTCGTTACACCGCGCAGAAAGAAATCATGCACCCCTCCGTTAACGGCGACGATGCTAAGCCACAGCCATTTTTTCTTTCAGTTCACCCACGATCGTTCATCGTCATCGTCAGGAAAAGTTGGCTTTCCTGCAGGGAGACGTATTGGAGTACAACGGCATTAGTGAGGACACTAACGCTTCGCTTTAAAATGCCACTTGAAAAAGTCCCGGTGAAACACACGGAAAATATTTAAATATTATAATTGTGCACCCCAATGTGCATTCCAATAAATGGCAACACCCCCACTACAGCGGATTTTCTATCCCAACGAAAGATGTTGAAAGCAGTATTACAAAAAAAAAAAAACACGAAGTAGCTCCACTTGGTAACACTAAACAGTGCGGATTACAAAATCCTACATTCGTATGGTGACTGGAGCCTTAAGGAATCCCCCACAAGCGTATGTTGCATAAGTTTGGTTAGAACAAGACGATTTTTGGTCAATCGCGGACCGATGTATCTTACATAACTCGGTTATAGCGAGGAGCTGAGTTTTCGTCTGAGGCACAAACTACACAAAGCATTCCCGGGTGCGAAATGTATTGAGCTTACCTGTAAAACGCTGGAAGATGGAACGCAGCATTTCCAGTTGAAAAGCTGATAATGTTGTACTGCTACGGGGGTACAGCCGTATATGCCGTTGTAAAATCGGTAACGAACGGTAACTGGCGGCTCCGGGACTGTAAAACGTAACGCGGTGGCACAATATGCGCGACGCCGTTATTTTCGAAATCGGAACAGTGTTTTTACGCACGCTTAGCCGACTGCGATCAAAAAGCACCACCCTCCCCAGCCTCTAGAAAACATTGCATGTAAATGTTAGAAATGAAGAAATTTCTCGGGAAAGAGAGTTCCCAGAATGTACAGCAGCGCTTTAGGGGAGTGAGCTGTGCTGTACATGGCCTGAAAAAATATGACAATTTTTATTGCTTCCGATGAAGGGGGCAAAGAAAGTGCGCCGAATCGATCTTGAAACCTACAAGGTAACCAAATCGCAAACAAACAACGAACCCACGCGCCCATTTTTCGCGCACTAACTAAACCCATCTACGAGCGATATAAATGTACCCCGATACGTGGTTTACAAGATTAAGATATAATATCATACTTCTTTTTTTATCTAGAACCGTTTCGCGATTTTCAAGAAGCCGTTTCGACACAGTGGAGGCCCGGTTTCCAGCACGCGCCGTGTGTCCGGAGCACGACCAAAGTAAAGTTGGTCGTGGTCCGGAGATCTCATAAGAGATTTTCGGTCGACCAACCCTTCTGTGAAAAAATGCATTAGTTATTTGACAGCAATGCATTGCTCCCACTCAGAAAGCTGTCGCATTCACAAAACCAGGAAAATTAACCCGGCTACTAACAAGTCTTGAATGTTTCGCGCTGCCGGAATTCAGAGCCGCAATACAAAAATGTGGGGATCATTTAGGCACCACCATTCATTGGTGAGCGAACTAACAGCATGTAGGAGTCAGGTTACGCGTTGCATGTGAGTGAGTGAAACACTTTATTAAACACGGGAGGCCATGAGACCCGGCGGGGAAGTGATGACGGGAAGGGGGAGGAGAAAGGGAACGGTCACAATTCACAGAACGTACATAGTTCTATTCTTGGGGTCCATTTCACAACATGCACAGTTCACGCAGTCTGTGGTGATGTCGCTGTTGACATAGGATGTGTCCGCCGCCATCCAAGTGATTCCTTTGCTACTGCGCACCTATATATTCCTCTAAGTTCACATTCCTATTCCTGCCTATGGAGCAGCTGCGTTTTTATTTAAGTGTATCCTTCGCAAGAGAAAGTAGCTATACGGGTCCGTCTCTGTTTAGCACTTCTATTAATCATTATTATCGGCTTGGCCCAAAAGAGGCCTTCATCCGCGTTGCATGTCGTGTATTCTTGGTCAGCGAACCTCTGTTGGGGCAAGGCAATAATAATGATTCTTAGTAGAAGTGCTAAACAGAGACGGAACCGTATAGCTACACTCTCTTGCGGAGGATACACCTAAATAAAAGCGCAGCCGCTCCAGAGGCAAGAATAGGAATATGAACTTAGAGGAATATATAGGTGCGCAGTAGGAAAGGAATCACTTGGATGTCGGCGGACTCGTTAGCGTCATGCCGTCTTCAGGCTAACCGCCCAGCCTATCAACGTCTACTAATGCTGCCGGGTCGGGAGGAAAGAAAGAGCAGAAGGGCGTGCCAAGAGCTAGTAGCGTACTTAGCTTGCACTTTAGGCTGCCCAGAGGACCAGGAATGAAAAGACGTGGACCAGGGTATCACTCGTACGGTGGTACGAACGCAGTGCCCAGGAAGGCTATAGGGGCAGTCCCACAAGAGGTGTAGGCAAGATATGCCCTTCGAGAGCATCACCATCATTATCACCGACATGCGCGTGGCTCGTGGAACCGCAGCCCGTACTGCACGCGCGCCTCTCGAGCTCGGTTAGGGCAAAGGCCCCTTCTTGCCAGGATTAGCGGCCCCTGTGTAGTCCTTGCGTTCCACACGACGCCCCCGGTTGGCTCCGGTTGCTACAGGCGCGGGTTTCTCGACGCCCGCGGATCCACGCGGAACAGCGCTCATCACCACTCCTTCCCCAACTAGGGTGAGTTGTTCTCCACTCATCCATCTGTAGGCAGTGCGATGCGATGGGCGTGAAATGTCCCTAAGAGACAAGAATTCGCCCTTGTTTGGGTTGACCTAAGGAAAATGCTTCCGAAATATTGGGCGTGTTGTCGCACATAATTTATTGAAAATTGATTGATTGTGTGTTTAACGCTCCGAAGCTACAATTTTTCAATGAGGCGCAGCGTTTTCCATCTCTCCGGGTTAAGGTTCACCACATGGGAGTCTTTATATCTTAACGTTCGCGAAATCTCAACACGCGGCCGTCTTTGCTTTTCGCCTCAATCTGAAAAAGCGCGCCGCTACGGCCGGGCTCGAACCAGAGTCCTTGGGCATAGCAGCACAACGCCTGGGCCCCTGATTCTCCGCGGCGGGTGCAATTTATTTTAAAATTAGTGTCATTTTTCTATCCTCCGCGAGTCATTTGGAAAAAATCTGCAGAAATTCATAGAATTGTCTATTAATGCGTAGCATATTGCCGCGAACCATGTATGGGTTTGTTTATTCATTGTTTGTTTATTTATTGTTTGTTTTTACTGCCGGGCGTGGCCCGGCTTTGTTATCTGCGTTTTAGGCAAAGCGCGTCTTCCATTCTTTATTTGAATGCCGCAAGGGCTGTCACATTCAGATAGGCAGACTGTTTCGCCCTAACGTCGCTAGCCCAGAATAATTTTCTGCTATCTACAATGTTCTGGATGTGAATCGACGGTTCCAGAAAAACTCGCGCCGAAAGATAAAAGCCTGCAGAGCTGACGCCGCGGCATTCGTTTCGACGACACTCGCCTGCGCAAGTCACTTTGTTGACCGCTGCTTCACCGCCTCTGTATTCTTCTGAGTTGTTAGAGGAGCACAAGTTCGCTCCAATAAACTTGTTTCTCATTCGAGACAACTGTGTCGTCCTTGGCTTCGTGACAAAAATTTTATGCCGCTTGCCTAGAGTGTGCGTTCCTTTTCGCCATTTTGTTTTTGTTTTTCTAAATTTCGTTCCGACCAAACCCCATTTACGCTATTCTAACGATTACAGGTGTTACCTCCTTCAAATTTGCCATTTTCGCTATCTCACTGTAATTTTATTGTTATTTTAGGGGTTTTTAAATGTTCTTTTCGACCGATTATCTGCATTTAGGCGACTATAACTATAACCATTAAATGTGGAACTTCTGTGAAATCTACTGTTATGTGGAAACGCCGAGCGTTTACGGTCCTGGATTTGGGAGTACCCGGGAAATAATGCTACGCATTAAAATGTGGGATCTCATGCATGAGCGTACATCGACTTAAGACGAAGCATTACACTTGTGCTTCTGCATTGACAGCATCACTGGCACGTATGTAACATGGGCTCGACTCTCTAGTGCCGGGCAGTCAGAAACTTCGCACGGAGACCTCGTAACCATCTGGTCCTCGTACACGGTTACGTTGACGCTTTACCTGCTGATACCGATCTGACCCCGGGGCATCAGGCGATTGATTTTCGGGAGTGGTTCCTTCGTATTGCATGGCGAACGCGTATCCTTTCTGCGCCTCGATGTCTACAGTCGGTGGAACCTAGAAAGATCCTCTAGCAGCCCCCAGTGCGCGCGCACATTGCGCTGTTCTCCGATTCAATGCAGCGCTGCGGGCGCGTTTGCTTCGCATAGGAACCGGCGCTCACGGCTACTTTGTCAACGTCGGCTGTATTAGCGCTTGTTGGAGTGGTATAAAAACAATGCCGTTTAACTTACGGGCCAAATGAGAAACACCTTACAGAACAGCAGAATTTCTTGCTGTTTTTTGCACGTTTACAGGTAATTTGTTTTCTCGGGTCTCCAAAATCGCGAGCATCGTCTTATAAGAGGCGGTTATTCTTACCTAATAACGCAAGGATTATGGATGCGACTAATCTCGTGGCAGCCGTGAGAATAAATTCCGGGAAGTTCTCATGGCAGTTTCCATGAAAGCTGACTGGCCTAAAAATTGCTTAAGATTACGTCGCAACGTAACCTAACGTAACATAACCTCACCGAAACTAACGTAACCTAACAGAACGCGTCATAACCTACCCAAATTCAACCAAACTGCAATAAACCTAATCTAACACAGCCCAACGACGTAGAACACCAGCTATACTAAACGTAATTCAACGCCTTCTACATGTCCTATGCGTCGGTCTCTTGATATAGTAAAAACCAGAGTAAAAAAAACCTAAACATCATCACGATGACCGAATAATTTTGATAGCTAAAAAAACGCAATGTCGGATTCTAACCTAAGCCTTCTCGTTTAAAACAAAGTATAATACAACAGCGCCACAGGGGAAGCTGCAAATGCGACTTTTTAGGGAATATTTATCCCACAGAATATCCGGGTAGCGTTCTTAGCCATTGACAGGCGACTGCCATGAGAAAGTTCTGACGGTAATTCTCACGATTTCCGTGCTAATAGACACTACCAAAGATTATCGTCCCACTGGGTTTTCTAGACTAGCGCACTGTATACCCTATTGACACGCCTGCACTCTAAATATCGTCTTGGATGGGCT
Organism: Haemaphysalis longicornis; assembly: GCF_048455015.1. Taxonomy (NCBI): domain Eukaryota; kingdom Metazoa; phylum Arthropoda; class Arachnida; order Ixodida; family Ixodidae; genus Haemaphysalis; species Haemaphysalis longicornis. The sequence continues at coordinate 150,445,171 of NW_027526445.1, read as the reverse complement.
TTACCACAGCGCTCCAGAAAGACCAGTCAGCGTTTTACGTTGGTGCAACAGGGCAATATTGTTCGCTTTTGCCCTTGCGGCGATCAAGATTTTTCCTTGGCTATATTCGCGCACTTGGTAACGCTGGTTGGTCGTAGTAATTCGTCGCAAGCTTTTTGGTCGCACTGTAGTGAAGCCCACCCACGGCGCCTACATAAAGTGTAAAGGCTATCTCGTTTGCCAAGTTTCCGAAGTTGTAGGCACTGATTTGTTAAACATCCACTTTATCGTAACCCGATTATTTTTATACAATATTTCGAAATACTGCCATCCAAAGGTTTTCATCTTCGAGAGTTGTAGACCTTTCAAATGCGAGGAGGGGGGGGGGGTATTCAACCCTCTTATGAGGGAACATCTACGTCTAGTATTGCTCCAGTGGTGAGGAAGAGCTCATAAAAAAGGTGCAAATGCGTCGATGGTTCCACCAGAAGATGTACAAAGTTAAGTAAAAGTAATAAATGCCAGAACTCCAGAAATAAGGTACACCTCCTTGATCATGCATAATGCATGTTTACGTGAATACGACAACAGGGCATCGCAATGCATTTTTGTTCCGCATCACATTCACGTAGAGGGGTCAATGCTCTACAAGACGCACCCCACAAATGCGGTCTCAGGCGGGGGTACGTTGAGACGAGAGGCGCACGGCACTAGCCAGGTTAGCTAAGAAATGCGACTCGAACCTATCTCATCCTTGTAGTCGACTTCGCACTCTATGAAGTCCCCGTAAGGTTTCTTCAGCACAATGCACCAGGATGACTAATCAAAGCGGCCAAGTGTAGAAATTTGACGAATACGATTGCTAGCATTCAATTTAAAGAAAATCGCATCAATCGGCGCTGTTACACTACGCAGTGCAAAACACCTTATACGTTGGCCCTGCCCACATGCACTTATTCAGTAAAATTACGTAGAGGGCTTCGTCATTCGCCCAATTCGCCCTCTTGGTCATTTCAATCGGTTATTATAGAGCACAGTGGGGAAGACGACCAACGGGACTTCCTCGAGTGCATAGCCTCCTGTGTTTTTTCAATGCCAAATGCATCAGCCTCGGTAAACGAAGCCTTTCCTTCTACTCCTGCAACTCTCTTCGAATTGCTAGCCTTCCCAATGCTTTAGTCACGTGACTGGTTAATATCAGGGCGACGCGTGGTGGAAAGCGGGTGCGTTGGCAAGACGTGCTCCCCCACGGTGCTCACTTTGCCACCACTGGCCAGAGGGCCGCTACTTCGGTAATTTCATCGGTGGTACTGGCTGTATCGGTTGTATTGGCGGTTGTATCAGTTGCACTGACGACCAGGCACAATCCGCTCAGGAATTCAGTTACGATCGGGTGATTGCGGTGAAGCTCGGGGCCCCACCTTACGACATGTGGTTGAAATAGGCGTCCCACTCTCTCTCACTGTAAGACGGGTGATGTGCTAGGCATTAAAAAAATAGTGTCCCTGTAACAACAACAAAAAAAAAGCCTGCACTCCTCCGTATACCGGGGACGATGGTAGAACGCGAAAAGCTTACTCGTCATGAAATGTTTGGTTTACCGATCCCACAATGAAATATATGCTACTCTAGAGGTAAGCACCACTTTTCTAGAATACCCACAGTATCTTTCGGGTGTGCACTCGGCAGGCCTAACGCTTGGGTTTGGACTGTACGGCAAGAATCGGTGCCGTATTTGAGCAATTATTTGAGCTGGGGCCGATTTGAGGTCTTAAACCCAAGATGTGACGTTAAGCCCAACGTCCTAAATCTCTCAGCCTTGCGAACTTAGGCCTAGGCACGCAGAGCAACGCCAGTCTTCTCGTGATCGATTCTCTGTTTGTCGTCGGAGTTTTCCAATTCGTTCAGACCATGTCTAAATGGAGCATTTGGATAGACGCCGGATTTACAACGCGGGGGACCCAGATTCGAGTCCGGCCACGGGAAGCTTTTTTTAAGAGCGAAAAAGCTTGCCTTATACCCCTGTCACACGGGCACTTTCAATCGCGATGGAAGTGAGTCACGATCGAGTTTTCGAGCGCGCTCGACGCACTGCCGCTGCTACACGGCACGTTTCAATCGCGATCGAGAAGTCGCACGGGTTGCACTCGTGTACGCTAGATGGCGCTAACAATGATCTTGCGGCCGGCGTCTGGTAACTTCGCGCGGCCGTAGGTATACGTAACTATGTAAATGTTACCGCACGCTTATTTGGGTCAAGTTCCTTGGCAGAATTTGTGGCATTAGTTGAAGTTGTCACATTCTGTGCCATTACTAAGCGGGGACGAGAGTATCGTCGCTTTCGTTCAATCGCGCTAGGAAGCCTCGATCGCGCTTGAGAAACCAGGAATGAGTTCGAGCGGGATCGACTCAATCGCGATTGAAAGTGCCCGTGTGACAGGGGTATTAGACTGGATGAGTCTTGTTTTCACTTGGTTAACATTTGATTTAGCTGTATTTGTGATACTATTCATCCAAAGACTTCCTTGATTGATTGTAGGGTTGAACGCGCCGACGCAATGCAGGCGACCAGGCGCGCGGTACTGGAGGGCTGCGTATTAATTTTCACCACCTGGGGATCTTTAACTTGCCCCGAAATCTCGTACACACGGGCCTTTTTGATTTTCGCCTCCGTCAGAAAAGCGGCCGCTGCGGCCGGGAATCGAACTCAACGACTTTCTTTCTCTAGGGTTGCCCTCACGTTTTCGGGGGTTTCCTAGCTTAGCGGCTCGCTCCTCCTTGGTCTTGATCGATTCATTATAAGGTTTAACGCGCCAACAATACACAGGTGGTGCGGTTCGGCGTATTGGTAGGCTCTGGAATAATGTCGACCACCTAACGGGTGCCGAAATCTCAAACACAGTGGGCGTTGTCGGTATTCGCCTCCATCAGAAAAGCGGCCCTTTCGCTCAGTCTTCGAGAAGAATTGGTACCCCAGAGATGCGAAGGCCGGAGGGAGAAGCACGAGTGCCGGCTCCGCTGGGCTGCCAACCTAGCGGCGCATGGGTGTGCCAGCAGCGGCAGGGCGGTGAGGAGGATGCGGGGCGGTCGGCTGTCTATCAACTGAAAGCGGGGCCTTGTGCGCAGCGCTAAAAGCGGTTCTGGCAAGTCACGTGATGCGCAGATGCTGTCAAAGGAAGGTCAAATTGCGGACGATGGTGAAAGCGTTGGACAAATTTAGTAAAGCTTTGCTTGAAAAGGCTCAGTGGCCGGAATCGAACCCGGAACCCTCACGTGATGAAGCCGAAGTCAATTCGATTGCTACAATGCATACAAATAAGTGTTTTATTAGATAGAGGTATATTGTGCTTCTTCTTCATGATCAGTGAGTAGTGTATTGTCTTATCTAGAACCGTTCCTTTTTCGTGATTTTGAAGTAACCTTTTTGACACAGTGTGCGCCAGGTTTACCGCACGTGCAGCGTGTCCAGAGATCTTAGAGATTTTCAGTGGCCCAACCCGTATATGGGGAAATGCATTTGTTTTTTGGCAGGAAACCATTTTCCCCACTAAGAAAGCTTTCGCTTTAAGAAAACCAGGACAATTATCCCGGCTACTCACACGCGTTGAATGTTTCGCGCTGCTGGAATTCAACTGCGCAGTTACAAAAATATGGGCCGCACCATTCTTTGGCGAGTGAACTAACCGCACGTAGGAGCGAGGTTACGCGTGGCAGGTTGTGTATTTTCGGTCGGCGATCCTTTGAGGGGGTAAGGCGATAATCACGATGCTTAGTATGATTCATTACACACATCAAGCAACTTAAAAATAAATGCATGAAAACACTGAACATTCTGAAGCCCCCCCCCCCTTCTATGGTGCTGACAAAGAGCTGCTTCCCCGTGTTTTTACCGCCTTAGTCGGTTCTTGGTTAGACTACGCCAGTGTCGTGTATGGGTCGGCATCAAAAACAACACTAATGATTCTTAGCGCAGCGCCCCACTGGCGCTTTCGCCTTGCGTCTGGTGCCTTCCGCCCTAGCCCGACCCCGAGTCTGTACGCTGATTGTAACAAATGGTGCCTGGAACATCAATGAATGTACATAGATGTACATAGATTTATTACATGTTTTTAAGGTTTCATTATTAAATGACCATCCTTTTAAACCTGTCCTCAACTATACATCCACAACCAAGCTCTTCTAAATTTGTCCATCTGTTTCTTTGCCCTTCTCACTGTCGGTGAGAGAGGAAGGTTCTGGTCTTTCCGTTGGGTTTTTAGATGTACGCACATCATCATCATTTACTGACATTGTTACACCATGGCAACGGCACGCTGTTTGTTGTGATTTATCTTTTATGAAAATGGATTAAACAGAGTTTTGAGAACTGCGATTCTGCAGCACTTCTTGTCCCTGCAGGATAAATATAAATGTTCTGAATTTTACAGTGGTTCCTCGAAAACTGCAACTGCGGTGTCGTGTGCCGGTCACGGTCACCACTTTAATTCTCGCAGAACCATGAGCGCACACACCACTGTTCTCAGCAGAAGCATACGGCATTTTATTGATCGTACAGCCAATTCTTCAAAAAAAATTTCCTAAGACAGTCATCTTTACAGGCTCTTTGATCGTGGTGCGTGCATTGTCGTCACCCAGACGCAGAAAAGAAAAACCATTGTCAATGTAGTTCTTAGAGCTTGGATGTCTGCATTTGCTAAATTTTTCAACTAGTCCTGTGCTGGGTTCCAGGCCATGCGGGAACCGCGGGGAACGAGGCCGCGGAGCGAGTGGCCGCCGCTGCTGCAATTACAAATACAGTTGACATAACGGTACCCTACAGCAACCTCAAGCCACACGTAAGACACCTTCGCAAAACATGGCAAGCCGACTGGAGTACAGACAGACAAGTTACACGTAGTAAAAGCACACTTCAGACGATACACCACTCACTCACGCAACATTCATAGAAGTTGCCCTAGCTAGATTACGGATAGACCACACACATGCGACACACTCCCCTCTGCTCACTGGATCTCCAAGACCCTTGTGTTGCAGGGGTGAGGAGGGTCTATTCGTAATTATTCACACTCTAATTACATGCAGATCCCTCCAAACAAGGCGCAAACACTTCCCTCAACTATACCGACAAGGCATTCCACTACACCCAACATTGTTTTTATCGGATGATCCCATGATTGTTCTACAACGCACATTTAAGTTTCTTAGCGTAATCATGTTTTCACACCTCATTTCCTATCATGCGTAGATTGTTAGACCTACTTCACTAACACGGAAAATCACAACCTGGCCTTTTAGACCAGCCATCTTCATTGTCTTTTACGGATTTTACTTTTGTTTTGTTGAGCGATTTTAGAGTTTACGTTTCCGTCCTTCATTCTTAAACACTGTTTTGGCGCTATTTGCCCTAGTTGGCCATGCGCCACAAACATTCAACCATCATCATCAGCAACGTGAAAACTTGGGCGAGTTGGTGATGCATGTTGCTGCGTTATCGGCAAAACCGTGAATACGCTTACTCTGGAAATTATAGAGGCCGCTGAGATTGAACGCCTGGGTGAGAATTGCGCCGGTATAGCCTCAATTGCACTAACGAAGAAGGAGATAGACTATCTTAAAAGGACACGTGCCGATAACGGTTAACTTTGTGGTTGGTTCTATGCCTTTGTGATGCCGTTTTTTCATGTGTGTTTTTTTTCGTGTTTTTCATGTTTTGTTTTCTTCAATCTCGTTTATATTTGGCGCCGTTGGAGAAAATAAAATCCAGTTGTAAGTCAGCGCTTCGTGTGTCCTCTTGCTATCGTCCTTTGTCCCGTCGTTTACGCTGCGGTTCAACATCATCATCAGATGTGGTAAAGGAAGATGGACCCGTATAACCACTTTTTCTTGCGGAAGATACACATCCATAAAAATTCGGCTGCTGTATAGGTAGCACTAGGAATGTGAACTTAGAGGAATATATAAGTGCGTAGTAGAAAATGAGTCACATGGATGGCGGTGGACTCGTTAGCGTCGTGCCGTCTTCAGGCTAACCGCCCAGCTTGTCAACGTCTACTAACGCTGCCCGGTGCGGAAGAAAGAGCAGAAGGGCGGGCCAGGAGCTAGTAGCGTACTTAGCTTGCACTTCAGGCTGCACAACGGACCAGGAACGGAAAGACGGGGGCCAGGGCATCAGTCATACGGTGGTACGAATGCAGTGCCCAGGAAGGCTATAGGGGCAGTCCCACAAGAGGTGTAGGCAAGATATGCCCTTCGAGAGCATCACCATCATTATCACCGACATGCGCGTGGCTCGTGGAATCGCAGCCCGTTCTGCACGCGCGCCTCTCGAACACGGTTAGGGCAAAGGCCCCTTCTTGCCAGGATTAGCGGCCCCCTGTGTACGCCTTGCGTTCCACACGACGCCTCCGGTTGCCTCCGGCTGCTACCGGCGCGGGTTTCTCGACGCCCGCGGATCCACGCGGAACAGCGTTCGTCATCACTCTTTCCCCGACTAGGGTGAGTTTTCCCCAGCCGCTTATTTATCCCTAGGCAGTGCCATGTTCACGGGGTGCCTCTGAGAGACTCGAATTCGCTTTTGTACGGTGCTAAAGGAAATGCTTCCGCAATATTGGGCGCGATGTCGAAGATGATTGAAGATTTATTGATTGTGGATTTAACGCGCCGAAACTACGCATTTTCTACGAGGCACCGCGTTGTGCACGGCTCCAGATTAACGTTGAACACCCTGGGATCTTTAATATCTTTAATGTGCGCCGAAATCTGGACGCATGGGCGTCTTCGCTATTCACCTCAACCTGAAAAAATTCTGCTGAAGTTCAGAGAATTATCTACTAATGCGAATAATTCATATGCCGTTGGTCTTGAGTGCGAGTTTTTTCAGCCATATGTTTTGGTGTTTTTAAATGCTGCCCGACCAATTATCTCAGTTTACCCTATTGCAATGGTTAAAAGTGGAACTATAGCGAAATCAGGGCGTTACAGGGTCCGCCATTTTCCACGATATTTTAATATTTCTCTTTTTTTTAGTGTTTCAAAATTTATTTCTACCAATTATGCATTTACGATAATATAATGATTATAGGTGGAACGTCTGCAAAATCTACGTTGTTGTGCAAATGCAGCTCGTTATACAATTAGCCATTTTCATATTTTTCATAGTTTTGTTATTATTTTTTTAAAATTTCGGTCGACCATTTATCTCCATTTACGCTATTATGACGATTATACAGGTGGAAAATGTACAGGTGCACTACTATTACAGGAGAAATATTGCGGAAAAGCCATGCGGTTTACGTTTTGCCCTATTTGGTAATTGCTTAATATTTTTACTTTTTATTTTTCAAAAATTCTTCTGACGAATTATATCCATTTACGTTATCATAAAGAATACGTTTGGAACTATCGCGAGATCTGCATTATTGTGGAATTGCAGGGAGCTACCCCGCTCGCGGCTTTGCGTAATTATTTTATTTTTATTTTTTATTTTCCAAATTTTGTTCTACCAATTATCTCCATTTACGATATTATAACGATTGCAGGTGAAACTTCCAGAAATGTGAATTATTGTGGAAATGCCATGCGTTATACGTTTTGCTGTTTTCGATAATTTTTAACATTTTTCTTATTTTCTTAGTTTTCCAAAATTTAAACCGACAATTATCTCCATTTACGTTATTTTAATGATTACGTTTGGAATTTTTCGTAATCTGCATTTTTGTGGAAATGCAGGGTGTTTACTGGGTTCGCCATTTCCCGTAACTTTTTTATATTTTTCTTATTTTTTAGTGTTACAAAATTTTTTTCTACCAATTATCTAATTTATGCTAACATAACGATTATAGGTGTAACTTCCGCAAAATATCCATTGTGGACATGCAGCTCGTTATACGGTTTGCCATTTTTCGTATTCTTTCATATTTTAGTAGTTTTCGAAATTTCGATCGACCATTTATCTCCATTCACGTTATTTCAATGATTACATTTGAAACTTTCGCGAAATCTGCGTTATTGTGGAAATTGGGCCATTGCGTGGTTCACCATTTCCCGTAATTATTTTATATTTTATATTTTTTTCTGAATTTATTTCGAACAAATATCTTTTTTAACGCTATCATAACGATTGCACGTGGAACTTTCCCGAAATCTGCATTATTGTGGACATGACATGCATTATACCCGTTTCCATTTTCCGTAATATTTTGTTAATATTTCTCTTATTTATCAGTTTTTCAAAATTTCGTCCGGCCTCTTTTCTGTATTTATTTTAGTATAACGATTACATTTGGAACTTTCGGGAAATATGCAATAGCTGTGGAAATGCAGGGCGTTACACGGTTCACTATTCTCCGTAATTGTTTCTTCAAAATTTCGTCGGAGCAATTACCTCCATTTACTTTAGTTCAACGATTACATTTGAAACTTTCGCGAAATCTGCGTTATTGTGGAAATGCAGGCCGTTGCAGGGTTCGTCATATTTCGTTATATTATATTGTTCTTTTTTTTCAGAATTTCGTTCGACCAATTACATTTACTAACGCTATTATAACGATTACAGGTGAAACTTTCGCGAAATGTGCAATATTGTGGAAATGCCATGAATTATACACTTTGCCATTTTCCGTAATTTGTTAACATTTCTCTAATTTTTTAGTTTTTCAAAATTTCGTCAAACCACTTATCTCCATTTAGGGTATTGTAACGATTACATTTGTAACTTTCGGGAAATCTGCATCACTGTGGAAATGAAGGCGTGACATGTTCGCTATTTTCCATAATTTTATTTTTCTTCAAAATTTCGTTAGACCAATTATCTTCATTTACGTTATTATAGGGATTACATTTGAAACTTTCGCGAAATCTGCATTATTTTGAAACGCAGGGCGTTACACTGCTTGGGATTTTCCGCAATTATTTTATATTTTTCTTATTTCTCAGTTTTTCCAAATTTTGCTCAACTAATTATTTTGTCTTACGCTATTTGAATGATCGCAGGTTAAACTTTCCCGAAATCTGCAATATTCTGGAAATGCCATGTGTGACACGTTTTGCCATTTTCCGCAATTTTCAGTATTTTTTTTTTGTATTTTTTTAAATTTTAAACCGACAATTATGTCCATTTACGTTGTTATAACGATTACATTTTCATTTTCGCGAAATCTGCATTGTGGAAATGCAGGGATTTACACAATTCACCATTTTCCGTATTTATTTCGTATTTTTCTTATTTTATTTCCAAACTTTAATCCTACCAATTATCTCCATTTACGCCATTATAGCGATAACAACCTTCAGCAAGATCTGCATTATTCTGGAGACGCCATTTGTTATACGGTTCGCCATGTCCCGTAATTTCTTAATATTTTTCTGATTTTCCTGTTTTTCAAAATATTGCCCGACAAATGATCTTCATTTGTGTTATTATGGCGCCTACATTTGAAACTTTAAGGGAATCTGGTTCTTGTGGAAATGTGGAAATGAAATTTTCCGTAATTATTTTTTATTTTTCTCATTTTTTCCCGAACTTGATGTGACCAATTATCTTTACTTACGCTATTATCACGATTGCAGGTGGAACTTGCGCGAAATCTGCATTATTGTGGAAATGCCGTGCATTACACGCTTTGCCATTTTCCGTAATTTGTGCATATTCCTGGGATTGTTCAGACTTTCAAAATTTCGTCCGACCAGTTATGTCCATCTACGTTGTTTTAACAATTACACTCGGAACTTTCGGGAAATCTGCATTATTGTCAAAATGTAAGGCGTTACATATTTTGCCATTTTCACTAGTTCTTTATGTTTTTCTTTTTTTTCCGTTTTTCAAAATTTCGGGCGACCAGTTATCTCCATTTACGCCATTATTGCGATTACATTGGGAACTTCCGCGATATATGCATTTTAAAGGAAAGGCAAGTCTTTACCCTCCTGGATTTCGTGGCATCTTTGCAAGGCATGCTACGCATTAAACGCGGCCTCAGCGGCCAGGATGGAAGGGTCGTCCTTGGGTGTAGCAGAACAATGGAAGAGCCACTAAGCCCCCGCAGTGGAGGCAATTTTTAAAAACAAGTGTCATGTTTCTAATTTCGAAGTCATGGGGGGGGGGGGGGGGAATCTGCAGAAATTCAGATAATTGTTCACCAATGCGCAGCATTCTTATACCGCTTGTCTAAAGTGCGCGTTCTTTAGATTCAAATGTTTTGTTTTTCTATGTTTGGCCCGACCAAAATCCATTTTCGCTATTATAATAAATACAAGTGTTACTTCTGCCAAATTCAGCATTTTCGTTATTGCTCTATGCTTTTCTTAATTTTTTGGGGGGGGTTTTAACAATGCTGTTCCACTAATTATCTCCATTTACGCTGCTGCAACGATTAAAGGTAGAATTTCCTTGAAATACGCATTATTGAGTTAATGTAGGGCCTTACATGGCTCGCCAATTCGGCTATTTTTAATACTTTGCTTATTTTTGGGTTTTCACAATTGTTTTTAAAAGATTATCCGCACTTATGGTATTATAAAGATTACAGGTGAACCCCGCAAAATCTGCATTTTTGTGGAAATGCAGCGTACCCGGGAAATAATGCTACGCATTAAAATGGGGGATCTGACACTTGGTTGCGCATCGACGTAAACCTTTTTGCTTTTGCCGAGCTTTTTTTTTTACAGTGGCAGTAGAATGCATTTGGTTCTGCAATTTAAAGGACAATATCTGCAATATAAGCTGCGTCACCTCACTCAAGCGGGCAAACAGTGCTCAGGCGCAGAGGGGGAAAAAAGTTTTAGGCAAAATTACAGGTCATCTGATGAGTGTAGAGCAGTATTTTTATCTTCTCATGGCCTCTTATTCTAAGAACTGAACCCGCGTTTTGGGAACATTCTCTAAGCCTTTCGGATTTAAAGAAAAAAGTGAAAATGTGTTTGAGCCTCTTTAAAAGCGGTGTGTACTGGTATAATAACAAACAACAATTAAAGGCACCATCTGATGGAGTTAAATGCCCTGAATCTCCTGTACTGAATAAATTATCTCCGTAGGGCGAAATGAATCGCCCTGCATGCCGATTCGGATCGAAAGAAGTGTATTTCCTGAAACCCTTAAATGGCTTGGGTCAAAATCACAGAACGCTTGCATTTTGTGTAGACTTGCTCTGCGTCATTCTGTTTAACATATGCGTGTTCTGGGAAAGTAGCCTACGTTAGATATATGAATCGCTGGAGACCCACATGCGTTCTGAGCTGCATCTAACTACACTGTAGAAATTCCCAGAATTCTCTACTAATGCATAGCAATCTTATGCCGCTTGAGAAGAATATTTCCTGACTCCCTTCTAATGCTTCATAGAGAGAGAGGGAGAGAGAGAGAGAGAGAGAGAGAGAGAGAGAAGAGAGACTCTTTATTACAGAGAAAGCAGAGAGGTTTGCCAGCATGAATTCGCTGACATGCTACTCTGCGGGGAAGGGGGGAGAAGGAAACAAAGGAAGAAAGTGGAAGAAGAAGAGTTGGAGACAAAATATAAGAATAAAAAAAAGAATAAAAATTAAAAATGAATAGAGTCCTGTTTAAGGGCGCTGAGTAAAAAACTTGACTGCACACGCTATGGAGATGGCTACAGTGTTGTAGCGACGCCAATGTCCTCGAGGTACTCAAATAATGCAGACAGGGCAGCCGAAATCACAGAACGCTTGCATTTTGTGTAGACTTCCACTGTGTATTTTTTTTACATATACGTTGGCAGTGAAACTAGCCTACGTTAGATAAATGAATCACTGGGGACCCACATGTGGTATGGGATGCATCTAACTACTCTTGAAATTCCGTGAATTCTTTAATAATGCGTAGCAACCTTATGCCGCTAGTTAGTGTGAGTTCTTTAACGCCAATAATGTCATGAGTAGCGAAAGACGTTGGGTTAAATTATGTAAATTTATACCATTACAGCAATAAAGTTCCCTTAATTCCCAAATAACGTTTTTTTTTTTTACTGAGTTGCAGGGTGTACTGCACTGCTGGTCGGTTTACGCTGTTTAAAACACGTATTTCTAACGTTTGTTTTAGGCAATTTTGGTTAGTCTTCGGTTTCTTGGGGAGATGTCTAAGATGGAGTCTTTTTTTGTCACATCCTTCTTGTGAAGTTCTTATTTTACTTATTTATGGAATTTTCAAAATTCTGTTCGCATAATTCTCCCCACTTTCGCTATTAGAACAAGTAAAGGTGTTACTTCTGCGAAATCTTGATTGTTGAAAGGGATGGGTTTACACGGTCCTGGCTGTGGGGGTATAGAGCAAAGAATGCTATGCATTAAAAAACTCGTTAAGGTCTGCTTAAGTGCTTTCAAGACGAAAACCTGGATAAAGTTATTACGTTCTGTACTGTTAAACAATGTTTGCGTCTCTGGCGCGATTCAGGACTACCGGCTTCGTTCCTGCCACATAATGTTTTCGTCTCGTCTTTCCCTTTCGTTTAGTGCACTTATGGCAAGAATTACTTCAGCACGCAGACTGGCACACACCACACCTTCCCTATACTGAGGGCTCTGCGCGGCTAGTGGGACCTGTTCTACGTATTTGCCGTCACGTTCAGGTTTCAGGAGGCGCCAGTATTTTACAACTTTCAGGTTTCCGAATCATAGATTTGTGTATTATGTGTAGCGGTCACATTGCCCCTCAACGCTCCGCATTTCTGGCCAATCTTATGTTGGGTATGTAAAAGTAAGGGAGAACAACACAGGCAACTACTTTTGTTCCAACGATGGCACTCTAAGGAGATAAAGCAGTGGTACCGTATTGGGCCAGTACTATTGGACCCTGGTCCCGATCGAATTTGACCCCACACATGTATTTTATTTGCTCTTCATGGCGGCGGCAATTTTGCGTAGCCGACGTGGACGTTTTGTAGGAGAATTGGCAACTCGCTGCTTTTGCATTGAAAACAAATTTGGCGCATGTTGTCACCGAATGTGAGCGGCCTTTGCACAGTGGAATAAGTGAGTTTTTTAGTAATTTGGACCGAACAAGTTCTGCATCTCACACCTGCTCTCCCGCCATTCTGGGAGACCAAAAACGCCATTTGTCCCTCCTTTTAGAAATTTTCAGTGAAGAACTGAACCCGTTGTTCCACACACATAGTATGGGCACATTACCGATAGACACCTACGTACTCAACGCGACTCTTTTCTTTCTGCAGCTCCAAGCGAACGCCACAGAGTTGGAGTTTCTACGGTTTACTGAAAACGACACCTGACAAGTCCGCTCAACCATGGATCCCTATCAGGGTTATTCAGATTACTATCAGGATCCTTCTGCCATAGATGCCAGCACAATTCCCCGGGTAAGCATTCACAATATTTTAGAGTAACTTTTGGACTGTACATTCACACGTTTTTTGGCTATGAGCCACAGGCACCACGGCCAATAGTCAGCGTGGTACCGACTATAGCCTTGCATGAGGGTTTGCCGATGCACTTGTGTCAAAATATACCTACTTATTTCAGAATAGTGCCGAAAAGTGCGCAGCCAAGCATGTTTTTTCGCTGTTCAGCAGGGCTTCGCTAAGCAAAAGAAAACCGCGAGGTAATATATGATTTTCCTTTAATATTTTTCTGGGTTAGCCTTACCATTATGGGTTAGGCTCACAATTTTGAGGTTATCCTTAATATCGTTTAAAAGGTTGCGAACGTGTGCAATAAAACATCACCAGGACACGTAAGCACTGCTTACGATGTAGTAATTGCGGAAGCACGAGTATGCAATTGCAGAACGCGCATGCGTCATCTGAGTATTATAATCATCTTTTACCTTTTGTGCCTTTTCCCTTGTTTTGTTTCACATGACTCAGACCGCACGCGCATTGAAATCACGAAGCAAAGATGACGGTGATAGGCATGCTCGTGTGATGCTGCGTTACATGGCAGGCCGCGCCAGTGGCGTTTCATCCAGCAGCCGTTTTTCGGCCCTTGAATGTCGCAGAGTGCAGTGGGACTGCATCTGCCTCCTGACAATGACAATATAATACCGAGTATTAAGCTGAAACTTGGTGTAAAGCGGAGATTTGTTGTTTACCGTTAGTTAACCTAGATGGCGCCACCATACCGCGGCGGGCCATTTTCTGCTTTTGCGTTGTATTTGAACGTGTTTGTACCTGGCCTGTTTTTGTTTAGGGAGAAAATAATCGTTTCGTGAAACATGGTGCTCGCTCGACAAATATAGCCCCGTCGGACGCAGTCGCATACGCCAATCGGCCGGTGTCTCCTGAGACAACCCCACAGAGCCGCAGTACTGTGCAGCTAAAACAAGCCTAGTGTGCGCGCATCACCAATAGCAGTACGCATCGGTAATTATATCTTTACGTCTGCTTTCGTAACTTTCATTGCTTATCCCACCATACTTACTGCCATAAAAGGAATGTACCCTACATTCCAGCGAAAAAGTTCGTTCGGCAAGCTTATAAAGTCTGCCTATTTGCGTTTACTTTTCCCAGACTCAGCCAATCGCGGAGCTGGCGCGTATGTCATCATAGGTTCTGTCGCTGAGAATGCGCTAGTGAGTCGCATGGTCATCCTTTTTTTCCTAGTCAGCTTATTTGAGTGAAGTTTACGTTAAAAATGGTGTCACTATGATTCTGACGAGGCTATCTTTCCAATGAAGAAAGCTTATGTTTTGCCTGAATGAACCCTTTAATCAGTGTTGTCAATTAACGCGGGTGCGAGAACATACTTTACGAAATCTTATTTCATTCCATCTGCACATTCTTTATCACCATGATTTAATAGCAAGAATCTTTGTGTACGGTACAAAGATGCTTTGAAAAAAGTTTCTTTCATAGGGATCTTTAAATCCACGCAAAAATGCTTCACACTGTGATAATGGCACTGAGGGCGTGTTGAAATTGCCGCCAAAAAACGAAGTCGAAGTTGAGGATGCAAACGATGAGGATGAAGGCACGCGGTCGCATCTGCTAGCTTCAGTAGTTACATGCCAGAGATAACACCCGACAACTAAAAACAAACTGTCCACTTATGCCTTTCAGTAGGCCATCCTAAATATACTTTCATATATTACATTCGTTTTGAGGTTGCCCAAGTTTTAAAACACACGTAAGTACATGACTGTCGTGGGCCTTGCCAGAAGCGTTTAAATATTCAAGGCAGCAAGTGGCAGTGGATGGCATCTAATGCTAGATGCGCATTTCTATTACTTGCAGGGGCTTATTAATTTGTTCATTCACTTATTTAGTGACACTTACCAATTTGTATATAATTCCTTTACAGAATCGCAGTATGGGTCCACAGCGCCGTACTACAGTCAAAGCCAAGCTCCCTCCACGTCGCGTAAGGGTCTATTCCCATGTATTTCTGAAGAAGTTCATATAGGGATGAGAACTATGTCCAGAATGCGTAGTCACGTACGGCCATTTTTACTAGCAAGTATCCCTTATCATGTCGAGTTCGAAACATTTTACAGTAACGCGACGACTCAGAGCAAGAAACGCGAACGGTTTTTTGGGAAGCAACTGAATCGAGTCACTGGCTTGATTGATTGTGGGGTTTAACGTGCCGATGGTTGAGAAACGGTGAGGCGCGCCGTAGTGGAGGGCTCGGGATTAATTTTGATCAACTGGGGATCTTTAACGTGGGACAAAATCTCGAACACACAGGCATTTTGGCTTTTCGCCTCCATCAGAAAAGCGGCCGCCGCGGCCGGGAATCGAACCTGCATCCTCGGGCTCAGCAGCAGAACACCTTAGCCACTGATCCACCACGGCGGGTTCGAGTCACAGGCGAGCACTCCAGTTTTAGCCGGGGAAATACCAGTTGCTGAGAATAAATGGCTGGAAATGGAATCTCTGTGGCACGGTCTAGCCCGTTGGAAGGTGACTTGCCTCTTTTTAAAGCTCGCGATTTGTAGTTCTAACTGCTGTATATGATTGCTACCAGTGTATTGAAGTGTAACCAAAGCCAAATGTCCTTTCTCAGAGTAGAAAGAAGTGTTTGCAGTTTGTAGTAATGCTTCAGTACAGGCCACAAGAGTGCTGCGGAAGCATATTTGCGGTTATATTCGGACTGATGTCGCACGGCATGGTAACAGATTTTCCCATTCCGCTCGACCCGGCAGGGTACGGGGTATGTGTTAAGAAAACGTAGAAATTCAATGAAGAGTGATGAGACCTGGGTGGGGGAGTGGACATGTTTGTCGCTGGAGAATAAGCGGAGGAGAAACGCAGAACACGGTAAATTCCAGGTCGCGGCGAGAGACATTCCTTTCGGAGGCCGATCATGGCAGGAGATGAAGTTGTGGTTAGTGTGTGCCGTCAAAAACTCACTGGGCTCGTTTAGAGAGCACCGCTTCATTTCTGCTACGACCCTCCGCGGTGGTTCAGTGGCTAAGGCGTTGCGCTGCTGTGAACGAGGTTGCGGGTTTGATTGCAGGCCGCCGCGGCCGATTTTCTGATGGAGCCGGAAAGCAAAAACGCCCGTGTGTGCGAGATTTCGGCGCACGTTAAAGATCCCCAGGTAGTCGAAATTAATCCGTAGCGCTCCACTACGGCGCGCCTCATCGCCTGCGTTGCGTCGGCGCGTTAAACCCCACAATCAATCAATCAATCAATCAATCAATCAATCAATCAACCAATCAATCAATCAATCAATCAATCAATCAATCAATCAATCAATCAATCAATCAGTCAATCAGTCAATCAGTCAATCAGTCAATCAATCAATCAATCAATCAATCAATCAATCAATCAATCAAACAATCAATCAACCAATCAAACAATTTCTGCTACGATGGAAGTAGGGTGACGGTGCATGTCGACGGATCATAAACACTACTACTCGAGATCGCACGAAGTCAACCTTCCTCGCGGTGTTCTTTTACTGCGGCAGAGCAGGTAGGTGGGCTCGGATAAAGCTACGTACAGAAGCAGAGAGCAGTTGTATAACATTTTTTTGGTTTGAACTAATAGCCCGCAGAGAGCGAAATAAACTAATGGCTTTCCGGTTTATTTTGGTGTCCCAGGTTTCGCTTCTGCTGGATTCCGCAATTTTAATTGATGCGTGGAAACCCCGATTGAATATTTGAAGTTACTTTTGTCCAAAAAAAATTAGCACCCTTATTAGAGACTCTTACGTCTCATTTCATTACGTTCAGCTATCTGTGATGTTGCTTTACTTCGAGTTCCAAACAGAGAAACACGGTGATCAAAAAGACCAGTTAGTAGCGGCAGTCAGGAAGCAGTGCGCCAGGATTCGGGCTTTTGTGAAGCTAACGCCGTCGAAAACTTTAATCCCTATCGGTTAGACTAAATTCAGTTCTACTAAATTGATGACAACGTTATTAGGCTGCAATCTACGCTTTTTAATTTCAGGTTCCTTCATTTTGCGGCCGCCAACGACTTGGAGACAAGTGCGATGAAATGGCCAATCGTGTAGAGTGACGCCTATTCAGACGTGACTGTCATACGTGATCGCTGAATGTTTCTCACAGCACTTTTACTTATTAATCAGCATGCATTATATTAGCCTTGAATTATTATAGAGAAAACGTTACCATGCTATACAGAATGCTTTATACATAGTGTGGAATGATGAGGCCGTAACAATGGTGCGGTTGCTGATTAGGGTTGGCATACGCGTTCTTGATGGCCTAATTTTGCGATAACCGGCAGTTTATTATGTGCCCATTCGCGACACCTGCTCACGTTTTTCTTTTCATACGAGGCAGTATTTGGCCCTTTTAGGATTCCAGTGGTAAATTTGTGATTAGTACCCAACGCATACATTGACCCGTGTTATCGGAAGTGCGGAGCGATGTTTCATTCGACCAGCTTTACGAAATGATATGTTATGTGGAATGCATGTCGTTCTTGGCTCAATAGTGAGTTATATGCATGATACCATTTTTCGATATTATAACTTTTCACGCCTTCAAACGTTCTCTTACAGCGCAGGCAGCAGAGTAAGTAATGTGTTTATTGTTAACTGTCAGTGGCAAGCCCGAGCGGGACATCTTATGGGTGCGGAGGATTGTTCTTTGGCTTGCATATTTACCTCAGCTACAGTAGAAAAAAAACATTTCCCGAGGTACATAATTCTGCTTACGTGCTTTGTCGGGCGAACATCTGACGATGATACTCGTTAACTAACTTACTGCTGGAGCGTATTCTAATTTCTGTCTTCGATTTGTTTCCTTGTGTTTTGGCCCCAATTCCTTCGACCAGATTTTTATCTGCTAAGCGTCTCTTACTTCGCTTTCGTTTCTTGGTCTGGCGGCTCGAATCACGCCAGCAAGCGGATTGGCACAGGCCACAGCATCCCTAGAATCGGGATTCGGCGTGGATGGTGTGCACAAGCGTCACTAAATAAAGGCTTTTAGAGTATCGGAACTCCTTTCTCTCACTGTTACCTGCCGTCAGCATTTTCATTGGTCGGTCGGCACCATGGGATATTTGTTGACACATGGGCGCAGCCATTTTGTTTCTGGGCGCCTCTCCTCTTTCTCTATCTGCTGTGCGGATGGTAGAGCGGCCGGTCACACCCTGCCCGTCACAACCGGCGGCGGTTTCGTTGGGAGAGATGGCAACACTGTTCGCCAGAAACAAAATGGCCCCAGACGCTTCCGGGTGCATGAAGTGGCGGTACTCTTAAGCGTAACTCATTTAGTGACGCTAGTGTGCACCTTTTCGACTCAGGTACAATTTCGTTCGGGTGTAGACGGCGTGCACTATTCTACAACTTGAGTTTTCAATTAATAGCTTCGTTAATTTCGGGGAACCGGTAACATTTATGCAAGTTATGTAGCAATTACGGCCGAAAATCGCCCGGTTTTCGGCCGATCCCACAAGTGTGCACGTGCCGCGAAAGAAAAGATGCCGACACCAACAACACACTTCAGTTCTCTGCTGGCATCGTGCCGTGATAGCGCAATTACAATGAAAAAACCGTGATAGCACATTTAGTAAGGTACCAATCCACTACAGTGGAATCTCGATAAATAGAAACCGCTTAAACGGAATTGCCGCCTAAATCGAACACCAGCCTGTAAGTTGGTCGGTTTTGTATTCAGATAACGTAACAAAATTCTCGGTAATCGCAACTAAAATTTCCGAATAACCATGTAAACTGAACCGGAAATGAAACTTCTTGTGGGACCCATTGACATGAGAATCACCCTTTTAAGGTTCCAGCTGTTTCGTTCTTTGTTTCTTCCTGGATGTTTTTTTAGCCTCGTTGTCCTCATAAGCCTCGTCTCGTTAGTGGTCAGCCATGTTAGCGCAGCGAATGCAACATCGCAGCTCTTGTTCCAGTCATTCGGTCTCGACTCAACACGTCGACGTTACAGGGCTCAGCTCCTGCGGCCTCGTTCGTGGCATCGTGGTGCTATTCGTGTTTCATTACCGCGTTGCCGTCTTCTAAATTCGTTGGCTGGTAGCGAAGTTGAGGCCGCTAGCCTCGGTGAAGATGCAGTTGCAGGGACTCAAAAATATTTGACGCAGTTTGTAGTGCACCTCGACCTATTGTTGCCGAATCAACTTTGTGAATGCTGTGCCTAAGCCTCTTGTAACTTTCTGTCTGAAAAACTCTCAGCTACATTCCCCTTCTAGTGCTTAGAGTTCCATGACATGGTATTAAAGTGTGTACGCACGTAAATTTGCACTTTCACACATCTATCTCAGTAAACGGAACTCCTGTTTCTGTTCTTCTTTTTGAGTCCCTTGAAGTTACGTTTATCGATAGTCTACTGTACTATGCTCACCTGGATTGAAATGCCATCAGATCACATGTTTTTTTTTTTAATTTTAGAGCGGTGGCCATTTTCTTGAGCGGACGACAGCAACAACGTCGACGACGCTTTTCGCAGAATTTGGCACTTAAGGATGTTGTCTTATAAGGAACACTGTAGTCATTTAACGTGACTTAGACGCGAATACAGACGCCAATAGCGCTTGTGTTTCTCGTCTTTCTTATATCCTGATCTATTTAGCGCCCCGAGTTTTTGCACTATCAAACTAAGCTCAGGGACTCGTGTTGGAGAACACTGTGAAAAAGAGTATTCATTAGAACGTGCGCCCCGGCCTCAGCATCCACGTGAAGAGGCTGGCCACCACGAGCTATCATGACCAAGTTCTATTTGAATGGCTCTCGGGTCAAGAATGGAGGAAATGGCAAAATGACAAAAACGAAATAGAAATTTCCGGTGGCATCGCAATACATCCACAATTGCGCGCCGCATAAGGGACGTCCCTTGTTCCACTCGCGATACCATTTCATCGCTTCCGCGCCTGCCTTGTTCACGAGCCTTCGCAAAAAACAGGTTGCGGCCACAGGTATGAAAAAGCCGCAAACTGATCCGCAGTCTAAGAACGTCCAGAAGTTTCAATTGAAACACGGCATAGCGTAGAAGACAGCCCTCGCTCGTGGGCTGTCTTGTAAGTTACGATAATTGGCTTTCAACCCTTTAAAAACGTTACACAATAAACACTTATTTAAAGACAATAAGATTACTAAGCGAAGCATACGCTCCGTCTGAAGTGTTCCCAAAGAATCATGTGAAACAATATGTAATAGACCAAGGGGTACGCTTAAACCTCTCTGCGCACGCCATTCCTCCAGTATTTAGGGTCACCACAAAAACCACTAATTGCGTTTGAGCTGCCGTAAGATAGACAAATGCCTTGTTCTAAACCATGCACCCCCTGTTGACGATGATAAGGAACAATTAAAGCCATTCCATTCAATGTGAAACCTGCTGGAAGAGCAGTGATTCGCCATAATGAGCTGTAGCGCCATCATCCGCTCACTGTTACCACCAAATGCAATTCAAATTTCCCGCCTTCGCTGTGCTCGCGTGCCCCCTGGCAAACTGTGCCCGCGGAAGATCTGTTCTTTTTCGTGCTCGCTTTTTCTCCCACAAGTGCCGGCGTTCCACTGACACTTTTTTTTTTGCTTACTATTGTAAAACCCAACCCAATGAGTGTTCCTCACTAAATGAACGCGGGCTCTGCAGGTTAATTAGGTATATTTTGCCTAAAATGCACCTGCAGTTTTCTTCGCGCTAAACAACGGGGAGATGTATGAGAAGCGCCAGCGGTTCAAGAGTTTCGAACGCTTATGACTATATACACCGCTTGGCTGTCGAATCCTCCGGGTTACGCCACGACTACAGCCGCGACGACGGAACGCCGTGTGGCTCTACTTGGGTCCAGCGAGCGAGCTACGACAAGGCGAGCTTCTAAAGTGGTCTGCACTTACTAAAAGAGACAGGGCTGCAAGGGCACGGGGGTACTACTGGCTAGCTCACGCCTCGTGCACGTGGCCTATGGGCGTGACCAGCACAGCAAACGGGCGACCGGCTGTCAGACTCCCATCTTGCGACGCAATCCGCGACGCCCCCTAGGCGCCACCAATTTTGAGATATCACTGTAACGCCGAAGATACTGCGTTTGCTTAGTTCAAACTGGCCAAAGATTTAGCATATTGCTGCAATTTTTCTGGCCAATAAAATGGTTCATCAAGGTACTCCGGGCTACCAACTGGAGGCACAGTGTATCTCCAGTGGCAGCTGCACACAGTGAATTGTAATGTAGCAGGAAAAACACGTCTTTTTGCTACTTCAGCTCCAGCTAGTCTTGCTGCATAGAGCGAAAAACGCTTTTTCAGAACGTGTCAAATTTCTGCGCCAAATTTCACTGTGCGGCCTATCATTCCAACAGTCACGTTTAATGCCTTGTATTGTCATTGCTATACCTTAAATGCTACTCGCAGTGATACAAGCACATCCAGCTCTTTCCTCCCCGTACTGCTGTGCGCCGTGTTCCTGGGAATTCTAGCGCTTGTGGGGTTCCTTGCCCTTGGATCCCTCGGATCTGGTAAGTGCGAAAACAACTCTGGCGACATAACACCACGTACACTCCGGCATTCAAGCCTCTTGGTGGGGCAGGAACGTATTGGTCTTTGAAATGAGAATGCCGCCATGCGGACTCGTTGTCAAAACCGCCATCTTGTTATATATAAGTTCAAAGAGAGCACATGTAGTCTGCAATAGACTGCTCCAATTTTTAGGGTGCAGCCATTTTTCAGACAGCATTTCATGGCGCGCCTCACTTGCTGAATCGAAAGTTGTAGAGTTGCGGAGACGTAAATTCTGCACGAGACCACGAACCAACTTCTTAGCTCAAAGGAAGTGAACCAGTAATTAACGCGTAAAAACAGTATTAACACTATTAACCGACACCACGGTGCAGTACTTCGTGTGAGCAATGCTGAGGGATGAGGAGGAGGAAGAGGGAATGTTTTTCCAAGAGACACATAAACCGTCTACGTGTATGAATACGGAGAGATTATGATTATTTTCGAGCTGAGCGAACGTCAGTACGTTATAGAAAATCTATCGGCACTACGCTACATTCCGTTTCGACAGTGTCTTCGTCGTTAGAGGGATATATGTGTGGCGTCTGGCGGTTGAGGTGGCGTCCGCCAATGGCGATTTTAGCTGCATCGAGTGTCGGTTCCTTTGCTTGCCGTGGAGAATAGGGGCTCGGGCTGTCGGCGTCACCTGTCGTCGTCGTGGCATCACGTGGTCAGAATACTAAGACACCGGGACACTCGTTTTACAGCGGCTCACGCTAAAACATTTCATGTCCGTGGGCAAAAACGCGTACAAAAAGTACATACCGGGACAGTCGTTTTCTAAAGCCTCGCGGTACAACGCTTCGTGCGTCAGACACGAAACTTTTGCAGCACAGCTGCATTCCTCTACCCAGAAAGATTCCATCTCCGCGGGCAAAACCTCCAAGGCGCCAAGGCCTGAGACGCACAGCGCTCCGCATCAAAGCGGCATTATTCACTTCATCATAACTTCAAAACCGCATCATACATTGAAACCGTATCTTTGAAACCGCATCACACACTTATACACTGCATACTTCGCCCCTCCACAGGTTTCACGTTAGTGGACATGGCCAGCTTTTTTAGGGCTGTAGCACCTTACGGGCTCGGGATGGCGGCGTCTCCTGTCGTATCATGTAGTTACGGTGCGAGGAGGCGCTTTTTAGTTTTTTTTTTTTTTTACGCTTGTTCAATGTTTGCTGTCGGCCACTTTTGCAGCTATCTTTCATTCACGCCTGTCTTTTGTTCACGCCAATGTTACCCTTAATTACCAACGGTTATCTTGCCTTCGCATTAAATGCCGCGCCCACGTCCATTTCTTCTTAACTTGTATTCTTGTCCCTTAATGTTACACCTATCATCTTCCGTTCCATTGCTCGCTGAGTCGTTCTCAATTTAAGTTGAACCCTCTTAGTAAGACAAGTTTCTGCCCCGTACGTGAGTACCGGCAAGATGCAGCTGTCATACACTTTCTCCTTCAGAGACAATGGTAGGCTGCCATTCATTATCTGAGAATGTCTGCCAAAAACTGCAGTTATCACCAACCCAGAGCGGCACTAAGTGATTTGCTCGTCGTAGGAAATACGCCATTCACTGTGTTTTGGTTATTGCTATTTTTCTCAAAAGTAGCTATCGATTTTGTTCGCGGCTGCAACAGAAAAAAGCCGGCAGCTCCCTGCGATACCAGTCCAGTGACGTCGTTCTAGCTCAGAAAAAACTCCGAGACAGGGAAAGAGAGAAAAATGGTTTTGATCAAGCCTATTAGGTATGTGGTTGGACGAGAGCAATACTTTTTGCTGATGTATATTGTGGACCATATCCTGAGTTCTAGATGCACTTGTTGGGAACTCTTTAAAAGCATTTCCTATCGTACAAAATGTTAAAAAATGTTGCATAGTCATTTTGATGGTCAGCGACGCGATCAAATTGAATTGTGGTCACTGCAACAATAGGACATCTGTGTTTATTAGCGGTAGTTATTGTCGGGTGGTTTGAATCACAAAACGTAGTCCATATAACAAAATCTGGGCAGGTCTTCAGTCATCATCGTTTACCATGCGTTCCTTATTTACCTTAATTGGGACAGTTTGGTTAGATGCATGACTGTAATTCTAATTTGTCGTTTTTGCAATCACCCAAACTTTCTTTAACCTACATGGTCCCTTTATTCTTACTGGAGCGTGCCTATCACCTGCCGATCGCGTTAATGCAGGGTGTCTCTGTGCATCACGATCTCTTTGTGCGTCCGTGCGTCTGTAAAATGCGTGAATTCTTATTCCGCGTTTCTATCAGCAGTGCTGTATTGCTTTTTGTGTGGCGCAGATAGCGACGGCGCTGATGACTTCGGTCCTGGAGGGGATGGTGGTGGCGGTGGCGGCGGCGGCAGTGTTGGCGGCGGCAGTGTTGGCGGCGGCAATGTTGGCGGCGACGGCCAAGGCATTACTGAAGCAAAAGGAAGTAGCACCGAAGGCGATGCCGGCCAGGAAACAGGAGGAGGCGGAACAGATGACGTCGGGCGAAGTCCACCTCCAGTCGCCACACAACCAGAACCCCCAGTTGTCGAGAATACCCCACCAGGGCCCGTCGTGGAGACCCAAACCCCGCCCGTCGGGAAACCTTCACCCCCAGTCACCATGGAACCCACAACCACAGTCACCGAGAAAACTACAACCACAGTCGCCGAAAACGAGAAAGCCGGTAAGCTTTTTGCTCTCTCAGAAATTTAGAGTTCACGCCTTATTTCGGTCGTTACAAATACAATCCTCCGTTCGGTTTCAATAAATAAAATTTTGTGTAAAAAATTGAAGTTCCGCTCATTTAATACCCAAGAAAATGAAGCGGCCGTACACGTGGGACAGGCGGATTTCATTCTCCGTTCGGAGGAACGTCCGTGGCATTGTTACAAATAACACCGGAACACCAAAACCAGTCCTTTCAGCACGGGAATTTTTTTATTTAGAGCGCGAAACGTTTTCCTGCATCTCGTTTCAGCTTGAGGAAAACATTATACCCTATAAGCCTACAAGAAAAAATTCAGCTTGTGGTGCAAGTAATTTCCAATTTACAGCCATGATGTTTATTTAGTCATCAAGTAGTTTGCATTTTAAATTTAAGCGGAAAATAATTTTTCTTCTTCCCCTCAATATAAAAATCACTGAGCCAAGAAACCAAAAATAATGCTGGTAGTGCAAGTATTTAAATATTTACTGACATGTCAATCTAGGGCTCTGGTTCTTATGGGCACCGCGTCGTCAGACCAGTCTTCACTGCAACAGCATCCTCGTTTCAGCGTTCAGCTGTAGAGAAAAAAAAGCAAGAAAGGTGATATCCATCACAACAGGAATGATTGAAGACCCATTTTTTAAGGAACCCACCACTTCTGGTTATGGTCTGACTGACCTAGAGAAATTCTGCGGGTGTACTAAGTAAAGAACACCCAGGGACTAAGGCGCTAGGGCAGAATTTAGCACCACAAATTTAGATCTTGAAAAAATTTCCCGCTTATGAGAACTCAAATTTTTCTCGCTCGCCTTTTTATTTCGTGAGAATATCTTTATTAGGAGAAAAAAAAATGAGGGAGTAAAGAAGGTGGCTGCCCTAATTCCAGGATTCCACTGGCCTCTAACGCGGCTGTGGCTCTCTAGCAGCCATAGCGGCCTCCTCCTGCTCTTTTGAAGCGTTTGTGATTGGGCGTATAGTTGGTGTGTACTGGCGTGTCCATACAGTGTGGTAAGCTTCCACCTTCTCTAGGCAGTGCGGGCAACAACTGGAATATATCATGGGTTACCGAGTGTAGCTTAGCCAGTGTGGGTAGTTTTTGCGGCAGTCTCTTAAAAGTGTCCTTTTCACGATCTCAAGTGTCCTTAACTGTAACTGTCGATCTTAAGCGTCCTGTCGATCTTAAGTGTCCTGTCCAAGTATCCAGGACGATCTTAAGCGTCCTGTCAAGTTCTCTCTTTCAAGTGTCCTTAAAAGTGTCCTTAAGTGAGGCTCTTATACGGTGCTTGACGAGTTCAGTTGAAGATATAGATGCATAGGCTGTGAAACCGCAGAGAAACGGTAGTAAATGTGTGAGGTAAAGCCTTTTATCACCCAGGTAATGTCTGTCTTGTGCGCGTAATAAAACCGCAGGTCGAATTGATAAAAAAAATGGCGCAAAACTTCGATGTGTGCAATAGTCGCACCAATTCAGGCATATGAACAAATAAGGGCACAATTATATAACGGATATTGAATTGTTTACTTAACGGGCCAACCACACGCTGTCAAACCAGTGTGGTCTTGCTGATCCGAAATTTGTAAGCAGTACGTTACAAACACAAAGAAACATTCAGCGCAAATGTATACCCGTCGCTCACAATTCGGTTTGTTTGGATTTGTACGCCTACGTACCCTTAAGTTACCGCAAAAAATAGAAACATTGAACATTTCATCAAGCAAAAAATTTTGAATCGTTGATATGAAGCGAACTGAATTTATTTTTTTAGATGCGACGCATCTCTTGCTCTGAGGCATGTCCCTCCTGCGTCAGCGTCGGCGTCGGCGGCGTCCGCACGCCACCTGCGCATGCGCGACTCTCCTCCGCTCTTCTCTCCGACAGCTGTGCGCAACACTCTCACTCCGTCTCATTATCATAAACAGCTGCGTGCGCGCTCTTCGCTCGCTTCGCTCCGCTCCCGTCGCGCAAGTGCGCGCATGCGCGACTCTCCTCCGCTGTCTCCTCTCCTTCAGGCGCTGTGAATATAAAGCGGGTAGCGTGCTGCGGCGGTTCAGTCAGCGCTCGCTCTCGTTTGACTTCGCGTCAGAACACGTTTCACCCGATTTAGAGAATCAACCCAACGGAAACACCAATTGAACCCCCCGATGAGTCGCATCACACCAGGGTTCCCTTGCGTGAAGATGGGCGTAATTTTCGTTTTACATGGCTGATCAGAATAATCAAACGTGGGGTGAAAAAGTTCGAACCGTTAGTTTTAAAAACCAGCAAATTTATCGACAAAATTTCAGTACAAATTTGTGCAGCATAACATTACATATCCAGTGCAGCCTGTGTCACAACACTTTCGTGAGCGTAGATTTTTATTGCTTTAAATGAAACATGCTGAATTCGAACAACCGGTTCGCCATAATTCGAACTCCGTGGGGCCCATCCCGATTTCGCATTAGACGCCCTGTTCCGCTGTGCGCGCGCAGCAGCGCTTCGTCCGTTTGTCCTTCCTTGTCCCGTTCTTCGCGCTGTTTTTTCGCTCATCAAAAAATGTACCAACCAGCCCAAATTTCCACCTTGTTGAAAACGTTTTACCGTTTGGATGCAATTACAAAATGGCGGAGTTCCTACTTGCCTACTTAGATGCCTACTTAGAGTCCCGCCTATGAAACGTAAGTCGCAGGCAAGTTTCTTTTAAAGACGATAGTCTTTCTGGGCTACTCAAACAGAGAAATTTTGGACTGTCTCTGTGTGCCTGTCTGTCTGCCTGTCTCTCTGGGACTCGATTCAGCTACCCGGCGAAAGTGAAATGGAAACTCCACAATAGTTTTATATGTTCACTGCCAAATCTAAACATCTAAGCCTTATGTTACTGTTGATACTTGTCAACATTGCTGAACAAATACAAGGCATTATGTAAATATAAGGCAGAAAATCAATACATAAGTGGTATTTCCAGTGTTCCTTTGTTAAGAAATTCATGGATGCTTGGTTTTTGCGGTAGCAAATTAAATAACTACATCGGCGGCAGAAAGCCGTCGCCTGGTCTTTCCAGCGCTACCTCAACTACATCAGTGGCAGAAAGCCGTCGCCTGCTCTTTTCAGAGCTACCTCCTTGTGGCATTTACGAAATCAAACGGCAACAGTAACGAAAGGTTCCGCTAGATAGGTTCCACATTCCACTTGCAACGCTCGTGGAGTAGGGCAACGTGGTTCTACAAACGTTGCAGTACGGTGCTTCGATTCAAGCGCGTCTCCTTCGTATGGCAGCGCTGGCATCGAGGCACCCGACCGGGAGCAGTGGAGCGCTGTAAATTTAAATTCACTTCCGCAAACCTCTAGCGTGTTAACTTGGGAAGAACGAGACGGGAGAGGAGCAGCATGAGAGGTGGGCAGGAAAGAGAAGGGATTGCGTATACATGGTTTGGGCGCCAGTCGACTACCGTCCTTCGGCGACATTTGCAACGAAAGGAGCCGATACACGGCCATTTTTTTTTCGATCTACAACTTAGTGAAAAACAAGCCAGCTCATACTCGACCAATTGATATGTAACGGTAGTCTTAGATTGATTTTTCTCTCGTGGCCACAAAGCAAAGTTGATTCTTGACCCTGTATGAACACGCGGCCCTAAATGACGAGCTGTCAATTTAGGTGAGGCGTTCGGTAGACTTGCGCACAAAGTGTAACAAGAACCGCTACGGCGGCTGTCTAATATCTGTTGCATCGTGTACGTTAAGACTCACCACGTCATTTCAAAGAACTGGTCAGATTTTGTAGTTGTCGCTGCTTCCGATCACTCGCCGTATACACATCAGCGGTGCCGACGGCCGCACGAAGCTGTTTTCTCAGAGGAGCTAGCATTTTCTAGGTGGTCTTCTTTATTCACGCGGACTACTGTTTTGACTCCATGAGTAGTTCAGATCTGGTTTTATAATTGGTGTACGGTGATACTAATAATATTAACGGAAGTACCTCGCGCAACTTCAAAACCGGTTTCGAGTGATTGCGTCATATTCTTGGCGGCAATATTGCGAAAAAGTTGGCGTATGTGCTCCGGGTAAGCACAGCACTGGCTTTGTCCCCGGATCCACGCGAAGCTGTGAGCACAGGGGTGCGCATGCTTTCTCTGCCATTTTTTAATTACGGGCGAATGTAAGAGAAAGTATACGACCTCGCTTCCGAGCCCGAGCAGCTCAGGTTTACCTTTCTGACGCAAGGCTAGACACGCTAGAGGGCGACTAGCGAGGGAGGAAGCGAAAGAATGTTCAACACAAACAATGCTAAATCATGCTCTATCCATTGCTTCGTGCACGTACTCTTCATCGAGACCCACATTGAGCCACAAATGCTGAACAAGCACCTATAATACCTTGGTGGCTAGCTCGTGGCAATGAGCTCGAAGCGTCCGATCCTCGAGCTTAAGGGGAGACACGGCAACAAAGGCGGCGTAAAATAAGATGCGCACCATCGCGAGGAGCGTTGTGTGCATCGCAGAGAACGCTACTCCTTCAGTTCGTGCCCGCGGTCCGTATGCAGTGAGGGGAAGACTCCTTGTGCTGGAAATTTGGGTAGCAGGCGCTGTTTCCCAAAACATGTCGCAAAAAGGTACCGAGATATTTAACACCAACTACAAGAAATCTACCCGCAAGCGTATGCGTGATGGAGAATCATTCGAGATGTCTCCAAGACCTTCAGAACTACGCGACAGTCACCCTATGTCGTGCTGCCGAGGAAATCGGGGTATAGCAGGTGCATGCGCCATGTTGAAACCTCACCCCGGGGTAATTATTATGCGATTTTAATGCGTAGCATTCTTTGCCGACTAAACCCCAGCCAGGACCGTTTTACGCTCTGCATTTCGACAAAAACGCCCATATCGCGAAAGTTCCTCATGAAATCGCTATAATAGCGTAAATGCATATAATTGTACGAACGTATTTTTGAAAAAAATTCTGGTTGATCCCTCTGTCATAGGAATCGGTAAAACACGAAAGTGAAACGTGCCTTCACAGAAGCATTTGAATGTTAAAGGAACCTCCTTCGTGTGCGAAGGGTTCGCGAGCCTTACCTTACCCCGCCAGACGAAGTTACGCCGACACGCAAGACACAAAAAATAAGCGGTTTATTCCCGGACAAAAAAAAAAAAAAAAAAATGGCAAGCCCAGAAACAGCATCTTGAAGCACATAACGGTCATGGGAACAACGCGACTAGGGTACTCAATTCACGCGCGTATCCAGTACACGAAGGCGCTGGCTTCGAGGCGCCAAGTGTCGGCGCTCATTAGCGTCATGATGCGCTACTTCCCTTCGCCTTTCCTAGACGGCAGCACCATCTGAATGAGCCATAGGGAAGGATATAATGCGCGTTCGTAGAGCTAGTCACCTCGCTGTTGATAGCGCAGTCGGCAGAGCGCCACGTACCTCCCGTTGCGGCGAGAGGGCGTGGGCTCAAAACCGGGCGCCGCAGCGCTATTGGCACTTTTTCTGGCGACGTCAGTTCTGTGACGGAATCACCGCAATGAGATCTTGGTGTACCCTGGCATAAAACACTTCCGTATTAAAACACTTCCGTATAAAACACTTCCGTATGGAAAATGAGAAAAATAGAGGATAATTACGGAAACTGGTGAACCGTCTAACACACTGCATTTTAAAAATAATGCAGATTTCGGGAAAGTTCCAAATGTAATCATTATAATAACGTAACTGGAGATAATTGGTCGGACATTTTGAAAAACTGAAAAATCCGAAAAATATTAAAGAATAACAGAACAAACCGAAACGTATAACGCATGGCATTTCCACAATATTTCAGATTTCGGGCTAGTTTCACCTGCAACCTTTGTAAACGCGTAAATGGAAATAACTTCTCAACAGAATTTTGAAAAAATAAAAAATAAGAAAAATATGAAATAATTACGGAAATGGCGAACTGTAACGCCCTCCATTTCCACAATAGTGCAGATTTCGCAGAAGTTCCAGCTGTAATCGTTATAATAACGTAAATGGAGATAATTGGTCGGGCGAAATTTCGAAAAATAAAAAATTGGAAAATAGTGAAAAATTACGGAAAACGGGAAAAAAGCATAACGCATGGCATTATGCACATTTCGGGAAGGGTTCAGTTGTAATCGTAGTAATAGCGTAAATAGAATTTTTTTTTAAATGGAGATAATTGGTCGAACGAAATTTCGAAAAAATAAATGTTAAGAAAAATAGAAAATAATTCTGGAAAATGGCGAACCGTGTAACGCCGTGCATTTTCGCAATAACGCAGATTTCACGAAAGCCTGAAATGCAATCCTTATAATAACGTAAATGGAGAATTGTTCGGACGAAATTTTGAAAAAATAAAAAAAGAAAAATATTAATAATTACGGAAAATAGCAAAACGATAGCCCAAGGGATTTCCTAAACAACGCCGATTTTGCGGAAGTTCCACCTATAATCTTTATGTTAGCATAAATGAGATAATTAGTAGAAATTTTGGAACACTAAACAATAAGAAAAATACAAAAAAATTACATAACATGGCGAACCATGCAACACCCAGCATTTTCACAATAATGAAGGTTTCGCAATTGTTTCACTTGGAATCGTTATAATAGCGTAAATGGAGATAATTGGTCGGACAGGATTTAGAAAAACCGTGAAATGTGACTGTAAAAACTCACACTCAAGATAAGCGGCATAAGAATGCTACTCACTAGTAGATACTTCTCTAAATTTCTGCAGATTTTTTTTTCGAACCGGGAAGGTAGAGCCAGTTGATCTCAAAACTACTGTCCCAATAAATTGCAGACAAACACTTGCTATCGTCCAGTATTCATACATGTGGTAGTCACCTGGCCGAATTACATCTTTCACAAGGCATAGAAGAGTGCTAAAAATAAACAAAAAAATCACACCTCCACGCCGCGAACGATGCCGAGGGTGCGAAGCACTGGAACGCAAGTTGTGTATTGCCTGTGTGATGAGCGTCATCGTCCGTGCGTGCTGATGCACTCTGAGTTTTCAATGATTTTGAGGTGCCTTAAAAGTACTGTAAATGACAACCGCCACACGAAAGACAATTCGCGTCCCAGTAGTTCACACCCTCGGCATCGTTCCCGGCGTCTTTTTCCGCAAATTATCGTAAGATAGTTTAGTGTTCCTGTTTTATTTTTGCGTATTGTACCCTTTGAAATTCGCGCTCATTGCTACTGCAGTTACTGGCGCTCTCCCCAGATGGCGCGCGGATGGTACTACAGCGTGCGCCGCTCTTGATAGATGGCGTGCAATGGTGTGCGCACGTAAAGCCCCTTGCGCACGGACAGCTCCAGACATCGGCACGGACATTGCGAGGTCCTAAAGGGCTTCCCCCTTAAAACAAAAGCTTTCCAAGCAGCAAGTACAAAGTCAATGGGCGTCACGTTGATCAGTTTAAAGAGGGCGATAAATGGGAGACGCGCCCTCATAAGCTTTAAAGGCAGTGCTGTACATCAAGGACTCGATATTTACGGATTCCGCTGCATTCAGGGATGCTAAAA
The DNA here is from genome assembly GCF_048455015.1 of Haemaphysalis longicornis. Classification (NCBI taxonomy): domain Eukaryota; kingdom Metazoa; phylum Arthropoda; class Arachnida; order Ixodida; family Ixodidae; genus Haemaphysalis; species Haemaphysalis longicornis. The sequence continues at coordinate 150,413,076 of NW_027526445.1, read as the reverse complement.
TAGAATTAACGGGGTGGGGGGGGGTGGCGGGGGGGGGCGTGAGAGATAGAATTGTTAGTGAAAAAATTGGCCGCATTATCTGCAACTTTCGTTGCAGATGTCGACAAAAGACGATAGCCTTTATGGACTTTTGCCCAGTAAATGCCTCCCTTCGCTTTCCCGCTCACCTCACATGTTGTTCCTATTGCGTCGCGCTGCTGACAAGGTAAAGACGCCAAAGGTTTGCTTAAATCATTTTGAATTTACCGCGTTCCACTGCTCCAGGCCGGGTGTGTCGATGCCAACGCTGCCGTATGGGGGAGACGCGCGTGAATCGAGGCGCCCTACTTCAACGTTGATAGAACCACGTCGCCCTACTCCACGTGCGCTCCAAGCAGAACGTGGAACCTATCTAGTGGAACCTTTCGTAACTGTTGCCGGTTGATTTCTTAAAATGGCGTCAGAAGCTATAGTGGCGCGGGCGACAGTGGAGTGATTTTTTTTTGCGCAGTTGATGAAGCATTTACTTTCGCAAAAACCGAGCATGTATGATTTTTTGTAAAGGAACAATGCAAGTATCGGTTATGTATTAATTTTTCGTCTTATATTTGCGCAATGTCTTGTTATTCTTCAACAATGTTGACAAGTATTAACATTACACCGGACTTAGGTGGGTAGATTTACCTGTGAGTATATAAGACTTTTGCGCAGGCCTTGGTTCACTTAGCCGGGTGGCTGAATCGAGTCACAGACAGACAGACAGACAGGCAGACAGGCAGACCAGCATTTCTGGGTTTAATTAGCCCAAGAAAGACTATCGTCCTTAATATAATAGACGCCCTCGCCCTGTAGCAGACGTACGATGGTAAGGATGGCAGTCTTCCAACCTACTATAAGGGCTAGTAAATTAACTAGATTTGAGAATAATGAATTGAACAATAACAGCGGTACACTGCAACTGGGATGCTTGGAAAATTCATTGATTACGGCCTTTTGTTCCTGAGGAGGACCATCAGCACTATTTGCTCAAAAAATAAATCTAGCGGAAAGCCTCATCTTCGCTTTCTCCAAAACTGAAGATGAGGCTGTCACTTCTTAGGACGGTCGCACTATGCTTCGTCCTGGCCCTCCTTGTCGTCATTACAAGCGTAACGTACTGTGCGTCTGGCTGGTGCATGATGTCACCAACTGGCCGCGCACCACGTGCACCGCTGTGCGCGTGCCCTGGTGGACTGAGTTCGCACAGAATGCGTCTTTCGTATAGCCCGCCATGTGAGATTTAGGTTGGTTTTACCTCTTTTCCCTTCTCCGTTCTGCACAGTACGCGCGGGGTTCGTTTCTCTAGCCATGTGCCAGGCGCTAAGGATCCGAAGAGGCGGCCCGTAGTTCGAATTACCCGGGGCGAAGCCTGCTGGGGTTCGAATTTAAGGGGTTTCTTCATACATAGACGTCTATGGAGACTTGACCGGACCAACGCGTACAGTGCAAAGTATCCATAAATTTTGAAGTACGAATTACAAGCTTTCACTGTATATACAAGAAATACAAGGGGGCGTCAAAGAACGAAAAGAAAGTGCAAAAACAAAAGCATTTTAATACTAAAAGTACACCAAACCCTCATTAGTCGGCCGACAATCAACGCCGTGATTTTGACGCAAATATTTTGTGGGTGGATTGGAAGGATATATCTGCAATATCTGGCACCAAGCACAGTTGCTGGTGCGACGACACCCACCAGCAACAGTTGTAGTAATCTTTGCTTCTCCTTTATCGTCTCAAGCAAGAGTTTAGGATCCAAGGTTGACGTTACACGCCGTCCCGCTTTGCAGTGAAGCTGTTGGTGTGTACCGTTGGAGCCGCCGCGGTGATGGCGAGCATGTACCCGAGTGACGGACTATGCGACTACATTTTCTACACCTACATTGCCTTAGCGGGCGACGTCATCATTTCCTCGACCAACCAAAGGAGCTGGACCGTGTTCCAAGAGAGGGCCAAGGGTTACAAGACGACGGGTGCCGGTGTCGCCTTGGACTACCCGTGAGTAAAGGATTGACAACAGTCTATCGAATTAAGCGAAACACATCTGGTTATCGATGCACAGTGGGCATACCAGGAAGGAGGCCGCAGTCAGGGTAGCCTTGACAGTACTGATAATAGACACGCAGTGATGTAAGCTACTGTTTAAGGAAATGGCAGCCGAACACTGTTTCAGTCAATCTTACGATCACGCGAAATGCGGACAGGCCTTCATCCTACTTTTCATTAACTCGCAACACTGGAAGAGGGCGCTACGGCCTAAGCGAATCCCGTGCACAGCACCACAGAGCGCTCTAGTGACCAAATCACGCATCTGGCAAAGGGAGCTCAGCGAATAGCAGCAACATGGATACTGTTTGACATCAAAGTGTGATCCGCGCAGCGGCACTATGAAATGCAGAGCGTTTTCGGTGTTTCGTGACGTCGCAGCGCAGAGCGAACTTTCTACTCAAATCGGAATCGTTATTATTCGCCAACATGTCGTTGTGGACACCATGCATTGCTTGCTGAGTTGGCAGCATTGGGGTGAAGCTTTACAACCGGAATGCCTTGAAATGTACGAAAGTATACGGCCAGGGTTCCAAGTACTACTGGTATTGGAGAAAATGTCACGTGTCTTCGAAGAAAAACGCATTCCATAGAACGACACGTTTGAAAATGAACGACTCCGTGTGTACACGGTCAGCACCAAAGTCGTACGCCGTGCAAAGCATAATTTGTGCCTCAAGCGTAAATCTCTCAGGACTTCTATATGCATCTTGAGGGAATTCGTTTTGCGGCCCAATTTTCAAGATGCAAACCGTCTTATTCCTGAACCTTGTACTTTGGATCACTTAGATATGCATTGGGAGTAGATCGCTTGTCGTTAGGCACTTTCGTGTCTCCCACTGGGGTATGTGCCATCGCCAACGGGGTACACTCGCACGCACTAGTCAGACATGTACCCAAACTCTGTTGCCTTTCTCTTTCCGCCGGAACATTTTACGTCGAAAAACACGGGAAATAGACCAGAGCACACAAAGAGCATTAAGGAGGCTGGTGGCTGCAAGCGAATGGTACCTGGTTCGCCACCGTCTCGCCCTGAGCCTACTGGCACCATGCTGACCACGACCGCACTTTGACTACCTACCTTCCCGCGGACACTAACGGCAACGCCGGCATACCGACATATGCCTCGAGGGCCGTGTAACAACGCAGACTCGGCAGACACCATGCGTTGCCATCTCCTGTGCGGCCACCATGACAACCAATCGCAACATTCACACCCACGCGGTCATACCACGTCACCACGCTTAATGGAAACCGTACCGCTAACACGCACCAAGGTGGTGAGCTGGACGTTCCACCTTCGTTGGGAGCTATGCCTTTACTGGGTTCATGATAATTTTAACTGATAACTCAATGGCCGGAACTGACAATAAAGAGAACCTGCGTCAACTCAACAAGCTTCCGCAATTTTGGACTCCACCGAAGAAGATTCTGAGTAGGAGATTGAGGAAATGTATCGCTACATGCTCTTCTTGTCGGAGCGAACGATTTCAATTGCCAGGTATTCTGCATATTATGCTTCGCAGTGATGAAGCTTGAGTCCTACCAAGTTTCATTGAAGTAAATGGCTGAGAAGTATGCTCAATAGGAAATTACAAACATGTTTGTTTCGTGCACTCCGTCGACTGCATCCAGCTTCGCAGGTTATGCATCTTCAGAGAATGGAATTGCACTATTTTTTATTAATCCCAAAAACTCTTGGCCTCTGCCGTGTGTTGGGCGTAAAGTAATGGGGACTACTAGGGAGTTCCGAGCACGGCAAGAGAGGAGAAAGCGTCATGCCAAATTATCACATGTTCCTCTTCGGTCACTCATAAAAGTTAGGATAAAGGTCCACAAACCATGAGCTTTTCCGGTTGATCTCACCGGGGTTAACCCAACCTGGAGCTCGTGTTTTTATGGAGTCTTTACGGGAGCCCCCGTACTTAGGACAGTCCCGTATCTTGAGTTTTGACGCTGATGGCCCGTTGCACGTTTGGCAATTCCCGTGTTTCGGGTCGTCCTCAAATATCTTTTGTCTCCAATGGGAAGATATTAGAACGTTGGCTTGTGCGTGCCGTACGATAACTTGTTGCCGTCCTACAGTTTGGTTAGACAGGGCCACATAATCGTCTCCAAGGTTTCTTAACTTTTGTGAAAAGATGCGCCTGGATGTTCCGGTTCTCACTTAAGTGTCAAACAAACTAGGTTGCTTTTTCGTTCCTCCCTGTAAAGTTTCCCTAGGGTTTTTCATGCCTCACTTTGGGCTCAATCCTGGTGCCAGTCACGTGTGAAGCTTTTTAAATAGCAGCCCTGCGCGTCGTTTCTTTTCTGTGATGCCCTGGTTTCCATTTGACAACTTAGTGATCACTGTTTCAGATTATCTTGACCAGTAAGAGAATCTCAGCGGCCATTCCCTCATTGGCAGGTTTTCTAGCTATCGCTGCTAAAGGTGAATGTCGTTTGTTTTGTTGAGCTTCACAGATGTGTGTTATGGTGTGTAAAACTGCCAGCGGGCCGGCACGTTCCACTGACGTATGACGGGCAAAATATTGGCTTCTTGTCGTGTCGTGATGCGAGTAAGAGTATCCTGTGGCGTCTCTTGAATCGCCTTCCGTCTTGACTGCATCAACATGCATGAACAATTCTATGTCATTGATATCTTGTCCTTTCATGCTTTCCGCTCGTTTAGCTATTCGCATACTCGTACCTCATTTTCACAGGGAGAGGTAAGGTTTTCCTTCCTGATGTGGTGTTTTGAGGTCTGGGAGTCACCCTTCCAGGTCATCGATGGTGTCCAGGCCTCGGCAAGTTCCTGCGAGTTGAAGTTGGGGGATTTAGGAACACCTGACGTGATCCCAATGGTCTCACTGTTCAGTATTTCGTTTGGTACTTGTCGAGTTTTTTTTTTCTTTTTTCAACTTGTGGTACCCCTCAACAATCAAGACAAAAATTTCCCCTCTTCTAACCCTCCCCCAAGCAGCGGCCGACACTCTGGCCAACCCGGCCTAAACGTCCGGCTTCAGATTGTCAACAGGGCCTACATTGTAGCCGAAACCCAGGGAGCCCTCCCAAGGCGGGGCACGAGAAACGGAGGCAATTTTAGTGCCGTCGTCACCTAAATGAAGTTCACTTCTTTCCCCCCCCCCCCCCTTATTTCTTCTTAAATGTGAATTTGGTCCCACCTTTATATCGCGCGCTCAGAAGCTTCCCTCGTCATCCACCTTTACACAGGGGTCTGGCTCATGAGATTTTAGAAAGACTAACCGTAGTGCCCGATTACCGAGTCTGTATGAATAACAAATGGTACAAGGGTGTTTAGTAAACCATGACTCACGTAGCTTTTCCCAAGTCCGTGCTCGTAGGATTAGGTAATGTTTGACACGAGCCCTCAATTCTTTTTTAGACGCTGGTAAGCCTTAAACATACATTCATTAACCCCCCTGGTATATCAAGACACGCCTGCAAAGGAGTCAGGAATTTTCGAAACATTGTAAACTTTTTAAGCGAAGCAGTATGCCGTTTCCCTTCCCGAAATGCCTTAACCGTGCACGGCGTTCATAGCCCAAAGCAGACAGAATACGCCATCCTGCAAAGCCAACTTTCTTGCGCATGTTCTGTAGTCCTCTATTTTGTACGACATTTTTAAAGCTTTTAACACTGCAATATCAAATCGGCCACATTGCGCTTCTGCGCCAAATAGGAATGCTCTCCCGAAATTTGAGATTTCTGAGTAGAGCACACTATATTGCTCTTGATATCACATATCTCTGTGTTCTCTCCCTCGAAGGTGTAATTTGAAGAATTCCCGCGCACTTTTTCATATGTGTGTAGGGACAAAATTCTGCAGTCATTTTCGGCCATTTTATTTATTCGGTTCAGCTCCAACTTCTTCCCTGTGCAAATTGTTGGAGTCGTATTAGCGACTAATTGAGTGATAATTTGTTTCGGGATACTTTCGATAACACACGAGCCGTTTTCTGTAACCGTACTCCCTCCGTGCATGACCATGCTTCACTGCGCAAGGAGCATTGTGAGAAAGGCAACATACAAAAACCAACCTTAGGCTGATCTTTTTTAAGTTGGCTTCACCTGCACAGAAAAACGCGTTGCTGGGAACATATTCAACATTTCATATATCAGCCGTTATATATAGAAACCTAAACGGCTAATACTTGACACTGAACCTTTCCGTACTGGAAACGGCTTTGTCGGGGCAAAGAAACCGTAACACGATTCCAGCAGAGACTCTCATGAAGGCAAACGATAGAACACTTCTCGAATTAAATTCGATTAGAGACATCAAGAGATTGAACGTATCTGTAAAGACTGGCTTTTTAACCCTAACCGCATTCGCCCATAGATCGGTTATGGGAAAACCATGTACGACTTTGACATTCGTATGTTACCTACATCACCACAGAGTGATGTAGAATGAGAAATTTGGAGTGAAATAATAATCTAGCTTTTTTCACTCCCCCGGGGGTGAGATTATTAAAAGCTGCCGCTATTTTGAGGTCCTTGAGTATGGAAGGCACCGCTGAATTTTCAATCCTCTGGGTCCAGTAATTTAGCTGGCCATGGATATCACCTGTAAGGTTTTTCACTCAGCAAGGAGTGTAATGAAAAGAAATCCCTCTTGCTCTTTGCCGTCGTATCACTCGCAGATAGAGAAACTTTTATGCGCATGTGTATAGTGACATCTCTCAGCAAAAACCAATTTGATATATAGGACGGCAAGCATTTAATTAGGCATCTTGAATAAACCTAATTTACTCGTATCTCCAGTTTCACTGGGAACATTTTAGGCATTTGCCTACGTTGAATTTACACATCCGCAAAAATCACTTTAATAACTCGAATGGTCAGCGAGCTGACCAGGAATTTGGGAAACACAATTTCCTCCATTTACCGATGTATGGGTTTAAGTTTCTAAAATTCGCACGATAAGAGCCTCTCCGCCGTAAGAGAAACATTCTCCCGAAATTTGCAGTCGCCGGCTAAAGTAGTGAGCCGGGCATTAATGATTCAGTCCGTCGGTCGCTAACTCGGTGGATCATTCATTTACTTATCTTGAACGCATTGACCTTCAGGGCGTTCCAGAGAGCACCTTAAATATGGGTGCGTGCCTTCGTCAGCCTCCCAACAAGTGACAATATGTAGCAAGGAGGCGTTCACAGCTTAACACGTTTATTTGCTAAACCCGTCTCCTACAACCAAATGCCAGTGGTGCTGTGTGAAAGCTAACCATCATGTAAATGGGACTCGTCTGTAGCACGCCATGCGCATCGCAGCCGCAACGCCTGCATTAGCATAAATACATTGAAGAGGGAGAGAGGTAAAACGTATTTTATTAAGAGGAATAGAGATGTTCTTCTACGACAGCTGCCGCATCCACAGGAGTTCATGAGACGTTTTAGCTCCACCAGAGAGTAGATGCTGGTCCAACAGTCCTGAGCTGGGAAGCCGCGTCCCCCACTCCACTCATGTTTGGCTGTGGGTGAGAAGTGGTGGTAGGTGTGTATTATAGCGAAGCTGCATATGTTAATCCCCTCAGTTCTCCCGCCTGTGTGGGACAAAACCTTGCGTGTGGAACAAAAATTCGGGGTCATGTGTACACAAAAAACTGTGGTTGATTCCTCTGTCATAGGAATCGGTAAAACAGGAAAGGGAAATGTGCAGCGAAATCTGCTGCGAATTGAGCATGATTTGCGGGTCGGCGGATGTCTTGTTGGTGTGCTTGGCGAGCGACGTCCCGGCAAAGGTGCACTGGCGTCATTTCCGTTACGGATATGACGTCAGCGAAATCTTGGTGTATCCCGGCATAAAATACTTTGTGTTAAAATTATGAAACCCGAAAACGAACAACCCTAAATATAACGTACTCTTTAGTACTAAAGGCTGCTTCCCCGCAGGAAGAGCCTGTGTGCAGGGGTGCGCCCTTTACAGGCTGCTTGCTTCGTTGTACTGGCGTCATTTCTGTGACGGATATGACGTCAGCGAAATCTTTGTGTATCCAGGCATAAAACACTGTCGTGTTCAAGCGAAAAATAGTAGAAGGGAGTGCAGACCTTCATATTTTAATATACGATGCTTTATATCGCCCCTGGAAATGTGTTTTTGGGCATTGCATTTGCGCATTGAAGTGAAGCCGAGTTTAAGGTGCTCGTTTTACGATTTATTTTTTGGAATCTGGCTTTCTCACATTGTGTGTTCACAGTGAACCATAGTTATTTACGTAGGGGGCATGGCTACAGCCCCACTTCATACTCCTACTAGCGTGGCCTTCGGTCCGAGTCGTATATACTGCTGGCCATGCGCGGGGTCTACGTTCTCCGGGCATTTTATGCCGCCATTGGGAGTGGGAACAGTCAGGCAGGCTTCACGCGCTCGTCGTTGACATACCCGTTCTGCCGGGGTGAGATATCAACGTGGACGTCTCACGTCCCATGCGGCCCTAACGCTGACCTCCGATTCGGGCGGTTTGAACTGGTGCGCTACACAGGCAGCCCGATGCCTACGTCGCGGAATGGAAGTATGCTCAAACGTGAAGTACAAACGTGCTTTGTTTCGTGCACTACTTGCCCTGAGCCAAGCTTGTATGGCCATCCATCTTCACCGAATGGAACGGCACTGATTTTTCGTCCGCTCTATAACGTGATGTGTCGGTGTACCAGGCTATCGACAGTATTTGCGTTATGCTAGAAATTGGGTGGAAGATATACGGCGTCGCTTTATTGGGGTCGGGAAGCTGTTGGCCTGTAGTACTGTGTGGTTTCTTGGGACTTTTCAACTTTGAATGAGGTTGCGGGAGTGGTCGCCCCCTGAACCAAGGTAAATGTAACTGGTAGCGAAGGTTCCATAGAAGCCCATACGTTCAGAAAATGGCGGCTCTCGAGCTGCTCATAGGGCTTAGCGCCATATGTGTGAGGAGGGAACACTTCCGGCGGAACAAAAAATAAACCGGATGTGAAGCAAGATCCGGTCAAAAAGTGACGTCATTTTGGTGGCATTAGCGCGAAAATTTGACTTTAAAATATTTTCAGCGCGCCTCTGATCGCTCAGGGCTCATGTCATTGCCATCTGACGCAAATTGGCGAGCCTTTGGCGTGTGTGCTTCCAGTCAACGCCAGCCTAACTAGTACAGACTCGTGATTGCAGAAACGTACTTAAGCATACTGTCGTATGATCAACCTCGGCGTTGCTGAAAACATCTTGCATTATCTCTGAAACTTTATTCTGTATTCATGTCTTCAACTGCTGTACAAAAGCAATCAGTTGTTTATTTTGATTGCAGTGGGTGGCAAACCGGGAACCGGGCACGTACACCCCCGACCGGAATTTTTTTTTCTGCCATAGTATGCAGACCACAAAATGACACTCAACCACTCTCCCTGACCCCCTCCCCCCCCTTCATACCAAAAATGTGCCCACTCCTCACCCCGATACAAATGTCTACCAACGCCACTACTGGGCTGTTTAACTGCGTCACACATACGCAGGTTGCGTGCGTGCCTTAAGTATAGATCAATGTTATATAATGCTTGCTCGGTTTGTGTGCTTCAGTTCTAATAGAAGAAATAACGCATAGTCAAGCTATAACCAAGATATTTGAATTTTATTCCAGCATAAACATAAAACAACTTTAACACTGTACAAAATCAGCACGTATACAATAAGTACAAAATGTTCGTGGAAACTACATGCATATGATTTTTTTACGAGCCAAAAAATTGACTTTACCCGTAACACATAGCATTATGAGCAATGAAAGCCTCAACAGCAGAACTACTTCGAAACAAGTGAAAAGAACTAGGCACTGCATCTTGACGCAGAAAACCAGGCCGCAGTAATGCGGATTCACGAAAGTGAAGCGAGCACACCGCAGCTGTCCCGGCGTCTTATCAAGTAGACATCAGTTTTTCAGAACTTCACCCAAGATTCACGCCGGCAATTTCATGGTTGCATTGTTTAGGGAAGAGTCGCAACAGATAAGTAAAAAAAGCAGGAAAGATCTGGCAGCAGGGCAGCACGGAGCAGCACAACACAGTACTACGATGGGAATAATGCTTGCGGGAAGCAACGATCACTACAAGCGTTGTAATGCAATAAAGAAGGCACTGAGATCGACAATTGAAGTGAATCATTTGAATTCAAGTGTGAATACGCTGAGAAGTCCTAGAGTAATTGACACCACTTCCTCCGATGCAACCTGAGGTGAAATCAAGAGGTAACTGTGACATAACAAAGCTTTAGACCCACTATTTTTCGAAGCACCACCACGTCCCCTTACACAACCCCCGTGCACGTATTCAGTACCATATTTTCGCGTTACCCGTGAAAAGAGAGGAAAATGGTGCAGTGAAACGCCAGGTGTACGGGAGTTGCTGTTGAAACCTTGTACAGCACATCGTTTCCGTAGGTACCAAGGAAAGCGCTCCGCTCCAACCATTGGCAGCATCGTCCCGTAGTTCACTGTGCCCGCCGGGCACGGTACTAAACGTGTTCACCCACGATACGACGCACCTCGCAACTCCACGCACAGCAAAAATTAAGGGCACACTAAATTAACAAGGAAGAACGAATGCAAATGCGCACCACCAAAACACGCGAGGGGCGTTTCCTAGCAGACGAACTTTAGGTGCTCCTTTCCGAACACTACAATGACTGCATCACAGAAAAATGACATGTGCCATTCTTCAGAGGGCGCTACAAAAAAGGTTTTTAAGAATGAACAACATTTTCATAAGTTCTTTGCACACTGTGCCTAAATAAATGTGATTCAGAAATAAATACAGTTCTTAAAATATAAATGTTGCTTTATTGTTGAATAAAACTTGGTTTTTTGTTACTAGTGTTTGTCCCCTCCTCACCTAGTCGCGCTTCAATCGCTACTCCCATAAGCCCCCATGCTGATGTTGCTGGCAATAGGTTCTGAACCGCTTTTCGCGTGAGCCTTCGCTACCATTTATATTTACCTTGCCCTGAACTACAAATCGTGTCATTTCTTGGTGTATTAAATGCATATAGGCTGCTCGACATCCTCAGAGGCCGGATGGGCAAGTGTTGAGGCCTTTTGGTGATCAAATTCATTTCTATCCATGCCAGCCAATCGACTTGAAGCTCCTGGACGATTGCTGGGAGTTAGTTACGATTGCCTTGACTTTCGTTTATGTGAGGGCCAGCGGCACAGCTAAATCCTCTGCTTCATTGGTCGATGCGCTCATGAGGGTTGCACTCACAAGGATTTTGTTTGTTGTGGGGAGCACCGCTGGCTTTGCTTTTTTACCATGAATGGCGGCTAAGTGCGCATGCCCCGTTTACGGGAGGGAGCCGTACGCTTTCTTCAAGGCTTTAGCTCTGGCTCTACGCCTCCCTAAGCGGTGTATTAGGTGCACGTTCACAGTGATTGCGCGGGATATGACACGGTGCGGCCGCCCCTCAGAAAGTTCATTACTCGGTTCAACACCCGGTCAGCTCCATTTGCTTTGGTTCAAAACTTTGTGACGTCTTCGCTATTCAAAGCCGTTCACTCTAAGTATCTCTAGGCGGTGCTTTGTGTCCTTGTGGATTAAGGTATTGAGTTTGTTTTTATTGGTATTGGTTAATGTTATCTAGGGTGCTGCGTATGCCAGCTTTGGGAGAAAAAGAGTGGGATAGATGAATGGTGTCGCATTTTGCATCCGCGGTGTATATTTCGGACCCTGTGAGTAGCATGTTCGACTTGTTCTGTCATTTTTGAGACGCGCTGTAGCATTTTCTATGAGTTTGGTAGAAAATTTCGAGTAATCTGTCGAAACGCAGCGAATAATAAAGCAACCATCCCAATTGACTTTGGTGTTGTCCTTGTCCTGTTTAGTACGGCTACACTGAACCAACAAGAGTCCTGATTTATTTGGTGAACAGTCGTCTTTCCTTTGTATATTTGTTTCGAATGTCTTCTGTTTGTAGCTGCAAGGTCTCCCAAGTGAGTCAGTGTCTCCCAACTGAGTCAGTGTCAGTCCAAGATGTTCAACTTATGTGATCTGAGATCATTCTTCATATTTGTACTACTTTACAGCCCTCCGGGAGACACACCAGCACTGTGTTAAATAGAAACGCGAACAGGAGCAAGCCTTGAGGTGTACCAGTACTTCCGAGGGGGATTAAATCTAAGGTGATATACATGACCTTCAGTGAGTCGGTTGGGCATGAAAGGGTCTACAATCTAGTTGCATTGCCGCGTCGCATATTGCCCCTATGGCTGATGCCACAAGCATTCACGAGCATTCATTGCGGCACACTGCGGCCGGTCAACCGCCACTGCGAAATGCTAAGGCGCTGCGCCCCCTTCCTCGTATCAGGGCACCACCGGCAATCATCGATAACTGACGGCCGGATGTGGACGACGTCGTTCGGCTTGGCAAGCACGCTTCGACTCCCTCCGAGCCCGCCCCCCCCCCCCACCCCCCCCCCCCCTTTTCCTCATCCGCTATGGTAGAAAAGCCAATACTCTAACTCTTCATCACCAACACCCATCGTGGCATCGGTGACAGTACGCTATCTCGCACGCTGCGTTTACAGTCAAACCCGGCAATAACGAACCCGGATAGAGCGAATTATGCTATATATCGAACAAAAATATTTCAGTTACGGAAATACATGGGAAACATATTCCTTATAACGAAGTTCACATCCGATATATCGAACTCCGCGCGCCTAGAATTGCCGCCGAAATGCATGGTCTCGGAGCGGCGACTGAGATGTGGATTCGCCGCGACCACGGAGCAAGAGCCGCGACTGGGACATTGCGCCTTGCACGACGTGACGGTCGACAATTTCCGTAACTATTTCCGACGCGTGGGTCTTACGACGGAACGCGCCCAGTCAGCGAGTCCGGACCAAGACAGCAGCATCGGTGAACTGTGGGAAGAGCTCGCCAACGTTACCGATGATGTCGTGAGTTAAAGCCGTCCGATGCTTATAGTGAAGCGCTTTCGGCAGTCGATGTGCTCCGCCAATGCTTCTTCGATTTTGGAGAACGCAGACTCGTACTGCTGCAAACAATGTTTCGTGTAGAGAATGCTATGCTAGTTGTAACCGCCAAAACGAAAGTGAAAACAATAAGCACCGCTTTTTTTTTGCAAACTAGGTAGTTAAGGCGGAAAGAAGCTTTATTAATTGCAATAAATGGATTATTTTGGGTATGGTTAATGGCTACTTTACTGTGTTCGTTTCTGCATGCGGGGATGGTGGAGTTGAGGAGAGGGGGAGGGGGGGGGGGGCTACCGCGCAATGCGAACTCGTAATAATAAGCTCGTTATAGGCGAGTTTGGCTATATCGAACTATTGGATACATCGAACAAATCGCGTGAATATTGCAGTTCGCTATAAACGGGTTTGACTGTAATACCTTTGAAATAGTGGGATGCAATGCTTTTTAATTCCGACGGAGAGACTGAGCTGCGCCTTGCCTGATCGGCTGATGATGCCGCTGTGGCCCATGTACTTCTTGCCGTCATCTATAGGAAAAGAACCCGAGGAACACCCCGTTCCCTTATTGCTCGCCTAGTTTCTCCAGGGTTCCTTAGCTTTTGTGAAAATATGCGCCTGGATGTTCCGGGTCTCACTTAAGTGCCAAACTAGGTTGCTTTTTTCATTCCACCCTGTAAAGCTTCCCTAGGGTTTTTCATGCCTCACCCTGGGCTCAATCCTGGCGCAAGTTACGTTTGAAGCTTTTTAAATAGCAGCCCTGCGCGTCGTTTATTTTCTGTGATGCCCTGGTTTCCATTTGACAATTTATTGATCACTGTTTCAGATTATCTTGACCAGTAAGAGAATCTCAGCGGCCATTTCCTTCATGGCAGGTTTTCTAGCTGTCGGTGCGAAAGGTGAATGTCGTTTGTTTTGTTGTGAGCTTCACAGATGTATGTTATGGCGTGTAAAACTGCCAGTGGGCCGGCACGTTCCACTGACGTATGACGGGCAATATATTGGGCTCTTTTCGCGTCGTGATGCGACAAGAGGCCATCGTGGCATCGGTGACAGTACGCTATCTCGCACGCTGTGTTTAATACCTCTGAAACAGTGGGACGCAATGCTCGTCAATTCCGACGGAGAGACCGAGCTACGCCTTGCCTGATTGGCTGAGGATGCCGCTTTGGCCCATGTACTTCTTGCCGTCATCTATTAGAAAAGAACCCGAGGAACACCCCGTTCCCTTATTGCTCGCCTATTTTTGGTAACAAAAAAACTTTATTCGTTTTCCCTTCAAATGCTGACCAGTAAGAAGCTTCAAGCTGCTTGGGAAACTTGTTGCGCACGCATTAATGACGTAAGACGTCGGAAATAAGTTATTAAGAGCAAATACTCTCCTTCGTCGGACAGGGTGACCTTTCTGGCGCTATTTCCACATTAATTCATTTCAACATTTCAACTTTCCACCATTCCCTGTGCCATTGGTAATCGGTTTATTGTGCCTTTGCGTGGGAAGCAAAAGTTCTTTTCTTGAAGTTTACTGCAAGCGCTGTCCCTTAATCCGTAAACGCCCGCCTGAGCAGCCTCCAGCCTATTCTGAACGATTCGAGGATATATCAGCAAGTATTAAATGCAGAGCATTTCTTTAACTCACGGTGTCACCCGGCGTTGTCGGCGTGCCTCGGCGTCCGCAACAGCCGTTCCAGGTGCGCCCTCTCCCCCACTCCTCCTCTCCCGCATCACGCTACCGTCCTCGCTCTCAACAACAGGTCCGCACCCCTCCCCCTACACTATATAAAAAAATAATACTTACCGGTGACTGGTTTCGATCCGACGACCCTGCGGGCGGAACGCAAGGTACATGGTGCTCTACCCACTGCGCCACAAAGCCGACACAGAATGGGAGGCTACGAACGCGCCTTATATCCTTGACTCATTCAAACTACGTCAAGAAGCTGCTGATACAACGCATTCACTACCTGTGGGCGGAACGCGAGGTACATGGTGCTCTACCCACTGCACCACAAAGCCGACACAGGATGGAAGGCTACGAACGCGCCTTATATCCTTGATTCATTCAAACTACGTCAAGAAGCTGCTGATACAACGCATTCACTACCTGTGGGCGGAACGCGAGGTACATGGTGCTCTACCCACTGCGCCACAAAGCCGACACAGGATGGAAGGCTACGAACGCGCCTTATATCCTTGACTCATTCAAACTACGTCAAGAAGCTGCTGATACAACGCATTCACTACCTGTGGGCGGAACGCGAGGTACATGGTGCTCTACCCACTGCACCACAAAGCCGACACAGAATGGGAGGCTACGAACCCGCATTATATCCTTGACTCATTCAAACTACGTCAAGAAGCTGCTGATACAACGCATTCACTACCACCAACTCCCCAAACACTAAACGTTAACGCAATACACCCACCCCTATGCGACGCATTTACTCGAGTCCCCCTCGCGGGGAGATGGGCCCTTTTTTGAAGAGATCGCCTACAGATTTTCAACTTGTACTGTATTTTAAGTGCAGAGCACTTTAGGGGCTCGCCTTGCCGTCGTTGCTCGCTCGCTGTGAAGTTCTTAGACATCAAGCGACTGCCGGAATCAGGCGACACTGGGAGATTACGGAACAACGTAGAGCCCCATGGCGTCGCCGTCGTCAAGGCATCCCACTAAGGCTCCGAACAAGTGGTTTATATAGTCATAACCATTCAAAACTCGTGAACCGCTGGCGCTTGTCATACAACTCCCCATTGTTTAGCGCAAAGAAAACTGCAGGCAAATTTGATGCAAAATATACGTGATTAATCGGCAGCCCCCGCATTAATTTAGTTAAGAATGCTCGTTGGGTTGGTTTTAACGATAGTAAGTGGAAAAAAGTTGCAGTGAAATAAAAAAAAATGGCGCGTTCTATACTGCGCAGTAATACGGCACACGCGTGCACGAAACGCAAGCACAAAAAGAACAAAATTTCCGCTCGCGCTGCTTCAGGCGGGGGGCGCGCCAGCAGGGCGAAGGCGGGAAATTCGAAATGCGTTTGACAAACCCCCGTTCAATTAATCAGGACAGGAGACTGACAGGGCTGCGAAGAGCGTGATGGGTGGCACCAGTGAGCGTATGACGGTGCCACAGCCCATTATGGCTAATCACTGCACTGCACTTCCGACAGTTTCCACTTTGAGTGAAACGGCATTAATTTTTGTGATTTCGTGTGCCCGTGAGCACAACACAGCGTGAGCTTGCTTCCTTATGTACAAGGGGATGTTCTCAGCTGAAGATTTTTTGTGTTTTTATTCCTTTAGCTACATCACCCCAGATCTCATCAAACAAAAAAAGGCCAAAACGTTGCTAGACGGGCTGGCACATAACAATATGCCGCACTATGGCCTTCTGAACGTGATGGCTCAAGACCAGAAACTGGTGGATCTCCTCCCACAAGCATCGACAGTTATAAAAGTAAGTGCCAGAGAACTTGTCGCCCTAAATTTGCTACTCTTAAAAATCACATCTTTTAGTGCAGATGCCCGTACACATTGTTAAGAAGGAAGAGGGTCAAAGCCGGAGTGATGACCTCCTCCTCCTTCTCAGCTTCCCCACCCCACCCCGATGATTTCGAGCGGATTGAACCCTACGTTTAAACGAACGTCTGCCGTCCAATTTGTCCCACCATTTTCCAACAGAATCGAGCCTTTCTCAAGACGCCTATATTTCGTCCTTCGACTACTAGCAATACAGGTTGCTTTTCTGGTGAAAAATAAAAACAGAAAGTGTCTCGTGGGATAGAGATACAGTACACAGGGGGTGGGGGCTTAAAGTTAATCCGGAGCTATATAGGGAAGCGCACATCATATTTTAGGGGAAAGTTCAGTGTGTAACACTTTACGTCAATTACTCTTCAGGTCCTACTATACTAAATTTACGATGTACAAATCTATTCATTTTTTCCATAATGATTGCACGCAGTGCTGCCTATAGTTGTACATCGTCCATATAAAATTGATATGCGTAGGTGTTCTTTACCTTCTTCTCTGAAAATTGGTTTGTAAGCCCCTCGGTCTGTTTTGGACACGTGACATGATGCTCTCTGTAGGTATGCATTAAGCGCGAAAACTTTTGTCGGTTTGTCTGCCTCCCAATCGATTGAATCACCGGGCAAACTGTTCTAACGATTCTTTGCCAAGAAGTATATGTAGGCAAGCGCGTTCTTACCTGATACCGCTGACACGGCTCCGAAATGTAAGAAACCTCGGGGCGAGCGGGGGGGGCGGGTATTGAGACAAGTCAAAACAAAGCCGACAGAAGCAACGTCGAGGCGGTTTTTATCAGCAGAGCAGGCGACAAGTGCGTCAGCACACCGTCACTAGCGTTAAGTGACAAAGAAATGTCATTCTTAAATCACAGCGTGTAGTTTAGCCACAGTGGCCGCTCCCTGCTCCCTCACCGAAGACTCGGTTTCCGGGACCGGCGGGTGACAGCAGCCTTATCCGGGGTAACCTAAAACGTAGCAGGTAACCTTAACCCCCAGCAGCAGCAGCAGTACCCGGTTAACCGCAGAAAGAGCAAAAAAGAGCTTAGCTTTAGTAAACAATCGCCATACAATAAACACTGGCTTTCGAACGATCTGTGCTGCCCGAACAGCATTTCCGAAAACTACAGCCTTCATGAAATAAAAAGATTTCTCCATTTTGTGTTGTATACGTGTTGGAACCCCAGTCGGAAAAGGGAATGGCTGAGAGGAGGCAGCCCAAACAAAAATCCTGTCGTTGCCATGCAGTTTCTCAATATACGTGCTCCTGCAATGTTTGCTGTTGCGTTTGGAAATGCTTCCCAGTGTTTGGTGGTTGCTATAATTGCGGAAAGGTGACGAAAATTGTGGTAACAACCATGCGAAAAGTGTGTTGCTCTTCCATAAAGGAACTCCAAATTTGTGACGATTTTACGTGTGAGGTACATGTTGTGCTGGCGAAATACGATCATGTATGATGAGAAAATTTGTAACAAATGACGAGTGTGAGGATTTGAAGGCGAAATACTGAAGATTCTGAAGCCTTAAGGACATACACGCATTTTGAACTTTTTCTGCGTGAATTAAAACTTATCTGGCACCACCTCTGGTAACGCATGCGCAGTGCTTTTCAATCGCATCTTAGCGCGCCACCAACCTATCTGCAGGAACTGAAAAAGATCCAAGCGAGTGACAAAGCCAGGATGACCGTCATCGCTCTCGGCATGTACAACTACACCCAAATGTCGAGCTGGAACATCTACCAAAACGTCCTCAAAAAGGCTGTCCAGTAAGTGGGTGGCTTTGGATTTCACGCAGTCTTTGTAATGTCCTATTCACACCTAAAAGCGCGCCGTGCACGGGAAGCACGTAGACGCATTACAATCGAGTGCGTCTTACGAGAATTTTCAGTCTGCACTGGGCGCTGCTATTTTATAACGATCAATGCGCCACCTGGCGGGCATTTCTTGGGGACTGCGGGGTAAGCGGACGACGCCGAAGTCACACGCTGTTGCGCCGTGCCGGGATTGGATATCAGACGTCCCAGCGGCGTCGAAAATCGGTGTCATTTATACGGTATGCCTGCAGCGCGAAGTTTAACAATGCTTTAAATAGTTAAGTGTCCGAGAGCTGTCAGGTTTGCCCACAAATTCAGTTCTCAACTTCTGCCTTCCGACGCGCGCTTTGTCCTTACGGGTGTTGCCTGCGAGGCTACTACGTTTCGCCGTGCCAGCAGAACGCTGGAATTTTCATCACCAACTGATGTTTATTTTTTTTTAATTCTGGGCAGGTTGCTGCCATTGCCTTTACTTGGCCATGTACGGAGGCTACTCGTGCGGGCGTCATTACGCCGTTGTTGCCTGCGCCAACAATCAGCGCAAACGCAAAGGGCTCATGCAAGAAACGTATAAAGTGCACCACGACAAAAGTGTCGTTTACATGTGCGGGGTATATTCGCTAAAAACATTTCCTGCGTCCCTCGAGTGCCACCACGAATCAGTTGTCGCACTAAATCAGAAATACTTCGGTCGCGGGTTCGATTCCCGGCCGTGGCGGCCGCTTTTCTGATGGAGGCGAAAAGCAAAAACGCCCGTGTGCACGAGATTTCGGCGCACGTTAAAGATACCCAGGTGGTCAAAATTAATCCGGAGCCCTCCACTACGGCGCGCCTCATCGCCTGCGTTGCGTCGGCGCGTTAAACCCTACAATCAATCAATCGGAAATACTTCGAACATCGCAAATTTTCGAGAGTAAGTACGGTCGCACGCTTATTTTGAAATTGCTGTTTATTCGCCCTCATGCTCAATCCTCATTGCACGTTTCTGTTCTCTGGTGGTATGTTCTGTTAATTTCATCCACGGGCAGCCGATAAAAAAATAGCTGTGGTTTAGCTTTGGTTAACACAAGTTGATAGCGAAACTTTCACTGCCCTGGCTAGGCCCACTGCCGAGGTGTCATCGAGGTATAGTTTTGCAATGATATACAGATATGTTTGCAATGAATACACTGTTTTTCCGTTATCTTTTTTCGCCTCACGGTGTTGTTTCTTGCGTCTCTACGAGGGACCACAGCTGGATGTTCGCCTTCGTCTATCGCACAAGGTTCGCCACCGCACGAGGCCTCGTAGCCTTCGTTCGTGGCGCGCGTATATCGCTGCGGCGCCGGCCTCCTCGCCTTCCTCCGCCTGGTGGCGACACGTGTCCCGCGCACCTCTCCGTTCCCTCTTCGCCTATTTCTCCTCTACCAGCTATCTCTCATGTTATCGGGCCGCTGCTCCGTGCCGGGTGCTTGCGGAAAGGGGTGTGGTTTAACCTCTAGCTCTCAAGGGCAAAAGTGGTCATTCAGCGTAGAATGCCCGAGTTAGCGTAGTGTAGCTTTCGCTGTAAAATCAACCCGACACCTATTCTGAAGCTCGGGTACGCGAAATAATAGCATGCATGGTGGTGGCGGGAAAAGGCTGTTCGCGGTTCCCACCCGCCGCTGAAACGCTAAAGTTCTTTTGAGCGAGCAAACGGCCGTGAAATGTTACTGTACCTAATGAGCTGCCCTGTTTTGGTACCAGAAAATAGTGTTAAGCGGCGGCAAATATGCTTTCTGTGGATGCCTCCTACGTACGCTCAGAAATCGGTGGGTTAGCGCATTCCGCGAATGCCTCCAATCGAGCGGTAGAGCGGTAGTGCGAATTTCTAAGCATGGCCTCCTGCCGTCGGTGCGCGAACGTTACTTCATAAATCGGGCCATGAAATATTCGTTTTAGCTAGCTGTGCAGATCGCAGGCGTTGCACGCCCATAAAAGTAAAATATGCTTTATCAAGTTTTGCCACCGCATAACACTATTTCCTGCCACCAAAACAGACGCAACCTAATAGGTATACCAAGATTTCACAGCCGTTTGGTTGCTTAAAATGTTTTCTAATTTCAGCGGTGGTTGGGAACCGCGAAAAGCTAGTTCCCGACGCTACCGGGCGTGCTTCGCCACCGCGACGCTCCTATTTCACTTTCGGCTCGCCTTTTTCGCGTACCCGAGCTGCAGCATAGGTGTAGGGTTTATTTTAGATGCGACTGCATCTCATTCACTCGCCTTGTCCCTCTATACGGCGTTGTTGTTGTCCGTCCACACCCCTCCCCCATTCTCCTCGCCGCGCGAGCTGCGCTCTCCTCCACTCACGCCCTCTCCTCTCCGATAGCGAACACTCTCTCGCGAGGGGCATTGGATTGGATTCGATTGGGTTGGCTTGGCTTGGCTTGGATTGGATTAAAGTGGATTGTGTTGGATTGTGTAGCGTCATACCCGCGCCACGTTGCGTCATAGCCGCGGTCGTTCCAGCACCGGCGTTCCGATTTCGGGCACGTGCATAGACTTGATCTTCGCTGCAAATTGCATGGTGGTCCCGTTACTTCCCACTACCCGTACACTTCAGTGACCACAAGGCCGTCATCGTTAACGTTACTCCGCGTGTTAAATAAATAATACATCATGCGCGTTCCTCACACGTTTCACGCAATTAGAGAATCAACCCAACGGAAACACCAAGTGAACCCCCAAGATGCGTCGCATCTCCACAGGGTTCCCGGCGCGGGAAGGTGGGGTAATTTTCTGTTGGTTTCCGGTGGATGGAGTCAACAGGGAATACCTCCAGAGCACAAAACCGTGCGGTAAGGATCGAACATGAAAGTGAATATACAGCTAGCGCTTTCAAAAGCAGCGTCGACCGTACTTACTCTCGCAAATCTGCTAGGTTTGAAGTCTTTGCAATTCACCGCGACAACCCATTCGCGGCGGCATTCAAGGGACGCAGGAAATTTGTGCAGCGAATAGACCTCGCACATGAAGACACTTTTGTCGTGGTGCACTTTACACGTTTCTTGCATGAGCCCTTTGCGCTTGCGCTGATTGTCGGTGCAGCCAACAACGACGTAATGACGCCTGGACGAGTAGCTTCTGTACACGGCCACGTAAAAGCAATGGCGGAAACCTGCCAAGAACTAGGAAAATATCATTTGGTGATAAAAAGTCGGGCGTCTTGTTGGCACGGGTAAACGTCGCCTCAGAAACAACCCCCGTCAGGGCAAAGCGAGTTCGGGTGGTAGGCCCGCTTAGCGGATTGGGAACGAAATTTACGGGTGAACCTGACAGCTCTCGGGCGGTTTAAATGTTCTCTTTAAACCCTTAAACTTGCGCTGCTGACATACCGAATAAATGAGACCGATGTCCGATGCCACGTCTCATATCCACGCACGGCACGGAGCAACAGCGTGCGACTGCGGCGTCGTCTGCTCGCTTCGCAGCCCCAAGAAATGCCCGCTGGATGGCGCACCAATCGCCGTAAAATGGCCAACATGGCAAAATTCCGGTCTATACCATAACGAATTTATTTTTCGAGCAGGGAGCATTGCAAGTACTGCTAAGATTTGACGAATTCCGGGTCGCGCATATTTTAAACTTGGTTCTTATAATTATTGAAACCAACGCGGATCGGCTGGTCACGGTGTACAGATTCCGCTTCTGAGCAGCATTTATGTGAACCACGTTAACATTCCGCAGGCGCAGGTTCGTTTTTTTTTTTACTGTTATGTTATCTATCCGGCATATTTTAGCATTGCTGAAAGATTTTGGGCAGTTTTGTTTCCTTTAGCTCCGTTCCAGCTGTTGTTTTGAACGTTTCAGCTTTTGATCCCTTTTAAGACGGTTTAGGCTGATTTTCATTATTTTTTCCAGGGTGTCGAATCGGAACCGAACCGAACCGAAAACCGGAACCGAACCGGTATTTTTGCCGGAACTGAACCCGAACCCGAACCATTATTTTTTGAGCCGGCTGAACCCGAACCGGAACTGAACCGAAAAAAGAAATAACGGTTTCCGGTTCTCAACAAAACGGTTCGACCATCCCGTTATTGATAACGGGTGGTGTCATTAGGGGCTTCTTTCTTTCATGCGCCATCAACTTCGCAATTTCTCGCTCACTCCTACCCTTTCAATGAATCAAAACGCTCCGAACGCGCTCATCACGGTCACAACATGGTGACAATTTGATTATTTGATTGGTTGTGAGGTTTGTTAATGCGCCGATGCAACGCAGGCGTTGAGGCGCGCCGCAGTGGAGGGCTCAGGATTAATTTTGACCACCAGGGGATCTTTAGCGCACGCCGAAATCTCAAACACACGGGCGTTTTCGCTTTTCGCCTCAATCAGAAAAGCGGCCGCCACGGCCGGAAATCGAACCCGCGTCCTTCGGCTCAGCAGCTCAACGCCATAGCCACAACATGGTGAAACTACTGCACACCAGTATAGCAATTAAGGCCCATAATTGCAATGGTATGTTGCTGATGGCCGAGCAAGCAGGGTGCAAGGCTGGGAAGAAGAAACGTCAAACTCTTGGTAGCCTGCGCGATGTTTAAATCACCGAATTCGCCCTTCCCGCGGTCGCCGGTGCGCCTGTCACCACGCCCCCACAAGGGGCCTTTAAAGGCTCAATAAAACGTTTGTCGCTATCTCTCTCTCCCTCATTGGGACGGTGCAAGTGCAATCAGTCCACGAGAGGCCAAGGTTCAAGCCCTACATTTGCCTATGCCTATTTGCAGGAGCTAAAGAGTGTTAAAATTTTGGCTTTTAGGTACATGCATAATCACAAGAAATAAAACAGTGCCACAAACGAGACGCAGGAAGAAAGGGACGCACATATGTTTGTTATTGGTTCGATACATCGTCTTTATACAAGCGAGGCGAACCTCACGAAACGAGAAAGAGGGGAAAATAGGGCGAAGGGGCCGGAGAAATAAGATTCTTAAACGTACTACACGGGGATCAGAGAAGATTGGTTGATTATGAGGTTTAACGCGCCGACGCAACACAGGTATGAGGCGCGCCGGAGGGGTGGGCTCCGGATGAATTTCGACCACCAGGGGGATCTTTAGCGTGCGCCGAAACCTCGAACACGCGGGCGTTTTCGCGTTTCGCCTCCATCAGAAAAGTGGCCGCCGCGGCCGGGAATCGAAGCTTAGCAGTACGACGTCTCAGCCACTGAGCCACCGCGGCGGGTGAGGTAAGCGAAGATACGTGTCTATTCTAAATTCTGGACATTGTGTTCTTTCGAATTGACAGGTGTGCCCAGCGTAGGGCATTGTACGTTTGGTTTCGCTGATTTCCACTAGCGTGCTTGACAGTCCCTTGTACAGGTAAAGCTGCTCTTCACAGGCGAATAAAACGCCATGTTGTGTGCGCGGGCGTGTGTTTGCGCGCTTTACGTGGAAGTTTTCTTTGTTGATTGTTTTGCAATGGGGATGCAGGCAGCATTCGTTCTTGATTGTCGCAGTAATCCCGATAACGAAGGGGCCGCAGCCCATGGTCGACGATATTTTTCCGCCGCGTCTTCTTACATGCTTGGCCAAGGATCCTAAATGGACCATGAAAACGAAGCCCTACCTTGCCTTATTTGAAAGAGCTGCCTTGGGTGACCCGTTAAGGACGCTGTTTTCATAAGAAGTGGTGAGAAACACTGAAAAAACTTTCAAATTTTCTGCCACCCAGCATCATCAGCTGACGTAACAAGGAAGTAATTCAAGCAAAATGGACAATGTCTTAAGTCATTATTATCATCCAAGCAGTACAATAAAACGAAGCAAGGGGCACCAATAAATAACACACTCATGTATCTTGTCGGTGGCTTTGTGTAGTCGCTAGGACGACAGTAAGGGTGGTGAAAAAGAGGCTGGTACATTTTCTGTTACACCTGGCCTAGATTTTCAAATTTGACAGTAGTATTGCAGTTCATTTTAAAAAAACCACTAGTTCGAGTGAAGAAAAAAAATACTTCAGTTTTATGGTGGATTTAAAATATACAAAACTGATTTTTCGCACCTTGCTAATAATTCAGTTCTGAACCGGTTCGCGAACCGGTTCAACGCCCCGAACCGGTTCGCGGATCGAATTAGTCGAACCGGAACTGAACCGGAACAAAATAAATTTACCTGAACCCGAACCGTAACCGAACCCGTATTTTTTTCGGTTCGACACACTGATTTTTTCACAAGGTGTTTTTATCTACGGTTATGTGCGTCCTGCTTTTATATTTCTAATGCCGGTGGTTTCGTCCCCTGGAGGCTCGTCTAAATTGTACTGTAGCTAGCTGACGGATGACTAGCTGCGGTAAACATACATGCACGACTATTTTTATTGGATTTTTTTCCGGTTTTGTTTGTTTTCCCTGTTACCATTTCACTAGGATGCTCTTTATCTGCTTTAGGAAGGTTTCTGCTTATCAACGTGCCCCAAGCAGGTGCAGGCCTATGTGCTGTATAGCACATGGAATGTGAGTACAGCTGTCAGGTGCATGGCCTGGGGTAGTGTGTGCTTGAGGGAAGGCCCCTGTTTTCTGCTTAACTGTCTACGCCTGCGGGAAGCGGAATTGAACCGCACTGTGCTTCGCACCCCCCCCCCCCCCCCTTGCGCCAATCCTCACGGGGGTATACTAGTGAGAGAAACGCCAAACCAAGTGTTTTCAGAGCTTCGTTATTCAGACAGCAATAAAAGCATTGTGCCTCCAGAGGTGATGTCATAATGTATTTCTGAACGAATGCTTACCAGTATTGCCGGGATGATGAAAAAAGAAGCGCTTTTTTCCTGCACCGAGGGCGGTGCATGGATACGTTACTTCGAAATGCGCTTTTAACAGTGGAGCTGCTTAGCAAATTGTTTGTGTATGGTGCCCGCACTTAGAAATACCAAAGAAATGCCGAGCGCTAATGAATGCGTGCCTCGAGCGCACTTTCGTCCAGCTAAATCTACCAAGGCTTAGCTTGACGAAAGGCTTAGCCTTTCGTCAAGCTTTTTCGTTAAAAAAGCTTTGCCTTTTAGGGAGATTTGCCAACATAGGCGAAAAGAAAACCCGCCGCGGTTGCTGAGGGGTTATGGCGTTCTGCTGCTGAGCACACGGACGCTGGTTCAATTCCCGGCCGCGGCGGCCGCTTTCCTGGTGAAGGCGAAAAGCAAAAACATCCGTGTGTTCGAGATTTCGGCGTGCGCTAGAGATTCCTAGGTGGTCATAGTTAATCCGGGGCCCACCACTACGGCATGCCGAATCCTCTGTAGGGTCGGCTTGCGAAACCTTACAATCAATCAATCAATCAATCAATCAATCAATCAATCAATCAATCAATCAATCAATCAATCAATCAATCAATCAATAAATCAATAAATCAATAAATCAATAAATCAATCAATCAATCAATCAATCAATCAATCAATCAATCAATCAATCAATCAATCAATTGGTCACAAAAAACTACAGCGTTCGCTGTATTGTGTCAACACTTGCTCAGAACGAGAAAGACACATCACAGCGTACACCCCTCGTTCGTTCGTTCTCGTGTCGTCGTGGGCATGCGCTCTGTATTGTAGAAGAGCCGCCAGTTTAACGCCGAAGCGGCTGTAGGTTCGCCCTACCGGCGAAGAGGGCGCGCTTCAAGAGGCTCGGCATGCAAAGCATCCACTAGAGACAATAAGTTGTGGTGTACGAAAATGCCGGCCAAAACGAACTCACTCTGGCTATGCTCAACATAGGGTTATTTAAATGGCATGCCGCCGCCGTCAACCACGACACCACAACGATACTAAAACACCACTTTGTTACCATCAATGAATACGTACTAAAGCTTCGCCATTACTCTTGCGCGTGAGCGCAAACTTCCCTGAATCTTTTTGTGGCTTGGTTGCGTATAACCGGTGTGGACCGTTCAGCAGGTAAGAACCTGTGGGGAGGGGGACACTTACGTTGATTATCAGCTAATTATATTGCAAATCACACGGAATAAGCTACGGAGAATGCCGGCTGGTTCATTGATGCATATTGGCACACTCATCTAATCAGAAAGCCGGGACGTGCCACATTCCCATATTATACTCACCTATACCTGACTACGAACATTTCAGCTTTAGCGATCCTATTAGCAGCCCGCTTGAGTAAATCAAATCTTATTCCTTATATTTCGTAACAGTTCTTTGTTACGCCAGCATTCTTATTTTTCTCTACCCATATTTTAGGCTGTTTTAGATGCGACTGCATCTCATTCACTCGCCTTGTCCCTCCATACGGTGTTGTTGTTGTCCGTCCACACCCCTCCCCCATTCTCCACACCGTGCGAGCTGCGCTCTCCGCCGCTCACCCCCTCTCCTCTCCGATAGCGAACACTATCTCGCGAGGGGCATTGGATTGGATTCGATTGGCTTGGCTTGGATTGGATTGGATTAAAGTGGATTGTGTTGGATTGTGTTGCGTCATAGCCGCTCCACGTTGCGTCATAGCCACGGCAGGGGGTTCACGGCACGTTTCACGCGATGGGAGAATCAACCTAACGGAAACAACGGAACCCCCTATGCGTCGCATCTACACAGGTGTTCCCGCGAGGGGAGGTGGGAGAAATTTTGGACTCCTTCAGGCCTTTTTCGTTTACTTTCTGCTTGTCCAAGGCTAGGAGAAAGCCGGTTGGATTGGATTGGTAGTGATACATCGTACCGCATATAAATAGTGCCATTCAGTACGGACTACGTACGTAATCTGTTTAAAATTTCAGTGGACTCTCGTTAGCCGGGGACATCAAGGGACTACAAAAACGTCGCCCTCTCATGCGGTGTTTCCTTTACAGACAGAATCGGCTGAGCATTGCGCGATGCGAAATTTCGGTGCCTACGAGAACGGCACACGATGCACAAAAGCTTTATTGCTCTATATTAAGCAGTGAATGGCTTTTATGTTCAAGTAATATCAGAAATATGAATATGTCAATATTCACATACTCATTATGCATTTTAAATACACTAGGCCCTTCTATTCATTCCCTAGTGAAACGCGGCTTTATTTATTTTTCTTACTTTAGTTCTAGCGGTTATTTTTCGTCGCACCGCCTAAACTAGACAAACTCCGAAGGAACATTTCGCAATCTTCTCTTTTGAAGAAGCTCTTCGGTATCCTCCTGCGTAGTCATGTAAGTCTGGGTTACTATTGAGACTCGCACACAAAATCCCGGAAGTTGGCCTTGGCAAATGCATCTGTGTGGGCATGCGCCATCCTTCTCGTTATGCCTAATTTTACGTCGCTCTAACGTTAGGCATAAAGATGGGCCAGCGTGCGTCAAACTTACTACACATTAAGTTGCGGGTACCGTTGACACCGCTAGACTTCATAGCTTAGCATAGGGGAGGTTTCCGTTTGAACACATTCCCATTTCATCCTTCCCGCTTGTTTCTTCCCGTTTCAACTCCACCTTCTCTTTTCGGCCTGTCCCATTTCGCCTGTTCCCATTTCAACCCGTTCCCATTTGAACCTTCTCGTTTGTTCCCTGCCGCTTCAACCCGGTACAAAACGCCCTTCCCGCTTCGTATTTTGCCATTTAGTCCCTTCGCGGAACAACGAACCCAGTTTCGACTCGGGTGACTCGGACCGAAGCGTGCGATTTTTGAAATTAAAGTTGCGTCCTACTGCATTTAACCTGATGTTTGGAGTTACGTCCGACGTAACCGAAAGTAAAAAAATTACTTGCGCCGGCCGTAACCTGAACATTTAATTGAAGTTACGTCAAACGTGTTTCACCCTAAAGAAACGTTATGGCTGGCGGAGACAAAGTATGCAGACGCCTTTTAACCTGAAACATTTTTACAATAGTCCGTTTTACGATACGCGGCGCCAAGTAAAAAACACGTTGTTTGCTGCGTTACGTCCGACCCGGTACAGCCTATGTGAAAAACAGCTGAAACCACACCGTTCCGTCTGCTTCTGCATTGGTCGAGCGGTCTGGAACGTGTTTCTCGCATGCGTACTCTGCGGCAGCGGTGATGGTGCCAGTCCCAACGGTTGCAGATGCACTTATATGACCTCACAAAAGGAAGGACGAGAATTAACAAAACACAACTTTTCCTCGGTTGCAGTGCCAGTTTGTAGCTTCCGTAGCTTTTTCCGAGAATGAAGTTGGGTGTTTTAACAAATGTAACCATTATTTTTAGGAGTTTTCCAGGGCTACTGTTTTATTTCTACGCAGGAAAAAGATCTCGCGAAATATCATTACCAAATTTAACTAACTACAGAAAAAACGTATTTTATGGAAGCGGTAACTATTATGGGCCAGGCCAGTGGTGCGATTCATTTTATAGTGTAGCTAACGGTCACTTAATATGCAAATGTCTGTAAAAGAATGGCCGTTGAAGTCTAAAGCTGAAATTTTTGCCTGGAGGAAACGGTTCGCACACATTTTTCTTCCAGATGTTAAGAACACCTACCCCAAGCTGTATTCTCTTGCGTGTAATTCTTATGGATAATACATATAGGCGGGCACGCAGTACGTGTAAAAGCAAAACCAAACATTTAGATAGTTATCCGTCTATAATAGGGAGTTTTAGCATACCGTTACCGTGTTTGCGTCACCGTTTACCGTGTTACCGGGAGCCGAAGCTTCCATTTGTCGCTGAAAACGGTAAAGACACGTTTTAGCATACCGTTTGCGCTTTGCGTACGTATTCAGGCCGCCGCGGCGCAAGTAGCGACATGTGATCAATTAGTCTCAAAGCAAATCAAGTTTAATTTTGTTGCTCATATCTATTTGTTTTTGCTCAAAGTAGCTCAAATATTTCACTCTTCGGGTGAAGCGTTCACACTAACTGTAGTTGTTTTCGGTATACTGTAGCCATCACCTGTCGAGCTTTAAAAAGAAAACACGTCGGTGGCGCCATCTACCTAGTAGAGTTACAGTCAATGTAAAATAAAATTTGCCCCGCGCTAAATATTTAGTAAAGAGATTAGTAAAATATGTTGTAGTAGTTACTCAGTAACCTACACTACCTTGGAGGCCTAAAAGTGCACTGCGAGCTCAGAAACTTATCTGAACTATTTGAGCCGGGCGTATTGGGAGCGCGTTGAAACGGGAAGGGTGTTTTGGGAACGGGTTGAAACAGAAAGCGCTCAAAGGGGAGGGCGTTTTGGGAACGGGCGCACACGGGACGGGCGTTCCGGGAATGGTTTCAATCGGGGCGGGTCAAAACGGGAATGGGTTGTTTCGGGCTACACCCTAGCATATGGCCTAAAGATATACCGCCGCATGCCATCGTCCTTCTGTCTATTTCGAGAAAGCATAAAATGATGAACATCCCGTCCTAAGCGCTGTACACTACACCGCTGCGCGTATGCTGTCCTCGGGGGCTTGATGAAAGTTTGGGGCATCGCACTGAAGGAAGCAAGCGCCGAAGGTTGTAAGCGTGTGCCGTTAAGGCGATAAAACATTGTGCTGACATTTCTGCGCTAAGATCAAAGTATATATTTCTGCCTAGAGTGGTCCCTTGTCTATTTCACGCAAAACTGCGGGCCGAAATATTGGATTCGTTCCACTACGACCCGCCTTTGTGGCCAACTTGGCCCCACCTCTACGTTTCTAGAAAAAATGAAAGCAAATATTGGCCCGGCATCATATCGTGCGTCATACAGCTCAACCAGCGAAACTGCTACAACTTTCGGGAGCGGTAAACTCCGTTTACCTAACGCTTCTAGAAGCTCGGAATAGAGATCATAGTTCTATTCCATACGTCATGCTGTAGTGAATTGCTGCAGCCACAAGCTTCCTTAAGGACAACGCACGCAGACGCCCCGGGGTTCTTTCCGAGGGTACGGCACAAGAAATAAATTCAACATCCACCAAAGAATGCTGCCTTGCAGATCCCGTAAAGTCAGCATCACCAATCGCGGTACGTTTTCAGTGCCTTGGAGATAAGAACAATTTCAACACTGCGACCACTGAGTGGAAAAAATGTGGCACACTTATAGCCAATTGATCAAAACTACAAAATGCCATGGCGCATGGGCTCTCCGTGTATGTCGACCAAAAACCATAAGACGCGGGTCGAAATTCAGCTTGATGCAACATTTTCATGCAGTACTGCTATCGAATGGCTCCACGCGAGCTTGCTACAGAACGCAGATTACTGTATTCGATGCCATGCTGCCGCACGTAAAAACCGACGACATTAACTCAGACGTCCAAGAACAGCCACGACTAGCGGAGGAGGTCCACCAGCCACCTCCCCTTCATACAGTAGACCAATAATTGTGGCACGCTGGAAGGTACAGCCTTGCACCAGATTTACGGGCAATACCCAAGGTGGAGTTAGTTTCTGAAAAAGAGAATATTGACATAATGTGTCGATGCGAGCTAGTTGGTAGTTCATCATGGGAACAGGTTAAGTGCCAGGCACAACTAGAGGAAGGTAAACAGAGAGGAAAGGGCCGCCCCTTTGCCTTCCTCCAGTTTTGCCTGGCGCTTAACCTGTTCCCATGAATGTTGGCACCCACCTTCGACATCCACCTTCATTTCATCCTGTTGCGATGGCGCAGGGGCTAAGCGTTGCGCTACTGAGCACAAGGACACCGGTTCAATTCGCGGCCATGGCGGACGCTTTCCTAATGGAAACTAAAACCAGAAACGCCCGTGTGTTCCAGATTTCGGTGCACGTTAAACATATCGAAGTGGTAAAAATTAATCCCGAGTCCTCCACTACGGCCCCTCTCATCCCCTGTGTAGTGTCGACGCGTTAAACTTCAAAATAAATAAATAAATAAATAAATAAATAAATAAATAAATAAATAAATAAATAAATAAATAAATAAATAAATAAATAAATAAATAAATAAATAAATAAATAAATAAATAAATAAATAAATCACCTTCATTTAAGGTGGATGCCAAATTATCCTTCCCAGAAACTTACTCCACCTTGGCGAATTTCCCCTAAATCTGGTCAATTAACACCTGTCCCTCACCTCGAGTTGATCAATTCGGTGCGCGCTACAAGCGGCTGGTGTTTTGGTTCGCTCAGTTGGTAGATTGACCGCCCTAGTTAGGCCGTAGTCCCTGGTTCGGCTGCGGCACCAGGAAGTTCTTTTTTTAACTGTGAAGTTTCCGAGAAAACTGTGTAGCTTTCCTGGGTAGCCTTAGTTAAGCCTTCATTTCAGGTGAATGTTAATTTTTTTTCGCATCCTACAACCTTCAATGGCAAGGAAAAACTGCTCGGCCCGGAGAACAAGAAAGGGTTTCGAAAGCAATGCGAAGGCACGTTTCTGGGTTGATTCTTCTGGGGCAATATTGCGGATGCTTTGTTCAACGGCTCGTCGCCCATCTTTCATGCGGAGTTTCTTCGAACGGTGACGACAGAGCACAAGGACAAGGAACCAACCTCATATTGTATGTAGCGGTCGCCTGTAGCCACGCTACGCTAAATTACGGAGCTTTTTCGGTCTTCGCAACTTTTTTTCTTTTGGCCTTGGACGAAGCATTAAATGGAGGGTGTAATACCGTGAACCACGTTTTGTAAGGCACTCTCATCAGTTTGGTTGCCACGCCTGACAGTATTTCCTTTTCTTTTTCTGTCTTGAATGTGTGGGAGAGCGAGTATGGTCCACCTGGCACAAGGCCGTACCCTG
The DNA here is from genome assembly GCF_048455015.1 of Haemaphysalis longicornis. NCBI lineage: Eukaryota > Metazoa > Arthropoda > Arachnida > Ixodida > Ixodidae > Haemaphysalis > Haemaphysalis longicornis. Next base: position 150,381,104 of record NW_027526445.1, on the reverse strand, counting down.
AAATTAATCTTGTTTGATGTTGAGTGTAACACAACCTTTGCAGAAACGGGCTTCGTAATCGAACATGTTCTTTCCTTGTTTTGGATATATCTGAAAAGTACTGCGTTCCAACGTAAATCCCAGAGGACGAAACATCGCCGCCGCGTTCCATTGTTTTTTTTTTTTCTGTTCGCCTGGGCCATCACGCCTTGTATATTTGTCTTCTGTTCTCGATTATTTTGGGGCCCAAGTTTGCTCTTAACAACTCTCTTTAGTACGAGAACCCTGTGTCCTGTATTTGTAGCAATAAATGCGCCACAAGGTCACCAAAGTGTACTTTCAATAAGGGTATTGATACGTAAAATAAATGCGTAAACTAATCGTCACATTGAGGTAGTGTAAGAAACCATTTTACCAAAATAACCTTCGGCCAGTGATTTTACGTTCACCTCAATTCAGTTTAATTCGGCGCCTCAATTGATAAGCTCTTGCTGAATATATATTTTCAAAACAAGATACTAGTGCAAAATAAAGGGCGAAGCGTTTTTATAATCAATATCTTGTGTCTTACAAACGCGGATTTGTTTGCAGGGAGACAGAGGCGGACATTGTGATTGCCATCAGCTCAACCAGTATGACCTTGAATCAACTGGACGAATGCATCGTTATACCACCACTGCCCATAAAGATAAAGTTTCGCGCGTACCCCTCACTGGTAAGTTCTGAACGCAGTACGGGCTTTGTCTGTCTTCTGGTGGGTAGATGTTAAATCGTGAGCGCAGCAGATGGGTTTACAATGTAACCAATGTGCTACGGCGAAGTGGCTCTGAATAGTCAGGATTATGCTTGATGCACTGTGTAGAACTGAAATTGGCCAGTGCACTACTTACGAAAACCCAGAGACACATTTATTTCCGAAAAACCTTTCGTTCTTTTTGCAACAAGAATAGTGGTCGCAGTGTCTTTTTCGTAGTTTTTTTTTTTTTTTAGAGACTTTCACATCAGCTTTGGTTTTGCTTCAGCGCAATGGCATGCCTGCCGCTGGAGTATAATTGGTCACGTATTCTCGGTACCTCAGTGTTCTACTCGGCCTTTCACTCTGTGCGGTGTTGTCGGCTGGAAATAAGTAGAATAAGCCTGCCAGCGTCACCCAGGAAACCACGTATATTATCATATTGCGCCAACGCATGAGCCGAGGCGTACACAGTGGTTGAACGTCCTCACGCCATCCAAGACGCTCAACTGGGGGGTGTCTTTCCCGCCATTTCGGAGAGCACCTGTCTCATCAGTATTACAACCGGGTCGCAAAAAGCGCGTTGACAGAAGGCCGACAATCGGCGCATTATGAAAAAAGGGAACCTCACAGGCAGTCTGAAACCTAGCGCTGCAGCTACGAGAAAACCCAGGGCTGATTACAATCAAAAGGTGTGTTTTTCGGACGCCTACCTTATCATGTCGTACAATCATGTATACTTGTTGCATTGCTGCATTCCTAGTTGCTAAGTTGAGCACTTATTAATTAACGATTCTGCAGTAAGCTTTCCCCTAGACCCCAGAAATTTTCTGATCACCAGCGACTACATTCTTTCAGGCGGGAACAGCGATCACAAAGGTGTGGTCTGCTAGCTACTCTACCCGAAAAGTGATTCTCAGAGCTTTCCACTTTACCGTAAACGCTCCAATTAGTTTTATTTCCGTGTTACCTACATTAACTTTGATGACTCTTCTTTTGCCTTTATTTGGCCCTAAGTTTCCAACAAGCGTAGCTGTCGCAGGTTACATCTCACGGGAAGTGAACTCAGCGAAGCGTCGTAACCCAATACACCCATCGCATATGCACTAGCGCGACGTTATTAAACTTTATACAGTCTTTAAATTAACAAGAAAGCCACATTTTTCCCGCCACATATCTTGTAGGGGTCAGTTTCTACTGCGTTAATAAAACTGCGACAACCCGCGGGCGCCCGACCAAGTTATTTTGACGGCGCTGTGCTCGGACAGCCACGAAGGTAGCACACGTAACCCAGAAAAGTGACCCCCCCCCAATCTGAAATCAATCAATCAATCAATCAATCAATCAATCAATCAATCAATCAATCAATCAATCAATCAATCAATCAATCAATCAATCAATCAATCAATCAATCAATCAATCAATCAATTTAATATCTTAAAATGATACATGGGGGTTATATACCGAAGGAGGTCCCAAGGTCGGAAACTGTAGCGGGAGCTCCTGTACAGAATAACTTAAAATACACTGAATAATCACAAGAGGAATACCGCGAAAACCAAACAATCCCTGTTGTACGACAAAATTTTTTTTAAAAGTTCTGTTAGGACAAAGCCATTTGTTGTCACGACACACATTTACGTCGTAACGAGAGTCAATTTTCTCAACGACAAACATTTCTGCAGTCACAACAGGACTGCCATTTACGCTACTCTTCACAGTCGGCAATAACATTCAAACAATGTGCAACTACTGATGGAACATCAGGACCACGGCAAGACAGGAACTCGGCACGACGGAACATCAACGTCACAACAGGAATACTACGCACGACAGAACGTCAGAATCACGACATGACAACAATACGATGAGACGGCAGTACGGCCCGCGAAAATACGACAAACTGCAGAAATTTTTCTTGCCTTTTTTGACTGGGTCCCCATAGGAAATCGGAAACGAGGAGGCAGCAAGGAATGCGACACTTGCGAGTTGATTTTTCTTTTAAATAAAGCGGTCGAAACATGCCCCAGAGACTTAAGGCTCTGGTAATTAGACGTAATGTCACAATGTTTACAAATCAGTTGCTTTTCCCTCTGCCTGTGATCGCAGGAGCGCTTTGCGCCACTTGTAGCTGTCAGCTTCCCCTACACCAAGAGGACGGCTATCGTGGGACTTTCCATGGAGATGGCCGTTGTGACCTTCCACCTGAAACAGGATGGCACCAGCCCTATACACATCATCTACAGCAAGTGTATAAGTGCCGCCCTCGGCAGCGCCGACGTGGTAAGTTCCTCAGTTTATTATTCGAAAAATACTTGAAATATACCCGTGGAACGTGAACAAACAGAAGAAAAAAACGCAAGACAATGATTACTACAGGCAGGACTCGGTTACTCCTTTGGAACGCGTCAGGGCTGGACAGAGATACATCCGAAATTGGCGCAGCTTGCACTGTTGCTGCAAGAGTGGAAAAAAAGCAGAGCTGGCGGCCCCTGTCCGTTTATCGGGGACCCTGCTGTTACAACTTGCATGGATTTCCAAACTCGCCGCTCAAAGTTCTCCCTGACTGGGAGGGCCGGGTCGTTTTGTCTGGATCATTTTGACTAGGCAGGTCCTGCTCCTACCCATACGCCGGACAGCCAGAAGATGTGCGGGGACCTCAACCCATGTAGAATGGCCTCTAGGGAGTCATTTTGGGTGAGGTCGTATGGGACGCAGTGGTTCACATTGGGCCCAGAGGCAAGGTAAGAGTGCACGGTGTTACGAATCGGCCAACGCCGCCGTATTTTCCCGCATAAGCCACCACGTGCGAAGCCACCACGTGTGCCACAGCCGTCAGGCGCCCGCGTGTCGGTGAATCATACTTTCGTGTCTCTACATGCCCGGCTCGGACGCTTCGCTATCGGCGCGATCAACATTCGGCGGAGCGCCCAGGCATTCTTCTCGGACGTGCGCCCAGCCGTCAGGTGCCAGCACGTCGGTGAGTCACGCCTCGACATGCCCGGCGAGCCATGTCTCAGCATGTTTGAAGGACACTCTCCCCACTCTCTCGGACTCCACGTGCAACGAGGCCATCGATGACTCACGAACTGTGGAAAGAGGGTTGTGTGTGTCTGTGACGTTCGTGGCGTGTTGCTACTTGGTGTTTTTGACGGTTGCTGCTTTTGGGTATAAATAGAAGCAGCCCAAGCACTGAAATTCATTCCTGTCTGAGCAGCGAATCCTTGCGGTCACTCTGCTCGAGTCCTGTATTGTAACCTCGCCCGTCGGGGCATTGTATGTTTTTTTGGCTTCGGGTCACCTCTCGCTATGAAAAGTAAACAGTTACGTTAGCCTACTGCTTCTGGACTTCTTCACGGCTGCAACAGCGGCTGGCCGCTCGCATCATACACGCTACCACTCGTATGTCGGAGGCCACGGAGCTCGGATCGGGTGCCCCCGCCCGGTCGCAACAACTGGTGTCAGCGCTGGGATGACACGGTTGCAACAACGGTCACGGTACCATCGCTGGATATCGGGATGCTGTTAATACCCCTGATTTTGTTAGAGTCATCGAGACTGGCAAGATGGACGGTTATTGTGTTAGATACGTTATGGATCCGAACCCCTGCCTGATATCCTTGGGTGCCTAGACACCGGTATATCACTTGTTGAACTAATTTAATAGGGGTAGTGGTGACATCAAACCTGGTTGTTGGTTTAATGTGAACCCGGTATGATCATTCGGGAGGTGGGGACGGGTAGACAGCTGTGTGAGAATTCGGGCAAGGAGGAGCGGGTGCGGTTGAAGTCTGTGGGGCAGCCCTCATCCTTTTATTGGGAGGCGTATCCTGTGCGGGGCCCATTGTGCGCTTTGCACAGGGCACTGGTACTTCCCTTCCAGCACAGAAGAATCATAGTCCAAGTCTTGGGTATGTGCTGATGAGGGGGTAGGCTGTTGAACGACGTGGTCTTCTCTCAGTGGTTGTTGGGTCAACTGGGTGCCGGAACAGCGTGGCTGGTCGCTGATGCTTGCGTGCAGAGGGCGGCAGATGAAGGCAGCAGCGGAGCGCCCATTGCTGCCGTCACCCGTGTGCCATCGTGGATGAGGGCATGCCGGGCCACAGTAGGCCTTAACCGGCAGGCCAGGTCTCCTTCTTTCGTTCAACGACGCCGAAGGGTCGGAGGCGAAATTTTCGCGTTCTCAGTCGGTACCCGGGACGGGAGCGTTCGCCTGGTCACCTCATTAGTCCCCGCTTGAGGCGCCGATGCACGAGAACTGTTTTCTTCGTATTTTTTGGCGCTCCTCGTGAGGCGCGTGCTAACTGCAAACGGCGGGAGTAACTATGACCGGGACTTTTCTGATGACGCTGCACTTATCGCGGCCAGCAACGACAGCTCCGCTGTTAATAAACACAGCGCCGCGAATTTTCGCCCGACATGTTTCTTCTATTGCCCACGCAATGAAAGTCATCACCACTGTCGCTTTTGTCCATCATGAAGTATTTTGCGGTTGTTGTCGACGGCCGAAGAAACTTTGCCGTCCCGAACGTTAGCGATGCTGTCAATCAATCAATCAACATTTTATTTAGCCATCTTTTTATAAAAGAGTGCTGGGACAAGAACAAAAAGCCGCAGTACAGCAGCTTGACGAGGTCCTTGCCCCGTTGTCTTGGCAACGGGTACAGCGTATGGATTCGTCATAGATACAACAAATACAGTAAAACTACAACAAACGTGTACAGGTACAGCGTATGCACTCTCCTTCATAGATACAAGAAATACAGTAAAACTACAACAAACGTGTGACAGATACTACAGATACAGATACGTCATCGATGCTAGGCTTTGCACACTAAGGGCAGCAGAATTGAAAAGCACATACATTATATATAATGCACAGCAATACTTCACGAAATATCAACCAGAGAAAATTGGGTGTTTGAAATTATACAAAGATACATAGGCCGCAGCCCGAGTCACAGGTATATAGGCTTGAAACGCCGAAATACAAGCCAATGACAAACACACAAACGATTTTAGGCAAGGCCTCCATTTTTAATCATATGCGATTTCAATCGTTTCCTCGAAATGCTACTTAAATCTACGCCAATTCTGTGTAATTTGTTTAATAAACACGGTACACGATACTGCAATCTTGAAAATCCGTAGTTCGTACGCGAGAAAGGTTGTGACCACACGTTTCTCTCCCTAAAGCAATACGGTACTAGAGTTGGCTTATTTAAGTTACACAGGTCTATAAAGGCTTTGTAGTTATATTGGAAAAATTGTTTGCATTTGAGCATGAGGTTAGTTTCATATAAATGCTGAATCGGTACTACATTAAGGCTGCAAAAAAATTCGTAGGTATGTGCATCATATGGTACGTTAGCTATATTTCGGATTGCTCTTTTCTGCAGTACACCTAGCTTGTGTATGTTGGTTCGTGATGTTGTTCCCCATACAAGAGAACAATAACTTAAGTGAGAGGAAAATAATGCATGATAAATTAAAAGCTTAATCTTGGACCGTAACACCTGTCGTAATTTGCCCAATACACCACACGTCCTGGCCAGAAATCTAGCGGTGCGCTCAATATGGTCATCCCAAGTTCAATGGTTATTAAAAATTACCCCCAAAGTTTTAACTTCTGTCGACAACTGTATGTTCTCCGATCCAAGATAAATTGCAATATCTTGGTTAATACATTTTTGCGGTGGCGTAAATAGAAGAGCTTTTGTTTTTACTGCATTTATTTCCAGGGAATTGATTTTACTCCATTTTAATAATTTACTCAAGGCATCATTTGCTAGATTTTCAAGATAATTAATATCGCTAGACTGTAGAAACATACTTGTATCATCTGCATAAACTATGAAATGAGCATGCTCAGTAATATTGACAATATCATTTATGTAAATATTAAACAAAATTGGACCAAGAATGCTTCCCTGCGGAACACCTTGCGTTATTCTTTGCATGGTCGATTGTTCAGTTTTAATTGAAATGCATTGCTTTCTATGCATTAGATACGAACGTAAAAGGTCGAGTGAAACGCCGCGAAATCCGTAGTGTTGCAGTTTAGCAAATAGAGTTAAATGGTTGATCCGGTCAAATGCTTTTGAGAAATCCACAAAGATACCTAATGTTAGTTTTTTATCCTCAAAGCCGTTCAAAATTAATTCTTTTTGCGCCAACAAAGCTAACTCTGTCGACATTCCTTGCCTGAATCCGAATTGTTGCGCCGATATAACGCAGTGTTTTTCACAAAATGAAGTAATGCGCTTACAAATAATTTTTTCTAAACCTTTGGATATAGCAGGTAGCACCGAAATTGGACGGTAATTTGATAGCTCGTTTTTGTTTCCGGACTTAAATAAAACAACTACTTTTGCATGCTGCATTTTTTCAGGAAATACACCTGTGGATAAACTAAGATTAAAAATGTGGGTAAGAACCGGTAACAAAAGATCAAGCACAAACTTAATTGGTCTTATTTGGATCCCGTTTATATCACGTGCCTTACTGTTTTTCAATGACATAAAAGCAGTATAAACTTCTCCGGGAGTGGTTGGTTGAAAAAAGGCTGTGTGTGCGTTGGGTGTGTTTAAAAACGAAATTTCTTCTTCATTGTGATGGCCTGTTACTAAGGATGTGAAGTAATCATTAAACTTATCGGCTAATTCTTTTCCTTTGTGTAGTTTATTACCTATCGTTAACTCAAGGTCATCGTTATTGTAAGCGTTAGGTTTTAATAGCTTGTTTATTTCACGCCATAATAAATCACTGCGACGGATCACTTCTGAGAACAGACCTTCGAAGTATGCATTTTTCGTATTTCTCAATAACTTTTTCTCAGCGCCAGTGTGTGCTTTTCACTGCGTATCTTTTGCGCATTGCGTAGAAATGAAGTCCTCTTAGAGAGTTGTTTCGTTCGGACTGCTTCCAAAACTCTCCACTGCGCTGTTACCACGCACTCGAAGGACTCACGCTGCCTTACTCGGGTAACGCGTCGTCGTTATCTCTTTTAGTCACTCGCTTCCCCTCCAAGGTGGCGGCACCGTCTTTAATTCCGTTGGCGTCGCCCTGTGAGTGGACGGCAGCCGATACTGCTGAGCGTCCGTAAACCGGTGTTTTCTCGAATTGCTCGAAAACAAGGTCACTTTCGCGCTACAGCTGATCTGACCTGTTCAAGAAACGGTACGGACATTGGGACAAACGTCGTGTCATAACTGTGTTCTGGGTGGCCAGTTCACCAAACAGACCTCCGATTCCAACTCTAGCAATCGGCATGCACACGCTGCGCGGTGCTGCGGCCTGTTTCATCTAAACACTGTCTCGTCCGTCAACTGATCCGACACAACGTACAAAAGGTGAACCATGTCTACCGTCGCGGCGAGTCGCGCAGGGCTGGGCACAGTTTGCCGTTAAATACGAGCTCGCACATGTAGGGCTCCCGAAAATACCTGCTGTCCTCGCTCTTCTCTGCTTCGTGCAAAAAAGCTTGCCGATTTTGGTAACTCGCAGCAAAATTCCCTTCGTGTTTGAAAAGCTTTCTTTAGGCGCCGCACCTCTGCGTTTGCGCCATTCGCGTTTTCCCGGCCAGTTTCTCTATCCGAGAAAAGGAGTTCGTTACTTCCGCCATTTTCATAGGAAGCTCCGCCTTTCGGCCCAGACTTGTCAGGCCTCGGCATGAAACCTCTTTGGCCGCCCTTCGACCTTTGCGCACCACGTTTGGCCGCACTGTCCGCAGTGTTTACCTCCGGCTGATCCTTCAGCCAGTGCCTCACGTTTTCTGGCAGTCGGCAATGAAAGTGTTCTAGAGCGACGCACTCAACAACATTGTCGTGCTGGCCGGAAGTCTTCGGTTTTTTCAGCCCCTCTTCCGTTTTAGACATCAGTTTATAGACAAACTCCGAGTATTACTCGCCCTTGCGTAGATAGGCTTCACAGAAATTCTTGCGAAACGCCTACGCAGATAGCCTGTACTTAGGCAGGAGGATCGACTTCACCTTCTCGCAGACCCCCACCTCCTTTTTTGGAAGGCAGGCGATCACGTCCGATGCCTCTAATGTCAAAGCCTAAACAATCTTTGCGGCCATGTCTCTCGACTAAACTGGGCCTTTCCGCAAGTACGCTTGAATGTGGCCCAAAAATTAGCAGTGGTTTAGCTCGGCTATGCCAGGATATACGTAGCGCGAGCTAAGGTTCAGCAATCAAATCCAGTCCAGTTCAGTTCCAGTACAGTCCAGTCACTGCTCCTGGCGCATGCGCAGCACGGCTCTCCAGGAGCCACGCGAAACGGCTATCAAGCGGCTCCTGCGCAGCGTTAGACTGGGCTACTGTGCAATGGATGCGCACAGCTGGGCACGCGCCGGTGCCAGTGCGTCTGCCGCGGGTATGACGTCAATCCTCTCGAATGCGCAGACCCGCGAATGTGCAGACCCAATTCTCTACACACCCGTACTCCAATTGGATTTGATTTCCAATCCATTACAACCCAATTTAATCCAATTTAATCTAATCCAATCCAATGTTCCTCGCGCTTGCGCAGCATGGCCATTCAGGGTCCACGCGAAACTGCTCAACCTCGGCGAGTGTAGCTTACGCTATAAAAAGATCGATGTCTTCTCTTACCACGAACGGTGCATGAGGTCACTCATTCCCAGCGTAAGTCGCTCAGTCACCGCTAACTGCCAGTCCCCCGGAACCTGAGGTCGAGACTATTCGAGCTCCAGCCCCTTAGGTTCTATTTGCTGCTTCCTTCCCTCCTGTCTGAGTCTCTCTCGCTCGGATCGTGCTTTCGCTTCACTCCCTAGAGTTCCTCCTCCCGCTGTTGTCACTGACGCTCGGCCTCTGTAGCCTCACGTTTAGCGGCCTCCCGATCATTGATCAGATCAATACATACCGACAGTTCCTCATCGTCAGCCCCAACAGCGAGTATAGCTTGATCAGCTCTGGCTTTCTCAGCGCGTTTGAAACATCCGAGCACGACTGTTGCGCATGCTCCAACTGCGGTTTATTTCAACGGTATGTCTAAAGCACACTACTTTCCCGCTGTACCAAAGAGTCTTGTGCGAATACCCCCCGCAAAAAAGACACGCGCCGTACCAGCTTTCCTCCGAAGCCTGGTAAAACTCAGTGAAGGAAGGTCCGGCACTCACCATTGACAGCCGAGAATTCTATGGAGCCCGAACTGTTTCGACGTCCGTAAATTCGCATCCCTCGCTGGCACCAGTTGTTGCAGTTGCGAATGCATCCCCGTACTCGGTCGAGTTTTTGATACCCGTGCTTAATACCCGGTCACGTTTTCTGCATGTTGTCGTCGTTAGCCCCTCAAAGGGGGATGAGCACTCGGGCATCACAGTGTGTGCGATGCATACGTGCCAACCGGCTTTGCAGTGAAGCTTGGAGAGTAGCGGAGGGCGCAGCAAGAGGAGCGTTCACTGATATTTCAACTCGTTCGGTGGACACCGTTCGGCTCATGTGATCTGGCGCGTGGGACGCTAATTAAGATGTCAAGGCGGTCGCTTCTGCGGGTTTGACTTGCTTTCATTTAAGTATTAATTTTTCTTTTCGCCCCCTCAATTCTGCACCACTCCGCCGCAACAAGCGATAGAACGAGCCACACCGCGACGCTTTTCTAAAGCCGCGCTTGTACTTTTGGCGTCAAATGACACGCTAACACGAAAACATGAACCTGAACACACAAATAGCGCGATTTCTTTCCATGCAAGCCAAAATCACGCGTCGCTTAGTTACAAAAACAAAGTTGGGAAAAGTGGGTGTCCAAATATACCAATAGCGTGCCATTGTAGGGACCGGGTATCTGGACGGGTGGCACCACGACTCGGCGCTCCCTTTGTTAGTTGAATGAGACGGTGCATTGGACTACGCAGCCTTCCGTTGATTTTGCCGTGTTTCCTTCGGTGCTTTGAATGTTTTGGGGGGGTTGTGAGTGGATATGCGTGGGGAAACGTAGTCTTTACAGGTATTTTGGGTTCTTAGATGCAATAACGGCTACGTACACTTGTCGGACGCTTCTATAGTAGGTTATGGGCTACAATGGCATGAGCGCTTTTTGCAGCTATCTACGCGTGGCTCCACCCGATCTGAGTACGAATAAAACTACTATTATTAGTATTCATTTCTTCTTAAATGCACTAACGGCTACGTAAAGGCATTGGACGCTTCTAAGGTTGAGAATAGGCTACATTGACATGGACACTCTTTTCAGCGCTCTGCGCCTGGCTTTGCGCGATATTAGTGTTCATTTCTGGCACTTTAAATTCCACGCCAGCCTAAACTATGGGATAACTCGATACGTGTGCTTTGAAGAGAAAGACACTTATGTACGAAGTCGATTACTGTGTGACCGCTCAAACGTCGCGGCAGTTTACACTTTCTTTCTGTAACCTGTAGCATCCGGTTTTGGTGAGTGACACTGACAGCATGGGAGTCTGAGAGCCGAAGTGGAACTTCCACGTTTGTAGTGGTCATTTTATCAAGAGCCAAAGTTAGTCAACCACTCAGCAGCCCAAGCTACAAACCATCCCCCTCCCCTTACCATTTTACCACCTGAGTGGAATAGAGGCTGGCACCGATAGTCTAAAAATGTGGCAAAGTGTTACCATCAGCGTCTGGTCTTTTTTTTTTACCGACTACCCCAAACAATCGTGTAATGTCTTGTGAAGAAACCAATAAAAGGCATGACTAGTTGCCTGAAATACGAATGCATCAGCCCGACTCCTCCAGCACAGACACACTTCCTACACGCTGGAAGCAGTTAGGACCTCGAGAGGGGGTGCATGAAGTGCAAAATAAAGCGGAAAATCATCCAGCCATCCGTTTAATGACGACGATGGTTGAACGGGAAGCTTTGCGATAAACCTTATAGAAAGAAAGCTGCGATAGAAAGCTTTGCGATAAACCATCATCGTGTTAGACGGAGGAGTGCACGATTTTTCAAGCGTAGGTGAGAGCTTGTAAACCTCGTCGGCAGCACTCATTTGTGAAACTGAGGGCAGGTTTTTGGCACCCTCCTGCCTCTCGTCCTTCACCTACGCAGGAATTGTTTTTTTTTAAACCATAACCAATTAACCAGCAGCCATTTCAAGACTTGTGAAGAAATGCTTTCCTATGACAAGCAATGACGTTCTACTATCATGTGGGATTGTTTGTGTAAACGATTCCCGATGGCTGTAGTAAGCGTATATCTGTGGAATTAAACACGTTTCTACCGTAGTTAATGAAGTTACGGAGCGTCGTCCATCACAATTTCTGTTTTGGGGTAAATCTTAGAGGGCACCCCCCCCCCCACTTAGTCTTTCGCTTGTGAACGACGCCGTTTCTTTATCAACTGCCGAAGGACATCGACCCACCATTCCTGGATCGGCTGCGCACACCGGCTTTTCAAGGAGCATTTACCTGCTATGTATTGCTCGATACGCAAAACTGCTTGCAGACATGAAACATTTGCACACAGGAACGAACTTGCACTTCCAGTTTGACTTCGAGCTTGACGCATTGAGCGTCGTCTGCTATTTGTAATCGCTGAGTATGGGCGTAAATAACACACATGCAATGCCTCGTAAAGGTCGCCTCTACTTTGAAGATTTACCGATTTGAAAAAAGTCCTTGTAGTGAAGTTTACTTAGCAACCCGCACCGCAGCAGAACGCGGAAAGCCACAAGCAGCTACGCTGCGCTCACCGCCACCGACATTCCACTGACGAGCGGTCAGCCACGGGCGGCGCTGTTCGCTGAAGGGGCGGTGGGGCCATACAACGGCCGCCCGGTCCATATATGAACTCTAGGAACAGTATTTTTTAATTTTGCACGTTCTGGTTGATCGTTTTGTGTTCGCGTTTCATTTGATGCCTATTGTACATTACAACACGAGTCCCTCCCAAGCGGCATGAGTCAAAGCTACGCTAAAGCTGCGTTATTGGCGCGGACGATGACACCATTTCTCGGCGCTGTTTGTCTACGCACGTTCTCCGGCCCAACCAACAGCTTAAAAGCATAGCTGATAAAAGAGGAACCTCCCCGGCATGTTATATATCGCCTGCGACCAAAAGAAACGTCCGGAGCCGCTTCTCTCCGGGAGAGCGCGTGCAGCTATTGTCACGCACTCAACGCTGCATTTGAGGAGGAACGATTATGCACGATTTTCCAGCTCGCATAGATACAGTGATACCGGACCTACTCTTATTCTTGCCGGAGGATTTTGCTGTTACAATAAACTTTACCCTAACATGCATTCCGTATAATCGGTGGTAAGTGCTGCAGGGTCCCTTATTTTACTGTAATTCATCTCATTCACCTTGTCCTAATTTGCATTAAGCTCACATTTATCCCACCTGACTAGTCCTTGCTATCAGTGATAATCAACCGCTAATTCGCCGTATTCATCTTAACCTATCTTCATCTGCCATAATTATTTTCTTATCCATCTTAATAATTTTTACTGTCTATCGCTAATAAAATCAATAATCTACTTTGGCAACGATTTAGCTTATCTTGAACAGCGCTGGCATTCTCTGGTTCACTTCTGTCCTGTCTTGAATTTTGAAATCCTTCGTGTCGATGCCGAGGTCATTGAATGTCACCTTTCAATTAAAATAAGGCCTTCGCGTTGATAACCCGTGTTTCATAGGGGCACATGTCGTAAATGTTCCTGGAGAAACATCTGAGGTACTTAAAAAGAGCGCAATATGTTTAGCATGGATATTTTATGCTTAATACCGCCAGATTTCCCATGAATTCGGTGAAAAAAGGCTGTAGCAATAACACCGTGGCCTCTGCAGCGCATAGTCATACTTTGTTGGTTTCAGAAGCAATCATTCCTGGAAATTAGCTGTGGTTGGGGAGTTTTTAAACGAACTTTAAAAAAAAAAACGTGTCGATGATTATACGTGCCAGCAAAGCATACGAACTCTCTATTCCATTTTGGTTTCAGATTTGCCCGGGAGATCGTAGTCTATCAAGCGAACACGCCTCTTCCACGCTGGCGGGATTTGTTCAGGATAATTCCAAGCGGATAGTTTTCATGGCGGATAATGACGAAACTATAGAACAAAAGGTAAGATTTACGGGTAGTAAGCCTGCATTGCAAACTATCGGCCGCGCCCATTGGCTCTGGATGTGCTAAGCACCACCTATTGATGATTTGCAATGAGATAAAGAAGGCGCGCTAATGGACAGGAGCGGTAAGTCTTGAAAGGTCTCACCCTTGTTGAAGTAAACTGTCGCAGGTAGTGCTGGGAATTAATCAGAAGGAGCATCCGCATGTTTTCTAACATATTAATGCGTTCAGCTGTCCCGCAGGCCTCTAGAATTTGTGATACGTACGCGCTAGAAAAAACGTGAAAGCCAAAATATAAAAGAAAAGAGGCGTTGGGTGCTGCGATAAGCACGAGTAATTTAACTGGTACAGTTAAACCTGGATATAACGAAGTTGGCAAAAATTCGCAATTATTCGTTACATCCAAGTATTCGTTACATGCACGTTTCGAGTTAGGGCGCGCGTGAATGAAGCAGAAACGAAACCGAAATGCTAGACATCAGTGATTGGGAACTAACTCTTAAGGATTTATTTCACAGTGAAAAACCACGTGATTTGCACCCGCTGCTTTCCCACGAAGTTGGTCACTACGCGGCACTCCGAAGAAGCAAGGTCACATACCCCCGTATTCACAAACGTAGCTTAAGCATCACTTATGACTTTTGACAATTTTCGGCGCCTCCACCCGTTTCAATTACCAAACGTGTGCTGAAAGGGCGCCTTTACGGGAACTTGATGCTCTTTTCCGTTGAGAGGGTGCTAGCTGGGATACTGTGCCGGGTGACGGCGTTCTTCTTTCTCGTCGGCGGAGACGGTATTTAAAATTGCGAGCTTGTCTTGAAAAAGACAAACTTTTCTTTTCCGGCCGCAGAACTCATCACCGACGAAGCGACAACACAGATAGCAGTGGAAACTCACGACCGCACGTCGACAGGCAGGGCTAGCTCCTAGCCGACACCGCACTGACACTGGAAACGCACCGTAGTTTGCGGTGTGGGTGAAGATCGCTAAATCAGTGCGTTTCTCCGGCCGATTTTTCAGAAAAACTGCAACAAACTGCCTCATCAGCGTAGCAGATTTGTTACATCAAGGTTAACCGTCGCAACTCCTTCGTTACACAGAGGTCGCAAACACATTGGTTTCAATGGGGCTGGCAATGGGGAATTGAAAAACCTCGTTAAATCCAGGAATTCATTACATAGAGGTTCGTTACATTCAGGTTTAACTGTATACTTAGTCATAAAACGACTGTGCGTTTATGCATGCTGTATGGCAATTTTGTTCATTGCTTTGAAGTGCCTTTCGTTCAGCTTGGTTTGTCGGAAATAATTGTATCGTCATATTTGCCCGGGTTTACTTGCTACATCGGCTTCATAGGTAGCTACGTTGTTGGGTACGGGCAAGCAAACACTAA
This sequence comes from Haemaphysalis longicornis, assembly GCF_048455015.1. Taxonomy (NCBI): domain Eukaryota; kingdom Metazoa; phylum Arthropoda; class Arachnida; order Ixodida; family Ixodidae; genus Haemaphysalis; species Haemaphysalis longicornis. The sequence continues at coordinate 150,365,934 of NW_027526445.1, read as the reverse complement.
CTGCCACAATGTACCTTTGTTCTATCTCACCGCCATTGTGGGGGACTCTGCAATCTTGGTTGGTTTCGCCTAACGCAGTTCTGTTTTAAAGCTCACTGCAAATGCGTACCGCTACCGCAGCCCTTAGCAAAAAGACCACAGGAAAACAGTTGCGTAACTAAAACAATAAAGCGGGGGAAAAGCCAAGAAGGAATAATATACATGTTGGTGTAACTACGTAACCAGCTCCGTTGAATTGGCTTTGTTCCTCGGGTTTTGACAGAGACCGCTTTCGTGTATCGCCTGGGTGATTATGCTATGCGCGACGCGCTTCGCGGTAACGAATAGCAAACAATGTCATATCTACAATCTCCGGACAGCCACACAATGCTGGACACGGCAGTAGCTCCCATCGGGTGTTTTCTTCAGCGACGATGTGCGGGCGGCACCCCGGCGGTGCCGCCCACCTGCGTGCCGCGTCGGTACGCAGAAATGTCTGTGCGCAGTTCTTTGGCGCCCAGCACAGGTGTTTGGCGGCGGTGGAGGCGATGTCCGCGTAACCTAGCGAGCAAACGAGACACCCAAGGCAGAAAGAAAACGGAGGAGAAGCTCTGGCGAAAGTATCAGGGGGAGGGCGGTGCTCGCTGCTATGGTGTCATCTCTCCCAATGCATCCCCTCACACTTTAGCCCTGCGTGGCCGCCGCGGAGCGCCCTCACCGTCACACTTTCGCCAGGGCTACTCCTTCGTTCGTGGCTCATCCGAACCACATGAAATATTCGCGGGAGGTTCAAACCCAATTTCCAACGACATGCTCGGCGTCGCTTATCGCTGCGCGACAACTAGCGCGCGCCGCCATGCGTTCGCTGATCCCGCGATCACTTCGTGAGATGCAGCAGATATGCGCCGTTACCGAGAAGAGTCGCTCTGCCCAGAAATTTCACATTAGCGAGTGTGGTAATCTGCAGCTGCCTTTGTGTCTCTGGTTTATCGTGAACGATCTGTAGCTCTCGACATTATGGAGGGATCTTTCTCAAACTCCGTCATTTCGAAATGTCGGTTAAGTGGAATGTTTTCTCGCCGTGCATTTATCTCCAATAGGCGCCTTGTATTGGACCTCCTTTATCTCGAAACAATTTTTTCGGGGTACCTCGGATACCTCTAAATTGTGGCCGAGAGGACACAAGCAATGTCCGCTACATACAGCTGATAAGGTCTCCATTGTAACGCTTAGCCAGCTTAGCTTGCGCGGAACGCGGTAGTAAACAGCTAATTCAGGCTGTGCGAGGCCCAAGGTCCCGTTACCGGAATGCTGTCCGACGCCTACAGAGAAAACTGTGGACAAGGAGCTGATCATGTGGACGAAGAAGAGCCCCGAGAAAAGCCTACAACGACAGATACTCCCAAAATACTTTATTCGAGCACCGTTTTCGTGTCAGACAAGCGTGTGCCTCGAGGAAGCGAATGAGTAAAGGACAAAGGCTATAGCTTCTCCGTCTAAGACTTTTTAAACGAGGTGTAGAAGTGGTTCCCACAACGACGCGGCAGAGGTCGGGGGAGGCGGGATTCCAAAGAATATCGTAAAAACTCCCTGCCGTGGCAGAGTCTGTTTTTGATGCCGCAATATTTACGCAAGTGTCGGCAATTACCTACAGAGACAAAGTTAAGCAGAGCAGTTTTTACGGCAGCAAGAAAACACGGGATCTCTGTTGACGGCAGTCTTCTGAATAGGCCGGGTTGCAAGCCAGAAAGTGCTAGGCAATAAAACAAATTTGTCCTGATCAGTATAATTTGTCGGATGGAGCGGTTAGAATATCGTCAAAGGCAACTGGAGGACCGGGATGAGGCAGTCTAGAGTTAAGCGAAAGACAGTTTCGTCCTGTCGAAGAAATTTCACGGATTGTGTGTTCCTTGGAGTCTAGGCCATTAAGATAACTTGCAATAAATAAGCGTTGAACAAAGGATAACGCTGTGTTCATTTTTGTATTTTTATGATCAACTTCCGATCACACCGGCTTAAACACTCAACTTGCAGGTTACCTACATCAAGAAGCTCAAACTCCGATCCAGATTTGCGTGGCTGTTGTATAACGTGCATCTGACGGACATCGAGGGTCGCTGCCTTCTACAGACCCATTCCAGGATCGCCAACCTGAAGACCCTGCTCGAGTGAAGCAGTAGCGACTGAGCCCGAGGGCTCACTGTCATAATTTCATTAACGCATTAAACTGCTTGCGCAAAATGTATACTCTTCCGCACCGCACTCGATATTTTTTCCCGACAACTCGTAATTAAGGAAACTCGTGTTTACTTAATAGTTCACTGGAATAGTTGTCTGAGTCCTTGTTGACCAGGGGTAGGGTGCTGGCAGTTGGGCACGGCATTGAACGGAGATGACCGGAGATGTAGACTAAGGCTCTGCGGAAATGTAGCCTGCTATTTGGCAACTTATATCGTTATAGCGGTATTGCGGAACCGGGTACAGGAGTTCATTTCGGTAGCGTGACGGGTGTTCCGGGACCTTGGTCAGACGACTGAGGCGTGCTAATGGATAAAAGTATTTAAATGGTCTGTACAAGTTTGTATGCTGTGCCTCGAAACGAATCGCACAGCCAACAACACCCTGCGGCACACTACAAAATTTTTTTGCTCCAGCATATACCAAAAAGAGTCCTAGCCATGTTAACAAACAACTGTGTTCTAAAAGAGCCGCTATCCACAGGGTGATGTACCCCGGTAATGAATAAGCCAGGACATCTAGGAGGATGCCATATTCTACACTATCGTAAGTTTTGAGATATTAATTTGATTTGATTGATTTTGGGGGTTAACGCGCCGACGCAACGCAGGCGATGAGGCGCGCCGTAGTGGAGGGCTCCGGAATAATTTCGACCACCTGGGGATCTTTAACGTGCACCGAAATCTCGTACACACGGGCGGGCGTTTTTGCTTTTCGCTTCCATCAGAAATGCGGCCGCCGCGGCCGGGAATCGAACCCGCGATTTGAGATATCTAGAATGACTACCTCTGCAACCTGCTTATGAGAAAGTCCCTAGAGTTCCCTAGGGCAGGGGTCGCCTACCTTTTGAGGTTGCGGACCACGTTGAATGAAGCCGACCCGGCGAAGGCCGGACGGAGAATTGTGGGAAGGGGAAAGGATGTGATAACGGTATCTGGCTAAGTGTGAAGATGGGGGACAATGCCAACTTGCAGGGATATCTGTGTTGCTGTCTAGCCGCAACTTGAGGTGAGGACTGCCATGTCCGCCTTCTGAGAGGAAGTGACAAGGAGAGGTTGGGTCTGACGTCATGCCGACGGCCGCATACTACTTCCCCGCAGGTCGCGTAATACTGCACCGCGGGCAGTTGAGCCGTGCCCTAAGTCTGGCCCAATCGCGGACCCACAAATCAAAACACACACACCACGCCCACGCTCGAAACCGTCCTGGTTACTTTCCCACGTGACCATGAGGGAGAGGGCGTGGGCGCCGCTGAGACGGGAAGACCTTTTGACCTCTCCCTGTATGTAAAATAAACACCATGACGTCACGAAGCGCACGCGCGCGACGGGTGGCGCCTGCTGCCGGCAGCGAAGTGCGGTGGAGGTTGGCAGAACGCGCGACGGCCCGGCCTGGCCGCGTGGCGACCGAAAGGAACGATGTGCCGTTGGTTCGGGCCGCCACTGGCCGCCTACATTGCAGGTGGGGGTCTAGCTACCCTAGCTGTGGCCGTCGCACCTTCATGTAGCTTTCCGCATCTACAACCTCCGCAACACTTTCGTTTACTACTAAGGTCCACTGAAGTGCGACGCTTTCGGATAATCAGTGTGCGACAGAACAGCCTAAACGAGTCATTGATTGATTGGTTATAGGATTTAACGTGCCGACGCAACGCAGGCGATCAGGCGCGCAGTAGTGGAGAGCTCCGGATTCATTTTGACCACCTGGGGATCTTTATCGTGCGCCGAAATCTCGTACACACGGGCCTTTTTGCTTTTCGCCTCCATCAGAAAAGCGGCCGCCGCGGCCGGGAATCGAATCCGCGACCTCGTGCACAGCAGAGCAACTGCCTAGCCACTGAGCCACCGCGGCGGGTAAACGAGTCATTCTGAAGGTTGGTGCTGTTGCGACGCATTCCAAGAATGGTTTTTTAAGATTCTTTGTGTTCAGACACATACCCAGGAAAGCTAATTCATTTTTGCTTTCGAGGTCCGCTTAAGCTAAGCGCGGCGCGGCGTCGCCCGGAGACAGTGGCGTACACACGATGTCATGTCGATGGGAAAAAGGAAAGGTAAAGCATGAAAGAATTAGAAAATAAAATAAGCAGCAACGAAACAAAAATATGAAGATCAAAAGCCAAAAATTATTTCAATAAAAATATCGCAATGATGTCGTTCTCTACGTGATTGACCGCTTGTTTTGTTACATTTTTCCACAGTGAAATCGCGAAACGGTTCATCGTCATTGGGAGAGTAACATAGCAGCCACATATGGTTAGTGCGTGTAGCTTGCGACAGTGCACTGAAATAATTTTCTGTAGTCATTATTTAATGATAGTTAAAGTTAGTGTCCTTGTACGCCCGCTGCATACGCCAGCGCCGGGAGGCCGCAACAAAAGAATACATTCACTGAGTCTGTTCACTTCGGGAAAACGCATTTTTTCGAGTTTGGGAGTCGCGTGTACGGCCCATCTCGCGCCGAAGGCACGATGATACATGTGAGCACGGCAAGCCGCATCCTCAAGGCATAAAATAAATGATCAAGGTAAAAATTTATTGCACTTACAAGCAATGAATTTGGTTCGTCTTGAACAGATCCCCCCATAAGACCAAACTTGTCGTTGTCCATCTGGCGGCAGGTGGCTATCGCGGATCCCTCGTCGAAACATTTATTTCGCGTCGCCTAAGCAGGTTAGGCATTCATTAATTTTATACACTACTTCTACCTCCTCAAAACATGACAGTATTTTGCAGCAAGAAAATTTCCCTCTGCCCCTATTCCCGACACATTTCACTTAACCAAATTTCTGCTGGTGCTGCATGAAAGCAGATGGTTGATAAACAGCATCATTTCAAGGCACGAATCAGCGCGCACAGCCAATGTAGCCGGTATGACTGCGCTTTGAAGAACGGAAGTTCGAGAATGGGAAATCTTGCTATGAGTCAGAGCAGACCATGTCGCTGCTTTGGCTACCCCTGCCAGCCTCTTCGGCACATTGCGCGCATCCACAATACACGCCGAATTTACCTCTTTGGGGACTCAGAAAAGTCTTATGCCGCTCATTCTGCTCGCAAGATTTGCGTAGCCGAGAGCACAGCAGCCCGCCGACATCAGAAAAGCCAACACATAAACAAAAACTCCACTTTTGATCGCGTATAATGCAGCCTCACTGCAAACGCCCCGCGCGCCGGTCCGAATGTTTTGCCAACCATCCTCCCGCCACACCCAGCACGTGCGCTTTCCGTGACGTCACGGCCACTGCGTGACGTACCCCAGGAGAGGTCTTCAGTCACGTAGCTCTACCGATTCTACAGTCCGCGCTGGGAGTAGTCCTCCTGCGGTCGTCTGACATTAAAAGAGCTGCAGGTATGGGGCTTACGCCGGGTTGACGAACTGTTTTATTGCGCGTCATCTGTCTTCAATGAGAAGTTGCACACCGCAAGTGCCGGTTCGGGCGGTGGCGACGAAAAGACATCTTTTAGTCACTCCGTAGCGCTTAGTCATCTACGGACGACCTGTCCGTAGGCCCTACAGAGGACCCTTTCGGAGTCCCAAAACCAGTTTTATGGATCGTTTAAAGACGAGAGGCCGAAATCGGTCGAGAAGCAAATTTTGGCTACGTAGAGGCTTCTGTACGGAATTGACTCCGCCTCCCCGTATCGTCCTGGGCAACATGGCGGCAAAGTCGCGCCGCAGTTAAGTTGGCGTGCATCGCGGAGGTCATGTTGATATAAACGCAGCAAGCGCTACGAGACGTAACAACAGACCATGAAAATCGCGAGTTGGATTTGGGATACGTTTTCAGCGTTGGCCTGTGTAAAATATTCCGGCTTCGTATGGAGGCGAGGTTAGCAAGAGTTTACGAGCATCTGCGATGTGCGGAGTTCCTCACGGGTGGTGCGGTGCTCTGTGCTTTCGTTTCATATGAAGTGCACAGCTGCAAGCTTTCTAACTATGAGAGCCCACTCTTGGATCATCAGCAGTGGTTCAGTCTTCAATATTCGGTCACTGTTTGTGGCATCAACGCGAAGTGCTGGTCAGCGCTTGGGTAGAGCGCAGTGTTTTCATATCCAATGTGTACACGGGAATCCCCGTAGGATCAGAACCAAATATTGATGGCTGGTGTATCGCTGCTGGTCTCTTCGCCATCGATGGTGTTGCCCCGAAATGTGCCCAAAGATGCGAAGCACCATGCTTCCTTCAAAACGCGACAGATGTCTGTGCAGCGTCGCATTTTGGAAAGGTTGATTGTGTGAAGGTGCTGGTGCCACCACCATTGATGCTACACGGTGTGGTGTCGGTATGACCGCGGAATCAAATATTTTAAGACTGCTTCATGGCACGGAGTGCGTGTTCTGAAATGTGTAGAGAAGTGTCGACATCCGGGTCGCGGCAGGAATGTATGCCAGTGTAGCTGAATGGGCAGCCCCATTCCCAGAAATTAGAACTCTCCAGAATTCAATTCCTCGCAATTCTACGGAATGCCGAAGTTTTGCCTTGTGGAATGGCCGGGAAGTCCAAATTCCGTTCCCGTAATTCCTCAACGTAGAAACTACCCCCTGATTCGGTATCGAGCTACCTATGAATTCAACTTAGAGGTGACGCTATCAGCCATGTTGAGAACTGCGAAAATATGCATCCGTAGTGCCAATGTTGAGGGATTGTAGCAGCTTGGTGACATTCCGTGCAGAACAATAAGCTTCCTGATTCACAAAGGGCGTGTTACGAAAGGGAGAGCGGACCTTAAAAGTTTATTGGCGCTGGTGAAGACCAACGCTTAGCCGAGCACGGGGATACAAGCACAGCGTTCGGAACTCGTGCGCGTGCCTGCCACGATGCCCGTGGGTTCCAACGTGCTACTTCCTTCTTGCCATTTTTAACAGTACCATAATGTTGGCGGTAAATTGTAAATCCGCATCAGGGAAGATGTTCCCGATCCATATATCTGCATAGTCAGCGTGTTGTAATGGCTTGCTCCTGTGCTGCGCTAGGGAATAATTGATTGAGTGACAAATACTTTTATTTGGAAGAGGAGGGCCGAATGTCGCTGGCGTGGCATACGAGGAGGTAGAGAAAGAGGGAGGCGCTCCCTAAATGACGGGGGGTGCAGCGGTGGTGTAGTGGTAGAGCACCCGCCTCGAGTGCAGAAGGACCGTGCCTCGAATCCCGGTGCCGGACAATTCCCACGGGATTAAAAAGAATCCGCGTGTTGGCGGAATTGCAGAATGAGGCTTGGGGTGCGACCTGACCCCGGCGACCACTGCCGGCAACGCACTCCCTCACCAGAGCAGGATTGTCCACCCAGGTGTAGTAATGGCCACAACCTCCCATGAATACGCCAATTAACCCACGGCCCTCACTCTCCAATGGCTGCGAAGATATTGACCTCGGTGAGGGTCAGACCTGTGACGTAGCAGAGGGTGCTAAGAATCATTGGAGCCGGGCAGGCTGACATTGGAATCTCAACCTGGCAACGTTTAACGCGAAAACTTTATCTAGCGAGGCGAGTCTAGCGGTGTTGTTCGAGCAATTAGAGGGCATCAAATGGTATGTCATAGGGCTTAGTGAGGTTAGGAGAACAGGTGAAGCCCTTCCGGTGCTGAAAAATGGACACGCCTATGTTACCATGGTCTAGTGGACAGAAGAGAACTGGGAGTGGGACTTCTAGTACATAAAAGCATAGCTGGCAACATAGATGAATAGCATAGCATTAACGAAAGGGTATCCAGCCTGGTAATTAGGCCTGATAAGAGGTACAAATTCAAGGTGGTACAGTGCTATGCTCATCATCCATCCACGACGACCAGCTAGTTGAACGTTTCTGTGAAGATATGGAATCGGAAATGGCTAAAGCAAAAACACAGTATACCGTAGTTATGTGAGGCTTCAATGCTGAAGTAGGAAAAAATCAGGCTGGTGAAAAGGCAGTTGGGAACCATTGTCTGGGCTGTAGAAATACCAGGGGGGACTTAATTACTAGTCGAGTTCGCAGAACGGAATAATTTACGCATCATGAATGCCTTCTGCAAACGGCCAGAAGTGGACATTGAGGAACCCGAATGGGGAGCATAAAAATGAAATAAACCTCATACTATGCGATAACCCTGGCGTCGTGCAGGATGTGGAAGTGCTCGGACGGGCAAGGTGTAGTGACCACCGTATGGTAAGATCTCCAATTAGTCTAGACTTGAGGAGGAACCGTAACAAGCTAGTACGAAAGAACCGATAAATGAGCTAGCAGTAAGTTGAAGAATTTAGGATCGCACTGCAGAACCGATATTCAGCTCTTACTTAGGAAGCCGAGCTTACGATACAGTAAGCTAGCGACAACCTTACACGCTTATCCTTATCATTGAGTGTGCAGAAGTGTGGGGCATGATGGCTAGACAGGATAATGGTACACGTTCCCAGGAAACGAATGACCTCATTATGAAACGGCGAAGCATGACAATATCCACCCCAGCTGACAGAATAGAACTAGCGGAGCATTCGAAGTTACTCAATAAGCTTATGGCTGCTGACGCATGGAAGTATAATATGGAGAGGATCGAATATACTGCAAAGAACGGAGGCAGCCTAAAAGCAGTGAAGAGGCGTCTAGGCATGAGGAGAAATCAGATGTATGCACTTAAAGACAAGCAAGGCAATGTCATCACAAATAGGGATGAAATAGTCATAGTAGCCGAAGAGTTCTCTATTGATCTGTACAGTAGCCGGAACATCCAGGATAATGCCGAAAGCGAAAGTTGTTCAGAGCAGATAGACATCCCACCAGTAACGACAGAAGTAGTAAGGAAGGCCTTGGAAGAAATTAAAGGGGGCAAAGCAGATGGTGAAGATTCAATAACAGCCGACCTCTTGAAGGATGACGGGAACATTGAAGTAGTAAAAGTGGCAAACCTGAACACGCAATGCCTAATGACCGCGAGTGTACCGGAATCTTGGAAGAACGCAAACAGCACCCTAATCTATAAGAAAGGTGCCATAAAGGACTTGAAAAATTTCAGGCCGAAAAGCTTACTGTCAGTCGTCTACAGGGTACTTACCAAGGTAATCTCTTACAAAATGTTCGCCACCTTAGATTTCAGTCAACCTAATGAACAAGCAGGGTTTCGTAAAGGCTATTGAACAATGGCCCATATTCCCACCATCAATCAGATGATAGAGAAGTGCGTGGAGTATACTGAACCCTTATATATAGCCTTCATAGACTATCAGAAAGCATTTGACTCGGTGGAAACCTCAGCAGTCATTCAGGCATTACGGAACTAGGGTGGAGACGAGCATTATGTAAGAATACTAGGGGATATTTAAATTGGGTCCCCAGCTACCATCGCCTCCATAAGGAGAGCAGTAAATACCTGTAAGGAAGGGCGTCAGACAAGGAGACCCAATTTCTCCAAATAACACAGTATGTTTACAAGAAGTATTCAGAACATTGGATGTGGAACAGTCGGGAGTAAGGGTTAATGGAGAATACCTCAGTAACCTCAGATTTTCTGATGGCATTGGTTTGTTAAGTAACCCGGAGGACGAATTGCAAAGCATGCTTACTGCACTGGACCAACAGAGTAGAACTGTGGGCGTGAAAATTAATAGGCGGCAGCTGCTTCTTACCGGTTCTTACGGGGCAAAAACTTGGAGGCTCACTAAGAGGGTTCAACTTAAATTGAGGACGACTCAGCGCGCAATGGATCGGAAGATTATAGGTGTAACTGCGATGATGTTGAGGTTAGGGAGAACACATGACGCGGATATAGATGCCAGGAGCAAGAAAATGCAACGCGGGTTCGATGAACGAGGAAAACCGACATTTATGCGGGACGGCAAGTTAGGGAAAAGGCGGACGCTAACAAGGAGACGTACACTTAACAAAAGCTACAACCTACAGTTCGACGTCATTAAACTAGCGTAAAGAGGGGGATAGTCCCGACACAAATGTATGATACAAGGTTCTCGTGACTAGAGAGAGTCTCACGTGGTCATTGCACGGAGATGTTGCGGAGCTTGAAGGCGCGAGCGAGTCAGACGTCTTCAGAAGTGACAGCCGGATGAAGGCGCAGCTGCTGAAGATGCGAGGGCCAGGCAGCGAAGATACTGTGGTATCGTCAGAAGAACAGGCGCACTGGAGGCAGCGCCACGGCACAGCGTTGGCAATGGCGACGTGGTGTCTGGACGCTCTTTACCAACGGTCGCAGAACACCTGTGTCCCCGCCGTCCTAACGACTGGCTTCCGGAACCCTCGGGCTCCACTCGAGCATCGAGACCGCCAGGCAATCCGTCCTCCGAGCCCGCTACTTCTTCCGCCTCGTCTTCCTCTTGTCTTTTTCCCGGTCCCTGCAGCGCTATCCACAATGACGATGATTTCTGCAATCAGAACGCGGTGACAGCTTGTGCTGGTCTATTCCTTCTTTTTTTTGTTTAGTTTCGTTTTTATTTTCGGCACCTCAGAACAGTAACATAATGGGGCAAGAAGAGAGTGGAGTTGGTTAGGGAACCAAATCGGTGTAACATAATGGGACAAGAAGAGTGTGGAGTGGGTTAGGGAACCAACGCTGTTAAGGACATATTAGTAGAAATTAAGAAGAAAGGGATGTGGACAGGGCATGTAATGCGAAGGCAAGATAACCGTTGGTCATTAAGGGTAACAGAGTGAATTCCTAGAGAAGGCAAGCGTGGCAGGGGGCGGCAGAAAGTTAGATGGGAAGATGAGATCAAGACGTTTGCGGAGATAAATTGGACGCAGTTAGCACAGGATCGGGGTAATTGGAGATTAATGGGAGAGGTCTTTGCCCTGTAGTGGGCGTAGATAGGCTTGTGATGATGATGGAATGACGCCCGCCGGGTGCTAGCAACGCCGTATTGGGCTAATGCGACAAGGTGGTGATGGTGTTTGAGTAAGCTGTTATGCCCAGCTTCATCATCAGAACGTCGAAAAGAACTACGGTTTTGTCGATGCAGATATAGATTGGAACAATGCAGAATAGCATCTTCCGTGTTAGCTTTACACACGGAGCGACAACATATGAAGAGATTTTTTTTTCCGAATGATCCAGATACACCTAACGCGAATTTTAGAAATAAACGGAAGTCTGTTAGCGGACCTAAATGCAACGCTAATAAAGCTATTATATGATATATTTGACATGTCAGCTCATTAAAAATTATGCGGTGAACTTGAGAAATATAGGGCTTAAAGGTTGTATGTGGCTCCCACCATCCCAAAGATGGTGGGATTGAGTTTGGTGGAAACGGCGTTAAAATTATGCAACAGGGCTTCAAGAAGAGTAGAACCATACATGGAGAGCAGGTGAGTCCTCCTGTCACCATTACCAGATTTTTTATTCTTCCCTTGGATAATTTTCCTAGGCACACCTGGAGGCACTCGCAATGTAAGCAAGCTTTTAATTGCTTCGCCATGAGGTTCCAAAATCCTTCACAAGAAGGCTGCTCGTGTTAATGAAGTGGTTCCTACTCTCAGAGGTGTGTGTGTACTCAGAGGGGGGAAGCGGAAATTTGCCACGGTTTGTGAGCGGCGGCTATTTGCTTAAGTACTAAAATGGTAACTATGAGACGAAATGAAATCATTGCTTCACATCTCTGTTTCATTTTGTTCACTTCTTCTTTCGTTCACTTCTTCGTTGACATCTGGGGACAGATCTTTCACCCGTCTCCTAATTGCCGTCTGGATTCATAATAAGCCAGCATAATAAGTGTGGTGTCTGTGTTCGCGGCGCCGCCGGCGGTTTAAGAACAAGGTCGGATGGGGGAGCGCTGCTGTGGCGCGTCTCTATTTGAGTGCGCACCATTTACATGGCACCACCGGCTAGAGTTGAAGATATTGCTGGCAGCACTCATAGCAACATCATATTTGACAGCGCCATTGAAATGATGCTGCTACACTACAAATGACATTGAGGATGGAGATTATGGTGACGTTGATGGCGGGGATGGAGATTATGATGATGATTATAATGACGCCGAGAACGATGATCACGATAATGATGATGCCGTTGGCAACGTGGGGAATTCTTGCCAAGTCTAAACCAATGGCTTTGCTCCGGTTGGCGCCTAAGAGTTTGTTTTAATTTATTTTCTTAAGTAGAAAAGAGGGCGTAAAAAGTGGACACGTTGACGCGCCAAGTGACGATGCGGTGCCACTTACCGACGGTTGCTATTCTGTGTTCCGCGCGAGTCTTTTGATGCTTCAAGGCAATTGCTTTAAACTTTTATAATCTGCGATCTTTGTTCTCTCCCCCGAAGTTATCTCCAGATTAACCGGCCTAATACCACGTTAATGAGATAAAAGTCGGATAAATGAAGAGAGAGAGAGAGATCAAACTTTATTTAAAGCGGCCCATGTCCGCGCTGCCGAAAATGTGGTTCTGGTGGGCCTGGAAGACGTTCAGGTGGGCGAGGCGAGGCCAAAGGATGGGGCGAAGAGAGAGAGAGAGAGAGAGAGAGAGAGAGAGAGAGAGAGAGAGAGAGAGAGAGAGAGAGAGAGAGAGAGAGAGAGAGAGAGAGAGAGAGAGAAAACTTTAATTAATCCAGAAAATGCTTGAGAGAAACGTCCTCATTCCAGGATGCCTTGAGCTCGGGCCGCGTCGACAGCCCTTTCGATCAGGCACAGCTGATCTTCGAGGCCGGAGCTGGCCAAGGCTCTCTCCCAAAGCTCTGTGGAAAGGTGGAGGTTGGGGCGAAGATCAACTGGGCCGCTCCCCCGCCGTATAAATGAAGGATGAGAGTCCTGCCTAATACTGCATTCCAGTGAGCGCCATCGCCATGGAGATCCTCGACAACGACGCCATCACTATTGAGCGCCACAGTCTCGAGAAAGAACGAGATAGGAAAAACGCCAGCCGCGTAAATGGCAGCCCACATTCCCACGTTAAGCGCCGTGATGTGGATATTGCTAAGCGTTGCGCGCCTAGGAAGCGCCTACGACCCCGACTGCAACCAGCTCCCCGCCCACACCTCCTGCAAACCGCCCAACCATGACTGCACCATTATTCAGCGCCTGACCGCAGCGGATCGCGACTTGCTGCTCCGGCTGCACAACGACTACCGCAGCATGGTGGCCAAGGGAAACCTCGAAGGCTTCCCGCCTGCCAGGGACATGATGGAGCTCATCTGGCATGACGAGCTGGCCGACGTAGCGCAGGTGGGTGCCGCTCTTTAAAGCCCTCCTCGTTTGCCGGGGTTCTAAAGTGCGAGTCCTACTACGCTACGCCTCTCAAGGTCATTCATCGCGTTGCAAGGAACCTTTAGCCATCGGTGCGCAAGCCGCGCCTTTCTGTCGTTTTGCATTACTGCGTCAAAGCATACCCACTCCGTTAGCACGTGACCAGGCCAGATCAAAGCGGCTCAGTCGTCTGCGCTTGATTTCTCAGCTCCGGCCTGTGCGTCTGCTTGAGCGCAGCGCATTATCGATGGCACTCCGGCTGGGCTGTCTCGATTAAGTCCCGACCGCAAAAGAGGTTCTTTTTAATGGAGATAAAAAATAAAAACATTTGTGTGCTGAGATTTCGGCGCACGCTAAACAGCCCCAGGTTGTCCAAATCAATGCATAGCCATACTCTACAACGCACTGTACAGGTGTAGCGTAAGTGCGTTAAACCCACATTTTTGCGAAAGAGATCACGTCGTGCCGTGAACGAAATGCGCTTACTTGTGCCACTTTCCGCATCATAATTATTTCACCCACCGTGGGGGCGCAGTGGCTAAGGCGCTGTGCTGCTGAGCCCAAAGACCTGGGTTGCATTCTGGGCGTGGTGGCCCGTTTCCATATGAAGGCAAAAATAAAAACAACCCGCGTTTAGAGATTTCGGCGCACGTTAAGGTGGCGAAGATTACCGTATTTACTCGCATAATGATCGCACTCGCGTAATAATCGCACTCCTTAAGTTCGTCGTCCAAATACGATTTTTGTTTTATTTTTCGCACAATGATCGCACCCTGAACTTACCGCAGCCGTATGCCGTGTGTGTGCCACGTCCAGCTGATGATGCTCGTGCTTACCTATGTTTCATCCTTTTTCAAAGCCGACATGGCTACGTCATTGCCGCACACTTGCCGATATTAGCGATATCGGCACGCATGAGTTCATTATTGGTGCGGAAGATTGATTGATTGATTGTGGGGTTTAACGCGCCGACGCAACGCAGGCGATGAGGCGCGCCGTAGTGGAGGGCTCCGGATTAATTTTCACCACCTGGGGATCTTTATCGTGCGCCGAAATCTCGTACACACGGGCGTTTTTGCTTTTCGCCTCCATCAGAAAAGCGGCCGCCGCGGCCGGGAATCGAACCCGCGACCTCGTGCTCAGCAGCCCAACGCCTTAGCCACTGAGCATCGGTGCGGAAGAAACTCGCACTAAATGTACATAGTGTACTAACAAAACAAAGGAGAAAACGCGCCCAGCTTGCTGCGTCGGCAGCCGTGTCGCGCACTGTGACAGCCGCAGCCACTTATTGGTCGACCTGATCTCACCTAGCACCAAACTCGTTCCAGTGCGTTCCGTAATTGATGAAAACACTACATTTTGAGTCACTTTTCAACGCAGCTGGTCGGGGTTCGTGGAGTTTTTATTATGTTTTTATTGATTACGCTTATTATACTCATGAGGTACCTACCGTAAAATTTCTGACTTTCAACTTGCTTGCGTTTTCTGCGCTGAAACTTTTTTCGCGAAAACTTTACCTCGCGTAATGATCGCACCCCTAATATTTACATCATATTTTTTTGGCAAAAAAAGTGCGATCATTACGCGTGTAAATACGGTAATCCGGAGCCCTCCACTACGGGGCACCTTATAGCCCAGCTTTAGCTTCGCCACGTTAAACATACAAACGTTGAACAATTTTGAAGAATGGAAGCTACAAGCTTCAATATTCCTAGCTGGTGTGGCATCGCTTACGCCTCCCAAACGCGCCGAAAAATTCGCTCGTCTTATCGCCGCAGGCGCACGCAGACCAGTGCACGGATGCCTTGGGAACCATATACCACGACGTAGAGCGACGCCTGAGAGATTTCCCTTACGTCGGCCAGAATGTGGCCGGTGTCTCCAACAACGCACCGTTCCAGCCCGAGTTCGAAACCTTCGTGAAGCTATGGTTCGACGAGTACGTCCACTTCCAATGCAACTGGGTCAACGCGTACGAGTGGCGCAACGCCCACATGACTGGCCACTTCGGTCAGATGATCTTTTCGCGCACACGCTACGTGGGCTGTGGATACGTGCGCTACACTGTGCGTGGTGGCAGCTGGACGAACCAGCAGCTGCTGGTGTGCAACTACGCACCGGGCGGAAACCTCAACCCGCTCTACACTTACCGTGTTGGCCCAACGTGCTGCGAATGTCGGGAACCGCTCGTGTGCAACCCGGACACCGGCCTGTGCGACGGGAGCAAAATTTTTCCGAAGATCCAGTACAAACCGTTGCCTCCAGATGGGCAGATCATTCCCGAACCCGACGCTTGCCGGTGGTATCAGGTAAGCAACAGCGTTGCGAAATGCGTTACTATGTTGAAAAATCCACGATGGTGGCTCAGTAGCAATGGTGCTGCTGAGCCCAGGACGTGGGTTCGATTCCCAGCCATGGCGACTGCTTTTTAGCATGAAGCTGAAGAGCAATTAAGCCCATCTATCGAGATTTCGCCACACGTTGAGGATTCAAGGGAGGTCAACAGTAATTCGGAGCCTTCCACTACAGCACGCCTCACAGGTGAGGTGTAGCTCGGTGCGTCAAACCTTCGAAATTTTTATCCTAGTGTCCTGGCAAACACGTATCATTGCTTTCTCGAAAGCACAGAAAACAGTGTAGGAACTCTTCCGCAGGGCAGAGTCACAGCTGAGGGTACTGTGAATCTGCTTGAGGAACGTCAACTCGCCTTTTAAGATTACCGCAACGCTGTCTGAATTAATGCGCGGTGCGCACC
Source organism: Haemaphysalis longicornis (assembly GCF_048455015.1). Taxonomy (NCBI): domain Eukaryota; kingdom Metazoa; phylum Arthropoda; class Arachnida; order Ixodida; family Ixodidae; genus Haemaphysalis; species Haemaphysalis longicornis. The sequence goes on along the minus strand of NW_027526445.1, from coordinate 150,349,801 downwards.
ATTGTTGGCCAGACTAATCACTCAACTTCCAAGTTCCCCCTCGCGCCGAAAGGAACATCGCAATTGCTATAATAAGGTTGATGTAAGTTTGTATTACGGTTACGTAGAAACAGTGAAGCGCCAAAGAAGCGGTGCAGCAGGCCTGCCGCATTTCGATAGAGTGCCTGGAGGAATATGCATCCACCCTTCCTGGAGTACGGGAGACGCGCACCGTCGCGCTTGTTGCCAGGCGTTTGCAGTCACTTCAGCGCTCTGGAGGAGTTGGCGGCGCCTATTTTTCGCGAGTTTTCAATTACAGCATCTGTTCGACGAAAACCGTCGCGTGCTGCAAGATAACGACCTGACGGGCACCAAAAAAAAGGTCCCTAAAAGCTGTTTGTGAAAAAAAAAAGTTCGTTATACCCATTGAGATGAAACTTTAGCTTCGTTAAAACGATCTCTTAAATGCATGGGCGCATAAGGGAATTTCAAGGGGAATTACTGTTGCTTCGTTATATTAATTAGATCGTTACATCCCGTTTCATTATAACGAGGTTCTATTGTATTTACAAACTTCCTCTTCTGGTGGTTCCCCAAGTGTACCAGACAGGTCCGCGTCATCTGCTATAAGACTGGAACGGCGCACCTGCAAAGATTTTCGCTTTGATCTGTACCTAAGGCAATCTAACAATACGGCAGGGATCGCTTTCACACTGTATTTAATGCGCGTTTATCAGGAGCGGGTATCGCGTTTCCGATGAATGACACATTAAAAAAAACGGCCACGTATCTGCTCACTTCGCTGTAAATGTCGTCGAGAGGCGAAAGTCTTCTGCCGGACGTGCCACGTAAATTCATCTCTTCTCTTCTGCGACCACATTTCACGCTTTTAGGGTCGAAACACCTTAAGGATAAGGCTTGTCCGGCGTCCGTGTTCACGGCCCAGCACCGTGTAAATCGAAGCATCTGTGACCAAAAGGTTCACAAAAGGTTCACAAGAACAAAATAAAATTTTCACAAACGATTAGACAGACAGTGAGAGAGAGAGACGCACAGCACCGTGCAAATCGAAACATCTGTGAACAAAAGGTTCACAAAAGATTAACAAGGTCAAAATAAAAGGTTCACAAAAGGTTACAGAGAGAGAGAGAGAGAGAGAGAGAGAGAGAGAGAGAGAGAGAGAGAGAGAGAGAGAGAGAGAGAGAGGGGGGGGGGGGGCTCCTGGAGAGGCGTGCTGCGCATGCGCGAGGAGCGTTGGATCAGATTTGGTGGAATTAGATTTGGATTAGATTGGTTTGGTTTGAATTGAAATGCATTTGATGGGATTGGTTTGGATTAATCTGAATTGTATTGGATTGGAAATCGATTTAGCAGCAATAAGCACTCTCACGAGTGATTTACGGTAAGAACGATCCCCATGTCTTCGCCCACTCGTCACGATTCGGTTCCTGGAGATGCGCGAATTTTTTTTCTCTCCTCTCTCGCTCCTTGTACAATGGCACGTTAAATGTTTTCTTAAGTCAAATATACCGCATTAGCACTGCTCGCCCACCACGTATTGGAAACTTCCGTTACTGTTGGAATCGCAATAACGCCTCGAAGTCTAGGCCCGAGCTGGAGCCTTCTTTTTCCTATTTTACGTCCCAACCTTATTTTCAACGCATTTTTTACACTTCCTAATCCACAAAGCGAGCACATACATATTTTTGAAAAAGAACATTGCTGGTATCAGTTACGTATTGTAGTTTTGTCTGAAATGTGCCTGATGGTTTCTCTGTGCCCACCAATGTTAAAAGACGGAAGTTCACATTCAGTAGTCTGTTAGGGCTCTGCTTATAGAAACTACTCATTCAAGAAATCTTTTTAACTTTTGACCGGGTGGGTGAATCAATGCAGAGACATACAGACCCAAAATTTCCGTGTTTAAGTAACCCAGGAAAAACTATCGTGTCTGAAATTATTATTTACGATTTCAGACAAAAAGACTTCCCCAAGTTTTGTAATATTGCTGGCACCTCTAGCCGCAGCTGAAACAAATAATTTCTTATATAAGTAGCGAGAACGCAATCCCTTATTTCCGTGGACGATGTTTACGCATGACCAGACCCATGAACAATTCACGCGATAGAGGTATAATACGAAATGGTATTCATTTATGCAAAGCAACGAATCGGCAAACGCTAAAGGTAATGGCCACACAATCAATGTCTAGAAGAGTTGTGCAGCAATATTCAAATTACGCACTGCTCATGGTGCATCTGATTAAAGGATACTAATATGCTGTCTTAATCTATTAACGAATGGGATGAGATTGAAGTAATTAAGTCAGTGGGAAGCTTAGTTCAAGCATTCGAAGAAGGAATGCGTGTTAAGGCGCTTTTATGGAAAAGCCTATGCACGCTTTTCTGGCCTGCGCCTTAAGCACGCAATGTAACCGTTCTAAATTCCGCAGACATGACGATGCAAACGAGACGACCTGGGGGGGGGGGGGTATTCACGAGATTAACAGCTTGTGGTGCTTGTTTCTGGAGTTTATCATGCGTTGACCATTCCATGATTTGCAAGGGAGGTTGACAGGCAAGCGAAATTGACTCAGCTATGTGATTGGAATTACCGAAGCTGCTAAGGGTCGCTGGGATGTTGAAATCCGCTAAGGGGCGCCTCAGCTCCTTATTCTTGATTTGGCTGCTGTCAGGAGCCGTCTTGGGCGTCGATCGGCTAGTGCTTTCCATTTTGAAAATGCGAACTCAATACGTACGTGTGAATGACGCGTGAAACGTGAGGCGCCGTGTTGCCTCACTGCTGTGAAACGCATCGATCCATGACCAAGAGAGCGGGCATGATGACGAAATTTCCGCGTCGCTGCATGAACAGAGCCGCGTCACGGTTTCAACAAAGCCGGCAACAGGAGAGAATAGGACGAAAAAGAGTGTACGTGGCGCTTGGGCGGAGTTGCCTTCCAGAGTCGATAGGATGACGCCACGCAGGAGACGTGAAAGGAAACGCGGCTTTTTTAACAGGCCAAGCTTTGCCCGTCTGTCGCTCCAAACACCTCGAAAAAATGTAGTTAGGGAGTTCGTGCAAATCGAACCTGGGACCTTTACGCCGTGAGACCGGCTACCTAACCCGTGGGCACCCCGAACGCCCGAGGCGAAGTGGGTTAGCAGCGGCGGGGAACAATAACATGAGCAGCCAAATAGAAAGAACAAATTAAGGAAGCTCACACTGACGTGTAAGTCTTGAAGGTAGCGAAGCTGCACGCAGTTGTAGTGTTTTTCCTCTTTTTGGCCTCACGGGGTTGCTTAACCCTTTCAGACGCTATGTACACAACTGTGTACAATTCAATCCTGCGTTTTTTTTTTTGCAAAAAGAAATACCAAAAACCAACATTTTCGCTAGTTTAGCATAATTTTGTATCTTTCATCTAGCAATGAAGATTTTAAGGCCATCTGACGGCTAGTAACATTACTTCGACCGTAAACAAACAAAATGGCGATGAACGCGATGGCTTCAGCGGCTCTTTTTAACTCTTTCTCCACATTTTCTCAAGACTTGCGGCCCTAAAAAACGATAAAAACAATGCTTATCACACAAATATATACGTATGTGGAAATATTTAGCGCTACTTGACGCTCCTGACCTCTGTGATGCTATGTACACAATTCTGTACGTGACTGTATAAAAAAAGCTAAGATTGTGTTGGGGTCAGTAACTAGCCAATTCATACTGTTTAATGAGATACACAGCATAGAAACAACAAAAAGAAATTTGTATGGGGAAAATACCGAGCGGCGTCTGAAAGGGTTAAGCCTTGCCGCTGTACGAGGGATCACAGTTGGATGTTCGTCGTCTTCCATCGCACACGGTTCTTCCTATGTGGCGGGGCCTTATCGCTGCGGGGTGGCCTCCTCGCCTCTCTCAGCCACGTCTCACGCACGGGTCCCGCGCACGTCCCCTTCCCTCCTCGCTTTTCTCTCCCCTTCCGCCTATCTCTCCCCGTTATCGGACCGCTGCTCCGTCCCGTAGGCTTGCGGAAGGGCGTGTGGTTTGACTTCTAGCTCTCAAGGACAAAACTGGTTGCCCCGCAAAGACTGCCCGAGGTAGCTTTCTGTAGCTTGCGCTACAAAAAAAAATTCTTTTTTTGATCGGAATCGAACCTGATGTCCTTGCGTTAATAACGTGTCCAGCCAATGCACTCATAGTTACTGCACTCCCTAATACAAAACTTGTGCGCAGCGCGAACTGCACTCTTCTCGGCTACGGCGCATATCTGCTGCGTCTCAGGAAGAGATCGCACGATCAGCGAACGCACGGCGATGTGTGCTACTGTGCCGTTATCTCGCAGCTCGTCGCAGTCGCGACCGGCTCTATAGATAGCCACCTGCCCATCGCAGCCGCCCACAATACGAGCCAGCGTGCCAGAAAACTGTCGTGTAGGGACGGTGCGCTCCTCCCGGTGGGGCTAACTTTAATCCCCAAACTTGACACCTCTCTTCGCGCGCAGTGGGGCCTGCGACTGCTGGCATATAAATTAGGGTTCTAACCAATCAATGCCGATTGTACCATTCATTACCTATAATACCGGCTAGCAAAGAGAATTCCCGACTAAGTCTAGACCTTTTTCTTACCTGTGCAAACGTCAGCGTACACCTCTAAAACACACTGCTGTCATAGCTGCCTGATCGACTGGCATTCTTTATTTTCGAAAATTTTCGTTCACTTCCCCATAAGAAAACTTTGTCGACTTTCGCTTCACGTCGACGAGCTCTGTTATTACGTGAAGCTCTTCTTTGTATGAGCAAAGGTTCGCAGGGAAGGCTCGAATTTGTATGAAGCAGCTCCAACAGGCACATCATGCTCGTGGAAGCGCCGTCATTATTGCGGAAAAACATGATAATTTTCGAACGAAGGCAGCACTAATCGACGACAACCTTTCCAGCTGCTGCGGCATTTTCAGCATACCTGGAGCGCCAGGCTTGGAGCTCGTCGGGATGGTTTATAAGCCCAACAAAAGGCAAAGTTGCGTATGGCAGCCATCCCCGGTCAGTGCTTGCGGTGAGAACCGCAGTTATCTGTGGGAGATCTTTTGGAGCCACTGCCCCCGTTCCGAAGCGATCGGAACCTGGTGAAAACAAACTGTCTTTACCGCGCGCCTGTCGGGCGTACTCAGCTGTACGCAACAATTACCATCGCGTACTATATGATCACTAAAATTCACCAAAATGGGCTGTAACGTCGGTATCCGCTCACTGCTGTTACCCAATGGAATTCAAATATCCAGCCTTCGCAGTGTGCTCGCGTGCCTCCTGCCTGAAACTGCGAAAGCGGGAGTTCTGTTCTTTTTGTGGTGGCCTTTTCCCCCGCACTAGCCAGCGTTGCACTGCCACTTTTTCTCGCTTAAAAAAAACAACCCAGAGAACGTTCCTAACTAAATGAACGCAGGCGCTGCAGGTTAATTAAGTATATTTTGCCTCAAAGGTACCTACATGTTTCTACACCTACACAACAACGGGAAAATGTATGACAAGCGCCAGCGGTTCACAAGTTTCGAACGCTTATGACTATATAAACTGCTTTGCTTTCGAAGCCCCTGGGTTACGCCGCGACGACAGCCGCTACGACGGAACGTCGTGTGGCTCTACTTGGGGGTAGTGAACGAGCTACGACGACAATGCGAGGCCCTAATGTGCTCTGCACTAAATAGATACGGAAAAGGTTCAGTGACTAGGCATGCCGAAGCTACTGAACAGCGGAAGGCACACATGCTCACGCATTCCAAAGAATCCAACGATGCATTCTTTAATTTCTTGTAATGTTCGGGGACAGACCAGTCCCGTACAATGAAATTACTAACCATAGCAGCCTGGCCCACCGCAGATACCCCCCGCCCCCCTCATTACCAGATCACCCAATCCCGAAAACGCTCGTGGCACCTTCTCCGTGCAGTCGAACACTTTTCGAAATCCCGCGAAACTCAGCCTCATCCACGCCTCACTGTAGTGAAAAGTGGTTGAGGTTGCGGTGCGCGCGGTACCACCGCTACCCTTCCTCATATCTTTTTGGATGCCCTAAAAACCGTTTCCTCAAACTTCCTGTCGAAGCAGTAGACGTAGCCAGTGCTGACCATGCTGCGCTTTTTGTAGACCATCATATTTCTTCTTTTCCCTCCCTACCCTCTTTTCTGTCTATCAACTTCCTAGACTCACCCCCGTATTCTGAATCCCTCCTCCACTCAAAGTGCTTCCTCCACTCCGTTGAGTGGAGGATAGGGCAACACCTCCACTCGAGGTCTCCAGGCATTTCATAAACGTGGTGACGCCCACCCTCCGAGGAAATCCTTCGTTTGGAGGGACCCTCGAGATCGCAGTTTCGAAGGAGCAGCGAAAGGCATCTGGGGGCGAGGTTATGGCAATTTTTTTATTCAAGACATGAAAGTACGCCTAAGAAATATAACTTTTTAATGTTTTTATTTTTTGTTAAGTAATTATACAGCTATTTTAAGAAATATTAGTTTGTATGGTTGAGAGGAGCACGAAAATAACATGAACCAGGTGGACACAACTAGAAATAACTGTTTTCTGGTCTGGCCACACTGCACACACACTTCGGTAGCAGACGATAAATCTGTTTTGTTTTTGTGCACGCTGCTCCATGTCTCCACGTATCCCGTTGTGTCTCCTGTCCTTTCTGATCCTATCGATTACTATAAGTTTCAGGACCCCCCCTCCGGATGACAGCCAAGATAACGATATGTCAGCGGGAGGGCTGGAGGTATAGGGCGGTTTGCTTCCATGCGTGTCGAGCGCATATCATAGACCGGAATTGCCGACACAGTGAGCGCCTAATTATTTGTTCTTTTCGGTTCACGCCACTATCGGCAGCTCAAAGCCGACATAATGTTCAAATTACAAAGTAGTGCGTGTGTAATTTTACAGGCACCACGGTGAACCCGGTAGAAATGTCCCCCTTCGACAGCACGCAAGCGCGAGGTAGCAGGCGAGCACAAAGCGACGGGCACTTGGAGAGGGGCGGAGCCTCGCAGCGCAGGCGGCTCGAAGAAAAAATAAAAAAAGAAAACTGGGCTTTGGAGCAGACGACACGCTCGCTCGCTTCCCTACGGCGATTGTCTGCTTCATACGCACCGTAAGCTCCCTGTTCTGTGCCGTAAGCAGCTCACGGTAGCCGTGTCATAGGTTAGTGGGACACCTTCATTACAGAGCGATGACTTTCGGTACATGACAGCGACAACCTTGTCATTGTGAGGATAAAGACAAGTCCGCACAGATATCTCGGAGCTCGCCCGCCGTCGCAGAAAACATCACGACGCTTCGAATTACGAGTTCCAACCAACGCCTGACGACGCGGCTTGTCGGCTGCGAAACGTTGACGAAGGCACCCATCACAACTGGAAATGTCCCGGCGCCATAACATCGCAACGTAACCAGCAGCCGGAACGCAGGGAGCAGTGGGTGGCCGCGGTTGCTGGCGTTTGGCTCGGCAGCTCGGCGTTTGGCTCGGCAGCCACCTCGGCAGCTCCAGCAGTGACCGATTTGGTAAAGAGGCACCGCGACACGAATCCGCCCTTGCTGAAGTGCTCAAGCGTATTTAGCCCGTACCTTATGCGCTGACATGGCAAATTCACGGTGCGGAAATCCCCTGAACCTTCATTATATGCCTCGTCAATGCGGGATACATGCTCCGGAAAAGAGGCGAGCGAGCACAGCCGGCTCGAACCGAGAGGAGCGTAGGCGGCCATCTTGAAAATAGTACTGGAGGGCTGCTTCAAGGTAGCACAGACGACACCTTGGAGTTGCCCCTCCAAATCGTGAGCGGCTCCTCCAAATCGCCGAGCGGCTCCTCCGTTGGAGGAGACACTCGAGTGGAGGTTAGTTTATGAAACCGAAACTCACTTTCAAGGGTCCTCTCGAGCGGAGGCTCGAGTGGAGGAGGGACTCAGAATACGGGGGTCAGTCTTTATTGAGGTCCCCTAAACCAGAGAGGCAGTTGTCGGCGGAGTCAATTTCTCTTTTCTCTTCCAATAAAGCAACACACACCGCAGCTGATCTGGGAGATCCGGCCAACCGCCCTGGCCAACAAAGTTAGGGAAGTCACCACCGGGAACAAGTTGGAGGTTACTGCGGGCACTTAGACCACACCACGTTCAACAAATTGTTCCCCCCTCCCCCTCTCTCTCTCTCTCTCTCTCTCTCTCTCTCTCTCTCTCTCTCTCTCTCTCCTCTCTCTATATCTATCTATCTATCTATCTATCTATCTATCTATCTATCTATCTATCTATCTATATCTCTCTCTCTCTCTCTCTCTCTCTCTCTCTCTCGCTCTCCCTCCCCCGACCGCGTTTCACACCCTTAGGTTGTGCGTATTTTTCTTCTTGCACAGCTACTCTCCAAGAATTTATAAGCTGAGCCAGGAAGCAAGATTACCTGTCTAACAATGACGGAACCCCGCGGTAGTAATGCGACGTAATTTAAAAAAGGTCGCCAAGTCCATCGTTAATGTTCCGTCCTTTTTGTGCAGCCCGGCGGGAATCACTGGGGTGGCGTTTGCAAGGGCGGAGGCGCTAAGGGTGGCGGTGCCGGACAAGGCGCCGGTGGTGGACAGGGCGGTGGCGGTGCCAAGGGCGGACAAGACAAAAGTTCCGACGATTCTGAGAGCGGTGGGGTGCCATCGTGGCTACCGATAGCGGCGGGTGCCACTGTGGGCTTCACGGTCAGCATGGCCGGCTTGGCATACGTCTTGAAAAAATACTGGGCCAGCCCGAATCAACTGGGAGTGGAAGGGGAGAATGCTGGAGCGCCGACCGACGGAACCGCGACGGGGCAGTCAACGGCCGGGATGTCCACGACAGCAGCCTGAGCGTAACATGGAGCAACTGCCGAGGCCTCTGCCCTCATAGAATTGCTCAATTAAAATGAACTATCAGCAATCTAGGTGAACCAGGCCACGTGGTACATGCCGCTGCTGCAAAGTTCGAAGGTTTCTGCAGCTGCGGCCGTCACTTCTGTCGACAGTTTTCTACTCGCTAATGCACCCACATTCCGTTCGTACAGCGATGCCTCGACGTAAGTTTACCTTGATGAAAATAAAAATACTGCTCATCGTATACAGGTACGTTCTATAAAACTAAATGAATGATCAGGTGAACTTACAGTACATGCCTATACACAATTAGTTCATCATGTGCTGTGCATCCCGCTTCCCGTTTGCAACTGTGGAAGTGATAGCTTCTAATGTTAACGTCGTTTATATAAGAAGCGATGATATGAAACTTCGGTGTACCTTTCGGCGTGGTGGGAATTTCCTCAGCCAAACTGAGTGTTCATAGGCGCATAGTTCGAACGCTGCAGTAGGTTTCCGATATAATTTTCAGTGGCAACGTCTCTGAGAGTTTTCTGATTATGAAGCGAAGAGAAAGAGCTCATACTAGCGGGTGTTTGTGATACAAGCGTAAATTAACTTTCCACATCACCTGCACTTTCACAGTAGGTAAGTTCTTGGCGATATCTGGCTACCTTTTCTACCTACAGTGAGACGTGAAGCGCCTAACAAACAAAAACATGGCACCAGCTTCCATAGATAACGTAAAGCAAAGAAAATACCTTGTAGTCAACCTGTAGTCCATAGCGCAAACTATAACACATTACACGCCGTGGTGGCTTAAAATAAAGAAAATAAACGCCGCCGCGGTGGCCCAGTGGCTAAGGCGTGCTGCTCAGCCAAAGGACTCGGGTTCGGTCCTTGCTGTAGTGGCTGCTTTTTCAAAGACGATAGTCCTCCTAGTACACTGTACCTCTGCGCATGTCTCTACCGTCACATCACATGCCACAGGGTTGCTTGACGAAGTTTATAGGCTTGCTCAGACTTCACGTTCGGGGAAAACATCGGCTTTGTGGTAGGTGCGGCTAAACGAGAAAAAATCAAGCGACTTAGGCGAGGCAGCATCGCCCGAATCTTGTGAAACGTTCCGTGGCGGCGAAATGTTCTTTCCACTCAGTCAAGATTTCGAGATATTTCCAGTTTGGCCCAAACGTATTTAGACGTAAAGGGCAACAAATACATGGGACGTATTTGTCGAGCGACCGGGCTCAAGAATTCAAAGCACCAGTTGTACTTCCCGAAAATGGGCGAAGTACTTCCCAAAGGCAGATTCACAAGTTAGCACTCTATCAAACCACAGGTATGTACGTTGTGATGCTTTGTAAGTTCTAACGCGAAAATTACGTCGTGGAAGTTACGACTCGTGGCTTCTTCCTTCTTAAAGCGGGGTTCTTTCGCTTTGAGAGAAGGGCTCTTATTATCTTATGGTGATGTTTCAATTTTACGGAAAATAGAGTCCGGCACATACCAGAGCGCAAGAATGTGCAGTAAAAGCAGAGCCAGATAACCATGCGGCGATAAAAATATCATTTGTGTGCTTAATATGAACCTCTAAGTACAACAAACAGCGCCTTAGCGTTTGAAAACGTTTTGCCCTTGTTGAGACTCAAAACTTCGGTGTCGAACACGTCACTCGCTTAAAAAAAGTTTCAGAGGCTTCTTCTTGCACAGAAAAACGGAGAATTGAACTTAGAATTCCTACGTTATATTTTTGCGGCATCCCCGTTGATCCACAAACATAAAAAATTGTGACTTCAAGCTTATAAAAAAAGGACTTTGGCCACACTTTTTGACAGCATCTGAGGACCCCTAACCGTTCATCCGCTTTCCCAACTTTACGCACTGCAGGCCGAGCGTCCTACATCCGCGGTCACCCCCGAGAAAGTTCAATATTTCACGGTCTTCCAGGGGGAAAAAATTGGCCGCGTATCTGCTCCTTTCGTTGCAAATGTCAAAAGACGATAGTGTAGCCATTTGCCAAGGAAATGCACCCCTTTGCTTTCCCGCTCACCTGTCATGCTGTTCCTGTACCGTCGCGCTCATCCCAAGGTAAACACACTGAAGGTTTGCTCAAGGCAATTTCAATTTACCGCGTTTTACTGCTACAGGCAGGGTTCCTCGATGCCAGCACTGCAGAACGGCGGAGACGCGCGTGAATCGGGGCGACCGACTTCAAGGTTTATAGAACCACGTGGCTGTGCTCCACGTGCGTTCCAAGCAGAACATGGAACCTAGCTAGTGGAACCTTTCGTTGCTGCTGCCGTGTGATTTTTCATATGCCGCCAGGAGGTGGTGCGGGCAACAGTAGGTGGCGGTTCTCTGCAGTAGATGTACAATATCATTTGGTATATAAAAACCAAGTATCCAAGAATTTTAATAAAGGAACACTGTAAATATCTTTTGTGCATTAATGACCTGTTTTATATTCGTGCAATGTCTCGTGCGTGTTCAACAAAGTTGACAAGTATGAACATATAAACCGGGCTTAGACGGATACCTTTGGCTGTGGGTATATAAGACGTTTGCGCACTATCTACTTTGCTTTGGGCGGGTGGCTTTGCTTTGGCCGGGTGCCTGAATCGAGTCACAGACAGACAGACATACATGCATACAGACCAAAATGTCTGGGTTAAAGTAGCCCAAGAAAGGCTATCGTCTTTAAAAACCAATCATTGGCTGTTGTCATTCGCGACGTCCCACTTAAGACGTACTCAAAAGCGATACGTTATTACGGTCGAGACCCGCTGAGTAGCGCTCTTTATTGAACGACGGTATTGTAGCAAAAGGAGGGAATAGCATCACAAGGAAAAATTACGCCCATCTTCCCGCGAGGGAACCCTGATGTGATGCGACGCATCGGGGGGGTTCAATTGGCGTTTCCATTGGGTTGAATGTCTAAATCGGGTGCAACGTGTTGTGAACGCGTATGATGCATTCCATCACATGCGGGTGTTCTCATACGAGGGAAGATGGGCGTAATTTTACTTTAGCGTTTGGAGTTACGCTGGTATTGCATTGTGTCACACCACTCGCTGAAGGGACCGTCGCTTCCATCACGTCTTCATCGGAAGAATCGAGTCAAGCACACAGTCGTCAAGCAAATTGACGCGAAGTCGAACGAGAGCGAGCGCTGACTGAGCCCGCCGCAGCGCGCTACCCGCTTTATAGTCACAGTGCCTGAAGGATAGGAGACAGCGGAGGAGAGTCGCGCATGCGCGCACTTGCGCGACGGGAGCGGAGCGAAGCGAGCGAAACACGCGCACGCAGCTGTTGTTTATGATAATGAGACGGAGTGAGAGTGTTGCGCACAGCTGTCGGAGAGAAGAGCGGAGGAGAGTCGCGCATGCGCAGGTTGCGTGCGGACGCCGCTGACGCCGACGCAGGAGGGACATGCCTCAGAGCAAGAGATGCACCGCATCTAAAAAAAAAAGATTTGAATCGTCTTCGGTCCCAAATGCAGTTGAAGATAACTTGGTCTTCGAAAACGCTTGCTCACGATAGATCTCCAAAATGGCGACCACGCGGAAGCTTGAAACGCCGAGACAGAGCAGGAACTTGGACACACATAAATTATCAGGTGTAACAAACGAAACAAACGTTGAAGGAGACGGCGTAGCTAAAGTATATTTATTCATACGCCGTCCTTGTCGCTAGTGAGAAATAAATCTGAGAGTAACGCGCGCCAACCTTCTCAAACTTTTAGTAAGAAGGATGTGGCCGTGTGCAAAAGCCGCTAGGCTCACAGTACGCAAGGAGAAATGTAAATTCTGGAAGACAAATACAAAGGGAAGGGATTAGTGCCGTCCATTTGCTGTTTTAAAATGTCTCTGCTTGGAGAGAGAGAACAACTTTAGGAAACGCATACGTATTCAGAGATATAATCTCCTATTTTGACTTGCGACGGAGCTTGTAGCATCGCAAGCTCTGAATGATACTTGAGTAGTCCTACATGTGCGGTGCCGTACGGACACAGCCATGGCAGGTTGATGCCGCCTTCGTGCTGGACAAAGAAATTTAAGCGTTGTTAGCTCCGCATTTTCGATCCTTTAGATCTGATAGAAGCAGAAGAATGCGTGATGTGGCTCGAGGTATCCGACGGGAGGAGTTAAGGACCGGGGAGGGGAGCACTTTGTTTTGAAGCCAGGGGCTGTGCTCACAACAGAAATGTGACTGGAGTGCGGTTTTGAAAATATTCTGGGGCATAAGTCTGACCTCTTTTGACTGAGACGTCGTGAAATGATTTCTGGCGTGTATCACCCAGGTTCACACTTGTTCTCCGCTGTAACTCATTGTTTCCGGGTATTAGGGGATTAATCTGCTTGTTCCGTAATTTATAAAATATTCGTGGAAAAAGAGTTACACAGGTGACGTTATATTTACGCAATGTGCGGAGTACATTTATTGTTTTTTGTTCACTTGTCAACAGTGAAATATACTCGATGAAATCGAGCAAACACAATTTATTGTTGCTTTGCGAAGTGGGCAGATCCGTCCGGAATCTCCACGCCTGTCCAGATGCGCAGATACTTCCAAATTTCGCGCGCAATTTCCGAGCAATTTTCGCTCTACGACGGTAGTTAAGGTACAAAGTATGTTGATAATTAGTTTTTGAAGTTTGTTTTAAGTGGCAGCACAGCATAAGTGAGAGACTGCCTTCAGAACACGCCTACATGAAGCGAACCCGGCCGAAAGAGTTCAACCTGACGTCTGTGATTCGACCCGACCAAATCTGACCCATAGGGTTTGCAAGACTTCCTGTTGTTTTTGTGGTTTTGTTTGTCCCCTGCTCTTTCTTCTTCGCTTGCCGCGCGCTTTAATTTGTAGTTGGCAGCGTGTCTTCGCGCTTTACCGCGAGCCTTTCCGGCGTGTAAATCACTCCGCGGCCCTTGGTGCGCTGCTGGGCGGCCGACTGGAGTAACAGCGTTAGTTTCTACCGTTCCGTGTAGCTAACATTTTATCGTAGAGGAGTTTCATGTATGGCCCTAAGTCGCTGCAGTGGCACCCTACGCATTTAGGTGCACAGGCAGATCCGAAGAGTGAGTTTAGATTAAAAGGTAGAGTGGGAAGGCGGTAGCCATTTGTAGGCGGTCCTGTTAATGCAATCCTGCGAAGGATATTGCTTTAGGGGTTTTCTTTCACTGCAAAGTGGGTACATAGGGGGCTTAGCAACAGACTGAGAAATGCAAAAAGGCAGAGAAATCATCGCATATTAGCCGCGATATCCCTGGTTTATAGATTAAAGGGATTGTCCATTAGAGACCTTTCTTTGCCGCTTTTCAGGCTGTGAGCGCTGGGCTCAGCATCTTTGGACCGGCTCACCAACAAAATAACATGTTAGTTATCATTTCGTGGGTGCCCATAGCGAGAGTTATCGATGTAAACGACTGTTCATTTGCGCAGGCAAGACAACGTAGAAAAGCGGGTTCAAAAGCTATCCAGCTACTAAACAGCAAGCGAAATAAATTATGTAGCATGCGCAGAAAAGGCCTCGAAGCTGCGCTTGAGTGACAACTCGTTTAGCCTTACCTTTTAGCAGTGCTACGGCGGTGGTGATTGTGGTAAAACATTGTTTACCAGTAAGATCATGTTCGCGCTTGAAAATGGGAGATGCCCTGAGTCCAGGCCCCCTGCGGCGGCTGCTGTCATGCGTGCCCGGCCAACCAAGTGTCGCTGGTCCTCAGGGTCTGAAGTGCAAACCACGGCCTCCCACTTCTCGATGGTAGGGTGCGAATAATTGAGCATGCTGGTGTGTTTTTGCAAGCCCATGTGGCATGGTACGGTGATGATGCTCACTGAATTGTGGGCATGCTGGTGGATATACTGTGGGGTGTATGATATGCAGAAAGCTAAGGGGTAAATATGTGTCAGTCCGTATTTCCCGCCAAGCTATAGCCTCCTCTCCGGTGAGCTTCTGAAACGGTGGTGGGTAGGCATATCTGGCAACCAGAGTGCACGGTACTTCTGCTGGATAGGCTCTGGCTCACGGAGCGACTGGTGCGTAGCACGGAGGGCGCATTCTCGGGCTGTAGCGTGTGCTCGCTCGTTCCGTCGACCGCTGCGTGACCTGGCGCCCATATTAGCACAGTAGGGTTCAGGGCTAATATAGTGCAAGAACGTTTACAAAACATTGATATGCAGTGGCATATGACCAACAAATGCACGATCGTTTTTAATGAAGTTGGTTTTTAGAACTCGAAGAAACCGCAAACCCTTCAAATTTTTATGCTTCCTCAGTTTTTATCGGTTATCTGTCATTGCAGATCAGCGCGCTTGTGTGCGTTTTTCGCACATTAGTTCGTTTTTGTGTGTACCCTGTATAAACTTCAGTAGTGAATGTATAACCCCTCTGTGATCCCCTCCAATCCAGTCTTTTCCCACTGCAATATTGATAACATCGGCTCTTGACTGGTAAAACTTTTCTTAGTTTTTCAAGCTGCGATTAATTAATACTTGCCTCGCCGAATATCTCGAACACAAAGAAAAAAAATTGGTGTAATATGGACTCAACGTTAAAGCTTACGGATGTGCGGAGCAGTGATTCGCCAGTGTGCCTTTTCTAATATTGTTGTGAGTACCTTGTGTTTATCTTGTCTTCATTTGTGTGTTCTTTTTTGGAGGGGGGATTCACTTAGGGGATTCACTTGGGTATTGACTTGCCTACCTTTGTATGCAGCTTGAATTTGACCGCCAACCAAATTAGGGTTAGCTTGTCTTTTCTGCTGCTTTGCTTGAGTTTTCTAAACTTTAACCACAGGATTCTCTCTCCTTCAGTGTTGTTGAGCCTTGACTCCTGCTTGACTTGGCAGGAGGCTTTCCTGTCTTTTTTCACCCTTGGATTCTCCTTCACCTTGTCGCACAGATGAATTGGCGCTCCGGCGTCACTGTCTTTTGCTAAGAAGCGCCCGCTGTCCCTCGAACTGTGCCAACTGCTCGGCGCCCATGGCGATAAAGACCAGCTCTTTGTTCGCAGTGTCTATTCCGAGAAGCTGTGCCGCCATCTCATGGCTAGTTTCGGTATCAGGCGGGCGCTGTGGCACCCCCTCTTGACAAGTTTCGGTATCAACCCAGGTGCGTGACTCCCAACGACATCGAACAGACGACATCCCGGGCCCCTGAAGCGATCCCACTTAAATACTTCTGCATAAACCACTAACAAATTGATGACAAGCTCAGGCGAGTCCATTTGTAATAAACATTCTTTATTGCTCTTTTATTTCCAAAATAAGCAAATCGAAATGGGAATGAGAAAAAGTTTCCCTCGGTTGAAAAATATCAACAAGGGTTCAATGAAACCTCGTTGCGTCGTTTTCTTCAAGCTTCTTGTAACACAAAAAGGAAATTGCACCGGGCATTGCATCACACAACCACATCAACAATATATACATCACCGGACAGGATATTTACACGACGACGCCAATGGCCGTTAAACCATACACGTGCCTGCTCACGTAAGGCATGAGCACTTTATCAGAAGCTCAGCAATATCCATGGTACGTGGCGGGGCATGTCCGCCAGCAAGCTTATTGCTTTGGGCCCGGTTCGTAACAACGGTTTCCAGCTTTCATACATTTTCAGACACACGATCATCCACTCACTCGGTGGCGTAACCAGTGCTTCATGGGCCATTTCAATAGAACACTTACATCACAGGCATGCATATATAGTACTACAAACGGAAGTTTGACACCACCCTGGCAATTTGAAAAACAAACGCACTTTCTTTTTCTCACTGTCAAGGAAGTTAAATGGCTATTTCACTGTCGGGCATTAAATACCCTCTGTCGGAGTGCAGGATCTGGCCAATGCGGTTGCCTGAAACTACTACCAGGCTACATGACGTGGCTGAGCTGCCAAAGGCAGCAATACAGCAGTTTATCTATAATTTTTCGACTTTATGTACTCAAAGGCACTGGAGCATTTGTCTTAGGTTCGTAAATGTCTGCGAGACAACACAATTTTCGTAAAGATGGAGTATTACACTAGGGATTTGGCCCGCGAAAGCTACACCTAGGTCAGGCGTGCCATATAGGGAAACCATACGCATAAATTATGAAACATAGGCATCTGTTACGTCTACTGAAATCATGGCACAGGGGCGTTCCATTTCTTATTTTCCAACAGAAAAACCGCCTTCCAGTACCGCACCTGCGATCGGTGTTTCATGAAATACCTTTTCACTTCTTAAGAATATTGAAAGGTAAAGCAAGGTAGGAATTCTGCGTGCGAAGTACACGGGATGAAATTGTCTATACTTGCGAACTGTCAGCGCCCCTTTGAACCTGCAGGCGATCGTAATACTTAGGTCACTTCGTACACTAAGATGATTTAGGTGCCTATCATTCATTCTTTTCCGTGTTTTGCACCATTGGGCTTCCATTTAAAATGCGAGAGGAATCAATAAATCTTAGCTGAATGAGTTTACTTTGATTTAGGTCCCACTCTGGCTATGCGGTGCTTTAATCTCAAAATTGGGCCTTCACGTGTGGGCAACGTGAAAGGCATGCGCCCTCCACTGCAGGCCAAACCTTAACTCTTTCTGAGCACAGTGTATAACGAAACTCTTGCACACAACTTACACACCCTATCGGCCACATACATTCCGTAATACAAAAAATACGTACAATAAAGTGCACAACAGTCCCACTGTTTGAAACACAGCAAATGGGATAGCAAAACGTCCTGCAAAACGTACTGAATGTCCAAGCAAAGAAGGCGGATACTTGTGTAGTACACGACCAGCGCGTAATTCACGAGCATACGGCCCGTATAGCAACTTATTCGTTCTCCGAAAATCTTGAAATAAATACGCAAAGAATTCCATTAAGTTATCGGTAAAGAAACTCGTTGCGGCTGGAGTAGAAGTTTGCGTATTCCTGAACCGCTGGCGCTTTGATTAATTTGATTAGGCTGCTGTTTCGGGAATTTACACTAAATATGATGAGGAACGTCTGAATTATGCTTTGCTGCAATCACTTAACATGGCTTTTCTGGGGCGCTGCCAGATTCCAAGTTTATAGTCGTGCCTAGTAAAAACAAATTTTAACGAAAGCAAACAAAGCTTTTGGATTGCTGAACAGGGTGAGCTATGTAATAGTTCTAGACCGATAAAAGAGCGCATAAAATATATCGGTTCGGAAACGTAATATCACGCTGTCGGAGACAACCATCAGCGGATTTCCACCGAGCCCGGCTATTTCAGCTTAACATCTGGTTTATTGAGCGTTCACAAGTCCACGGCTTGTAAACATATTTATAGTTAGTGGCACTGCTGTAATAACGATCAAAATGTGCATGAAAACCTGCTGCCATGTAATTATTCACGGTTTGTCGAGACATATTAAATCACATTGTGGGCTATCCATTATAACTGGACGCGTTTTGCAAACCGCTGCCTTTTGCAAGATGAGCCAAAAACCTACCCTTCAGGCTGACTAGAATGCGCCCACAACGGCTATATACATTTCATCCCTGCGCATGACCTCATTGCAAACGTCATGGCACATTGGCGGAGCTGCAACGTTTCAAATCATGGCACACACAAAAAATCCACTCCGCCTCACGAGCAGTTACCGGGATTGCAGAACATCGTCTCCTTCATATCGGGTGCGCGAAAGTGGAACAAAAGCTGAGTAGGTGAAGCATAAGTTCCGGTAATTTCTCGCACGTTTTACGCGAACAAATAAGCTTTGCACTGACTGCCACTAGCTTAGAAGCAAAGCTACGAGTTTCTGGTCACGGCAAAGGTTCTTGCACAGTTAAATATGCGTACGGAAAACATTTTCTTGCGAATGCAGCACATAGCCCATTTCGTGCACAAATCATTCTTTAAATTACATAACTTAATCTACCATTGGGATATGTACCACAGCGACAACCGGGCTCCAGAAGAACCGGCTTCTAAAGACGGAGACTTTCTCCGACGCACTGTCTTCCATTCTACGACGCGGCCTGAAAGTCCGCCAGCGATGTCGGTAATGAAACAAGGCACAAAGTACTGCAGCCCAACCTGAATCTCAGAAGTGCTTACGGCACTTTAGGAGACGGATCTTGTACTAACGACTCGTTCCGTTCCGTTGGGAATCTTGCGCCGGATCCCAGAGGTGACAGGCCAGCATCGCGGAGGCCCCGCTGTCAGTATTCAGTTCATAGGAAGGTGAACGACATGTACTCGTAGGTGGCTTCGCCCGGCTTGTACCATATTCAAGGCGTCGAAGCGTCGCTGAACTGAAGGCTATCACCGTCGGAATCGAGAATCATACCGACCAGGTCGGAAGGCATCAGAAGAGGGTCATCTCCAAAGTCCAGACTAGATTCCAATGAATCGATGCTCTGTACCGAGTCCACTTCGGACCCGTTTTCTTCTCGCTCGTTGGCATCCCTCAACACTTGCGTCAACGCAGATATGTAGGTGAGTGCGAGCCTGAGAGTGGTGATTTTCGTAAGCTTGCTCGTGTCGCCAGTTTTCTCGGCCTCGACGACAGTTCCTGGAAGGGCCGGCACGGCCGCCCGCAGTTTTTCGAACGCCCGGTTGATCTCTTGCATGCGGTACCGCTCGCGGGCGTTGGCCGTTTTCCTCCGGTACTTTGACAACGGTGGAGGCTTCTGCTTGGGCTTGGGCTCCTTCCTGGAACTCTGATGCTGCTGCCGTTGCCTTCGTCGCTGCTCCGTCTCTATGCGCGCTTGGACAGACCTTGGCCTCAAGTTGTAGTCAGGGTTAAGTCGGCAGGAGCGCTGCGGACGGCCGCTAGAAGGCTGCGCGAATGGCGACGGCTGGGTTCCGGGCGTGGCTGTGCTTGATGCTGGGGCGCCAGTGTTTATAGCACCGGCTTTCGGCGTAGTCTGGAACGGCAGCGTTGTGTTGGCATCGATAGGGACACTTGTCTCCTGGGACTGGGCAAGTGTTGTCGTCTGCAGTGCTGGTTCGACTGCGCTGAACGTAGGATAGTCGATGGGCGTGGAGAAGTTGAGGTCGTCGGGAAAGTTGAGCTCCAGGAAGGACTCGAGCACCACACTGTCGACTTCCATGACTGGAACTGGCTTGGGGAGGGTCAGCTCGTCCGAAAGGAACAGGTCTGGACATTCCGAATCTGCGACAGGGGAAGATAGAGGGTGTCAATGTTATCGTTACCTTAATCCCCATTGTGCTGTATAAAAATTAAACTGCCAAGTTCAAATCATTGCGATCAAATAAATTTGCTTCCAAATTCGAGCTAATCATCGCAAAACGGCTCTGGTGATGATTGCGAAAACAGAAACTTCTGTTGTGTATCAGCCAAATCGACCCAAGAGTCACTTGGGCGACTGCCAAGAAGATAATTGGTAATGCAGAATTATGAAAAAAAGAGAAAAATATCAAATAATTAGGAAAACTGGCTAATCGTGTAACGCCTGCATTTCCACAATAATGTAGATTTCGGGAAAGTTCCAAATTTAATCGTTATAATCATGGAAATGGAGATAATGGTTCGACGAAATTTTAAGAAACTAAATATTAGAAAACGATAAAAAATTTCCGGAAAATGGCGATCAGGGTAACGCCCTGCATTTTCGCAATAATGCAGATTTGATAACGTTTCCCCTGTAGTCGTTACAACAGCGTGAATGTAGATAACTCGTGAAACGAAATTCTGAAAAATTAATAAATAAAAAAAACTATGAAAAAATACGGAAAATGCCAAACCGTATAACGACCGGCTTTTCAACAATAATGCCAATTTTGCGGAAGTTCCGCCTATAATCTTTATATTAGCGCAGGTTAGATAATTGGTACAAAGAAATTTCGAAACATAAAAAAATAACAAATAAAAAAAAACAGGGAAAATGGCTAACATGCAAAGCACTGCATTTTCACAATATTGCAGATTTCCCGAAAGTGTTAAATGTAGTCGTTATAACAGCGTAGATGGAGAGAATTGGCGGAACTAAATTTTGAAAAACTAGAAAGAATATGAAAAACAACATAATTACGAAAACTGGCGAACCGTCTAACGCCCTTCATTTCCACAACAACGCTGATTGGGCGATTGTTTTAATTCGAATATTTATAATAGCGTAAACGGAGATAATTGGTCGGAAAGGATTTAAGAAAACCAAAAACTTCGACTGTAAAAACACAAACTTAAGACAAGCGGCATAAGAATGCTCGCATTAGTAGATAGTTCTCTGAATTTCTGAAGAATTATTTTTTCTGTCGTGCCTGCGATGCTTGGGAAAGTTTTGACGATGACAGGATTGTTCAGTGGCCATTGTTTTCTACCGAGATTGGCAGTTCCTCGCTGCATCCTTCGAAAGTGCATTGCTCGCCTGAGTGGAGGTGAACGCTGTCTCTCTGTCGGTTAGTTTCGAAAGAATAAATATCCTCAGCATAGCGAGCAGCATGTAAAGCGGTGGTGGCGCAATGGTTCAGGAATACTGCTTCGATTCAAACGTCCCAGGTTTGATTACTAACGACATATGTTGCCGTATATCTATGGGAGCTGGCAGTGCGTGCTATAAGAGTGGTACAAGTCTTTACATACGCGCGAGTAGTTCAACAAGGAATCTTAGCGAATTTGACATGACCAGCAAAGTTAATTTCTTCGGAACTAAGCATCAACAGTCTTCTGTAGTGTGTAACTCTATTAAATATCCACATTTTATTCCGAAATTTGAGTGGTGTAAAGGAAGCTTCAAAGAAATTGAAGTTGGGGTTTCAAAAAAATAGAAGTTGCAACGCCTGGGATAAGAAGTTGCACCTAGCATACGGACAAGCTGGACCGGTTGGCTCGTATGCGAGCTACTGGCTTTTAATATGACGGTAGGAACAGCGACCGTGGGCATCTTGATCAAGAGCCAACGCATCCCTCCGTAGATTGATGGCAGTAAGGATTCATCTTTGGTATCGTTGTAAGCGATAGATACAAAGCACGATACGGATACGGGTAATCCCAAACGAAACCATATCGATACCCGTGGTTTTTGATACAGTCGGATGATTATATCCGCCACGCACACTTTCGCGCACAACTATTTGTAGCATCAGAAAACGCGTGATTGATCAAGGACGGCGTGGCGCTGGTGGAACCACAAGCTCCACTGATGGAAGCAGTACAAACTCCAAAGTTGCAGCTGATACCAAAGGGACACACATCCAAAGAGTTGCACACACCGGGAGAGGGTATTGGCCAACGCTTTATGAACACGAATGTATGCTGCTGAAGCGTGCGGAGCTACAGCCTGCTGGACCACGCACCAATCCACTAATCGATCGATCGATCGATCGATCGATCGATCGATCAATCAATCAATCAATCAATCAATCAATCAATCAATCAATCAATCAATCAATCAATCAATCAATCATCAATCAATCAATCAATCAATCAATCAATCAATCACCTACAACGAAAGCACTAGGAGTTTCGACCACAAGGATTTATGCCCATACTCTGAATCCTGCATGCACGCTACCTGAGAGCTTCACAATTACAGCAGCATATATACCCGAAATGGGTTATACACGACACAGAGCCGTAACATTTCGACAGAATCAGCACGAAGGAATGCTGTTTCCGCATGATATGCGCTATTTGGTGCAGCCAATGTGTCTAATCGAAGTGTTTATAAAACATTCGATGCACTTTCGCGACACCCCAATTCACTAAGTGGAAAGATTTTGCATCCTTTCAGTATTGGTAAATGTCATACATTAAAAAGGAGGGGAAACCTACAATTTTGCACGCAGACTAACACTGCGTAAGTTAATTCTATGGTATTTGCACCCTACGGTTCCAGAACGTGGTCGCGCCGAAAATATCTATCTTGAAGCCTAGGAGACAAGGTAGGTGGCGTCGCTGCGTGTTTTTTTTCTCGCCGACATTGTCCACGCGGGGTGATTTTGGTTTAAGTGTGGTGTTGAATCGGCCTTTAAGCCGTATCATCCATTTTTGCAGCCAGCTGAGAGATGTGCGTTTCAGTAACAATCATCAAAAACAAGAGAACAGACCACTCTTGAGCAATAAAAGGGAGTAGAGTTTGTTGGTATCACCTTCTTCCCATGATGTTTTGTTTCAGATAATTCGGCGGCAAAGGTAAAATCGATGGGCGCCGACAGTGCGCACGCAGTTCTCCAGGATTGGTTTTAAAGAAAAAAAAAGAAGCCCCGAATTCAATGCGCCTGCCCAAGACCGCCCTTTAAAGTGATCATCACCATCATCATCATCAGCCTACCCACGCCCACTTGCAGGGTAATGGCCCCTCCCATTAATCTCTAATCATCCCGGTCCTGTGCTAACTGCGACTAATGTATCCCTGCAAACTTCTTGATCTTATCTGCCCCACTAACTTTTTGCCGCCCCCTGCCACGCTTCCCTTATCTAGGAATCCAGTCTATTACCCTTAACCAACGGTTGTCTTGCCTTCGCATTACATGCCGTGTCCACACCAATTTCTTCTGCTTAATTTCTACCAATATGTCCTTAACACGCGTTTTTTTCCCTGACCCACACCGCTCTCTTCTTGTCCCTTAATGTTACACCACTCATCTTCCGTTCCCTTGCTCACTAAGTCGTTCTCATTTTAAGTGGAACCCTTTTAGTGAGCTTCCAAGTTTCTGCCCCGTAGGTGAGTACCAGTAAGATGCAGCTGTCATACACTTTCCTATTCAGGGACAATGGTAGGCTGCCATTTATTATTTGAGAATGAGAAGGATAAGCATGGAGAAGGATAAGAATGGGATGAAGTGCATTCGGCAGGCATTGGGCCTTTACAGTAACGTAATGCAATATTAAACCGCCAATATTAAAGCTGCACCCCAGACCGTTCTATCGTCCGCCTATGATGGATAAAAAGAACCCACCACAGTGATCAATACATAACAATTAATAGATCTATACGTATGTGGTGGGATTGGAACGCGAAAGATTTAATATGGAAATTGATCGCCGCCTGACGGATATACAGGGCCGTCCACTTTAGGTGCGAACACGGCGCAGCGTGGCCGCTCTCCGCGGAGCGCCAGCGCACAGACAGCGGCCGCGCATCGAAGCTAAGCGCCACAGGTGCGTAGGGGCTTGGAGGCCGGGCCGCCGGGCTTCGTGTCGTCTGCTAGCGCGGCGTGCTTGCTTTGCTGTGAAGCGCGCCTAACTCTCGGCATGCCTCTTTGACCGTCACGACCACGTTGCGGGTAAGCGCACTTCTCTCCCTGCACCGCGTTGTGTATTTTCTGCGTACGACAACTGAGCGCTATAGGCTCTGCTCAGTTTCACGATCACAGTTTAATGCATGTATTGTTGAAGGCATTTCACCACTGGTTTGGCTGGGATTATAGGGTGTAACGCCGCAAAACGACTCTTGCTACGAAGGCTCTGTAGAGAAGGGCTCCGTATAACCACCTGATGTTTTTTAAATGCAGAGCATTTCAGTAACTCACGATGTCACCCGCGTTGACGTCCGTAGTCGTAGTCCACACCCCTCCCCCTACACTATATAAAAAAAATACTATCCGATCCGGCGCCTGGTTTCGATCCCTCGACCCTGCGGGCGGAACGCAATGTACATGGTGCTCTACCCACTGCGCCACAAAGCCGACGCAGAATGGGAGGCTATGAACGCGCCTTATATCCTTGACTACGTCAAGAAGCTGCTGATACAACGCATTCACTACCACCAACTCCCCAAACACTAAACGTTAACGCAATACACCCACCCCCTATGCGACGCATTTACTCGAGTCCCCCTCGAGGGGAGATGGGCCCAATTTTTACCGTGCACTGATACCGCGCAGCAAACGCGCGTTCTTTCATTTTGCCTCTTTTGAAAAGCGGCATCTCCTACTTGGACGAATAGGGGTCTCCCTGCTCAGTATATCTGAGCACCCTAACCATTGAGCCACCGTGATGGCCCAGGTCAATTCTTGGCGGGATTCTCAGGACTTCACCGCGCCCTAGAAGTAAAGAAGGCCAAGGAACAAAGCTTTATTATCTGCGTGTGCTCTCTAACGTAGGACGCCGTATGACCGGATATGCCGTCCGGCCTGCTTTTTTTTAACTGCTGAGCTGTTGTTACTGGCCGTAAGTCCGCCGATACAAAAAAAAAATAAAAATAAACGCCGAGAAAATTTCGAGCGCGCGTGGGCGCGCGCCTTGTGGTGACCGCCGAGCGTCCCCGGCACGCGCAGTGGATGTAGCGATAAATAAAAAACTGGCAAAAATTTCGAGGACCGAGAAAATGCCGAGCGCTCGTGAGCGCGTGCCTTGCGGAGACGGCCGAGTCTCCGGCTCGCGCACTGGCTTTATCAAAAAAAGAAAAAGAACCTCCAGCTCTGTCGTCAAACCTTACCGCGCGTGTAAAAACTCCAGCTAAAATGCTGAAGGTGTAATGCTATAGTTGACAAGACACCCTGCCTGGAGATATCACCGCGGCCGCCACATCCTCTGGAAGCCTTTATGGGCAATTGGAGACATGGCTACGAGTGTGCGAATCCCTCCCGATACGACCTGCAGATCCTGCTACCGCTGCCTCTTGTCGATGACGATGAGATGGTGGGAGGATACAACGCTGATGATGCTTTTCCATCCATTGCTCACCGCAAAAAAGACGACGACCTTTTTGGTGCATATGACGACGATTACTGGCATCGCAACTATGCAAATTAGCAATGATATTCAAACTTAACTGTGTTCGACAATGCTCACCAACAACAGCTTCGCTGTTCAAGTCTTGTGCGTGAGTTCAAGCTTCCCTAATTTTTTTTTTATCGGAGTGTCACATGCTAAGTCTAGCTCGAAGCCGCTCGCGTATTGCTCGATGTGTCTTCGAATGTGATCCCCGAACTGATGGAAATCGACAACAAATATCGCAAAAATGAAAAGAAATCACATATGTTTAGCCCACAATGCAAGTACTTGTTTAAATGTGAGGCAATGCTGGCATTATTAAGGACATTGCAAACGTATTGAACATTTTGACGATTTTTCAGTTCGTGGCGTTTGGCTAGGCAATGTGTCTGGGGATGATAAAGAAAAGCATGCAGAAGTTGTGGTGCTGAAGAACGCAGAAGCTGTTTCACAATTGTGCAGCATGGAACTGGTGACCGCAGCTTCATTGCGATGGACCGCTCGGTCCATTGCGAGGAAGTGCGCGTCGTACCAGAAAGGAGGATACGTAGCAGGTCACAACAAAAGGAATGGCCACTGTCTCCTAATAACTAGCCATGCAGGCACCGCAACCAATGACATATGCATTATAATGTAGCCGACTAGGGTTGGACCAGTCCAGGTGTCGGCCGGAGAGTAGGACAATTGTGCTGGGTGCGTGACCCGCTGGCTGGGCGTCTGCATGAACCATCTCGACGATGCGCGATATTCATATATATGAAAAAAAAAAAAAGCCAACGAACATCGTTACCAAAGTCGCGAGATCGAAACCCAGGCGCTGTGACCGAAATTCCGCGGAGGCAAAATGCCCAGGCACCCATGTTCTGTGTAATACCAGCGCAATTTAAATAAATCCTGGTGGCCGAATTTACACGTAGCCCTCCTCTACAGCGTCCCTCTTTAACCAAAACAAGACAGTTCAGAAATGTGAGCAACAATGCATGCATTAAACTGGGACAGCGGACCTGAAATAGGGAGCGCTCAGTTGTCGTACGCAGAAAATACACAACGCGGTGCAGGGTGAGAAGTGCGTTTTCCCGCAACGCGGTCGCGGCGCGCTAAGAAGCTACATGCATGCCGAGAGTTAGGCGTGCTTCACAGGAAAGCAAGTACGGCGTTCTTCCCCGCTAGCAGACGACAGGAACCAACGCCTCCAGGCCCCTATGCGCCTGCGCCACTTAGCTTCCATGCGCGGCAGCTGTCTGTGCGCTGGCGCTCTGCGGAGCGCGGCCGCGCTGCGCCGCGTCCGCAGCTTAAGTGGACGGCCCTGTAAACTCGGAACAGAGGCGCAGGATAGGCAAAATATTGGATACATTCCTTCGCGAATGCAATACGACCTCCGCGCAATGAGATGAAAGTACATCCTCGCCAATCAATATTCATAGCACGAATGAAGTAGTTCAAGCGCCAATTAAGAAAACGGTCCTAAATTGATGCCTCGTTCCCTTTGTCGGTGCATGACAGGAGGCTCCGAAGTAAACTTGCCGCAACGCGCAAAATATAGTAGCTGAAAATGCAGCTTCTCGAGGTTGAAAAGACCGCTAACTCTGGTTACAAATATTGCTCCTTCTTTTCTTCCCCTTTGCGAAAGGTCAATATTTGTCAGTTGGCGAGAGGTGGTTTTAGGGCCTGCAAAGGCACGAAATACTTTGCAGGGTTATGTGTTCCCAGTAGCTCTGCAAAATAAGTCTTGTGACCTGCATTCACCACGTTATTGCAAAACGGAATCCGCACACTGAAATCAAAAGGCAAGCACTAAATGTTAGCAGGGCATAATGTGCAGTATCTCAAATCCGCATCGCCTGCACCGCTAAACGTACTCCGCCGGACTTTGTACGTACCGTCGCTTTTGCCCCCGTAGGCGCTCTCACTCAAACCCGTGCGACGCATTCATGCAAAGTGCCACGCCTTCCTTTCTCGTTTTGTCGCCCTATCCAAATGCACCCCAGAAGCCGCAATGCGCCGGTGCCCCAGAACGATTAAATGCGGAAGTGGTTTCAGCCGTCTACCGCGGCCGCAAGGTGTAATTGCGCGCGAAAAGTTGCACGACTACTCTCGGAATCTAAATCCCACGTTTCGTCCCCGCACAGGGTCCTCCTCGCCCTTCTTAGGCCGAGCAATCGCAACGGCGTCGGCCTGGCTAGGCCGAAATCTAGGCTTAGCCGCTGAGCACGCGCGCGAACGCTTGGCCGCATTGTCGTGGTGACGGTGGCGGCTTCCGAAGCCTTGGAGGAAAAGATCACAGGCGGGAGATTTATGGAACATCTTACCCGCTTGCCTTCACTTGATATTCTGTTTTTTCGTTCTCGCATTCGCTCGTTGGGTGCAGGTCTAGCGCAAGTTCCGACGGCGTGCGTAATAGACGCGGAGAAATGATTGACTACCATTCGCGTACACAGTGCCGCGCCGCGCTGCTCGCTCGGCCCGAGATGACTGCCAAGGACGATATACTTCTTCCGAGATATAGCTGTGCAGTCTTGCAACGCGTCGGTTGCCCCGGCTCCATCTTCCAGCGCACCAACGCCGCGCTAACGTACTCAGAACCTACCTAGGCTGCCCGTGCCGCGTCTTGCACGGTTGTACATGCTACCTGTAATTGTCTACTCCGGCGCTCGAAACGATGAGTATGCGATGTCGAGTACGTACTACGTAGCATATGTTTGCAGCAGGGCGAGCAGCAAGTCGCTGCGGTGTGCCTATCACATTCCCGCTTCTGCTTCATTGAGCGACACTCGTTTCTACTGCCGTGTGAAGGCCGACGGCTGCACGAAAGGTCGGCTTGAGCACTTGAGTGTCTGGCATTAAGAATCCACGTCGTTGAATGGGCAAAGCGGAAAGACGCGGCTCACCATATGGTCTGTGACTGGAAGATCGACACAAACGGATAGACAAATTGTTGCCATGCGCGTGATCCTTTTTGGCCTGAAAAAAAAAAAAAAAGAACAAACTTTCGGAGTTCGGAACAAACGAACAAGTCTGCGCACATGTGAGAATATGAAAGTATATGTACGCCGCGCGTTGCTCGCAAGATTTGTTTGCGGTTTGATCACACGCATTCGGTGGAAGGATCCGCCGGGGCAGCAGTCGACGTAAAAAAAAAAAGGAGTGTGGACGTATAACCATGTCGAGGCAGCCGGAGTGCGACGCTAGACGCGGCAGTTGCAGAAACTACTTCTCAGCTCATCATACAAATGTAACGTTTAATCCAAGCGGCAGGCCGGCACATGCCC
Source organism: Haemaphysalis longicornis (assembly GCF_048455015.1). Lineage (NCBI taxonomy): Eukaryota > Metazoa > Arthropoda > Arachnida > Ixodida > Ixodidae > Haemaphysalis > Haemaphysalis longicornis. The sequence goes on along the minus strand of NW_027526445.1, from coordinate 150,321,063 downwards.
CCTTCCTCCCAGTTCACCGCCAGCTGTTCGGCTGGCCAATATGCAATGTTGACGCAGTTGCGAGCCTTCTTTTCTCGGTGTTTTATTTCTACTTCTGAGGCACGGCGCGTGCTTGAAGCCAGGTGACGCGTGGCAGGCAATTATATTTCTTCTTGCTACCCACGCATTGTGTTGCCCTAATCCACCTGGGCTTTTGCATGCAGTTTCTGAAACCTAGTTGGGAGAAAAAGTTTGTGTGCGAAGCACACGTTTAGGGCCGGTCCATGGGACTATAAATCACCAAGGGCTTTTAGCTGCTACTAAACGTCGTGTCATAGGCAGGCGTTTTATATTTGTCCGGAACAAACCCGTTATATCTGGTGCACTGGCTCAGCTGCTCAGGTGTTGTGCTCGTACGGACATGGACGGGGTTTTGATCTTTGCAGCTAAGGCCATTTAGTTGTCGTTGAAGCCGGGTTCAGACTGTTGCCGCAACGGTCGTGACAACTTTAAGGCATGAGGTCATTTCATGTTGCGGCCAACCGAACTGCGTGACATGGCGTTTTTTACGTTCATAGATCACGATATCGCTTTTGCGTCGGTTGTCTGAACATAGCCTGAGGCCTAAAATGCCAGCCGACAGGTAAGGACATTTCGACGCACGTTGAAGACCACAGCCCAAGAGCCGTATCAGCGTCGTAAACCGCAAGTTGAAAAATGAAACATCTTGCTTTGAAAAGTGATAAAAAGGTGGATTATCCTCCAAAATGTGAACTACCTGACAACGAAACTACAACGAAAGAACAAATTCTGAACGTACATTGTTAAGTGAGCTCTTTGTGTAGCAAGGGATTGAAAAAAAAAACAATAGACAGCAAATTATATCGGGCAATTATGCTGTCTTGCCTTTAACGGTCACAGCGTGCCTTTACTGGGTATTAAGTCAAACTAAAAGCTCTAGCGTGTATGAATAGGAGCCCGTGTCATTTTTTAGTATTCTCGCGTTCACGTCCACTACGTCCCACTTTTGTTGTAAGGAAATCCAGGTGGCGGAATACCTGGTGCCATTTTCGGCTACTGACGTACCGACTAATAGAATGCGTTGGTTGTGCATGTGCAAATCTATATCTAGCTGGTTAGCAATTGTACCCGAAATGGTGCGCACAGTCGGGAAGCACCGCAATCATTGTGTCGCCGTTCCAGTTTTCGACGCACGTCGAAATCAATTTTGTCGTCATTTGTACACCGTTATGGTTTAGCAATGTTTTGGGGATTAAGAAGCTAAAGAGCATATCAAAGTTTCTAAGACGGAAGCCAACTTCTAGACATAGTTTCGGTTTCATTGCTTCTACTGTATACAATCACCGTGGAGGTGTCGAGACTTCAGGATTCTTTTTCTGCCCCCGTGACGCACTTCAGGCCTGTTATCGCGAAAGATCGAGTGTTAAGGCCATTGAAAAGACAACAAAACGATAACACAGTGCCCGTAAGTGACCGACATTATTTTAAGGACATCTAGTCTATCTTTGGTTCCCCGGCCGCTATCGAGTACGTGATTGACGTCACTCTTGGAAGCCAAAGTATGAAAATCAATGTGCCTGCATGGTACTTCTTACCCATACAGTTATGAATAGGAAAACAGTTGGCTCTTATCGAGCGGTTGAGCGAGGCAAGGCCCATGCCATTCATGGGACAAATAATAACTAACCAAACCCACAGCATCGTTATGTCATATTCTCTGTTCCCTTGGCGGGAGATGCGAGTTTGTTCCAGCTACTAAGGCTGCTCCCCTTCAGAGTACCGATTCACTTCGGTTTAACTGACCCTGCTTTTTGTTCTTTCCGGAGCAGGACAGGATACGAGGCTTTGCAAAGCGTTACGGAACGCGTGAAAACTTATAAAATTCAGACACATGTTATTGCGGAAGAAAGCATTACCGGAATCGCGCTATCTCGTGAGGGATACCTGGGTGAACACATGTAAATGCGTGCACAGCACCGCTGAAAGGTATCTCTTCCACTGTGCATGCTTGTGTTAACCAGGCAGTACACATAAAGTGAAACTATGGCATCTGTGCAAATGTGCATGCTACGCAGTACTAGTTTCTTAAACGAGGCTGTACGCATAACGCGAAAATGTGGAAACTGTGCAACTGTGCACACTAAGTAGTAATACTCTTGTGAACGACGCAGTACACATAACGCGAAAATATGGAGACTCTCCCAATGTTCATCCTAAGCAGTGTTGCTTTTTAAACGATGCAGCATACATAAAGCAAAAATAAGGCATCAATGCCAATGTGCATCCTAAGCAAAAAAAAAAAGTTCCTGCATTTTTGCAGCCTCCCCTTTCAAGGGGCGATTTCCTGTGCAAGCCGGGTGAACTTCCCAAGCGTTGTAGTACCACAAGAGCCGAGCGCCAGGTCGAGGAGTCACTTGTACCTATTTTACTGGTAGGCCCCCGGCGCCACCAAGGCACATGAATTCACATGGTGCCTTCTACAGCCATGCTGGACGCTCAACTCGCAACCGTCTGTGGCAGGACACACCGCCACACTCTTTCACCCGGCGCGATTCTACCGTGTTGTGCACTGTGTTCCACATGAAGTGGGGATGATCCTGTCGACTGTGCCAATGTTAGCGTCAACTTCGCATGGCAGCGAAATAAAAATGGGAGCACACCAAACGAGGAATTTTAAAATCTACCTCCCAACCATAATAACCAATCGCAAACAGCGGGACACATTGCCGGACCACAGAACATTTCGCCCTCCATTTATCGTTCCAGATAAATGCGCGGTGATACCGCATGTCGGAAGTAGTATTCGTACGTTGAAAATCGCGTATGTGCCAACACGTGGTATCACCCCTTTTCATATCCCCGCAAGCAAAACAGACAAGAGCACAAAGTCCACATTGTTTGACATATGGCAGATGATTTGTTACGTGTCAGGAGCGAATTGTTTTTGAGTTTATATTTTGTTTGAATTACAGCTAAGTTTACCTTTTTGCTCAAGAAGTACCATAGATCTTCACAGAAAAGTAAATCCACGTCAAGAACATTTTCCGACTTTATACATTTCTTCCGATGCTTACTGCGGACATATTGGCAGGTACACATTCTAAATTTCACACACGAATGCTATACGACAGTTAGATAGGAGCGATAAGAATCAGAGCACACGTATTGCAGCTTTGCACGGGGCGGCCTCGAATAAGTCCAAGGGGGTTCAATCAACCATGAAATGACCGATATGTAGTGCTTATTTCGGTAGTTGGTCGTTCGGATGTTGTAATGATCTGTATGTCATTTCAGTGGAAACAGAAATGTTGTATTGGCTGCGTAAAAAGTCTCGCATTGCTTTGATAAGAAGCAGCTCTCTTTTTCAGCATTCGTGCAACATTAATAATAACACATGCAATAATAACACATGCAAAGCCTGACCGACTGGCTTCGTATAAAGTCGAAGGAGTCACAAAAACTGCCCCTCTAGCTGACCAGGCATTCGTTGGTAGCTGGCGTCCTTTTTTTCTTTCGCGTTGAATAGTTCAAGAGTCTATCTTCATTGAAACCGCAATTTTGTACAAAGTGAGTTTATTGGGAGCAACGCGATGGAGACCAGCTTTCCCCTTTTTTAGCCTCCGGGAGGCTGACCCAAGAACGATGTTAATAAGCCAGTTCATGCCAACAGCGAATGAGTACTGCACATGCAATTTCCCCCCCAGCGAATAGCCCAATACCATGGCCAAAGTGCAGCCTAGATTCTTTTTTCCTTCTCTTTTAATCACGGCAATAATCCTATGTCGTGTACTGTATAGAACACATCAACAAGACAAATTGCGATACAAGACCGGTTTAACAAATTCAGGCACCCCGTATACATGTATACAGACGGTGTTGCGTGATTGCAACTATATTTGCGCTGTTTTACTAAGCGTATATCCCCCCACTCACGCAGTTAAGAGCACAAGACCACAGGCAAATAGTGGCATGCATCTTAGTTGAAACACGAGACTAACGAATTGATATATACATGGGTTTGAACTTCAAGCGATCTCCTTCGGCTGTTGTGCTATAACATGCAGGCTGATCGTCTGCCTGTTAACAGCATTTTATTTTTAAAAAGCCCGCCATTCATCTTCCGCTATAATTTCAGTAAGTCTTCAATCCAAACGATATGTTAGCAGGAGGTACCGAATGCAAGAAAAACTATATATTTTTATGCAGACAATATGTATTAATGTATGTGGTAAAATTCCGAAATAACCATTAGGTTCAGTGTCTATGTGAACGACCTTCGGGACGTGTTTTTTGGTACTTCCACGGGCAGCATAATTATTTTTTACCTTCTGGAGTACCCTGAAACATTTAATTCCTCAAGTAAATCGTGCACTTACCAGCCACCCAGCTGTTGGACTGCCATCATGGTGGAGGCTGTCATGCGCTTCCGCCGTCGCCACTCGCCCCCCAATTCCTGCTTTGATCCAGGCCGTCAAGTCCTTCTTCACCGCTTCACAAAACAGTCTTCTCCAGCACATTCACCCTGTCCTCTTCGAAACAACGAAGCCCTCCGGTTGACAACGCCTTGACGTGCGCCGATTATATCCGTCCGAAGGTGCTAGTGGAGGAAGCAGTCACTCCAGAGTGGGACTACGCGCGTGCGCTTCTCGCTAGCGTTTCCGCGTTTGGGACGTCCGAAGAAGCGAATGCCGCGCTCCCACACGCGTGCAGTGGCGATGTGGCGTAACGACTCGAATGCACAGCACCTCTAGGGCAGCCACGCGGCGGCGACCGCAACACGTCTGGGCGACGGACGGCCGTGGCGCGTGCCGCCCGCCTTTCCGCTACGTCATCAGAAGGGGCGGGGCGCCCAGTGGGGGGCTGGAACAAAAACGGGGGAGGCAAAGGGCGAAGGGAGAAGAAATGGCGGAACAAGGAAAGAAGAATACGGAGCGCGTCTCGGTCTTGTTGCTCGCCTTTCAACGATCGTTTCGTTCTCTCCTTTTTAATATCTTCCCTTTCCTTATTGACTGCTGCCGCCGCCGCCGGCTTCGCAAACGCTGGCGTGTTCGGAGTTGTAATTTATTTTTGTTTCCCTGGCGAGCCGCGTTCTCTTTGCGTTTTACTCTTTCCCCGGAGGCGAGCGTAACGCGCAGGTGAGTTTAGTCGAGCAGCGCGCTCCGCTTTGGACGGATGCCGCATGCGGTCGCTTGGACGTCACAAGACGGCTGCTGTGCGAGATGAAGGTGGCATCGACGATGGTGACTTATGCCGCGAAAATTTTAATGTGGAAAACAGCAATTTGTTCACAGTAGAGGTCCATCGGCTAGAGTGGCAGGTTTTTTCTTGTTAGCGATCAAAAACCCGCACGTGCTAAGAACATCCTCTTTTATTGTCCTAACGCTATGGAAAAGCCACGTACCTGTATAGTTAGGAGTTTAGAAAAACTGAGCACCTATGAGAGTGATTAAGTGGGCACAGAAGGTAATCCTATAGACAGAATACTGTGCGGAAGGGGCCCAAAAATGCAGCAGCAGGTGTAACACACTCCGGTGATAACTGTCGGTAACTGCAGAGTGCACATCTGCCAGCTAAACAAGAAGTGGTTTATCCAGTTTTTGTTAGAGTTTGAACTACCGTGCGATGATTCCATCACCCAGCCATGGGTCATTAAATTGAAACCCGGTTATAGCGAACTGTACTATGCGCGCCAATTAGTTCGACATATCCAATAGTTCGATATAGCGAAACCCGCCAATAACGAGTTTTTTGTTACGAGTTCGCAAATCGTGGGACGCCCCCCATCCCCGCATACGAAACCAACATAATATGAAGTATGTCGTTACCATAAACAAAACAATCTATTTACTGCAAGCAATAAGGCTTCTTTCCACCTCAACTGCCTACTTCACAAAAAAGAAATGATTCTAGTTTTCACTTTCATTTCGGCGGCGTCAACTAGCGCAGCATTCGATTCCGTGTCCTTCAATATCGAAGCAATCATGTGTGGACATATCAACTGCCGAAAGCGCTTCATGAAGCATTGGACGCATTTAACTCGCGACATCATCTGCTTCTTTGGAACTTTCAACAGCACCAGCTACCATGACATCGACGACGGTGTCTGGATATGAGGGGCTCCCAGTAACAGCCCCAGCTACCCTGACATCGACGACGGTGTCTGGATAGGAGGGGCTCACAGTGACGGCAACCTCGCGGTCGATGACACTCAGGAAATCCCCGAAGGAATTATATGGTCCCGTTTTGTTGTGCGCAGTTGCAGTCATGAACCATTTTCAACAAGCCCGGCTTTCCACTCGGCCTCAGTTACGAAAAGTGTCGGGCGCCACACCGCTCCATGTGTGCCTCAACGTCTCAACCACGGCCAATCAACATTTCAATTACCCCTGTGAGACCATGCATTTCGGCGGCAATTGTAGATTCACCGAGTTCGATATATCCGATGTGAACTTCGTTATAAGGAATATGTTTCGCATGTATTTTCATAACTGATTTGTTTTTGTTCGATATATAGCATACTTCGCTCTACCCGGTTTCGTTATAATCGGGTTTGACCGTATGGACTAGATTTTCGAAAACATTTCACTGAAATGTTGTAAGCTCGTAGTAAATGTAGGTTCGTTGTTGTTCTTGATGATGATCTGCGTTGGTGCCTAATTGTTGCGGCACTCATGACATGGCGGCGACGGTTGATGGAGGGTTTTCAAAACTGTACATTTAAGCGAAAGAAATATAAACAATATTTACAGACTGAAGATAGAGTTAACGAAGTCAGAAAGAAAGTGTGAGTCTTAGTCAGCTCCACCTTTGTGCACGTGGCACCCCCGTCAGCGACGGACCCTGACCTAAGACTACCCAAGTGGTGAGATCCTCCCCAGATGAACCTGGCTAGCCCGGCAATACGCTGGCCGTGCATAGCACATTAAACCTTGAGGATTCGACTACGAGAACTCGTGTCTCGTGGTTTTGATGGGTTACTTAGGCTCCACCCCGATACACAGGCCAATCAGTGTCTCCTGGGGACCTGACTGGATGGATTACAAAATCTGGGCCTAAACCATGGTGGGCAACGCCCCCCGTAACCCTGAAAGGCTGGTCCCTCTCTCCCTCCAGAAAAAAAGGAAAAGATCAAGAGCAAACCAAACAAATACAGCAAACACTCAGAAACCCGCGGAAACGCGTTCAAGTGCCCGGGACAACCTTCTAGGAATGACGTGTTCTGACGTGTTCTGACGTGGCCGCTTTCTGACTTGACGTTGTTACGAATCGGCGTGCGCCGCAGTACTTCCCCGTATCACTCCTCGGCTGTGCGGCGAAGCCACTACGTGCGTGCGCCACCATGTCGGTGACAGGTTGCGACAAGCCGCGTCAGACGCTTCACTTTCGGCGCATTTCAAAACTTCGGCGGCTGCCTGCGAGGCTCGTCTCCACGCTCTTCAAAGACACAGATGTCCCGCGAACTCAGCGGAGTCCTCCTCTCTCCCCTCTCCCGGACTCAACGTGCGGCGAGGCTATGAACGGCTTACGAACTCTGGAAAAAGCGTTGTGTGTGTCTGTGACTTTCGTGGCGTGTTGCCGCTTGTTGCGTTTGACCGTTATCGCTTTTGGGTATAAATAGAGCTGCCCAAGCGTTGTAACGTATTCCTGTTAGAGCAGCGAATCGATGTTGTCGCTCTGCTCGAGTCCTGTAACCTCGCCCGTCGGGGCATTGTTCTTTGGCTTCGGCTCACCTCTCGCTATGAAGTAAACAGTTTACGTTGGCCTATCAGCTCTGGACACCTTCCCGGCTGCAGTCGGCCCGCCCGGTTGCAACAACTGGTTGGCAGCGGTCGGATGGCATCTTCGTAACACCTGAAGCCAGCGGTGCGAGACCCAACACCATGGACGTCAAGGCGGCTTCGTACTTCGCAGAATTCACGGCGGTCAAGGGTGAGTGCGGGACTTTTCTTCACTGAGTTTTACCAGGCTTCTGAGGATAGCTGGTAGGGCGTGTGTTTTTGTCGCGTGGGTTATTCGCGCAAAACATTTTTGGGAGCAGTGGGAAAGCAGTACTCTAGACCGGCCATGAATTTGAAAGCTTTGAAAAAACCGCAGTTGTTGGAGCTTGCAAAAGAGTTGCGCTCGGATGTTACGGACGCGCTGAGAAAGCCAGAGCTGATGCAGGCTATACTCGCTGTTGGGGCTGACGATGACGAGCTTTCGGAATGCATTGAGCATATCAATGACAGGGAGACCGCTAAGCGTCAGGCTGCAGAGGCAGAGGCTGAGCGCCAGCGCGAGGAGCTCGAGAGACGGAAACAGGCACGCGAGGAACGGAAGCGAGAACATGAGAAATTTTTACGAGAACACGAGGAAAAGATGCGATGGTACGCCCTCGAGCGAATCCGAAGGGAAACAAAGAGGCTCGAGCGAGAGGGACTCCAACGGGAGAACAAGCACCTAGAGCATGAACTTCAACTCGAGCAGGAAGAACTGAAGCCCGAGTTAGAATTGTTGCTCGAAAAAGACCTCGTTGTCGAGGAAAGCACCGTGCCAGCGCTGCCAGTAGCAGACGCTCGGGAGCGCGAGTCGGAGGCGACGGTTGCGGCCCAGCAGCGCGGCAAGGTTGCTGAAAGAGATAACGACGGCGCATTAGCTCAGACTGTCGGCAGAGGCGGCAGAGGGCAGTGCGTGTCCACTGAGTGCGATAATGCGTCGGCGGTTGTTTTGGAGATCTCGGCGGAGTGTTTTGACGGTTCAAATTCGCGGGAGGCCTTGGGAACGGCTACCGACTTGAACGTGAACATTTCGCGAGGTAGCGACGTTTCGCAGGAATGCGTAAACTCTGAGCTTATCGAAAGCCCGCACGAGTCCACTGAAACGGAGGTTGTTCCTTCGGACGGCAGTTCAGAAGAGACCGACGTTGTGGCAAAGCCTGCAGCCGAGGCAGCGAACGGTTTGCACGGTTCAGTTGGGAGTCGTGACGATCTCGCCACTGGGCAAGCCGATTCCGTCCTGCCACCAGCTCAGGTAGCTGACCTCGAGCAACTGCCAGCCGAGCTCGTAGAGATTCAGGTGTCTGGGGCGGCTGAGCCGTCTTTCGAGGCAGGGCAGCCTGGTTGTAGTGTAGTTCTGGCAGTGAGGAAGGAGAACGGGAACACGCTTCGGTCTTCGCGTGCCGAGGCTGTCGCTGAATGCGCGAGGGGCGACGAGGTAGTGACTGTTCGAAGCTACCAGGTGTCTAATGATCACGTCGTGCCCTTGTCACTCCCAGCTGATGCTCCCGACGATAGGCCAGTATGGGCTAAGCTAGTTGAGATTTCAGTGGCGCCTGTGGCGGAGCCGAAGTCGGGAACTGATCAGCCTAGAGGAGAGAACGTAAACGCGTTCCGACGTTTGCTTGCCGAACGCGTTGCAGAAAAGGCGAGCAAGATGGGTAGAGGGAAAACTTCCGCGCGTACTTGCGGCGCGTGTTTCAGTGCGGGCACACCGAGGGGCAAAGCCGTGAGCTCGCATCGCGCCAAGGGAACGCCGCCTCCAAGGAGTGCGCGCCTAACGTATGAACGGTGGAAAATCTCGTTCGCTCCTCCGCGCGCTCGACTTTTGTCGAACAAGACGACAGGTGTGATTTCACGCGGTCGCAGCAGTCTCTTTCAGAGAACGGGCGCACCTAAAGTGCGATACAAATTGGGGGAAAGCTCGGAGCAATGATGAGAGCTCGAATCGCAGCTCTCAGCGCGAGAAGTGGCTTGTAGACGCCTGACTTTCTCAATTTCATCGTTTTTCCTGGAGCAGGTTTCGCCCTTTACGATTGCATTTTTCTTTTTTGTGTGGGACATTTCCAATCACGCGAAATGTCACTTTTCAAGTTTTTCACTTGTCTAAAGTACTGCTGGGCAAAGATATAACTAGAATAGTTAGTTATTCGCGTACTTTTTCGCAACTAAAAGCCTGGTAGAGCTTCAGTGTGGATTTGTCTTCACACTTGTCGGCGATGCGGTTGGGTCTTCCTGTGTTGTTCTGTTGCTTGCCTGACCAAGCCAGAGACGTTCTTGGGGAGCCACTACTCGTCCAGGGACCCGCCCGGTGAAGCTGCAGCACGGTGTCGTACAGCCAAGGCCTGGAGTCGAGCGCCTGCAGAGCACTTCACTTCGAAAGCATCCCTCCGGACAACGGTTGAAGACCCTTATCCATCGGGATCTCGGACCCCCGGCGGAGAAGCTGTTACGAATCGGCGAGCGCCGCAGTACTTCCCCGTATCACTCCTCGGCTGTGCGGCGTAGCCACTACGTGCGTGCGCCACCATGTCGGTGACAGGTTGCGACAAGCCGCGTCAGACGCTTCACTTTCGGCGCATTTCAAAACTTCGGCGGCTGCCTGCGAGGCTCGTCTCCACGCTCTTCAAGGACACAGATGCCCCGCGAACTCAGCGGAGTCCTCCTCTCTCCCCTCTCCCGAACTCAACGTGCGGCGAGGCTATGAACGGCTTACCAACTCTGGAAAGAGCGTTGTGTGTGTCTGTGACTTTCGTGGCGTGTTGCCGCTTGTTGCGTTTGACCGTGATCGCTTTTGGGTATAAATAGAGCTGCCCAAGCGTTGTAACTTATTCCTGTTAGAGCAGCGAATCGATGTTGTCGCTCTGCTCGAGTCCTGTATTGTAACCTCGCCCGTCGGGGCATTGTTCTTTCGCTTCGGCTCACCTCTCGCTATGAAGTAAACAGTTACGTTAGCCTACGGCTTCTGGACTTCTTCACGGCTGCAACAGCGGCTGGCCGCTCGCATCATACACGCTACCACTCGTATGTCGGTGGCCACGGAGCTCGGATCGGGTGCCCCCACTCGGTAACAACAACGTGTTCTGATGTGACGGGTCTCTGCAGTGTTCGTTATCATGGGCCTCATGTATAGAATTTCTTGAGATTATTATTGCATGCTTTCATCTTTCGTGGGTTGTCGTTAATAACGTGTGTATTTATACTCAGTATGAAACAAAAAACTCCGTTGTGGCCTTGTGGTTCAGCCCCGTGTTTCTGTCTTTGTTCCTCTTTTGTATTATTCTTTTCGCGCTATTTTAAAAGTTATGGTACACCAACTTCCCCAAGCTTTCACCTTTTTTAAGATTGTTAAGGGCCAATTTCGCACCGCATAAAAAAGAATGCATGCGAGTGCAGAAAAAAAAACCCTGCGGCACACCCGACACTGGACGCGTAAAATGATATAACGGTTGGTCGTTGACACTGACGTAGCTGGACCACCCGCGAGGTTGACTTCCTAAGAGGAAAAAAAAAAGAATAGTTCGCCTTTATCCTGAACAATTTAGTAATCAGTGAGGCGTGTCTGACGACATCCGTTGCCTTGCTCAGGTCCCAGTACAGATGATCGAGCTGCTTCCGACAGCGAACTTGGATGGTCTGCGCAAAGTATACACTAGACTGACTGTTAGAGAACGGCCGCACAGAAACAGATTTTGTTCGAAAAGGAGCCTACCAGAAAACAAAAAAGAACCAACAACAATAATAACAGATAACAATGAAAATAGCAATAAGTACCAGTTACAAAAGCATCATCTTTATCACGGTGTACGGGAGTATTGTTGATGAAAGCGAACCTTCGATCCTTCATTTCCCGATGCTTTTGAATTGTGTCAACAGATGTCGTCAGTTTCTTTCACGTGGATATCCTTGTAGCACCTCACCTGCTTTTTGTTCTTAACAACCGAAGGTGCCCATTCAAAGGCTGCTCATTCCTTCCACTTTTAACCTTTCCATTACCTTACAGTTTTTTTCCTCTAGAATTAATGTTGGTACCTTCTGACCAGTACCTAACAGCCCCATTGGCATCTTTCGTCCTCTCTCCTTTCCGGCTGTTTAGCGAACCCATCAGTCAAAAGCAGAACTATGCACCAAAGAAAGAGCAGAATGGTGTGGTGACATCCTCAACCCACCGCTATGTTGATTGTAGGTTCAAGCGGTCCATTCTCATTAGCGGACCCCAACCGGTGCCCCCTCTACATATGGCGATATCCATGTTGTGTGACCACGTAAACTACATGGGCAACACGTACAAAGGACGCACGCGGGGTGACTAGCGGCAGGCATTGATATTAGCAAGCACAAACAGCTGACGTCACCCGCGGATTTAAAGGCAATCACCGCCACTCATTGTCTCTCTGTGGCAAAGCATATGCCCCATCGTCATTAGGACACCACGCGCACGCGTTGTGAATAGCAATGTGCCTTCTCGACCACCTACGGCGCTCGAGCAACTGCGCCCGTCGAAACTAAATTCATGCAGTACAGTGCGGCCTGCAACTGCACCCGCAGTACGACTCGAACGCATTAGCACATCCTGACTATGTATCAGACTAGCAGCGAGGAATGGGACACGCGGGGCTCGAACTGAAACGATAGAGGGCAGTTGGAGAACTTATTCACACAGATGTCCGCTTGGACATGTCGCGTAGGCGTGAGTAGTGGCTCAAACAGCTACAGTGCCGGCACCCGTGAGCAGCGGACATACTTCAAAATATAGAGATAATCAAGAGAATAGAGAGCTTGAAGGACATTGATTTAACGTATTACTTCCGATATTTAGAGCGCAATAAGTCATACTGATACTTTTGTGGCGCGCGAAAATAAAGGAAACCATAATTATATTAATCCTGTTGCACGTGTGGCTTTAAAGCATTAGCTCTCAAACGAAAAAAGAATTTCAAAACAAACCCGAAATAAACCCACACCCTTCAGAATGCAATAACTGGGTTGGTTCGTCAAGTTTTATCCTGGAGGCACAAAATTCCAAAATAAATTGAATATTTGCAGATTGAAGCTGCCCTTGCGTGTAGCGGGGTGCAGTAGAGTGGACTTACGGATAAATTTAAAACACCAGGAAAGATATAAGATCTGTCTCGATATTACAACACAAAGGAGTTTTTTCTTTGCCTCTATTAAAATACCTGCCGTGGTGCCGGGAGGAAAACCCGTGACCTGATACTCACTAGTGCAACTTAATAGTCACCAATTTACCGCGGTGAATGAAGCACATAAGGCACGTCTGTGTTTTAGATGCGACTGCATCTCATTGACTTGCCTTGTCCATGCAGCGTCGTCGTCGTTCGTTGTCGTCCGCCCCTCCCTCAACACTATAAAAAAATAATAGTTAGCGGCGCCCGGTTTCGATCCCACGACCCTGTGGGCGGAACGCGAGATACATGGTGCTCTTCCCACTGCGCCACAAAACCGAGACAGAATCAAATGCTACGAACGCGCCTTATATCCTTGACTCATTCAAACTACGTCAAGATGCTACTGATACAACGCATGATGGGGCAATGATTAACACTTGCAATAAAAGAAAAGAAGCTCCCACTTACAGCAACAATGATGGAGTAAAGGTCGTTGCGACAGCGAAGCCCCAAGCATACCACTTAGAGAGATTTACCAAGATTGGCCAATAAAACATAATAATAATCATAAAACATAATAATCATACGCGTTCCCGACACGTTTCACGCGATTTCAGAATCAATTCAACGGAAACACCAAGTGAACCCCGCGATGCGTCGCATCTACACAGGGTTCCCTTCACGGGGAGGTGGGCGCAATTTTTTATTTCTAATTTGATTTATTTGCACTGGTCCATGTACTTCCGGAAACTTTCCCTGTGTTCGACGCGTACATGTGTAGTCTTGGCAGCACTGGCGTTTTTTATTGCAGTGCAGTAATCTTGTCGACGGTTCCTGACGTGTACGTGGTGTAAAAAAACCCGCCCGCATTTCCCCGAGGGGAAGAATGTGAAAGTGCGAATGCACGAGTTGAATTTGCGCGGTTCGGTAATGTTCGCGAAAGAGAGATCACACATACACACACAACTACAAAGAAAGAAAGATGCATTTATTCACAGAGACCTATTTGTGTTGTCGTTGTACTTGATTGCTAGAGCGGATCTCAGCTTTGAAATTTCGTGTCAGTACTCCTTTAAGCAGGTTCATTAGCCCTTCTCACGCCCGATTCTTGGCCAATCCCCCACGTGGGTATGTGCCATGTCAGCGGCCAGGCTGCGCGCACCCATCTCCACGTGCGCGGACATCGCCGGTGGACGCAGGTTCAGGGTCGCTTAAGAAGTGCATTGCACTTAAAACAACCCCGGCTTTATTCCTTAACCGGTATTTCTCGTGTCGGTTGGACGCCAGCGTAGGTATAGTGCACGCCCATCTCGTTTATGAAATTCTTACTTACGCTTCCTCCCTGATTCGAACGCATATTGCAGTCAGTCAATAGCCATTGGTAGAACCCGTTGTACATTTTAGCAGCGGAGCTGTTCTAGAGCTGGTCACAACAACAACATGGTATTGGGGCCGACATGTTTTAGATGGTTTATATTGCCCCTGAAAACAAATGCTTCCCAGCGATGCGCAGGTGTTAAGAGGTGAAGCCGACTGTAAAAAAATCGGTGTGCGCTTGGTTTTTTGTAAGCAGCCGCCCCCCGAGCGCTGCGCCGTGCTGTGTGACTCTCGGGTGGCCCTACTCCGGATCCAGGGGGGCGACCCGCGCTCCCTCCTGGTGCGGGCCGTGCGGGACAAGGTGGCACGGCTGGCCCAGCAGGGGACTCGCCTGCGGCTGCAGTGGGTGCCAGGCCACATTGGGCTGGAAGGCAATGAGAGGGCAGACGAACTGGCCGCCGACGCCCACGAGCTGCCCCCTACGCCCACGGCAGCCCACGCAGCTGCGGATGACGCCCGCCTGCTGATACAGCGACATGTACGGGCCCAGCATCCGGACCCGAGGTTGGCATCTGGAGAGGCCCCACCACCCGTCCGGGCCACACGGATGCCGAGACATCAACGCTCGGCTGTCCTGCGCCTACGCGTGGGGTGCGTGTGGACAGCCGAGCGCAAACACCGCCTGGAACTCATCAATGACCCGTCGTGCCAGCACTGCCGGGCGGCTGTCCAGACCCTGCCACATCTGGTCCTGGAGTGCCCCCAGTTTGCGGCAGGGAGGACCGAACTGTTGGCCGCCTTCGGGGGAGGGGCTCGGCCCCTCGAAGAATTTCTGTGGCCGCCAGGCAGTGCCAGAGAGCGGGACGGAGTCCATGAGGCCCTGGGGTCGTACCTGGATGCCTCAGGACTCCTCCCGGCTCTACGCTTTCTCCCCACATAAACTAAACGGTGTGTGTGTGGGTGCTTCGTTTTTTTTTCTTGTGTTTTTTTTTGTCTTCGTGTTTTAAAAAAGTGTTTACCTTGTATATATTGTACATATATGTCCTGTTAGACCTGTATATTTGTATATATGTATCCTCTCCTTCTCTATTCTCCCTTACCTGTACAACTGTGTTCCCCATTCCCCACACCCCCCACACCAGCAGGCGTTCCGGTGTCCACCCTTAGGTGAGACAAACTACGCCTGCTGGTGGTCTTTCCTTTCCTTGTTTACAATAAATTCATTCATTTCCCACATTTCCCGTGTTGCAGTGAAGCATGACCATCCACGGCGCGAGTATGATTACTGAAAACGGATGTAACTGTAGTTTTAACGGAGCTACCCGAAAACAATTTATATCGCAATTACCCGGTAAGAAGACTTCAAGATCACGCACAAGAAAGAGGGCGACGCTAAACGGAATCTTGTAAAGAACACCCACAGCTCCGCCGCTTCAGCAAATTTCACACTGGTAAAACTCGGTTTAATTTTTCTTGTACATAATTGCTAGCATGTATAAATGAGCCTCGCTCGCATAGCCCTCTATCACTTTGTTCCTTAACATAGACAGAGGGAGAGACGTTTATCATGCAGTTACTGGCTTACTATGTTCCCATGAATGAAAGTGAGGCGACCCATTTCCTCGCTTTCGATACTGGCGTGTTCACTCTGTCGCATGCCCCTAGATAATGGCGTTAATGCACGACAGCTAACCCTTTATTTAGCTCACTAACGTGCTTTCTTGGTTACTTGCTTTTTTTCTTATCACCTGCCTATTTCCGTTCTTGCTTGACCACCGGCTTGACAGTTGTCTCTTTTCCATGCGGTGCAGTGTTGTTTAGCCGGTATCGACGCGATGCAGTTGCGCGCTGGACACCGCCATACGCTGTCACGTGGTATGCCACTCTCCACGAATAAATAACGCGACGTCAATTCCACATCATATTTTCTACCATTTCATGAGGCTCCCAGAAGAAGTTTTGTCAGTGTTTCTGGTTCTTTTGTGGGCGTGGGTTCCGTAAAATAAGTTCAGCCTAGTGTTTAAATATAGCCCACGGACGACAAAATTTCTTAGGGGAGTTAGGTTCCCTGGTGATATTCATCAGCTGCTGCATCGTGTTTGCGTTTCTTTCTTCGTCTTCGTTTCTGCATCTTTGGAGCGAATAACTTGGACGGCCATCCTGACAACACTTCACGTCACAGCTTCCCCAGAACCATAGTTCTCCAAGCTTAAGGTCTCCGTCATGCTCACCTGTCACGTGATGTGACGTCAGCGCTGCACGCAATTCGCCAACTCCGGTTCCGCCTCTAAGAACGTGCAGATTCAGCGCGCTGTTGGAGCACATCGCTCCCACTGTGCAATCGAGGGTTTGATTTCCATACGAACCCAAATGTGTTTCTCTTCTACTCTTTCCAGCGCAGGCCATTTTCCGTTCCAAACGAAAACAATAACTCCGGTTTCTCGCGCGATAGGGCACCTAAGGCTTCCACCTTAAAAAAATCAATTGCCGACGGGGCACCGACTTTGCCCCGCTCTCAAGTCATTTCGCCCTGCACCGAACTAGCGGGCGATCACCATCCGCCTTGTAGTACTTCACAAAGCGTAGCCGGCCATTCTGGCCCCGTGTGCGAGCCTGCCTGCCTATCCCATTGTGTGTAAACTGCTCTGCACGCATTCACCCTCGTAAACGACAATTGCTTTGGCGCGGTTTCGTGAGCGCAGCCGATTGGAGAAGAGCGCTCACTCTGCAACGGGCGCCTGCTGCGTTATGACCCGCATTTTGCGAAGGAGGCCCCTGCAGTCATTCCGTTTAAAAGGGAGCGCTTAGGGCTCATTCTTGCTCCACCGCATGGTCGCGAGGCGTGAATCTATAGACGTGCTAGGCATCACACTTGATTGCTCTTTACTCGCCCCGACTGGGCGGGGCTATGTCGCTGCTGCTTAGGCCTGATATCGGATCGTACAGGCGCCGCACAGGGCGGATGCAGAGTTGCGGGGATGCATTCACGTGACAGCCTTCGCACTAATGCCGGGTGTCATGGTGGGGGTCGAACTGAAGTGCCAGGTCATAGATTGAAATGGACGCGTCATACGTCTGCGTTCGATTGCGACTCGAACAGGGTAGGAAAGGAAATGATGTGTGCTGATAGAAATTACACGGTTGGCTTGATGTACAGCGCGGAATTTCACGTACCGAGATAGCTTAATCATGACCGACTGGATTTTTTCGCCTGTTGCTGCACATTCCCTAAAGGGTGCCGCGTGTAGCGATTTTTTTGCGTAGTAAATGTAGTGGCACCGTACACAGAATAATTTAAATGCTAATTAATTTTGCTGTGGTTAATCTATAACATGAGTTGCACAATGTATTCCGCGAGGACTGTTCGTTCGTGCAGGGACACACTTTAGCAAGGGGTATCGGCAGCAGAGGATATACCCTGTATAACTAACATTTGTAGCACAAACGGACCATGTAACAAGGTATAGAATAAATTGATGCGGTATGTTCTGGAGCGAGATTATAATACATGAATACAATGTGCAATTTAAACAGTAAGAACGGACAGCCACAAAGCATCTGCAAAGGCATAACAGAATGGCCTCCTTCACTATTTTTTTTTCGAA
The DNA here is from genome assembly GCF_048455015.1 of Haemaphysalis longicornis. NCBI lineage: Eukaryota > Metazoa > Arthropoda > Arachnida > Ixodida > Ixodidae > Haemaphysalis > Haemaphysalis longicornis. The sequence goes on along the minus strand of NW_027526445.1, from coordinate 150,303,258 downwards.
CATTCCATCGAAAGAATAGAATGACGCTTGGAAGAAAGAAAACTTGACTTCTCATACTGAAACAATGTAAGAGGGTGTGGGAGAAACCGATACCGGTACTGATGTGCGCGACAACATATAATTCCTAGCAGCGAATGCGGAAGGCGTACAGAACCTTTCATATAACTGTCGTTACATTTTAGGGCTTAAGTTCTAGCACTTAGAATTAAGGAGTGGTGGCATTTAACGGTGGAGCTAGTACCGCGTCAGTAAAGATTCAACGGCAAATCATACTACGTGTGAAGCGGTACAAGTTGTTAGCACGACCAACTCGTGGTTGTTAGTGACACAACTCAACGAAGGAAACTGAGCGCCAGCTAAATACCCACGAATATATGGATTGCAAGGTAGGGGTCGAAACGTGGTTATAATGAAACAGGGAGCACAGCGGGGTTCATTAAATCGGATGAAGAAGGAATGATTTGTAAAGTAGTTATGATGCCGCGCTCACACTTCGGAATGCCGAAGGGGTTGAAATGAACCAGAAAGCAGTAGGGCTATTAGCAGTACAAAGAACGAGGCAGGGCAGGACAATGTGGACCGGGCCATTTTTAAGGCCAACGAAGCAAAAAATAAAATACGGTATGAGGACAGCCTTAGCGACTCGCATGAGAAAAAGCAAAGAGAGTGCAGAAGTGCCTGTAACATTTAAATGTAGACTCTCAAATGGGGGGAGAGGGCGCGAAACCTGACTAAAAAATACAGTATTGGAGGCACAATAGTATACTACTGTGAAAGGAACTCGGGCGCTTCTTCGGCCCAAAAGATGGGAACGAAAATTTTTCCCGAGTGTCTGAATCAATCATATCAAGCACGTGGAAAGAAAATCGTTATGGTAACGCTCAGAGAGCGCCTGCTTTTGAGGCGGCCGCTGGTTGGATATTTCTCTGCCTGCAAGTATATTTTTATAAGAACTAGAGGGCAAAGAAACGTTGATTTATGCACTACAACTTTAACTGGCCATCGTTGTGGGGTTGGTATAATCTACACGGAGAGCGAAAATTCAAAATGAGAAAAATGGAGGAATAACAAAGCGATTTGTCCGCATGAGTGCATGCATACGCGGCGTTCCTGTGGTATGTTTATTCTTTTTTGGGTGATGGGTCAGTTTCGGTATGCGTACTGTTGTATTTCAAGAAAAGCAGTCGTGTGCTAAGAAAGAATGTGAAACGATTCCACTTGGTTGAAAAGACACGGTTAATGCTTTAACGTTTACCAGTACTTAACAAGCAAACTGCAATTCTTCCGAAAGATAGGCGCCTGTTGTCCGTAAAATCTGGAGGCTTGGTGAATTCTTGTTAAGTGTAACGGATACCTGAACTCACAATACGTATAAGTCGCTATACCTTTGGTGCACACTATTGCCGCTAACCATGCATTGAATTTGTTTGTTTGTGGTTTTTTACCGCCCTGCTGCGCCGGGCTCTGTTATCTCTGTCACAACTGAAGCGCATGTTCCATTCTTTCTTTCTTATGCCTAATTTGATAGGGAGAATTTGATAGGATTACCGAATTTGAAAGGGAGAAGGTTTCGCCCTAACGCTACTAGCCCAGAATAGGCTTCTTTTATCTACAGTGTTCTCGATGCAATTCGATGGTTCGAGAAACACCCGCTCCCAAAGATAAAAGCCCGCATAGCAGACGCCGCGGAATTCGATTCACCTGCACTCGCCTGCGCACGTCACTTTGTTGACTGCTGCTTCGCAGCCTGTGTATTTATTGGGTTGTTAGGGGAGCACGACTTTGTTCCAATAAACTTGATTTTTCTTCAAGACAACTGCGTCGTCTTTGCCTACGTGAGACTATTGAGTGTTACAAAAAAACTGCAGTGACATTAGCGACGGTACAAGGTATTGTAAGATAAAAAAAATAGCTAAGGATGTGGCTTGTAAGTCGAAGAGGGGAGGGTTGCGCAGGACGGAGAACAGCTAGGCGTACCATTTAAGTACCGAGAGACTGTACCAGATATTATGGCCATACAGCTCGCGGAAAAAAAATGGTCCGGAGCAAATGGTCTAGGCTGCGGAAGTAGGAGTAAATGGTCCCACAATAAATGGTACCCATTTCAAAAGTACAAAAAATAGCCTCGGCCTGGGCGCTACGTGTACCTTCTGATTAAAGTTTGAATAACAGGTGACAGAAGAATTGCGCAAAGAAATGATCGGTGGTACGCAGGACAGGCGCGGCTGAAAGTTAAAAAAAGAGGACTTCGTTCTGCAGTGAAACTAAAGATGCTTGATCTGATTGATTGTAGGGTTTAACGCGCCGACGCAACGCAGGCGATGAGGCGCGCCGTAGTGGAGGGCTCCGGATTAATTTTGACCACCTGAAGATCTTTAACGTGCGCCGAAATCTCGTACACACGGGCGTTTTTGCTTTTCGCTTCCATCAGAAAAGCCGCCGCCGCGGCCGGGAATCAACCCGCGACCTCGCGCTCAGCAGCGCAACGCCTTAGCCACTGAGCCACCGCGGCGGGGACTAAAGATGCTGCTGCTGCGGTGGGTGATGACGATGATGATTATGATGACCAGAGGCTAAATGTTTAGGCATTAAAACGCGCGTTTTAGGCGCCAAAAACACGCAGACAAACCGACCTTTTAAATCTCGAAGATCGTAAATGTAGGCGCCATACATGTTTCCATCAGAGCCGATAATTTCGAAAGAAGACGTTCCATAAGTGCCGCTAATTTCGAACGAAGACGTGCGCGACTTGTATACACTACGAGAGGGAAACCAAAAATGTTATTGTTCGTGATGGCACAAGGGCGCGAACAGTTGAACATAGCCGTTCAATTTTCCCGGGTATAGCCATTCAATTATCCCGTGAAAGTACCGAACTAATGGCTATATATTTGCGTAATTAAAAAAGCGCGCAGTTCACATTCATCTTCAATTTTTGTTCATATACAATGACGTTACCACAACGGATCGTTCAGGCTAGACCTCCCAACACAAGCAAATACACTTCCACACATTTCAAGAGCATTTCTTAGAAAGATCTTTAGTAGCAGAACAAATTTTTGACGCGAAACCGTGTTTCAGTTCACATCGGCAGTGTGGATTTTGAGTCTGGAAGAAACGCCGCTGCGCAGTGGTGCTTCACCGTTGGATCTGCATTATAGCAGTGATCTTCTAACAAAGGCCTATTCGAAGCTGAACCATTGTGTTGAAAATTGAGTTTGATTTGAGTATGCTTCTGACAATGAGGATGCAACTGCGCATTCTTGAAGAGTTCAGCTTGAGAGCACGCGGAACATAGTCTACAAATCAATGTGAAAATTGTGGAAACAATATCGAATTGCCACCATGTTTACATGTGTGAATTGAGAATTGCGCCAAGTGTGACTGAGAACGAGAGTCCCGTTCCACTGCTGCTAGATGCTCTTTTTCGGGAGGCGGTTAAACTTGAAGACTATATCGAATTCCAAAGAGCTTAGAACCGTCCTTCTTACCGTTAATATGAATAGCGATGTAAAACTGCACGACTTGAGGCTAAATAGTGTCCATATCGGCGCCTATATTGCAAATGGTCATTTATAGACATTTATACCTATCTAGGTACAAACGCCAGTGGGCATTTTTAGACACTATAAAAACACCATAAAAGCCCTTCTCAACATCCAATTCATGGTCTTCTATTATATTGTAGTGCTAGGAGCGTAAGGAACAAAATGGACATGTGCCTAGGATATCGTCATAATGATGACGTTTGCAATTAAAATTATTTGAAGCCGACAATAGGTGTCGCCTTGATTCCGTGTAAACACGCCTCGGAGCTGAGCGGCCTCCTTCAGCCGCTCCATGCGTTCTGTGATATCTGCCCACCACTGTACAGTCACTGGGAGCAGCGGAATAAACAATACACAGTCAATCTCAGAAGTCGTGAGGCGCTGAAAGAGGGGAGGTAGCCCAAAGCTCAGAGCGACGACTGAAGACCGCGGTTGAGAAGAATTTCAAAGGCGGAGGCGATAGGCTCTACACTACACAGGCATGGGCGCGGTCTGCCTTTCGCTTTTCCGGCCTGGACGCCCGAGGCAGCCGGCGGCACGCTCCCGTCCCTCCTGAAGAGATAATGTCGGTGACCCGGGCTGAACTGACCCGCGATTGAGATGCGCCACTTGACGCCTCATTGCCTTCCTTGTGGCCCGCTGCCTGCTCCAGATTTTGTTTCTGTTTTTCGAACGTGATCTTTTACCTTTGTCGGCTTCTCCCTCTCCACTGAAGCGCGGGAGACAAAAGTAGAGGCGAGCCGCATCTTCGTATAAACTCTCACGCGCCCGCGCATTCATTCCCCGCAGGTTTTGTATGCCGTGCTTGGCGAGCCGTGTCCGGAATGGCACCGCGCGTGGCATACGCGAGTGCAGGCCCGATCGTGTACACCCGCCGATGTGGCGGCTTCACCTTTGATGCTGGAGCAGCGAACCCCATGGGTTATACACAATGAAGGACCCCGGATTTGGAGTGTAGCAGAACGTGCTGGAACATCGTTTAGGCATTTAATCTTAGCCGCGATGGAGAAGAGAATCCGACGCGGTCAGATTGATGGTCCGCAGTGGAGGCCGACTCTGAGCTAAGCGCCCGTCCATGCCTGCTGAGCTGCTCTCAGCGCCTTCTTAGGCACCAGTAAGCATGTGGCAGCCCCCTGAGCGCGAAGAGGGATAGCGAGGCAGAAAGATAAAGATAAAGCGTCTAACAGAAAATAAATCTAAAATAAGAATAAATAGATTCACTGAAGTTCCAGTCGAAAAATACCGACGCTGCACGCGGGCGATGAAAAATAACGACCACGCCACGTGCGTGAGGAGCCGGAGAGATAACAGGGCAGGTGGAAATAGAGAGAGGGTCAAAAGTATCCACATTGAAAGATACAGCGCGGGAAACTGGAGGCTGGCAGCGAATTGCGGGACGATCACTCGGTCGTTTGCGATGTGAACGCGGAGCTACAATGACATTTAGGTGATAGTGTGGGTATGACAGAGTGGCAGAGCCGCCGTTTGTTCAGGCGGATTCCTGCAAGCAGTAGTTATAACGTTGCCCTCGAGACAAGAAACTGACTTCGTTTTAAGCAACACTTCGTTAAAAGCGGCGATCCCCTGTTCGCTGTGCAATCCACCGGGGCAATGGCACACGGCTAATCATGCGACGTTTTGGATAAAGCGATTTCGTGTAACCAAGTTTTACTGTACGGGGCTGACCTACTTGAAATTGGTCAAGGCATATAGGTTACCCACTCGCCTTCTGTAACCGCTCAGTGAAGGAGAGGGGAGTGAACCTTCAAGGCCCGTCGCGCCTCACAATTTGACAAGAGCGACAACCACCCGCTGTGTGATCTCAGCGGTTCAAGTGAATTGCGCTCCTTATGCGCAGGCGCTATTTTGAGCAGAAGGGTTGGCAAGTTAAGCCGCTTCAGAGCTTTTGGTATCGGCCGAAATTGCTGGCTTCGCTTATAAACTTTGCTTTGCCGCAGAACATTTCTGCCTGGGTTCACTTATTAAGAACTGAGAAAATGTGGTACAGTAGCAGCTCCCACTATATGATTGTGAACGGTAGAGCCCAGATATGACAAGGGAAAGAGGGAAGGAGTGGAAGTTTGCTTCGAGCTAAAAAGGCCAGGGAGATAATTAGGCGGAAAGAGAAAATTTTCTAGGAGGCGAGGGAGGTTAATACAACACAAAGGAAGAAAGCCAGAGTTTCACGCGCATTAATAACAATCATACAACCTTTTGCGTTCTTAAATTATTAAAACTCCTGAAGGGGAACAACAACGCATGTTTATAATTAGCGCCTGTGCCCCCCCCCCCCTTACAGTATTTCAGACCATTATGCTCTCGATTATGACGTCGTCGTTTCACGGCTGCTGTGCCTGTTGCGGACTTGTAAGCTCACGTTTGACACCAACGTGAAATGTAGAAGGCTGCATTGATGTGATTGTTTTTTTTTCTTCTTTTCAGGGAGTTACTCCCCCTTGTGGAATTCACCTGTGCTGACCATAACCAGTTTACGACTTGGGGAGTGCGAACTAGCGAAATTCGCGTTGTTCATGCCTATGTGAAATCAAGGGGAACTTTGTAAGTTATTGCTGCGTTTACGCATAAAGCGTGCTTTACGGCCCATACGTTATTTAGGCATTTGACAGCGGCAAATTTTAAGTCTCTGATTCGGCTCACAGCTACCAAAGGTCAATTGTTTCTATGAAACAAATAACGCGAGCACTGTGGCACCTTCGGTCGCTGAGAACATCCGTCGTGTCCGCGAAATTGTCGCTTTCCAAAACGCTGCTTTTTCGCTTTCAAGACTTTGAGTATGGTGGCCCTCGACGGGTTAGAGCAGATTGTTTACATTCATGAAAGGAGCCGAAATTAAGGTGCTTGTGAAGCGACACTGTTTTGCAAGCCGTGTTCGACAGCGTCACCTTTTAACCTCCCGGCTCAACCACAGACACTACCAATCTCGTAACATGTGCCGACGCTTCGGAGGATGTAGCCACTCCCCGCATCCTCTACCGCTTCCTCCTTTGGTGAGCTCATTAAGTGACAGCTCTGTTCGAAATTCGCCGTGAAAATGGCCGCTCAGCTTGATTAGAACGGCCGTAAGCTAAGAGCTAAATGTAGTAGGAGGCACAAAAACCATTTTTCACGCTTGGCGCGTTGCTCGTAAGCGTTTCCGGAGCGAAGTCAGAGGCTCTTGGAGCGTTAATTCAATTCACGGCCACGCGAGATGTATGTAGTCTATGATGTTGAACTCGCCGAAGCGGAGCTGTTGAGAATCCGATCAGACGCTCGCGCGCGGGAACTCGCCGCGCGAGCACATTAAAACACACGCATACCGGCTTTATAGGGGCAGCTCTGTGCGTTCTCCTTCTTGATTAGCCAAGTACAGAGGAGCGCTTTCACCCCTACAAGATGAAAACGACTAACAGTATGCTGTTAGCACAGAAGGTTTTAGAGGGCTGTGCGCACAGCCATTTTAAAATTAACCGACCTAGAAACACACAGAAAAAAGCGTTCCGTCTGGTATCGCTCTGCTGTTTGAAGAACTCGAAGTTTTTTTTATTTTTTTCGCCCCCTAAATATGTCAGTTCACAGCGCACGGGCTTTCTGTCTCAAGTGGCGTTTTCGGGCAGAGGCTTAAGGGGCTGTAAGTGAGCCCTGCGCACTGATTAAAACTGCCACGGATAAATTTAATTATGGCGCCGTATCCTTTGTGGCACCGTGGTGGCGTACTACTCTTGTTTTTGTCTACGAACCAGTGGTGCAGCCAAACCCGGAGGTGAGAGAAGGGGGATGTCCTGTGGGGGCGTATACGGACGCACCTTGTGCCAGCTTGTAGACGTGTTTCTTTGTAGGGAATGCTTGTTGCGAGGGCGGCTTTAATGTATACAAGTGTCTGAGGGGGGCGGACGTTGGATTGGGCAGCGTCGGTTATATTTGATCTCACTCCGGGTTCCGTAGCGCGTGCGTAGAAAACTAAGGCTTTGTTTGCCGGAATCTCGCCGCCATTCTGTGTTCTAAAATGTTTTTTTTTTATTGGTTCGTTTGTTCCACACTGCAGGTGTTCACGCTTAACTGGACCATGCAGAGGTCGTATGCGTGAGGCGGGGTTTCAATTGTCTGACCGTTGCTTTAAGTCGCCTAAGTTGAAAATCCAGTCCATGCGGGATCCTCATTGCTGACAGTTTCCTGCTAATCCTCCTTAGCAGACAACAATTACTACTACTAATACCACCCACTGTGAGGGGAACTCAAGCTCATATGCTGGTGTGGGGGACTTTGTCATTCTCGCATTTACATGTATAGAATGAGTGGACAGTACGATCCACCCAGAAACGCTATTGTTTCAATGCGCGTCGCACTGTTTACACATTCGGATCTATTTAAAGAGTGCTCTTGCCGTTTTGGTTATGTTTTATTATATGTGGCACACAAGAGGAACCAGCAGAGCGAAAATAGGAGATGGTGTGGCTCATGCCGACAATCGGTTGCAACACCGTTTAAACTCTTTCAAACCCATTGGCCCGCGAATCGCTGCCGTGAATAAGCATTTCGGTGCAGCTGTTTTTTACGCTCATGCTCTTCTTATAAAAATTACATCTATTCAAATGTGAAAGATAAGGAGTATACACGCATGTTTTTGCAACCACAGGTGTCAGAGTGTTTGGCAGCGGTAGATTGCCGAAATATTGTTACGTGGCGGCAGGACACAGATGATAGGAACAATGGATGGGGTGAAGCGATCTCTTTACATAATGTACATAGCGGCCATGACACAGAGCTCGCGCCAAGTGCGCGCCACACACTTCGTCGTCGCCGTCATCGTTGTCGGTTCAAGGAGCTGTGAGGCATTGCCCACCTTAGTCCCGTAACATCACCCCCCGGGTCGAGGGCGACCGTCCCGGTCGATGCTGAGGCAACGTGAGGATTGCGATGCGGTGAGCGATGCGATGAAAACATACAGTGGAGATTTGCCTGGCCTGCCGCCACAGATGAAGATGACGTCCCTGTTGATGCCTGGCCCCAGAGAAGCGATGTCTTCAAGCTGGAACTAACCGTCTGCGGAATTCAAACCACTTCGGACGAAAGGACTGGGGACACGGCGTCTTTGGTCTGTTATCAGCTTGTATCGGCTGGTCTTCAGTGGCGACACACGGGCTGGGGTCACGGGGCGGGGGACGTGGTCGAAAGCAGGTCGCAGTGGGCTGGGGCTGCCCGACATGGCCGACGGTCCCTCGACGATTTCGCCCAATGCCGAGACGATGCGATGCGGGGGCCAGGATGGGGATGATCCCGCACGCTCCACCAAAATGTTACGTGGCGGCAGGACACAGATGAGACGAACAATGGATGGGGTGAAGCGATCTATTTACATAATGTACATAGCGGCCATGACACAGAGCTCGCGCCAAGTTCGCGCCACACACTTTGTCGTCACGGTCATCGTTGTCGGTTCAAGGAGCTGTGAGGCATTGCCCACCTTAGTCCCTTAACAATATCTTTTCGCCCACTATGCATGAAGAAGTGCTCTATTCGTGGCCGTATACTTCCGCCGCAATCGCGGGGACAAAATGTATGCCCTTTTATTTTGAAACGTGAGCGAAAAAAATGCACCATGCAAGGCCAGTGATTTCTCAAAGCGGAAAAATAATTAGTCTCTGAAGTGATTGGTGGTTGGCGTACCTTGGCGTAAAAGGAATGGCCATGCGACCCACTAGCTCATTTCTTGCCACAGGACCTATGATGTTATATGCCCGGCTGTGGGATTCGATGAGGCCGGCATAAACAAAAGCACATTAGGCAGGGCTCGTAAGCTTGACGAACGAGCTATGTGCTCTTAAATGCAGTGCATATTCATGTTACAGCAGCCTGAATGGTGGAATAAACAATTAAAGTCGCTAAATTACACGTAAACATACAAGTACCGATGCGTACTGCTGTTGGTACTGAGCGCACTATGCTTGTTTTAGTTGCACAGTGGCTCGCTGCATTGGAGTTGTGTTATAATACACAGTCCGACTTGCGTAAGCCTCGTTGTCTTGCGCGACCCTGTTTGTCGAGCATATCCCATGTTTCACGAAAAGGTAACTTTCTACCGTAATAAAAACAAGTGAGGTGCGAATACGGTAAAAAAAAAAAAAAAACATATGTAGCAGTGGCGGATAACGGTCCGTGGCTCAGTAGGTAGCGCCATCTGGGAGGACTGACGGTAAGCAAGGCTGCAGAGCCTAATCACATACTGGAAGTTAGTTTTAATACCCGCCCTTGTGACTTCATGGCAGACGTCGCGAAAACACAGGATTCGGCGGGAGAACCAACATTTTAATTTAAATTTAATTATTTCTCAGTGAATACGGCATCGTTTGCTGCCGGACAAGCACTGGGGGCACTATAACAAACAAAATCTTTTGAATAAAACAAACTTTTATATTGTCTGCATGCCCCTTTAAACAGGACCTCACAGGACACAGTTTGCAAAGCGAGTGGAAATGGTAGGCACAAAGACGCTCTCACCAAATAAAGCGCCAGCTTTCACATACGATGTGAATTTTTTAACTGACAGTGACGGGACATGGGTTGCTGCTTTTTCTAACGTTTGTTTTGTCCGAATTGGTTCGTCCTGGGAGATGGGGGCCAAATAAATATATTCAGGGGCAAAGAATGGACTCGAGCCGCGCAGGTCATGAGCGGTTGGAGGTCGATGGGAGATGGCTTCGTCCTCCAGTGTGTCTGACTGTAAGCTGTTGTTGTTGTGGTTGTTGATGACGATGATGAGGTTTTGTGAGCACTATGCCTAGCTCTACTCCGGCTGAAAATATGACCTAAACGAAGTTTCCAACGAACATAATATAATAAAACAATGTATACACTTCTATGTATTTTTATAGGCACTGTTTTTTAAGCATCTTTCGGCCATTTCCCCTGAAATCGGTCCGCCCATATGTCCGGTACAGAGCGGAGAAATGACCTGTTTCCCGCGATTTGAGGCGCGCACTCCAAGAAAAGTAAACTAAAGGCACCGCGGTGCCTTCAGATTTCATTTACGGTTTGCAGTTACAGTACACGGCTCACGGTTTACATTTATGACTACGTACTTGATCAGGACCGCCATATTATTTTCCAGTGATTCCCAAGCCATTTCGGATTAATGAAAATGACTAATGCTGACCAATGGCTATTTGTCCAAATTATCTTGCACTCCGCTATCATGACCTGACACTGCGAGCTCACTACGATATATCACGCGCCAGAGTAGACTACCTCAGTGGAAGGCGACAGAGTTCTTGATATCGCCTCTGTACCTGCTCAACAACAATTTTCCAGCCACATCTATCAGCCGCCATCTGCTGCAATGTGTCCCAACAGGTAATGTGCCCATGCCAACGCGCCTGGAGATGGTACGACGGTTTAGGTATTGTTTTGTAGTAAGTGTATAACTGTGTTGATGGCTCTGCATGAATTACTGTCCCGAAAAAGTGACAGAGATAAATGAACCTAAGCACCGCTCCACCACCATAAGAGTCTTCGGTCACAAACTATGCGTGTTTAAGAAACAAAAAGACCTTTAATAAAACAATAACTCTGTTGATGGCTGAGAATGCAGAATTGCAACAAGGGGACCAACGGCGGGTCATTTTTACGAGGTTGATCCACCACTAGATTCACTGGCAGAGCGTCGAAATTTGTACCCGGTTTACTAGTAACATAAGCGCTTGCCACGCACGAAGATTCAAAGCAACACCTACTTGATGTTTTGTTGTGACGTTGAAAGATTTGATTAAATTAATCGCCCAGTTTCCAAAGAAGTGGTGATAAAGTCAGTGCGGAGCACTGCCCTTGAAATGAAACTGCTAAAATAACGGCTGCTAGAGGCGAACGCCCTTGGCGCTTCACGTTTTACCTTTTCATGGGAGATTCGACGGCGCCGTGTGCAACCGCATACGCAGGGCGTTTAGCTGCTTGGACTTACTACGCCGCCAGCGCAATCAACTCATCGTACTAGGCCTCGCATAGTCCGCTTCGTAGACAGCCGGCTGGGAGAAGGAGCCACTTTCGCCTATACGTACGCGAAAAATACGCGGGGTATCGAGTGTTTGCTCTCCAACGGCCATTTTCACGTCTGCTGTACGAGAGTGCGCTTCGGCAGGCGCCGAAGGGCAAACACGTAGAGGCGCCGTGCTCAGAGTATACGGAGGACTGGCGACTCACACAGCATTCCTTTGACCAGGTAGCATTTCGCGCCAAGCCGCAATGCGTGAAGCCTGCCATTCCTATTCTTTCGCAAGCTTCGTTTCTTATAGTGCGTCTTCAAGCGTGCAGTTGACGACTGCCTTAATGTTTTTTATATGAACAAATAGCGGCGAAGAAAGTTGAAAGCGGGATTTCTAAGCTTCGTGAGGTGCGTACACGTATGTTTGTAGAGAATCTGGGTTCGGCTAATTACGTAGCTTCCTTCAATGAGTGCTATCTCCGCATGTAAGCCTGATTGAAGGGCCGGGCTGCTACCTACTATGTTTGGTTGCTTGCTTGCTTGCTTGCTTGATTTATTTATTTATTTACTTATTTATTTATTTATTTATTTATTTATTTATTTATTTATTTATTTATTTATTTATTTATTTATTTATTTATTTGTTTATTTATTTATTTATTTATTTATTTATTTATTGCTTTCTTGCTTGCTGGCCGCCTATCCGGCCCGCAAGCTTGCCGACTAGCCGGCCAGCTGGCTGGCTGGCTAGTTAACGCATAGTTGATTTTGTTTTCTACTGGTTAACATTACCTTGCTTGGCTTGTATTGCTTTAATTTCTTTCTTTTGTTAGGTTCAGGTCGGTTTACGTAGGATGGTTTGGGGTTATTATAAAACTTGTAAAGCTCACAAAAAAGTGTATGAAAGAAAAGAGCAGTTCCCATTTAAAAAGTGTGCCTAATCACAAGGTTGGGACTTTATGGAAACAATTTAAGGACCAAAAAAATCAAAGTGACATTTTATCCAAGCAACCGGACGTTGCCCTTGCTGCGTGTTTTATTTGTGGATGAAAAGGCAAGCAAGAAGCTGGAAGACTTTAGCAACGCGTAGGATAGAAAACCCTAGGAACAGAGATTCACAGACGAAAGAAGACATAACAGGTAATAAGTGCATGCTCTTCTTGACGGGTGTGTGTATAGCTCTTTTATATACACAACAAGCACACGACTATATTTATTGTAGTTAAATCCCAAAGCCTAACATTTTTCTGATATACAACTTGTCATATACAGGAGACATGGACTGATATATTTGGTTGCAACAACCGCCCAGTACGGAACTTTTATGAGAAGGAAGCTCGTCGTATGCGAGCCACCCCTGCTCCACTTTTCATGGTGACGCCCGCTGCTGTTGTCAAAATCTTCGTGTTTAGAGGAGCGGTTCCTCATTTCAGAAGACAATGTGACGACCACGCTGCAAACGGCCTGGAGATTCTCTACGTCCGGCAAGACGTAATGTCTTTAACATATTTCATCACTGTGCTATATTTATCATAGTCCAAGACGTGCAGGTCACCAGTCATTTACCACAAACTTTTGTAGTAGCAAAATTTCCTAGCTCGAAGTCTTTTCATAGCCCTTCCGACAAGTGCGCAGAGAGCCAACCATACCCTAATTTAAGGCAATGGCGCTTGTAACAAATTCACTGTCCTGTCCCAAGGTCCTCATTATACTGAGGGTGTGCGATTGAAACCAGGTTTGCATTTCAAACCATGCAACTCAAGAATGGAACTATTCGAGAAGTCATTTCACAGGAACTATAAGAACGACTGAAAAAGAAACGTTTGAAGAAAGTTTCTGAGGTGAAAAGAATTTGCCCGGATTACGACCTAAGGTCTGAGCGGGCGCGGCAACGGATTACACTAGTTGTTTTCATGACAAGGGGAGCGAAATTAGCGACTTGGAGAGGTTGGGGGCTGCAACATCGTTCACGCATCTTTAACTTCACTGTTTTTGAAATACGCTAAATTTTTTTTCTGTCTGGCCGATGAGGTTTGAACTCGTGAATGCAGAACCATGAAGTTATCCCTTGAACATTACGGTTCGGTTCAGTGAATCCGGCAGATGAGCGGCGGTTGGCAAAATTGAAGTAATGGTGAACAGTTGGTGAATAATGGTGAACAGATACACTGCAATATATAGCTTGCTTTTTTATAAAAAATATATGCAATGATTACAAACAAACGTTTACGCTGTGGTAATTTTTTCACAACGTAAAAGTAAATCTGATTCACATGATCAATAGTTCTGGTGGATGGCTGAACATTTATGTGGTGGTTCTGACTGTGCGGAGGTGAAACGGGCAGTGGGCGTCTAGAAAGAGTGAAATCGCTACGACCAAGCAAACATTACGAAGTCCGAGGAGGCTTACTGTACAAACGTTTTTCTCTTCGAGATGTCCTTGATAGTTACAACGAACGCTGAAACTGATAGGTTACTGGCGGTTACATGACGTGGAAGTAGGTTGCAGATTTAAAACTGCGGTCTTTGCAAATATGCTCGCCAGTGACGTGGAAATATCTGACCGGTAACGTTTCACTCTGGTGTAGCGGCAATTGTAATCTCACAAGCACAAACTTTGCCATATAGTGTGGGCATGCGCGAACACCACAGATCTCCCTACAAATTTCAACCCTACGCCTTTACAGTTTGCAGCGACGCTGACCAGCTCCGACCCCGGCTCCCAGCTTCGGCTGGTAGATAGTGCGCGGAAGGCCGGCTACAGCCAGGGAGTCCTGGACTGAGGGCACCCCTCGCTGTTCCGATGTTACAATAATCACAACAGATGAGATTAAATTTTCCCTTCACCTTTAGCAAAGATATTTTTCGCAAATGCGTTTTATTACTTCTTGGTAGTATTTTTATATCGGGATTGAGACAGAAGCTGGCCATACCTTAAGAAATATGGTTTGGTTAAGTGACTTAAGTGATAGTGCCCTTTCTCAATCACTCATTATTTATTCCCTCACTCACTAATCACTCTCGCTCACTCACTCACTCACTCACTCACTCACTCACTCACTCACTCACTCACTCACTCACTCACTCACTCACTCACTCACTCACTCACTCACTCACTCACTCACTCACTCACTCACTCACTCACTCACTCACTCACTCACTCACTCACTCACTCACTCACTCACTAATCACTGACTCACTAATCCCTGACTCACACATGTACGCACAAAACACACAAGCACGCATGCACACATGAAACGGGGAACGATGAAAGTGCACTCAATACCTTCGACGCTAAAAAACACAACGCCGGATGTTCGTACAAGTCTCAAGAAAAAGCCGCATTCTTTACCCTTTGAGGAATGACGTAATAAGATATGCTAGTACACCTTGAGCTAAAATTAACTACGATGATGGATAAAAATTCCGTGCCCGTGTTACACGAGAAAAAAAGGAGGACAATGCCACAGATCGCACGCCACTTTCGCTGCGCGAGAGATATGCGAACATTTTTTTTTTTTGAGGTGGCTACATGCACCCACTCCCAGTCATCAGTGCATTAACCACGCGATGAACTCGCCGATAGGGAGGCCATTATTGCTACAAAGAACCCCGAGTTCCGGCTGCAACAGGTTGCGTCTTTAGAAGCCCAATGAAGGGTGTTTACGAAGCTCGATGCTGGAAAATTTCCCAGCCGCTCGCCGCATTGTCCCGGAGGCGAGAAAAACAGGCCGCCCCAAGTTCGCACCACAGAATACAGCCCCTCCGCCCACACCTGATCCTCACTTATCGCACGCTGCATGGCCTTTAATTTTGTGATGAAACACCGCAGGGCCTCTTGTTCTAATATGGTTATGAACATACCTCCCAAAAAGAACGAATACAAGGGAGGGCAGAACATAAATGAATGGCGATGAGTGCGAGCATCAATGGAATATTTTAAAATGATCCCGTGTTATAATACTGACCTTCTAAATGATGTGCACCGTTCTTAAATACCACGCAAGCGGAATCGGCGTTGTCTTGGTGCGACTCTCACGTGGCGGAATCGTATTAGTTAAATACTAAACTGGGGGTTCAAGGCCCGATTCCACCCACTGGGTAATAATAAAAGTGGAGCTCTAGTTCATTTTGGCCACATGACATTTTTTGCCTAACGATAAATGTCCTGTAGTTGAATGTTCTTGCGATATAGCTAGGTTTAAGTGTAGGGATAACGTTTACTTGGTATATATTGTCGCGAAGAGGAGATCCCTTGATGTTTTCTGGTTGTTTTTTAGTTCTGTGCGGCCGCCGGGGCTCTTCCTCCCAAGTGTTTGTGTGAAGCGCTTCGGACGCGGTTGGGCCCTGGCCCTTTTTCCCAAGAAACGGCTCCAGCGCGTGTGTCTGCCCGTCGGCCGACTCGGGAGACGCGGCTCTCGAGAGGGACCATCGACTCGTCTTGTATTACCGCGCGCACTGGCGTCTCCGACCTCCGTTGCGCGCCTACGCGGGCCGCTATGTTCTCCGACCCTCGGTCTCGTTCAAACGGCCGCCTGTCTTTTCTCCTTTTCGAGTTTGTATACCTTTACTTTATTCTCCCCAGTAATTCTTTTGCCAGAAACGGGCGCCTTCGAGTTTGAACTTGTGTCTTCTGTGTGTGATGTTTTCCTTTTCACTTTTGCGGGGACATGTCTGATTGGAGCTAAGAAGCGTCTTCCTGATTGGCTGCGGGTGTGCCTAAGACTTACTCCCGATAGTCCGCACACGCTAGGATGCGCTTTTTCCCCCAATGCGTCCCCCCAAAGCAAATATAACGCGGCCCCTCTGGCGCGACGAAAGGCGAGAGAGAGAGAGCAACACCAGGAGAGCCGCTTGCTGCCGATCGTCGGGGAGACGCCGGGAGCCCTTCGCCCGCCAACCATGATTCGTTAAGTACTCTGAATCTGTTGACTGCCTTTTTCATCTATGTAATAAGTGTAATTGTTTCAAGTTCTTATGCGCTGAATGTCACCAATGTCATCAGTAAAGTAAACAAGTTAACCTTAAAACCTCTTCGACGTCTCGACTTTTTCCTTCCGATCTTCATGCTACAGTAGCGGCAGTATGTAACCAAAATACTACGTTACAATATATTATCCTGTCGATATTGGTTACTGGTTCCCGCTCGTTCGAATGAGCTTAGTTAGACCTAAATCCGCAATGGTATGCGCCCGCTCATGAGACAGTGACACCTGTCGTCAGATTTCCCGAAGGACACTAAACCTTGCGGAGAAATGTCGTCAGAAAGTTCAAGGAGTTCATCAAGAAATTACTCAATGCGGCGCCTTCACAGCCGTCAGTGTCTGTCGAAATTAGAAAAGATGATGTATTGCGCATTGTTTGTTTACACCTGAACCTTCGCCCATGTCCTTTTGTCCTTTTCTAAATATGAACTGATACCAACCCGCCCAGCTTTCGGTTTAGATGCAGTACAAGTACAGTAATCCCTCGCCATGCCAAACCCCTCGTGACAAAAAAGATGGTTTCGTTATAAGCGATATTTCATTGAAACCGGAAACGATCGCTATTAGTGCAGCGCAGTTGGGACCATCGAACACTTCGACTATAACGAGTTGTCGAATGATGTGATTTCGTTGTAATGAACTTTTAATTTATGACTAGAACTCTGCCTCACTTGGGACGAAGGCGCCAATTTTTCGACTGTCGGCAAGTTTAAGTTCTCGCGGAACTCCCATTATTACGAAACTCCGCCGTAACGAAACGACTGCGCAGCCGTTTCTCCGTATGCGCCGCCACGCATCCGAACTGGTACGGAGGTGAGCAATCAATGGATAGGGGGTCTCACTTCGCGCGCGCGAGAACAAAGGATACTGCCGCTTGCGGATAACAACAGCTCGCCGCACCACCAGCACCGCGGGGCCAAATGGACCGATCATAGGCCTGCCATTACGCCCTGGCTCTAAACGGGCCTGGCGCCTCAACAGTTCCTGATCCTCTTTTTTCTGCCGGTCCCGTGACCTCCTCGCCACAAAACCTCTTGTAATTTGATTAACCCTCGGACGTTCCCACAGACGCCCGAGCCGCCCGACACACGCTTAGAGCGGAGGCGGAGTCGTCCGAATACCTTTGTTAGCCAAGACCAGCACGCACGAAACAACTGCGAGGAAAAAGCACGCGTCAAACGCTCCGGGAACACGCGATGCACACGCACAAAGCACTGCGGCGCTAAATCGGTTTGGGCAACTGGAGCGGCCGCACATCCGTTACAGTACGCCGCCCCGATCGGAATGTAGTGAGATCTGACGGCTTAACTTTAAGGGGAGTTTCAGGAGACATGAGCGGCTTCAATATGCTCAATGAGTGAAACGTTTTCCCTCAACTTCCTGAAATCACTTTGAGGTTGAGTGAGGTTAGGGTTGGAGCAAAGATTTCGGGTTCAATATGAACGCACCGGTTTAACAACCAAGCTGCACATGCCTCGGGTTCCACATATCATGTATGTGGACAACTGCTCGTAGAACGATAATTTTTCGCACCTCAGATCTAGTGCTTTGGATAAGAATTTATTTGAAAACCACATAAGAAAGTGCAGAGGCTAAAAATTATAAGATCACCGTTATAAGAACAAGGAATCAATAACTATAAGAGAATCTTACAAGCGACGCACCACAAAACTAGCACAAATTTGGCAAAAAAGTTGAAGTTATGTAAAAAATTCGAGAAAAATCTTTGGTGATACTTGGCTGAATACAGTACACTGGAAAAACTCAAGGTGTTGTTGGTGACCCTCTATAAAGCGAGTCCGCCAGCGTAAGAGACAACAGCGTAAGAGTACAGCGAAGATGTATGAATATAAGGCTCCAGGAACATGCAATTCACTCAAAACGAATGTCGGGGGCCACTTAGCTGCACACTGTGGCAAGTGTAAGTGCGAACCGGAATTTGACCAGTCTCAAGTCATTCCAAGATATGGCGACAAACGCCCACGTGAAATCTATGAAGCTATATGCATCAGTCAGAGGGGTGACAAGTGGGTAAGCAACCCCCCTGTGTTACAGTATGAAAATGAAATCACTTATCTTTCGGATGAATAACTGGGCTTAATTTTGTAGATGAATATGACCGCTTTATATGACAAAAAACTTTGTTCATTTTATGTTTGTTCGCCTCCTTTCCCTTTTCCCTTTCCATTACTTTGTAGATGTGTACTTAAGCCGCCTACAGCAATACAAGTTTGGTTTTTAGTCAGCGACGTGTGTTCCTGTTCTGCTCGGCCTCCCGTTTATGCGCGCTGTTCTTCCCCGTTTTTGAACATGCACCAAGCTGCCCACTTGCTTCCCGTTCTAAACTTCTTCGCCTAGCTCCGCCAGCTCACACTCCAAATGACTTATCATAATCGAACGCACACTTCAAGCAAAGGTAACATGACCGTTGAGGTTTCGCACTAAGACACGCCGCACCATCATAACGCCAGAATACAAAACCGCCAGCACGCTAGAGAAATTTCTCTAGCGCACCGTTTGGGCATGTTCTCTATCAATGCTGGACACAGAAATCCTATTTAGAAGAGCTCAAAACGTTGCAGCAACACGACATTGAAACTACGCATGGTCAAGTGTTTCTGTGCGACCGCAGTGTGAACATCGTGCAGAATGCACGACGTGGAATGTCGCCAGATGGTCACACGTCGGGAGAACTTCCCAGGCCCTCAACCATCCGAAATCCCCCAACGTTAACCGGAAGCACAGCCGATGTCAGCTGACTCTGATGAACACGGCTTGATCTTTCTATTTGTTGATCATCTAATTAGTTTATTGCCCGTTTACCTTATATTTCGCCAGCTGTAATTTCTCTCAAATTTAAGCTTGACAATGTAAGCTGCGGTTTCCTGAATATTTTGATCACGTGCACGTACGATGGCAGCGGCTGTTCTGCAGACGGATCGGCGATGTACCACATCGTCAGATTATCCTACAGCGTTTTCCTTTCTTCGTATAAAACACTTGATATTTTATTGGTTAAAATGGTTGAAAACACGTTTTCACCAATGAATATGTCATTTAGTGTACTATTCTCATTAATAACGACTGTATCACAATCAATCTGATTTCTCGCTCGTTCCAACATGGCTGATGTCCATTAAAAAAAAATTCTATTCGCGCTGTAGCTAGTTTTTAAAATGGGCTACCAAGTCACCCAACAGTACACTTTCTTATGCTACTGTCCCTTAATATTCAGAAAACTTGTGTGTTCAATCCATTCACCGTCGACAGTCTTACGTAGCCGCTGTATACTCCTTTTTTAATAGTGAAATTAAACCAGTCGATTCGGATAACTTCCTTGGCATTACGTTAACTACAGATCTCAGCCCTCATCCCGCGTAGTGAACATTAACAATGACATTGACCGTTTTCTTGACTGCCAAAAATGAATGCTACGCCTCACCTCCTCCCCCCCCCAACCCCCCAATCCGTTAAACCTCTTAATCATGTAACCCTTGTCCGCCCGAAGTTTGGATATGCATGTGCCATTTGGGATCTCCATCAACTTGCTCTTACTAAGACACCTGAATACATTCAAAACAGTCAATCTGCAATTATTTTACAATGCTTAAAGACTCTAAAAGCGCCCATAGCCTGCAAACATGACAACAAAATTCTGATGAACAAGAAGGGAGGTACAAAAGAATTACCGACCCGTGGAGCTACTCTCAGTTGCACCCAAGCTGTTTACGGAAGTAATAGTTGACCGAACACGTGACCGCTTAGATTACCAACAATTCAAAGAAAAGGCTGGGTTTAGAAAAGGATATTCAGCAACGGATCACATCTATGTCGTCAATCAAGTGGTAGAAAAATCCGCAGATTATAACAGACCCATTTAAATGGAATCTATATACTATGAATAACGTTTATTTAGGTAAACTCCGTGGGGGTGCCGGGAGCATTGAAAGTTCAAAGAATACAGGGAGAGCTTCATAAGACTCCTTGACGAAATGCATAGATGATGTAGAGGCAGGATAATACTTCATAAGCTCAGCGACCAATTCCCGATCCGTAAAGGAGTACGACAGGTAGATACCATCTCGGCAAAAGTGTTCACAGCTTGTCTGGAGGAGGCATTCAGGAAGCTTGACTGGATTACACATACACGGATAATTTTGGAGCCATTTGAGGCTTGCAGACGACATAGTCTAGCTAAGCGAGTCGGAAGAAAACCTAGAAAAAATGCTTGAGGAACTACAGTCGGAAAGCTCGGCGGTGAGGCTAAAAATAAATGAAAACAAATCTAAAGTAGCAATTAATACACGTGCCGAAAGAGCCCAGTTCAGCATATATAATGAAATGCTAGAACAACTAGAACATTATAACTACCGTTGTCAGGTCATCTGCGCTGATCTCAACCAAGAAAAAGAAATCCTGCACAGAATCGTAATGGGCTGAGGTGCACTCGGGAAACACTACCAAATATTGAAAAGTAAGCTGTCTCTGTCACTAAAAAAACCATCTACAACCAGCGTATAGTGCCGGTGATGACATATAGGGCTGAAACTTGGCGCCTTACTAAAAGTTATGAAAGCAAACTTAGGTCGGCGAAACAGGCCATAGAACGAATAATGTTAGGAGCAACACTTAGAGACAGGAAACGAGCTTCCTGATTCACGGAACAAACTATAGTAAAAGATATGATCATTCAAACAAAGAAAACGAAATGGGCTCCGGCTGACCACGTAGTTTGAAGAAATGACAAGCGGTGGACCACCGAGGTAGCAGAGTCGATACCCAAACACTGGTCTAGCAGAAGGGGAAGGCCATTAACATGATGCCAGAACGAAAGAAGAAAGTTTGGAGGTAGAGAATGGACTCGAATAGCGCGGGACAGAAGGGGATGGTGGCCGATGGGAGATGCCTTCATCCTGCAGTTTACTAATTTGACTGTTGATTATGATAATGATGATGACACCTATCATACTTGCATCACCGAAATGAAATCTCGAGCTAATCTTGCTAGTAGACTTTGTTGGTAAAGTTGGCACCCTTTTTCTCTTTCATAGTTTTTATGATTCGCTGCACCTTAACCATTGTACCATTCCGGCTCACCACCTTTTATGTCGACTGAGCCATTCAAAAGCTCTTTATCCCGATCGTGAGCCTACTACCTCCAACCATTCCTCAATTTTTTGTTCTTCGAAAATCCAGGACTGGAAGGATCTAGCTGCCTGCTGACGCCGTGCACCACGCCTCAATCTTGTATCACCCATTTCAAAGAAGCCATCAAGAAAATCATCCTTCAGTGATTTGTTTACCCCCTCATGTAATGTCCTTAATTGGGGTCTGTGAGGTATAATAATTAAATAAACAAATGTGCTGCAAAGCACAATATTAGGACGATATACATAACGGCAATGTGGCCAATGCCGACCTGAATCTCTTCAGGAAAAATGAATTGTAATATTTTTGCTTCCCCTTAAACGCCTGGAAGTTAGGTGTTTATTAAGGTAGAACAACGTTTTTTTTTTCAAGCTGTCGCTTTATAATGCCAGTGGGTTGAAAAAGTGAAACCTACGGAAGGAAAAATAAAAATTCCTGCATGAGGGCTTGTAGCTGGGCTAGTTGGTTCATTGAATAGATTGAACGCCGTCTTAGCGCTTTTCCATTGAATAAAAATTCCTCCTTATGAGCTCACATACTCGCCATCATCATCATCATCATCATCATATCCAGCCAGCCTCCTTATTCTCATTCTCTGTCATCATACCCATAACCATCATACTCACAGATCAAAACTACGCGCCGCCAAGGAAGCAAAAGTGGCTATCTAGCAATCGCTGTCCGCGTAGAACGAAGCAGTTGACACAATTGTTTTGCGAACATGAGATTCACGCCCGCATTCAACCGGTGTTGTGCAATGGGAACAAGTCGTCAAACTACGCGAAGGCGTTACCGTTTCTGAGATCACTGCACGCTAAAGCGCCTACAGTATTGCAGTCGTTGCAGCGGTATTGCGTTGGAGAAAAAAAGAGTTTGCCTTATCACGTTTTTGCTCACACGCGACCACGCGCAAACGCTTACGTGATCTCTGGCGCACACAATATCGGTTGTCGAACCTATAGGAGCCATTAATATTGGGCTCGGTTGTTCTCGCTGCCTGCCGAAAAGGCGACGGCTCCAAGGGCGTGGACGAACCATTCCATTACAGTGTGCATACCACGTGGCAGTGCCGAGCTGCGGTAAGCCCCTCTACATAAAGGCGTCTCCTGTTGCGAAAGGTCTCTAACGAAGATAGAAAGTACAGCCGCGCTCCTCACTACGGCTTTGGATATAAACGCAGGTGCATGCGCGGCATCGTCACGTGCACTGAGGAGAATGTGCTGCGCGTGATATAGGCGCAGCTGCCTTTTTCCCGTTTATATATTTGCCTCTTAACAAATGCTGCAGAGCAGAAGTTTGATCTTGTTTCGCAACAGCCCCGAACGAGTGACCTGCTCTACTGTTGTACCGAAGCCTTTTACTATGAGAAGTTTTTTTTTATGCGAGGATTCGACGTGTAGAGATTCGTCTTCTCAATAAATACACAGGATATTGAAAGATTTTGCAAGATATTTATCATGTGTCGTAGCCGATAATTGGGTTAGAACCAAGCCGCGGTGAGCCTCACTGCTACGTGTAAGAGTCACCTATGCGTATGATTTACTTGAACCGTGTAGTAAAAGCATTCAGGCTGCGCTGGGCGCAAAACAACTCGTACGATTCATGTCAGACTTATATGGCAACCATTGAATCCCCGTAAACGCGCCTGTACTGCTGTTGTGAGGTGGCAGTTATCAGATGATGTTTTGCACCTACGGTTCGCCTTCTATTTTTCCTTTTAGAGCGACTGTTTTAAAGCGGAGCTACCTATGTCTCCCTGATTCGCCTGTGAGGTCCCAATATACACAGCAGGAAAGCCAACTTGTTGATGAGGAGGCAAATTCAACACGCTCGTAGAGCAGTATTCGGGTCCACTCAAGTTTCCTTGATGCCCCCAGAAAAAAAAAATCACACGTTTTTTAAAGAAAGATGGTGCAACGGGAAGCTTTCTCCCACTTAATCTGAATCGAAGTCAAAGTCCAAAGCCAATGACCACGCAACGAATCCAATAAATGCTAAGTCCCCCCGAATCAAACAAATAAATAGAACGAAAACTTCGCATCGTGCTCCTCAGGATTTCTTGAGTACCTTGCGTGGTCGTTGGCTTCGGACTTTGACTTTGAATTCGCCTGCACGGAGAAAGCTTTGCATTCAACCATGTTTCTTTAAAAAGGGGAATGAATTTTTGTACGGATGGGTTCCGTGCTTTTTGTTCTGCGTCTTCAAAAACGCCTTCCGGCAGAACTAAGTTTATAGACGTATGTTACTTGTTTGTTTATTTCTTGCTCGTTTACTTGTGCCCTGGCTTGGCTGCTTATGGTCGCTCCTGAAGGAGGCGTCCACGGTGCACAAAAGTTTACTCCGGCCGCCAAGCACAGAACAAAAAGCGGGAAAGACACCATTTTAATTTGGAAGTTCATTACTTTCATCTCGTTGTAATGGGGATACCAGGTATGTATCGGATTGTCGGACGGCGGAGACGTCGAAACATATTAGTGTGCGAGCTGTGTAGACCGTCTGCCTAAAGGTGCCGCGGCCCAATTCGTTATCATGAACGCCCTTTTCTAGACCACCTACCGAGACTGAGTGACGTCAATGAAAGGCTTCTCACACCACGGCTGCCGTCGAGAGTTCGTACCGTTGTCCAGTATTCTGTGTCCCCTCATCTTCGCTGGTCATTTACTTTGAGAAAGGGGAAGAGCTCCTGAATTTCACATTTGCATTATTTTCAGTGACCCGTGAAGCAGACCAGGCTATCAATCAATGTACAACTCCCCCATGACCGGGAATAGAACCCACAGCCAGTTCGGATATGATAACGTCTCAGCATCTTCTCTGTACACCGACTGTTACTTTGCACTAGCAGGCACGTGCCCGCCCGACTGTATAACGTTGACTCTTCTAACGTACCTTACCCTGTGATCTCCATTATGGTAAGCATGTAACGCGTGTATGAATAACTTCTACAGCACACCATCACGGCAGCGGCCCAATCAGTCCCGATGGGGTCAGTTCGGTTTAAAACACATCCTCGTCCTCCCCCCCCCCCCCCCCCCCCCCAGCTTCCATCTCAAGACGTTATTGGGATGCAAACGCCGGCGAAGATAGTTTCTTATGCAGGGTCAAAAAGGGGAGCGCTGGCCACCACGTGAATGCGGAACAACTCTCGCGTGCTGCGCATTTCATTGCACGCGAGCTTGTTCTGTAGGCCAGCCAGGAAAAGAATACGTTGCAACGAATGATGCATGTGCAGCGGACACGGGTGGTCCATTAGGCCGGTGTCAATTTTCGGGACGCTAAGAGAGATTGATTGCAGTGTGCGCGTGTTTAAAGGCATGGCTCTGGGCATGTATGAACGACCCCTGGAAATGGGAAATAAGGGGTACGTATATCCGGGTGTCGGACTTTCGTAGGCAAAATGCAGGTCGCAGCAGGTGGCGGCGGAGGTAGTGGAGTCAGCGCAAGACTAATAGCACCTCCTTAATGAGGCGTTTCGTAACAGTAATCATAGTAATTATTGGCACAGCCAAACCCGCTTGCATTCTGAGGCTTTCCACACCTTTGCTGCGTATAATACAGCAGTCCGTGACGTGCAAACGCGCTGTACACTGTAACGGCGGTCATGTGGCCTTCTGGGCGTATTTTTCTTGTTCTTGTCCATAACAGAATAGGACGGACTTAGGGAAGAGGACTCAAAACCGGACCTTCACATCGCCGTTGCCGTGGAGTCACATCTACAGTTTATTGGGACACTCAAAAGGGTTGAAAATGTTTAAACGTGGGTACATGATCGTAAGGAAAAACGACAACAGCGCGACTGACGGTTAAGGAAGAGACCCACTTGCACTGTGTGTTTCTTCCTTCGTGTGCCGCGACTGTCGCGCTGTTGTTTTCATTGCTGCGATCGAAAGCCTAATCCCACCTCTTACTCTACTGCTGGAAGGAGTACTCACCTCGATTTTCTAATAAACACCATCCCTGCTAATTGCCCAACAACTTGTGGAATTGAGCTGCTTTAAAGAGTACGGCGGCAACTATACCACGTCCGAAGTCATTCATGCATTGGCCTAACGCTTTGCGCCGAAAACTTTCGGGCGCCAAGTCAACCTTTGGTGCAAAGTCAAATACTGCGACGCAATCGTGCAAAATGCACAGATTATCTGCTTACGTCATTAAGAACTTATTCTTAGCTCGAACACGCCTAATGTTTCTCTTGGATTGAAGGTAGACCCTGTTAAGGGCCACAGATGATGCTGACGTGTTTTCGCGACTGTACACACTCCACACAAGGTGAAGCCGGCTTCAGGAAATGAGACGCCAATAAACCGACTATAAAAAAAAGCTCTGCCAAAATCTTGCCGTGGTTCACCTAAGGATGCGGACAATACAATATTCTGCTAATATTACCGAACTGTAGCACAAAATAAATGTTCAAAATACACAGCTATATAGAAACAGTGAAGGCAGTGGCTATCCACGATAAGACATACTTTCAACCTAAGGTTTTTGTACTTCATTTTTCAAGATGTTGACCACGCACGATTTTTTTCTTTCTGTGAATGTCGTCGAAAGACGGTGGTCTTCTGCCGCCCATGCGACCTCACACTTTCTTCTTTCTCCCTCACTCCTCCTTCTCTTCCCCTCCTATCTAGCTCCTGCTATACTGAGTACAATGAATATTTAAAAATTCAATTTAAATTTTCCCGCGTTCGCACTTTTGACACACACACTGTCTGTTGGGACGTTTTATTTCTGTTATACTCGAAGCAGCTCGCGGTCACGTCTTTTGTTTAACGCAATCACTTATCTCCCCTCTCTTCGATACCGTTGTTAACGTGCTGTTCTCTTTTTTGCCGTCTTTTAAACCAGTCCTACGGCTTCTCTTAATTAAAAGAACGCTGGTATTTTCGGTTATGTGCTTATGCTTCCCCTCAAATGTGCCGGAGGTTTCCTTTGTGTTGAATATAGTAGAGCTGTATAAGTTACGGTAGCAGTTTTAGTAGTTTCGAATAGTCTTGCCTATACATACTTTGCATTCGATCAATCTTTCACCTGTTTTTTGGCCGGGTGGTTGAATCGAAGACTGCCAGATTGAAATATTTCCCGCGTTTAGGAAGCCTTAGATACACTATCTTCTGTAAAAACCCTGCAGCATACGCCTTCCTGTCTCGAAGTGACAGCTGTCAACCCATTAGAAATGAGAATGCTTGACCTCTGCCACAGACGGAGGGGTTTGATGAGGTCTTCGCAAACGAGGTTGTATCAATACACACACCGCGGCTGCATTCCGAGGCCGCTTCCTGACCACTCGAGTATGCAGCCGACACGAGGTCGTCGTAGAAGGGTCACTTTTCGTGTGCGTAAGGCATTGCGCAATGATTAGTGCGCATCCCAGAAGTGCGTCCTTCAGCTTAGCGCTGGAAACGCTCAAGAAGGCCAAGAGACGAAAGTTAGGGGCTACAGAAGGGAGGGTGCGGTATAGATGGCTACTTCCCGGACGGGGTAGATTGTAGAAGAAGTCTTAGTTCTTTGGGAATTTGGGCACCTCAAATGCCGGAAGGTTGCTGCTGTTGTGAAACTTTATTTTGAGCCTGGTGATGTGTGATGTTTGCCGCATTCCAGGAGACCATAGGAAGAATGTGCTTTCACAGCCCTGGACAGGATGAGTTGGTCGGCACCCAAGCCAGCGCTGGCCGTCAGGTCCTTCCACAGCTCAGGGAGGGGAAGGGAAGTGGGTAACGGAGGAAGAGCAGAGTTAATTTTTTTCTGCTTCGAGCCACAACATATTGTCATACTGTAAGGGAAATAACAGCAAATGAGAACATTCTAAAGTTACAAGTAGCACGAAAACGAGCAGTTAGACTAATTGTAAATGCACCATGGTATGTGCACAAAGAACACTGTTTCACTAAATATCATGTACTTAAAGTCAATACCTTATACGCGTTTAGATTGCTATGCATGTATACAAACGCAATATCAAAAAACCATGAATAATTCATTCCTATGGTTCAGCTCACACACCAGCCGCGTCTTTCAATGTACGCCAGCACCGGACGTAGTTGCCTTTTTTTCTGACCAAACTCTCGCCTACAGTCATTCTGTTATAATTTGCCATTGTATCTAATCGTCTTGATAGTAATAATATCCTCCTCGAAAAAACTTCAAAGAAAAAATTGTATAATGTCCTTGACCTGTTCGAGTCACTCTGAGTTATCATGCTGAGACTGCATAAAAGTTTTGGTCGAGTAGTAATTTGTACAGAAAGCAAACCCTTTATGCCTAGTTTTATGGTGTGCTTTTTTATGCTTTATGCTGAGATTTCTAAGCTTTGTGCTGTGCTTTTTATGCCTGTGTTAATTTTTTTTTGTTCTCGTGCAAGTGTGTTTCGCGTCTTTTTAACCTTCTGAGCGGCTGGCATATCACGTAGATGTCACAATATTGGTTTGGACAATGTATGAAGTTAAATGTATATAAACCATGCTGTCGGGTTGGGCGTTCGAGGTATCGAAGCTGCGGTGTTTGCAGCTTTTTCCGATTTGTCCTCTCTCTACTCTACCGCACCAAGAGAGAAACAAAGTTTCATTTCATTTCATATGCGCACTCCAATATCATATTGACACGGATGTAACAGATGGACGTAGGCTTTATTTACTGGGCGTGCGAAACCACAGGAAAGACGTAGTACAATGGATGCCGGTGAGCAGCGAGCCGGGAAAATCCCTCCCTCGCCTCCTCTTCTACGTGCAAGCCTACCCCCTCGATCCGTTTACACTGCCACATACCCTGCAGAGCCGATTGACTGCTGACCAAAGCTATGCGAAAGCTGTGCGGAAGTCGATGAAAACAGCCTCAGCTAAGTCTCCGTCATCAACCACATACATTTGCCATGTAAGTGAAACAAGTTATGGCAAGGTCAGTAGACAGCCCTTGCCTGAAACCAAATTGACAAGATGTCAGAATACTAAATTTGTTAAAATAATTGTACCTTCGAACTTGGAGTAATTTTTCTAAAATGTTCTCAAAAGCGGAAGACTTGCAATGGGTCTATATTTTCGGGGAGGGAAGTATTACTAATCTTTTAACCTGCACAAAAGCAAAAACCAAAACATTGTATCCCACGAGCCGGCACCACGTGCATACTTCAAAATAAATTACGCACTTCATATCTTTCTACTTGCAGTGGGAGGAGGAGGGCTGAATAGTTCCCATCACACTAA
This sequence comes from Haemaphysalis longicornis, assembly GCF_048455015.1. Classification (NCBI taxonomy): domain Eukaryota; kingdom Metazoa; phylum Arthropoda; class Arachnida; order Ixodida; family Ixodidae; genus Haemaphysalis; species Haemaphysalis longicornis. The sequence continues at coordinate 150,274,406 of NW_027526445.1, read as the reverse complement.
CCAGAGCTCTCTGGTTATTCCTGCCAGGGCCGCGGCCATGGCCGAAGAGTATCTGGTCTGCGGCCAACCCACCTTCCGAGTGACGGCCCCCCACCGGTTGGCTTTAATAAATGTTTATTCTGTCTTTTTTTCTCGGTTATCCTGCCAGTTATTCTATAAACAATATTCTCCACTTGAGTTTGTAGGCCCTATGCAGAACTTTAGGGGGAAACCACGTCACTCAAAATCTATTGGAAAACTGTCTTAATAAAGGACATTGGAATACCCGCTGTTCCGGCGTTCTCTCACAGTGTTGCCCTGGCGCCAATAACCACAAACATCGTCATCATCTACCTTGCTTAACTGCGTTGCGCGTGGCTAACCAATGACCAGGTCTTCCGATGACGTGGTAAGGAAAAGGTGGTAATTGGATATGACGCTTGGAGGCGCGCCAGGGTCACAGGAAACAATCTCCGTGTCTTCGCCCAAAATAAAAACGAAGACAAGGACAATTCCTAGCCCTCTCGCAGAGAGCAATGCCTATGAAAGGACGACGAAGGAATATGCGATTTCCAAGAATTTCTTACTGATAGTTACGAAAAATCTCGACTTTACACGCTCTCAGTGTTGACGTTGAAGGAAACGCCGTTGTTGGGTTTCTCGTTTCACCAATAGCGCTGAGCCCACGAATTTAAGGCGAAGGCCTTCTTGCCATGTTGAAGTTGCCTCGAGATTCCACAGCTAAGTGCGCGGACACCCCGACTTATAGTTAGGAAGTGCGTGGCATGTGACAAGTGTGTCTTGGAGGTGCCTCTAACAATGTGCCAGGCACGGAGAATGACGGATCATGACGTTCCAAAGCAGCGGCGCGCAAACGAGCCTCCTGTTAATTACAGCACTTGACGTGAACCGGCGGCTTCCGTTTATGTACTCGGAGTGCAGGGAGCTGACCAGCGTAAAGGTTTTAACGACGTGAGACTTTGATTTTGTTTTCAGTATGCACGTGTCAACGTAACCGATTTTCATCAGGACATCGTAAGCTGTCTGCGTGTAAGGGTTAAAGGGTAATTGCGGGGTGCTTGGGCTACCCGAATAACATCGGCGGGGACGTGAGGTAGCGAACTTATTATGGCTCAGACACCAGCAGAGAAGATAATACACGTTTTACAACTGTTTGGTTGGTGCAGTTTAAGGTTGCAGTAAGAACTGACCTTCAGCGCCATCCACTAGGGTACAGTGTTTTCAGTAACTATTGGGTAAAACCGATGACTAACCACCAAATAGTTTTTTTGGGGAAGGCATAAAAACTGAAAAACAAATTTAAGCCACCCTTCACAAAGAGAACCCCAGCTCCGAGAAAATCAAATCGGAATGACACATATTACTGTGGCGGGAAATGGTATCCTTTTGGATTATGTTAAACAATCATAAGAAAAATTCAACGTAGAGTTTTCTCTAGTCATCAGTAGAACTTTTGTCTAGGAGAAGGAAGCACTAATTAAATATTGCGTGAGGCTCTTTCGGCTTACGTTTGCAATGGTACGTTATGAAGTGTTCACAGTGTAAATAATTTTTTCAAGAAAGAGAAATCCGAGTATTTTCAATAACTTTTCTTTAATTTCTTGCCGTCCGCCTGCCAAGCGGGAGAACTTTCTGGCTTAGCCGTTCCGATGGCAGATAAACTATGCACAGTGCACAGCGGAGCTTTATACGCCACGCTTCTCCTGGGATTTCCGTTTGCGTGTAAAAAATCTCGAATAAGACTCCCAATGCTCCAGGTATTTTTGAAGGGTTAGGCATTCCATAGCATGATATGTTCGGCAGCACACACATTAATGCAGTAGAAATATCTGGCCGTCCACTCCAGTACACCTCAGAAGAAGCAAGTTAGCTTAATAAGGAACGCGCAGCGGAGCAAAGTGTTGGAGACAGGTCGAAGCCATTCGAAAGCGTCAGGCGGCAGCGGTTCGCGAAGCACATCGGCCAGATGCGTTTTCTAGAGAATTCGTTCAAAAGACATGCGTTCTTTTGCTCATGGCGCGATCCACGCGGTGCTTCAAGGCCCCTCTTTGCAGTGGCTGTCTAATGATACAGGTACAACAGCGTTCAATCCGGTTGTCCTTTACTTCCGTAACTGGTGGCGCAAATGTCGCAAAAGGTGAAAAAATTGCCTACTGTGTGCTTGCCGCTTCCGCCCTAAAGGATTGCCTCTAATGACCTTAATGCGATGCGCAATATGCATTGCCTGTGCACATTTTCTGCATTAGAACACTACTGTATACCAATTACCATTTTCCTAAGCGTCTGGGCACCCTGCACCAGCTGCGTGCATAGAATTGGAGCGCAAATGGCGGCTTGCAGATTTGCCATCTTTCCTGTGGCAAAATATAGTTCGGAAAATGAAGAGACATGCTGACAGCGTTTGTAACCGGTTGACTGGTTAATATTTTGGCGTTGGCTATCAATACGAGCGCCGGTTCTTGTGGGTGTAGGAGTAGAGTAAAAGAACAAATTCGTAGAAAAGCCTACAAAGACGGGTATGGGGCGTTTGACAAGAAAGATAGTATGCTCCGCCAAGTGCTCGCCAGCCCGTATCTTGGCCATTGTGATGCCTGATGGGCAAGAGCTATGTTTTCATCCGCCATGTAGCGTGTAGGAGAAGCGCGACTTGAAGGACTCGGACGCCTACTCGCGAACCGCGTCTTTTTTCGATGACTACAAAATTCATAGAAGAAACTAGTTTATAGATGAATATTGTGTTTCGTGTGCACCTAACAATTGTTATGCCCACATTTCTTATACCACATATTTGTTTTTGATTAGTATTTAAAGTAGAAACAAACGCGTACTGTGGAACATAAAGTTTATGGTAACCTGGGCGTAATTAAGGATATTTGCTTAATACAAGCCGAGCACACCCTAGTTCAAGATGAACCTTGCCATCCGACGGATATGTCCTGAATGCAATAAAATCATGCACCCGTACGTCTAACGACGACGATGGATGAACGCAAAGCTTTCTGAAGATGTACTCCTCGGTTGGACAATCGCAGAATGCGTGCATGTTCCACTCTAGAGATATGCACTACTTTTCTGGAATAACTGCGGCAACACTCGGGTATGTGCTTCGTAGGCCTAAAGTTTGCGTTTGGGGTCTCAGACGTGAATCGTAGGTACTTGGTGGCATAGAGAATTTCCCCCAGGTGAGGGCCGGTTCGAGGTGCAAAAGCTCAAAATGCGATGTTAAGCCAACCGTCCTGAGGCTAACAGCTTTACGGTACGCAGTGCAACGTCATTCTCACCGTACGTGTGTACTGTATACGTCACACCGTCGCACGCAGGCATCACCTCCTACTTCTACTGCGACCAACCTTTAGCTGAGGGGGCCTAACGGAGTTCCACCAAGCTTCGCATGGAAGCGTATGAATGTTTCTACACGTCACCCACTATCATCATTCCCGTAATAGAAACAATTGGCCTTTCTGACGTGCATTTTCGCGCACGGACATCATCAGTAAGAGGGTGAAAGCTTCACTTTAAAAAAAATTACACCATCTTCCCGTGCGGAACCCTGACGAGGATGCGAAGCATCATGGGGGTTCCGTGTGGTTCCATTGTGTTGCCGTTATGTTGAGTGATCTGGTGTTTAGTAGCGCCAGAGGGAATTCCGCGTCCGGGTCCACACCGGTGGAAAAGCCACGCAAGTACTGTTGTGTGACAGAGAGTAGGCGGTGGTTCTCGAAGCGCCGAAACTCGTCATTCATGTTCTTATCGATGTTGTCTTTGTGGTAGACTCGGTAGTCTCCGTCAGCGTTGGAGAGGTAAAGATTGTTGACGTTGGTGCACCGACTGACAGCAATGTACACGCCCTCCTCTTCGCAGCTTTGTCTTCTTCTCCTTCTTCTTCTTCAGCGGTTCCCCTATGGGAAGATGACGACGGTGGTTGAACGCGAAGCTATCTTGTGATGGATTCTTTGGTTGGCCAATCCCTAGGGTCATCCTGCCGCAATCATCATCAGAAGAGCTGCGGACGGGGCACGGACAAGTGACATCCCCCCGAGCAAGAGATGCTCCGCATCTAAAATGAGGTCGTAGCTGAGTGTTTGTTGTTTTCATCTCACAAGCAGGGGCGCTTGGGCTCGATTAACTCTGACCTTCGAAATTTACAGGTACATTTAGTTTATTTTGAGGGAATCTCATGTAGCTAAGGTTTCATGCATTCTTTCTGTCTGTTTCGTGTCTTTGAAGCACGAAATGCCTGAAAACGAACGTCGTGTGGTGTGTGCAGCTAACACGCTGTCGCCCTGAAAGTTGCACGGAGTTAATTGATTTGGACCTCAAGCCTATCCAACCTCATTCCTTGGATATGCATTTAACAGTATATTATTTAATAGTCGCCACTTTCAAGTTTAAGGAATGATTTAGACCTTGACCTTATACGTCTCATAACTGAAATATTCCTTTTGAGCAGATTAGTTATCAATAGGCACCATTTACGAGGTCAGTCTCGGGTAGATAACCAAAGTTTCTCAAAAGCTCACCGCTGTGCGAACCACGTTGGCCATATAGACGTTCGCTCCACCCTCTCTTTGTCGGCGTTCCAAATGCTTGCGCGTACGGTTTCCTCCAGCTGCTGAAAGCCGCGGTCCCGTCGCAAAGGCAAGTTGCCGCTCTCCATTTTGAACTTCACTGTTCTTTTGTCATCGTAACGGAATGCTAAATTTAGTACGGACTAAAGTTTCCCTGGTTATTAACCTTTGCGGAGTGAAATGGATCATGGGTATTTTTTACGACGATAATATATCCTGGGTGTCCTTAGGACGAAAATTCTGTTCTCCCTACCTGCCTGCCTGTTTGAGTTGGCTGCCCACCATTCAGCAACCTGACCAAAAATTACAGCAGTTCCACTGAACGTGAAAGCTGTCAAGTACGGAGCAGTGATTTTCCAGAGGGTCTGGGCCGCCCTCCCTTGACTAGTTTCAGTATCAGCCTGGCGTTCATACTGAAAGTAAAGAGTCTGCGTCGCAACCTCCGAAAAAGCCTATAAAGAGACACTGGATTGAAGTTTAATTAATTTGGCGTAATTGATCAATTAATCCATATTTTAGATGCAAAGCGCCTCTTGCTCGGGGCTATGTCCGGCGTCCGTCCGTTGTCCGCACCTCTCCCCCTACACTATATAAAAAAGAAATAGTTAGCGGCGCCCGGTTTCGATCCCGCGATTCTCTGGCCGCAACGGGAGGTACGCGGCGCTCTTCCTACTTCACTAAAAAACTTCTTTTTTCTCTATTACATGGGAGAATGCGCTCAGACGTTGCAGTACGAGGAATACAAGCAAACAAAAGAGTACACTGAAGTTATGAGAAGCACACATACAAAAAATTCAGGCAAACACACACAAGCGTCCAAAAGAGGGAACCAGTCAGGTGGTTGGTCAAGCGAACTATACACACTATGTACAAATTCCACAGTTTCTCGGAAATAGGACTTAGTTGATCTTGGTGGCTCAGCATGCCTATCACATAAGCGGCATCGCCACAGACTGTAGAAACCAATCAACACAAACATGTCATAAGGTGGCTCACCAGGATAGTCGAATGGCGAAAATCGGATAAAGAAAGGCGTAATGTCCATGTCTTTTGTGGGTGCTCGCTGTAAAATGTCCCACAAAAAGACAGCATCTCTGCAGTCTACAAAGCAGTGATCAATTGTCTCTGGTCGAGTACAGAGCCGACAGTCTGTCGACCAAGCTATAAACAGACCCCGGTCTTTCATCCAAGTTTTAACAGGGAGCGTGCCAGTGTGTAATTCAAAGAAAAATGTTTTAACACCTGGCGGAACACACATTTTACACACTCTATTGAGGACATCCTGGTACGGACACTGCAGGTACAGAACACGATATAAAGCTGTGGGAAAAAGCCCAGAAACCAGGGCATCAGAAATAGACTCGCGCGAAGCAGTAAATATGTACTCAAGGCTAAACCGAGCCTCTAGGAAGCAAAACGTGTCAACCACTTCTTTGAGGAAACCACACGGGCTTCTAGCTGCTTCCACAGACAGCGAAGACACCACAATATCAGGAAGAAAATGTGCAAGACGTATTTGCAGTACAGCTTTCAAAAAAAGATATTGAACATCTCGAAAGTAGAATAAACGAGAAAGAAGCTGCCAAAGACACAGATGAACAAGCCCAAGTCACCCTCGCACAAACGGAAGAAAAAGGTTATCGCGACGCATTGGCTCACTACGCGAACACCAAATGAAGGTTGCAAAAATCCGGTGAAAAGCCTGTATCCTGAGACGTGAGCAATGTAACACCTGTATGATATAAAGAAGTCGGGTCACAAGAAACTTGTTACACGCCCGAGCACGAGAAAAGATGGACAGCTGCCGTACCCGCCAGTCATTCACTTGGCGCTGTAGCTTCACCGCCTGCTCCGACCAATGCGAGTCAGTATTGCGAAACTGCGAGGGGGTTACTCCTAAATAAGTTAGGTCTCTATTCCAACTGATTCTGGCGAAACAGTCGGGTGTGGTTCCCCATTCTCCCAACCAAAATCCGCTGCTTTTCTCGAAATTCAGGGCCGCACCTGAAACCTCGCAAAAATCTTGTGTAATGGCAAGAGCATTCTCCACGCTGGCCTTGTCAGTACAAAATAAAGCGACATCATCGGCATATGCTAAAATTTTCACTTCCAAGGACGATAGCGTGATCCCTCTAACATTAATGTCCTCTATTATGCGCGTGCATAATGGTTCCAGATACTGTTTTGCTTATATCTGGCACTACAAAACCGGGACAGATGCAAGTGCCACGAACGCGCCTTATGTCTTTGACTCATTCAAACTACGTCAAGAAGCTACTGATACAACGAAGGCACGCGAAGCTGAACGTCAATAGAAACGACGAACTGAAAACTTTAGAGGAGGATGTTAGCGTCTCTTGCTCGGGGGGATATTCCGCGTCCGTGCCCCCTCCGCAGCGCCTCTGATGATGATTGTGGCAGGATACCTCTAGGGACTGGCCAACCAAAGAATCCATCACGAGATAGCTTCGCGTTCAACCACCGTCGTCATCTTCCCGTAGGGGAACTGTTGAAAAAGAAGAAGGAGAAAAAGACAAAGCTGCGAAGACGAGGACGTGTACGTTGCTCTTAGCCGGTGCAAAAAAGTCAACAATCTTTACCTCACCAACGCTGGCGGGGACTACTGATTCTACCACAGAGACGACAACATCGACAAGAACATGATGGACGAGTTTGGGCACCTCGAGCACCACCGCCTACTCACCGTAACACAACAGTACTTGCATGTCTTTGCCACCGGTGTGGACCCGGACGAGGAATTCCCTGTGGCGCTACTAAACACCACATCACTCAACATATTGGCAACACGCCAGCTGCGCGATAAGTGCGCATGCGCGTCTCCTCTCTCATCTCCTACACTCCACTCCATCTGCTCTATATAATAAAACCGGTCCGCGCGCCGCTTCCTCAGTTGCTGCTTCGGTTGAGACACGCTGCACCGTCTGATGAGCTGAATGGAAGCCAACACCACATCATGACGCATCACCACATAGTTCCCTTCGGGGAGATGGTGCAATTTTGCCCCTTTATTTTATGTTACTGTGTACTTATTTCCTGTCTAGCAAAATGAGCCTCCGTGGAAATGGCGCAGCCCACAGATTCCCCCGCAACACTATGCATATGAAGAAGGTGTGTCTGTGTGGCGCAATGGGATATACGACCGCTACGAAACGCGAAGGACTCAGGTTCTATTTGATCAATTCGAAGCCTCCGTTTGGGTGCGTAACGCCGCGTTAATTGTTACGTGTTACTAGGGTGCCTAAATAGAGCGACCCCGGACGAGGTACGAGGACATAACTTGCCCCCTAATGTGCCCCGCAGTTAAAACAGGCGGAAGAATGCTTGTCCACAAAATCAGTACACACGGGCAAGACCGTTCCCGCTTTTAAAACTGCTGCCATGGTTCATTGATGTTCACATAATTTAGCGCGAAGGAAACCTGAGGCATTTTTTAGAAATAGATGTATATAACTGGAAGTAAACAATTCATTCATTTATTCATTCATTTATTTCCACTTGAGGCGAAATAGACGTGCAGATGTGAAAACCACTCCGTCTTGAATTACAAGTACTCGTTGGATTGGTTTTTCATTTAAGCAAAAAAAAAAGTGTTAGTATGATGTTGAAGAGAGGCAGGGTAAACACGTACATAAAAGAAAGGTTTAGGCTCGAGTTGTTCACAGCAAAGCAAAAACAAACGGCTCCAATACATAGTGCGTGAGCAGCGCGACCGCTGGAAAATTTAATTTAATTAGGCAAAACTCTGTTGCATTAATTATGAAACAGGCGAAATCGGATAGAAGCAGAAAAGGGGAGATCGGAGAGGGTGTTAAGTGCAGAGGGCGTTGAAGACTACCCTCTTTCCCTCTTTCGACGATGTTCGCAGCGAAGCAAGCCGACACGTGTCCATTTATGAAAATTTCTGCAATAGTTCACCGCCCAGCGGCCGGAAAAATCCAGCTGCAAAGAAAAGTTGACAGACTTCGTGTCATAAGCGCAGTTGAAACAATGAGATGTAAACTCTGAAAGCTCTGAGCATAACGCAAATTGGGTTTGCCTAAAATGTTTGGTGTAGTTACGTCATGCACAAATCCTTAATGGAAACCTGGACTCATTGCTAACTCCTCACCTTTTAGCGGCAGGAAATGCAATCTTTCTTTTTCCTGTCATAAAACCGCCGACCGCCAAATCCTTGACGGCCGAAGCTCAACAGCAGTGGATGGAAAGAGCGACCTCCGATGGCGCCTATTTTTTAGGGTGAAATGCGTGTCGCCGGGTGAGATTACGATGTTGTCGCGAGATGCCGGCGCGTCTTGAAGACGCCGGTACACGACATATGCTGGCCTAGGCAACGGCGGTGGTGGTGGCGGCAGCGGAGCCACAGAACCTGTTGCAGTCTTTCCGCCATGGCGGCGGGATGGCAGGTGAAATGCTTCATGTGTGTTTTTATGCCATGGGACCCTTTCAGCCGCCGCCCGCACTAGACGTGTGTATGTACTTGCTCGGGCGGGGAAGCTGGGCAGCAGTCGATATAATCAATTCATTTGGAGATAACAGGAGAGAAAAGCGCAGCAAGCCACCGCCGAGGCGCTTAGAGCTGCGGTAATCGTCCGTTCGAACGAGGCCCGGCACGCGCCTTGGAAGGCGGGCATGGAGTATCGGCCTCCTTGGCGGGCACAGACTCGCCGACCGGCGTGTCCGTCGCTCGACAACGGGGGCCCCACACCGACGCCAGCGCGATAAAATGTGCGGCCGCGCAACTCACGCCCAGACCAGACAAGATGTGAAGGCCTGAGTCGTCATTCGCAGGCGGCTTCGACAATACGTATGGTCAAGCCCACCACCTTCTACGGTTAAAAGAAAGGACATGTAAGCATGTGGCGGTGACTGAAACAAATTGACTGAATGACGCAAAGCTGTGGAGACTCGGATGAGGTGTGCGACCTTAATTGTCAAGATCAAGATCCACGTCAAGATAGAGACTTACTGCTGCCACGGGCTAGAGGCTAGTGCTTTTCGTAGTTTTTGGACTCAACTGGTCGGTGAATTGGACATCAAACAACTAACCCCCGTTTGGTTTTGCGGAAGTCGGTGTGAGCTGCAAGTGCGTAGGGACGGACGACTCCTCTGAGGGTGGGGAGGGGAGAGGAAGGGTTGCTTAATGCAACTAAAGGGCTTTGTAAATGCAACTATGTTCCTACGTCCTCATGACATCCTCATTAAAAAATAAGCAGCCAGTCGTAAGGGCACTGCAAGTAGAAGAGAAAGCGCCGCTTGTGCACGGATAAAAATGCAAAAGAAAACGCTTGCGCAACTACGCATGCGGCGACTTTGGTACAATGAACAGTACGCTCGCAGATTTCACCTTTCACATTAAACGTAGTTTGGGGAGCATCACGACAGATTAATACGTGCATTCCCACACCGACTGTTGAAACACAAAACAACGGTAATTGGTTTACGCAAGATTTTAAGCTCTGATTTTTCGAGATAAATACTTTATTTCTACTTTACCACCCCTACTACAAACCCACCCAAAGATTTTCTGGCGCACACTGATCCCGAAGACCGTTACCTCAGTACCTGCATTAAAAACTCCTGATGACAGTTTACTACAGCCCAAATAGTGCACCGAGTTTTCAAATAAGCATTTTACTGTTGTATTCACTGATGAAATTCCTATTTACGAGCCATATTTCTACCAGAAGCAGAAATACGACACTCGTTTCTTGCAATAGCTATAACCGCAAAGGGTGCAGACGGTGCAGTATACCGTCTTTTTTCCAGAACTAGATCCGGACCTGAAGGCACTAGCACCAAACTATTGAAGCACACGTTGACAAATCATCATTTGTTCTGGCTCTAACATTTCTGCAATCACTCGAGTCTGGATGCATTGCGGACGATTGGTGTATATATGTACATATGCGTTAGTTGAACCCGTTCCATCATTCAGATATTTAGGAAACATTTTAATGCAAACCTCGCCTGGAAGTTTCATATTGAACTTATAACAAGGAAATCACTGAAAAAACTTCGACTCGGCAGGCCAGCTATATTACCACATTTCACGCTTATTTCGTTAATTGGTATGTATTTATGTATGTATGTATGTATGTATGTATGTATGTATGTATGTATGTATGTATGTATGTATGTATGTATGTATGTATGTATGTATGTATGTATGTATGTATGTATGTATGCATGCATTTATGTATGTATGTATGTAAATAAATAAATAAATAACCATACTGAAGGCTCACGCGCCAGTAGCGTCAGGTAGGCGCGTCATGTGCAGGTGCAAGGCGAAGATGAACTGTCAACCATGGACAAACGGAGAGTCTGTAAAGGTACATCCAAAATCCACGCATACGATTCGAGTGTAAGCCCACAACACAAGTTTAATTCAGTTATATCTGCTTCGTTTTTAAGACTTTCTTACGTTAACTACAACTACAACAAACACTCTAAAATCTGGATCGGAATACTAGAGTGATTACGGCTAGTCATAGCCGCTTGGCGGGGAAACAACAGCAAACAAGAACAGAAAGAACACAACAGTGTGCCGTGAATTCCGAGCCACCAAGCTCTCATCGGCTAACAGGCTGAAGCCGCTTTCCACAGTGCTACGGCTTCAAAGTACGAGAAAGCCGTGATGCTGACAAAGCAGCCGCCATAGCGTGAGAGAAAAGAACGTGTGTACGAAAGGTGGGGGACAATCCTAAATGATCGACCACATTTGGACACGACCCGACAGGCTGCGTGCATATGACAGGGATTTTGAAGGGATTAGACACGCTGCCGCGGCGATATGTGCAAACATAACCATCGAGTGGATTCAAACAAGCCCTTATTTACGTCCGCCTTTCCCTCGTAACCCTTCCCCGCAGTGCAAACACTCAGGTTAACCCTACCAGCCGACGTAGATGCACGTACGTGAAAGATCACTTGCTATATCTCCGCGAACAGCTCATGCAATGGTAGTAACGCACATACCTCGCCTTTGTGTAGTGAGAGATACGGCTGCGACTCAGAAGGTCGGTACGTGCGCTGCATTCTTCGAACGTCGCAACGTTCTACACACATTGCGAATCTATCAACGCCACCCAGAGGGCAAGGCCAGTTCGAAATAAACAGCGTTAGCATTGGAGTCGCCGAAATCAGCGAGTCTTATTAGCGGAAATTCAAGAGAACGCCATCCCCCGCAGTCCCGCCCAACCAATGTTCCAACAAGGCATGCAACGGCCGGGAGATAGCCTCAGGGGAGTGTTACATTGCATACCTATTACATGGACAACCTGGTAAGGTTCAAACGGCCACGTTGCTAGGCTGAAAATTCCCCCGGACGAAGACGGACAGTCCTCTGAGAGCGGTGCCCGCTGATAATCCTCTCAACAAGATTGGCGCCGGATTACAGTGACCGCGCAGGTATCAACCGACACGCTGCCATCCTTCCCGACAACCGTGCTGTGCCTATTGCTTTGACCCCCGCCGCCGAAAGATGCAGTCGTTGCCGGTGAATACAAACACGGTGGCAGTTGCACACACAGGGTTACCGACGGCGTCGGTGCCACCGACGTCGGCCTGGGATTTAGATCGGGAGATAAGAGATGCGAGAAAACGAAGGCAGCGGTGGCTTTGATATCCGCGTATAAGGCATCCACGCTCAATTACGCGTTCAAAAGAGAATTGGATGGGGCAGAAGACAAGGAAAGACACGAAGGGAAGCATACTAAGAAAAGAACTTTAGGAAAACAAGAACGCCGGAAAGCAAACGACGCTTGCGGAAGGAGTAAGGGAACGGTAGGCATGGAAATATGAATGCTGAAGTGACAAGACTAATCTCCGTCACATATCACCTCCACGCTCTGCGTTACCCGCGAAAGGATTTCAGTTGTTCAACAACCAAGAAGGTGTGGATCCAACCTCTCAGCGAGCGGTAACGGTCTAATACCTGCGTTCGCATTAAAAATATCAATGTTTGGATAGACTTGAAACATTCTTTCCCTGCCTTTGCTTGACGCATATTTCGTGTTCCCTGCTTTGGCAAGTGAAAAGATGCTTGAACATGCCATGAACACAGGCAAATTAATTGGCATGTCAGGAGCGGAATCTACGTATTCTCGTGTTCGACTGTATTTACTCCTGCGCTAAAAGCCACTCCGTGTTGTGCCTCAGACATGCTATCGCATCTAAATGAGCTGACGAAACCACACCTCGCTTATGTCAGAGTTTTATGTCTTCCGTTTGCTTACACTCTCGCCCGGCGGTTTTTATCGAGCTTATTAACGTATCCGGTCGTGCTGTCACGTTCACCCGTATGCACGTTTCCCAGCTTGGCTGAAGCGTACTTGACTCTAGCTCCCATAAAATGCTGCTCTCAACCGTTTAGCCACTATAGCTACAGTAATCGGTCGTGCTCCACACTGTTGGTTCTTTTCGTCGCAATGCCCTTACGCTATAGTGCATTTGCTTGGCTCTATACAGCAGGTCCTTTCTGAAGCCCAAGCAGCAAAACAGTGCCGTGTTATTTATGGCAAGAAGGCATGTAGAAATTCAAGGAGTAATGCATACAAGAAGGGAAATAGTTTGCAACAAAATGCAAAATTCCATATTCAGTGGTAAACGCAAACATTTAAAACGTGGCCATTCCTCGGAAAAGTTTTAGTAGTTTAGAACGTTCTTGCCTATAAAGACTTCGCCTTTAAGCGTTCTTTAACCGATATTTTGTTCGACATTGACTCCCGACCAACCAACCAACCGAACGGCCGACCGACAGACAGAGAGATAAACCGAACAAAATTTAGGCCTTTAGGTCTTTAGGCCTTTAGGCCTTTAGGCCTAAATTTAGGCCGAAATTTAGGCCTTTAGGCCTTTAGCCTTTAGGCCGCCCAGGAAAGACTATCACGGTTACAATGTTTGTAATTATAGTAGCAATGCTTCCTACTTTATGGATAAAATTAAAAGAAACAGCCTTGACTATATTCGTCTCAGCACGGTTCATTAGCAATGGAAATGATAGTACGCAAGTTAAAGACCACGATCCATGCTGTTTCTGACGGCTCCACAGAAACACTTTACAGCAGTACCTGCCCGAACAGCAGGAACACGCAAGGCGGCGGAATTCCCATCGATTACGGGCTTCAAAGACTGCCTTCTCGCTCCTCGCGGCGACGGCCCTCGATAGGGGCGAGGGCGGGAGGCGCCCGTGTACACCGGCGCACCTTTCACTGATCCGACCGCTTGCAGTGACCTTGCAGCCTGCTCGGCGCGAGTCCTTCTCGGCTGGTAACCGGCATTCCGGCCGCACCTAGCTAGTCCCTTCCTCCATCCACCACCCCGAAAGCCAAGAACTGTCTCACCGACGAGATGGGGGGCTATATCAGGGTCCCTCCTTCTTTGACTGGCTTCCCGGAGATCGCGTCGTTTAGTGGTAAACCACTCTTTTTTCAGAGTCAGACTTCAGGCACGGCTGCTCGGAACTTTTCAAAGGCTGGTGAACATGTGTTACCGCAAACGATCGCCGACAACAGTTCTTACTACCCGTCTGTGGCTCCGTGACTAATGCGTTGTCCTGCTGAGCGTAAGGACACAGGTTCAATATCGGTCGTGGCGGCCGATATTCTAGTGCAGGCAACCAACGAAAACGTCTGTGTGTAAAGATTTATGCGCATGTTAAAGATTCATAGGCGGTTAAAGTTAATCCGGAGTACTCCTACGTGGCCCGCCTAATAGCGCAGGTTTAGACCCGGCGCGTTCAATCCAACAAAGTTCCGTTTTTTTTTTTTCAATTTTTTTCCACACATGCCAACACTACATAGAGAAAAGCGGAGGAACGACTGCTCGACAGACGGTGGGGGAAGGGGGCATAAATTCTGCACTATGCGAACGTTATCCGCAAGTACGACTTCAGCGGACGCAGGTGCCAGCAGCACCAACAGAATTCATCACCATGGCAGTCAGTAAATGCTTCCAAATACACACGCACACAGGCTCTCGCCCGATATGCAAAATGTAAAGCGTGCATCTGATTTTATCGGCGCCGAGGATTCTCTGTGGCCCTTTGGGTTAAACACTGCGGGAATACGCGGAGTCGGAATGGGTCATCATATTCACAGGAACCTCGTTCCTTGCAGTCATGTATTCGCAGCTTTAGCAAAGCTGTGCGGAAAAGGTAAATGTATGTACGTTCCACTCCAAGATGCAGCTTCCAACCGAATGTTCTGCAGGGAACACATCTGACACGACCCTTGAGTGGCTTAGCAGCTGCCGTAGGCAAAGGGGGTCGTTTACAAAGAACTCAGACATAGCTTAAGTGGATGGACAATCTAGGTCTCGAATTTTGCCGAAGTGCAAACTTCGGTTGTTTAGGAAAAAAGCCAGGGATAGAAAGTGCAAATTAAGTACATCCCGGGGTGGCTGGCTTCGATCTTTTATTGTGGTTTCTACTTGCGTATCCGCTGAAGAAACCCAAGAAGGAGACCCCCCCCCCCCCCTCTACACACACACGCGCTGTTTATGTGAGATTAATGTTGCAATGAACATTCTGGAAAGTTTCTGACGATGATTTTCGGCGAAAAAATTAGCAAGCACACGAAAGCGGCTGCGGGGCTGAGGAACACTGAGCACGGGGTGGTAGCAGAATTTGGTGTGACTTTGGGAGGGGAGAGGCGGCCAGTTCCCCTTTTGCACCCTCCTGCCGTCTCCCATAGGTAAGCTGTCGAAACCATTTTTGCTACTTCTGCTGCGCGTAAAGGTCTTAAATTTGCACAACACATTCAAACTCGATCCCGAAAAAGGTATTTTGCCTAGCTGCTTGCTTCCATACATTATAGCGGGAGGGTATATGCCAGTAGACGGCACCTCCGCCAAGATCGTTCCGTTCCGGAAAGTTCGCTCCGCCAGCTCTGTCCGCACAGCGGCTGGCGGAAGGGGTATATACAGGGTCTCTCCGGCACGACGCGCACTCCTGCGCCGCTAAAGCCATCTGATTGGGCGGGTTGCCACAACCAAAAGTCTAATGGCGTGCGGGCAAAGCTTTTGCTTTTTTTATTTTATTAATGCATGCTCGATTTTAAGGCGTCTGTTGTGTGCTTTCGGCGTTGTAAAGGCCACGCTATGGATTTACATAGACTTCAGTAGTTTGAGAGCTGTCTGAAAAAACTAGCCTGGCCTGGCTGGGCAATGGTCGTGTCTGTGTTTCCGAGATATAGCTCGAGCGCGGGAAACGCCCAGCGCCCCGCGTCGTATGTAATACCTGGGCTTCAATGTTTGTGGAAAGCACAAAACTACATAACAGGCTGCCTGCCGATGCCCGCCCAACTGCACAAAGTCAAACGTAGGTGAAAGCGGTCAGAAGCTGATTTTAATTAATCTACGCACGTACATATATACCGCGGTTTGCTTGCATTTACGCCCTGTGTTATATAGCCTTAATTACAATCGCTAGTTAGCTACTCCGCGATTCTAACTATTAAAACAAAACGAGCCGCGGATCCTGCTACGGGTGAACCATACCCTAGAGAAAATGGTGGCTGGTCACAGCTGGTTTATGGCCAAATTCCCAGCTGGGCGCTGCTAGTCCAAATTGGGCGCTGCTGAGCACCCAGCTGGGCAATTATTTGGCCATACCCAACTGAGACCATTTCGGACCAGCTACCATTTTTTCTAGAGATCGGGCGAACGAATCTTATAATAACAGTGAAGCTAGGAGCGCGTTGCTTATACCGTAGCATCACCCCCCCCTCTCCTTCCCCGCCTTCCGTCCAGTCATGTTGCGAACTGCAGCCGTAGAACCCCGTGAGACACTGCGTCTACCCATAATTTATTTAGGTTCCGTACGAATTTCGATCAAGGGTGAGAATAGTTTTAATCCTCCAATTTAACTACCCAACAGCGTTTGCGCGAGTTCATTTCCCTTAAATTTGAAGCGACCCCAGTTTGGCAACAGTAGTGAAGCGTTCAGTCAACAGTGGTGGCACCCGCATCTTGTACCCACACCTTGTACCCACAACAAGTCAACAAGTACCCACATCTTGCACCCACACTATCCTCTAACATCGCCATAATTGTGTAAATATTTCGAAATGACTCCAAACCAAACAGCCTCATCAACAGACGCACACGTGCAAGCCTTAGGAATACCCATGTGCACTCCAAACGAGAAATACGACGCTTGAGGTGTGCACAACACCCTCGAAGAACTACTTTCGGCGCAATGCACTGCGCACCTAGAGCGCCTCGCCAAGACGGCCGCTGGCGGACACCTAGCTACTGCGCAGCCTGTACATTTTATAAAAGAAGGAATTCGGCGACAACATCTCGATAACCGCGACACTGCGGAAAGACATCTGTGTTCTACCCGTTCCCAGGGACGTGCACCCACAATACAACGAGGCGCGGAAAGAGCTGCGAGCCCAGGAACTGGAGAAATAACTTCGAGGAAATCCGCAAGTTGTTCATACTGACACGGCCACAGGGAGCTATGGTTTCGGCCGCCACCGACTGCTCGAGCAAAGTTCTCACCTCCTGATCCATGCTCCACGCGAAACAAACACTCGGAGGAGGGCGAAGAAGTGGCCATTGGGCTAGCCCTAGCAGCAACCCAAGCGCGGAAAATGATTAGCGCTTTCCTGTTAGCTATCCGCAGACTTGCATAAGAAAGAATTTCCAGAGTAGGGCTCAGGGTCTTTAAACGCCACAAGACGAACCAAAACACTAGAACCATCTTGATGTGGGCCCCCGCACATGTGGCACTACAATTAGGCAACGAATGTGCTATCAAGGATGCTCGTGATCTGGCGCACATTAGACAGGCCACTCTAAAGGTCGTGTCTGTACTTACCGAGAAGTGCTTGATCACTGCAAAGGGGGACGACGAAAACACCCGAGTGCCGACCCCTTACTCACGAAGCGGCAAGAAGAGGCGTAGAGACGCCTCGGTCAAACACTTATCCTGACCCAGGTCTCTACTGGCCCTTCCATTCGGAAACGCACAACGGGGGGTGTAAACACTTTACGAAGCTTGTAACCTTGGCTCACATGCTATGGGAATGTCCCTGTATGCAGATATTTAAAAAAAAAAATTAAAAATTAAAAAAAAAAAACGTTTATTACAACTGGTATGGGGCAATGGGAGACCGCGCCCCCTGCTTTCATATTTTCCAGAATTTTACAAGCCTGAAGGTTACAGGTAAAAAAATGTTGACTTCCTCGCATTTAAAGCCGACGTTAAATGCCCATCTGTAGGTCTGTACACGTGCTTTATGCCTGGTTGACTTTTATCTATCATCCAAGACAAACTATAACAGTGCGATCACTAATCAGCTATTGTGTCAGCTCTCTGACACTATGTATCTGTAGGGGAGAAAGCTTAAAAGATGGAAGCATATTAGATGTTTTATTGCGAAAGCATTGAAAGGCCCATTGTGTAGATAAACATCATCCCGTATCAGTAGCAGCAAAACGGATCATAAAATGGCTGACTGCCTACAGGCATTAACAGTAAAGTAATCAAGTTAAAGGAAAACACGAAAATTTTGGTCAGATGGGAACCATACACTGGTGTCTGGAATGTGAGTCCAGAACGTATCCCGGACATGTGTTTTATGGCTTCAGGTGTAAGCGAGCCTTGTAAATCCACTGCGTATTTTTACTTAGACAACGTGGACAACCGGTACATGCATCTCAATGCACAGTATTTTGACATTGCTTGGCAAGTAACGGGGCTCAACATTACGGTAGTAAACAAAGGGGTAAAATGAATAATATTAGTATGACGACCTACTAACTCAGGTGGATTAGCCAGCGATGACTTGATCTACCATCAGCACCACACGCCTGTTCCATCAAATCGCATTTGTCTGCAACTTCACATACCCACCCACAATTCTCACGTGTCCACTAAAAGGGTGAACCAATGACGATGCGCACTGTTATCAGAAGCTCATGGCCAATTTTCTCCCTCTAATAACCAACCAATTTTCCCCTTAGATTTGGTCAGATCCATGAGTGCTCTTAGAATGCTCCACGTTCGTGATGTGCTCAGAGCGCCAACTATAGATTCAGTCCCGCTAGCTGAGGGGCGTAAGCTTCCACCTTAGCTGTGACCTCTGCCATCTTGAGCTTCAGCTTTCTGCTGTGAATTTATCGTCTCCAGGACTGGGTAAAGCGTGCTTGGCTAGACCCCCAGGTTCCTTTTTAGCTTCTGCGTGGGATTTAGGTTGCTTTTTTTTCTGCTGGGCTTCCACGCCCTGGGACGTGTGCCCTGTGTGTAGTATACGGAGATCGATGAGAGCTTCGCATAGTAAAGGGGTGAGTTTCGCATCCTCCATGCCAGGATGACCGGGATCACTCGTACCGGCCGTGCACGGGCTGGCCAAGGGGAAGATGTGCTCGATTCAACCGGCGGCTGAAATGGATCCGCGGGGCAGCGCGACACGTGAAGTATAACATTTCATTGCACCGCCTTTCATGAAAACGGTTTGTAACAATGTTCTGTCGACAAAATTCAACTTTGCGTATAAAATGGCTGATTTTTCTGAGTAAAAAGGATACCAATTGAACTAAGTCATACCAGGGGCGGCCTACCAGCACCATCTCCGGGTTTATATGACGTTGCAGAATCTCGTTCGTGATACATGGGGCCTCTGCACAAAGACATCGCCCTAATACAAGACTGCGCGATTGCAGTTCTTTTGGATCATACAGTTTCAATGTCAGTGTATAGTACACACTGATAACCACGTGTTCAGAATTTATTCAAGACTACTTCTTTCAAATGGAACACAGCCTTGTTTTTTCTTCATGGCTCCTTTTAATTTGCTGTAGGAAAACGTCTGCATTCTTACTTTACCAATATTGACTTAACTGGCATAAATGCAACGCGACATTCACTTTCCATGCGCAGGGATTGCAATAGCCGAAGCGTTTCATGCTACATAGGGAAAGGAGGTTGCGTTCCCAGAAACAAATGAAAGGCAGCGTTAAGAGCAAGCAACAGTCTTCCTGACTTTAGAGCGACACCTGCAGTTCCTTTTTTGTAGCATTCAAAGCCAGAATTGTCGGCAAGGAAGGCTGAAACCACTCCGGATAGAAACTTGTTCAAAGGAGATCCGCTTACACCAATATAAAAGCGTCTACCCATTTTCAGAGAGAGAGTAAACATATGTATTGCTTTTATTGTTTTCTAGAAAAGAGTCTTAACGGTGGGCTCCTCATTACAGGAGTTCATTGGCATGGGCTGCGCATTCTGCCAAACAAACTTGAGAAATACACCCAGGACCTTCCTGATAATTGATCACACAACTTGGTAACCCGCTCTTATTTTCAAAGCCATCTACAATTACACAGTACTAAACAGAAGGACCAGAGCGATCAGCTTCAGAACTCCGGCATTCAAGTTTGGTTACATCTTAGCGTCGCTTTCATGGGTCCAATAAATGTAGGTACAACGGCGAGCAGCTGAATGGTTTTTGAAGGGTTCTAGCTTGTGGTGGCTGCATGCGACGCCGCTAAAAGCAGAATGTTAGCGACGAAAAATTATTATACACGTCCCCTTTTTTTCAAAACTGGCTGACAGACGACGGGGTTGGTTGCTTCAGTGTCAGGTAAAAGAAATTCTGCCTGGCGACGAACGTTCAATCCAACTCAAGTAGCTCAGAGTGTTCTGCTATTCGTGGTGATCTCACTAATCCCAGCTGCGTTATACGATCACAAGCGATCTTCCCTCTTCACAAACCGCCTTTAACCCTGAGATATTCGTGAGATTCCTCCGTTAACCTTGCACTTGCGCTACGAAAACAGACAACGACACAGGTTGTTCGCATGGCACTGAGCTGCGTTGAGGATTCTCTCGCTCGACAAAGTAGTTCCTTACATCGTGTAAACACGCAATGAAAACGTGACTACGTCTTTCTTATTTCCTAAAGATGATTCATGAATAATAATTACCTGCGCTTTGAACTGCTTGGGTTATTCGTGTAATTTTTCCACGGGTATTTAAAAGAGATACTGCAAGTGAACTTTCCCGCAACCTCAGTGGTGAATATTTTGCTTCGCGTAGGTCACTTTGACTTGATGGAGTCGTGCTATTAACAGGAATTTTCCTCGCGTATTATGGCCTATTTTCCCAGGCTCCCACTCTATTTAAAGCAGCTAAATGCAGAAGAGAACCTATTTTTAGATATCTCATTCTTAGTGAGTCTGCTGAACAGTCGCTTTTACCGCACTTGTCAGATATCGTCTACGAAAAACCGATACATGCTTTGGTAGCCTAGCAACAGGTTCGATTCGCAATAAAGTTCTTTTGCTACCATTTTTCCCCGTGTCGTCTGCTACTTCGGTAGACTTTTCCAACAATAGGGAAGCGAAAGTTTGGATTCGAAACAGAAAGGGCGGAGCCGAGTTAAGCCAGAGGATTTCTCATCGGGTTTCTGGCCAAGTACAGAACACGCTCGAACCAAATCGATGTTTAACAATTTAGAAAGTACGTACGAACAGAACGAGCGCCGGTCCATTTGGTGAAGTCGAGCCACAGGCGTTGCAGGTG
The DNA here is from genome assembly GCF_048455015.1 of Haemaphysalis longicornis. Classification (NCBI taxonomy): domain Eukaryota; kingdom Metazoa; phylum Arthropoda; class Arachnida; order Ixodida; family Ixodidae; genus Haemaphysalis; species Haemaphysalis longicornis. Next base: position 150,253,286 of record NW_027526445.1, on the reverse strand, counting down.
CGCGGAACTGGCCGAAGCAGCCCAGCCCGTGCCCGCGTATTATTATAAGAGCGCCCTGATCATCCAGAGCACACAATAAACACATTGCAAGTGCGCTGCGTGGGTGGCGTCTTCAGACTTGAGCGATATATGCGCGGGCGGACCGTCACGAAACGCGGCCTCTCTTTTTTATTCTTCACCTTCTCACTACAGGTCAAGCTTAGGGTTGCGGGAGGAGCGCGTACAAGACGCCCCGGAACAGAAGGTAGAGCAGGCGTTGATGAAGTAGAGTGGACGTAGGGACGGCAGAAACAAGGCGCTCCGTCGTTTCTTTGTCTGGGTGGTCGGCATCACCATGCATGCATGAGCCCCCTTAATAAACACCCGTCGCTCGCGGAAGCCACTTATACGCGAGGCGTGTGCGAGAGCGAAGAATAGAGACGTTGCGCGAACCCCATCTTTGAACAGCCGAGCCCAGAACCACATAGCTGGGAAACAAGCTGGGTTTATATTTAGCGCGTTGTTTGTCATGTTGTTTTGTCATGGTGGCTTTTTTGTTTTGTATTGTCTCGCTTAATTTCCCGGTAAGCAAATAAACACACACACAATAGTACAAGTCAAGACACTATCAGATGGTGAGCCAATGGGACGTAAAAACCAGACCAAGGGCAGAATTTTGTGTGGGTATCCGTTTCAAAGGGGTCCCTTTTGAGTAAGGCCGTAGTCCTGTGAGGCTTTTGCGGTAGAGGCTGAATGATGGCGCCACTACTTCTGGTATGAATTTAGGCTCCAGCCAATGAAGGTTTTTAATGCGACCGACTGGTAAAGAGCGCTTTTTAATCTGATATTAGTATTAGTAAAAGTGTTTGTTGACAGAGTGGCATGTGATCTTTGAAATAAATATGCAAGCGTGATAAGCGTAATCGTCCGCTTACTCGAAGCCATACGGCAACGACTCATCCGTCTAATCGGATCCAGTCTAGTAGAACGCTAGCTTATCTTCTGACCAGCTGAGCTTGCAGAGGAGCCGCAAGAAAAATAGGCGATGATGCGTGTTTGACGCCGCCGATATAACCGCAATTTTCTGCAACTATTATGTTTCACAAATCTGCAGAGTGACTTTTTGAAGCTGAATTGCTGAATTTTGACATGGTAATGACTGTTATATATGTTATTCGAAGAAGGGTTTATCCTCACCTTGGCGGGTGGCAAGAAACGTTTCTTGCTCCCCGAGGCGAAGCCATGGAAGGTATTTCATATTGCTAGTCACAAACACCCACATCTGGAGGATACATTTAAAATATTTTGTTCAAGATGCTGTGGTAACAAACACGCGAAAAAACGTTTGTGCCATGAAATATACTTTAGCATACTTTAACCGTCGCCGCTAGCACTTGACATCTTTTTTAGAGTTGCTTATTCAGTGCAGTATGAATGTTTCAATACGCCATACATCTGCTATATGTGGATCAAATAAAGAACAGCCATCTTTCACGGGTCTCGATTTCAACGAAGTGGAGCAGGGGTTCTTCACTCTGGCCACTGCAACGCCTCACGCGTGTGACAGTTTACTTTGTTTTTCTGACACCGTTTCAAATGAGGACGTCAAACCTACAGGGTTTATCTACGATCCGTAATGGCCTTAACTTAGTTCTTCGAGAGTTAAGCGCAAGGACTCGCGCGAACTGAACACCGCGCTTCTGTTAACATTCTTCCAAGACTCCCGGGAATTTCCTTTCGGCTGGCTACCTCGTAACATAACTCCCCGCGAGCAGCTAGCGCCCTTACGAAGAACGAAGGCCGTGGAAGTATCTCGCTCCGACAACCTTCAAAGCTTCCCTGCAAAGCTTGCTTCATCGGCAATCGTGCCTCACCTCCATTAAGATCGTTTCTGATCACGGCGAAGCTGAACTCGAGCACGGGTACAGACACTCGAGACAAGATCAAAAGCAGAGCGTTCTCGACGCTCCACCTTTATCTCTCGGAATAGTACAAATGCGTACACAGCGTAACCGCCAGCCAGGCGCCGTGAGGCCACCACTGCTATATAAAAAGCACAGGGCGCAGCGCAGTTCCCTGGTCGTCTAAGTATCGCACCTCCGGACATATCGTCCATCCCGCGATGACAAGAACAGATTTAAGAGCCACATCGTGTACTTATGCTCTCGTTCGCGACGCTGTTCGATTCAGGGCACATATTCCGTGGCGGGCGTATTATCCATTTCGCCCTCTCTCCTCTCGCGGGGGGCCTCAGTCCCCTTGCGTCTCTTCTACAGCCTTGGAGGGTTGTAGAAGGGTTGGAGAGGGGGTTGTAGAAGGGTTGGAGAGGGGGAGGTTGCTTCACTTCGGGGCAATGCGACTGGCTTGGCTTCGGATCGGATCGCTTCGGCGCCACTTACTCCCCTCCGTGAACAAGTCCCATAGGTCACAGCAACAGCCCGCGCTGGCCGCGTACGGACGACAGGACCACTCTGTCGCCACGCGGTGCTTACACGCTTTGGAGAAAGCGGCCCTTCCAGCGTCATCGAAAAAGAGAGTGATAGCGCGGGGTGGCTTGTGTGCGCTGTGCGTCTGTGTTTCTGGGCGTTATCTACCGTGTAATAGCTTAGGGGAGCACCACTTCGGCAGTGTGGGGGGCTAGCAAACATCCGCACAGAGTACAGGCGCGGGACATGCATTCGATGCACTACCAACCGCCGCAGACTCGCGCGTCCGTTCCAACAACGAACTATAAAAATAGATCCCCGCAAGTGAAATAGCCCGAGTATTTTACTGGGAGGTTGAATGTGGCTAGCGTTCTGTGCCCATTTGAAGTGTGGGACCAGCATTAACTGGGCCAAAGCCATCTTTATAGCGAATGGCCAGCAGAAAAACGGCCATAACTATTATTTTTGTGAACCCTTCCCTGAAACCAACTACATGAGGATTGCTAAGTCGGCTGCATTATTACTCCGAGGTTACTTCTCGCACTTAAAAAGTTCACAGAGAAGTTGTAAGCGCTACACTAAGCATGTGTGATGAGAATACACGGGCATCTATGACATGGTTACGGAAAACGGCTCCAACTGTTTCAGGGGCGAAGCGCCTTAGGAACTCGCGCTGTCGGCGTCTCCTATCGTCGTCGTCTCATGTCGTCACGTTAAATCAAGTTGTCAAATGATGGTCAAAAAACAAGTGTATAAAGGATAAAACTGGTTAAAAATAAACCAGCATGATTTAAAGTGATTTAAAATACAGGAATAATCAGCATTTAATTGCATCATGTAACAGAAATGTGTAAAATTCCGTCTCAAGTTTAGTTTCACAAAGCAACTTTTTCCCTGTAAAGCATAATTCTTAGCATTCTGCGACGTGTCACACAAAGACGACTTACGGCCTGTCTGTCTCTCATTTAATTTCTTGAGTCCGGTTGAATGCAAGAGAGGGCGCCATTGCCTCAGCAAGCGCGCGACTGCTCCTCCCACCGGCGCTTCTCCGACTCCCAATCAGTCCCCGCCCTGTGGCAAGAAAGAGATTTACAATCTTTGAATACACTTATACACAGCGTTATTCACCACTCCCCAGGGTTCACGTTATTGGAGCTCGCCCGGGACTTTTTTAACAGAATTCTCCCAACAAAAAATACATTTCATTTGGCCGCTAAGGCGACTGCACCATAATAAGAGTTTCATTTACAGGTCATAGCTACAAAAAAATTAAGTTCGTACCTTTGTCCACAATTCTGTTTTACCACTGTGATGAGGGCTAAACACATTCGCTGCTCATCTACCTTAACGGAGTGGAATGGGTCATGCTTTTTTTTCTGTTTAAGAGTAAAAAAGCTGTGTAAAAATTTTCGCCTGACGGTAAACACCTGAACATCTTTCAGACAAAAAAAGAGAAAAAAGTGGTGACTGTTGTTGGAAAGATGCTGAGGATTACGGAAATTCCACGTGATTCCTTAGCATGGCATGATGATGCCATGATGATGCCATGTTAAAAATGATGCTGACATTGCTTGTATGGAAGGCCAAAGAGTTTGCAACTCGCCAACTTGGGTGATTTTAGAATTTTGTTGCACGCCCAACAAATGCCGCTGGCCACGATAGTGCTTCAGTTAAACATCTGATAAACGAAGGGGTTAGATAGTGTATCTACGTAAGGTATCACGGTACCGCCATTGAGGCACGGAAATCAGCGACGACGGCCATTTTGGGGTTTATCAGTGTCGCGAGATTGCCGCATCTACGGCCTCGTGGCTAACTTCGACCGGGTCGTTTGTGGACAACACTGCCGAAAATGCAGCAAAATGGCACATTCGGACACACTCGTGCTGCTGAAATGCTGCTGGCCGCGTTATCATTTATTCGCGTTAAAAACAACGTCATTCACGCGCAGCAGCAGAGCAGAGAGGACAATTTAAGCCTACCAAAGTTGGTGGGCTGAAACTCACAAACAAAATGGCGGCGCCCATGAACCATCGCCGTGTAAACAAATGTCACGTAATGCGAACTGGCCAATAATCATGGCGGCGAGGCGGGAAAATAGGAGAAAAGAGTGTCGATGTCCTTTTTTGGCCGAAAAGGGTGTAAAAATCTTGTCCCATGGCTAACACCCTTAAAAGGTGTTTTGGCAAAAAAAGGGTGTGTGGATGAAAAAAGGGTGTTGCGCTCAACACCTTTAAAAAAGGGTGTTGAGGATGCTCAACACCCTAAAAAAAGGGTGTGGAGTCTCACACCCTTTTTTTGAGGTTATGGCATGCGCAGAGGCAATGTCAAACGGCGGAGCGCGCAGCATTCAATACAAACAGCCAATACGTACAAGTTCCAGTTGGAACACGGGATGCAAGCGGTACAGGGACTGCATACTTACCGAGCAATACATAAGCTGTTCTTGCTTTTATACCCAGCAGAGGAAAGCCCCCAGATGGAGTCGGTAGGCTTGTCGCAAAAAGCTGATATTTTAGCGCTAATTTTGGAAGTATGGATTTTACTACGGGAATATACAAATCAGAACACGGATTTGCAAAAACTTTTTAATTAGGCGGTAGTTTTTCTGATCCGTAACTTATAGAATTTTATTAAATACCATACAAATCTTCCCTACCACCTCAACACCCTTCAAAAGGGTGTTCATAATTTCAACACCCTTTTTCCCAGAAGGGTGTGAAGCTACAAATTAGGGTGTTCGAAACTAAGAAAAAGGGCGTAAAGAAAAAAAGGGTGTAAGAAAAGACCGTCAACGAAGAAAAAAGGTGGAGAGACCTCCAATTTTGGAGGCATTTTGTACCTGTTTACACGGGTGGACTGAACATTCTCTACAAGCGGGCGGGGGGGGGGTAGAGGGGGTTGTACCTCACGATGTGTACAGCAATATGAATTGGCATAATTTATTACCAGTGAAGCTCTTTAAGCTGCAGGAGGTAGTTTCAGTGGCATTAGCAAGAAAATACAAAGAAAAAGAACTGGGGCACCTGTAAAGGGTGCACCACCGCAGATAGGGTATTATAACAGTGAAGTCGGCTTTCGAGCTTGTTAGAGTGTGAGCACAAGGGGCGTATGCGTGTCCGCACCTCTTACTGTACCATTTCAAAGGTACTAGTCTTTTTTGGGTTCTAAAAGGTAAAACAATTCGCGCAGCTTGCAATAGTGGTGCGAGGCTAGAGAAACAGCAACGCTGGGGGCCGACCTAGCTTGTTTCCCTCTTGGGTCTCCTGGAAATGGAGAGGGGGGGAAGGGGGGCACAATGGAACAGCCTTGTGAAATCAGGTTAAATTTGGCCTCATCCCTGAGCGGTCATCCTGGCTTAGCAAGAACATTGTAAAGCTTAGCAAACATAACAAAACTTAGCAACACCGGTAGAAACTAGGTCGACCCCCAGCTCCGCTGTTCTTTGTTTGCAACTGAACACCTATTTCACACCGTTTCAACAACCTAGAGAAAGCCAAGCGTGTTGCAGTTGGTAAACATCCTTTTCGCCACACGACTACAGTCTTCTTAATTTTGAAGGTTCAAATTGGTGTTTCCCGTGCCAAAGCTAAACTTGGGGCATGTGGTGCACCGAATAAGGTGGTGCACCACCTTGGGGCATGTGGTGCACCGAGCGATCATTGCATAAGAGCAATTATTTTTTTTCGCGTTTGGAAATTTCTTGCGAGTAGAGGAGTATATGAGGAGATGTCTTCTTTACAGTGCTAATATGCATCCGAACATGGCCTTATTCGATGAACAGCTGAGCACCTTTACCGCACCCTTTCAACACCCTAAGAAAAACCAAGGGTGTTGAAGTTGATCAACACCCTTTTTTTCAAACAAAAAGGGCGTAGAGCTAGGAAAAGGGTGTTGAGACTCAAGAAAAAGGGTGTAAAGGCCTCCCAACACCCTTTTTCCACTTTTTCTACACCCTTTTCGGCTAAAAGGGTGTAAAAAAGTTTAGTGTGAGCCTTATCTAGTGACACTAGGGCTAGCTGGGAGCCCTACGAAGACGTTTCAACATCAAGCCTGTCAGTGCGCCACAGCGTCCACAGCGTAACAAACGACGTGGTGGATGAAGCATAAGAAACAAGCGCTCTTTTGATAACATGTAACTCCCTTAATACTTCTACAATTACCGATATTATAGCGGGAGGTTGTTACTAAACTAGAGTGTGTCGGACCGCACATACTCAAAAGCGTAGGTGGAGGTTGCATCAGGACCGGTATTTAGAAATGGTTAGTTGCTACTGATTCGGTACTTTGTCGTTAAGCCATACACGAAACTGGTGTTTCATAGACACATAAATGCAGAGGGAACCAGATGATAGCGACGACAGAAAGATTGCGACAATTGGTTGCATGTGTTTTATAGGTACGTAAGCACGTATTCACCATGTTCTTGCCGACAGAGTGGGCATTGTGGCTGGACACGGCATGCTCGATTTTGGGTTGTCCGTTGACTTTCCGCCACCGACGTCATGCTCCGTCACTGCGCAGGTGCCACCTGGACGCTTCACCCTTTCCGAGGAACTTTTACGGCCGGTTTGAACCCCCGTGCGTGAGTATAAAAATGTAAGCCCTCGTGTAATCACTGAAAGCAGGCGGTTCATTACAGCAGGAGTGTTGTGATGTGGGCTAGTTGGTAATGTTCCATGGCGGGTAACAGCACAAACTGGACGAAAACTCGTAAAGGGAGAGACACAAACAAGCGCTGACTTACAACTGATTTTATTCGAAAAAAAAAACACACACACAATAATATACATACGTCGCATACTCATGGAGCATGCGCGAAAAAAATAAAAGGGAGAAAGAGAGGGAGAGCAATTCGTTACCATGGAAACCTTTTTGTAGTGTCAGTCTCGTAGTCCGCGTCTCTCTGCCCTCCTACTGTGTGGCTTCTCGTACCTTTTTGCGCCTTTCGGAAGGGTAAATGTTATCCCGCCATCCGGACAATAAAAAAAAACGTCGGATATAATTTCCATAGATGAATCGTTTCTTAAACCAATTAGAGTGAAATGTTTGGACTCACGCATCTCTACACTGGCGAGGGCACCGCCAATAATGTGGTGCGGCTTGATACGATGGGACCGCGGTTGATCATCCGCTAAATTCGGCTGTTCAATGGGCGTAAAGCACCCATTTACAAGACCACTATTCAAAGGCAATGCACCATTTCTGGGTAGCAAGTGCGCATAGTCCGCAGCCCCAGTTTCACGGCTACCGGAGCAGGTGCGCGAGACTGCCGCAGTTTACACAGTTGTCATGACAACGCATTGTGTCTGCACTGGTGTACACTTCATCCCTGCGCATGATCTGTACGCTCCGAGTACGCTGTTTCGTAAGATGTCTGCCCACAGCCACAGGCTATGCGAAGGAGTAGCGGCTACGCTTTGGCATCATAGTTCCTTTGGCCGCACCAAGGGGCGCTGCCGTAGTGGAGCATAACCATCGCGGTATGCAAAAAAGTGCAGCCTGTACGACCACTGCCTCCATGAAAAAAAAAACGATGAAAAAAAAAAACGCGTGAAAGGAACACAAGAAGGTAGGAATGTGTTTGCCATCGGCTGTCCCACCACCCTGTCATCACGAAGCGTCGAGACATCGCAAGTTTCCGCCTTTCCCCCTCGTTTGTCTGGTCACACGGGCCAGTGACCGGAAACCTGTTTAGGAAAGAGCAACGCCGCTAAATTTTCAAAGGTGGCCGCTGAAGCCTGGCCCAGCGCACGGGCGTCAAATAAAACAAACACGCCTTCGACGAGACACCTTAAAAGCCTCGCTCGCCGGAATATTCTTGGATACGGATAGGAACTGCTCATTTGCACGTACGGGGAAAGAGAAAAAAAGGACATTCCCTTCGAATATGATACTGAAACACCTATGCGTCTACCAGCGCGCCTAAGTGCTCGAAGTTGTCAAACCACCACTTCCGGGATGGCGTTCTTTGGTCTTTAGTCTAATCTCGGCAGTGTCCCTTTATTAATACTGATGAACGATACCTGCAAAAGCTAACGTACTGTTTTGGGGGTGCTTGACGTCAGGTTGGAACCATTTGCCTCAAAATGAAAAAAAAAAGAACGTACGCTGAATCCTTGTGACGACATTGAAGAAAACAAGTTTAATACCTACCACGGTGTAGGCAGATAAGAATAATCAGAAGAAAAAATAATGGTTGGGTTTGCTAAAGGTCGCTTTTCCCAACTGTACTGACGCTTGTGGGGCGCGTATGTACGGGTGGGAGATCAGGCTTACCTACAGAAGATGACTGACTTGGCGGCTTTCCCGTCTCATAGCGGTGTTGCTTTTATTGTCATTTGGGACAAACTTTGTGTGAGTTCCAAAGGGTTGTACTATAATTAATTTGAATCAAACATGAGTTAAATGCGTTCACGTTTTAAGTTTATTATTCACACGGAGCACGGGAGGAGCTCCAAAAGTTACAAAAAGCAGTCCGGTGGATCCACTATAACAAAAATCATAAACACCGATATAACAAACGCAGCGACAGTAATGCTTTTCCAGAACAAAGGACTGTGATTACTAACCATAAATAATTTGTTGAGATAAAGAATTCAAAACCTGATCGCTCATTGACCGTAAGAAGTAAGATTGGGCCGATCATGCACCGCAAATAACGGAAAAGCGCCGGACCATGGATCGACCAGAGAAAAAAAAAAAAAGGGGGGGCGGGGGGGGGACCCGTTGAAGGAACGAAATGGAAACGTTCAAAGGCAAAGGATGGACCTGGAAACCCCGAGACAAGAGGGGTTAAAAATCTCTGGAGATATTTTCGCCGTGCATCGGGCACAAACAGGTGATTATGATGATGGTGATGATGTATTTAGACGGGTACCGAAATAAAGTAGCCTGAAAATGGCTATCTTAATTAAATTTTTGCTCCTAGTATTTCCTGCTATCCCCTCCTTTACACCCCCCTTCCCTCCCCCTAAACCTGATAAGGGGTCGGCATCCCACGCTAGACTTTTTCGGGCCCTTTTCTCTCCCTCTTCCCCACTCCCACCATCCCGCCCGCCCCCCCCCGACGACCCAACCACCTTCACAGGCCAGCACTGATGCAGACAGCAAGAGTGCTCTCATACAGGTCTGAAATAAAGCACGTATTTCTCTCTCTCTCTCTCTCTCCCCCAGCCCCCACCTCACTAAAAACCTCATCTTATCGCATCGCAGTGTGTGGTGGTCCATCGGCGCACCCTGAGTGCTGAAGCGGATTTTACCACAGGGTGATGATGGTTTCTTTATCGTTCATATACACTATTAAATGGACGGTCGCGTCTGCTTCCCTACCACATACCCAAGTAACCCATAATTGTGACCAAAGCCCTGTCGTACAATTTTGTGGCCTGAATGGGAGTACAGCAGCTGCTACAGTCAACCAGCATCACGGTGACAGCTTTTCCACTTTCATTTTCCGCCGGAAAGTTTTAACCCGCCCCGACGAATACGTCATTAAATAGCTGCAGGCATACGCTTCAGTCCCGCGTCAAGCAGATTTCTGTATTGCGTAGACTTCTGTATTGCACAGGACAAAAAATGATCAGTAAATGGTCACTTTTCAATTAAGCTGAAAATGTGCCATTTTAAAATTCAACTTTAAGCAGATGCGTTCTCAAATGTCGGCTCAATCGCACCCCTATCTATCATCAGGGCGCTTTGCACTGGCTTGAACGTGAGATGGGGTGACGTTTGCTCGCTGACCTTGTTCCGCATCCACTAACTCAAGGACTAGCTTCTTGTTTGTTTCATGTCTTGTAAAATTTAGCGCATACGGCGACTTTCTTTCAAAGCGAGTGGGCAGCGATAAGGGATATTTCCTCTTCTCTTACCTCTTTTTCTTCCAACAGCAAACACAGGTTGTGCAACCCGTCGCCAACCCCTCCACACAACAGAGGACGGCGCGGCTGAGCAGCACGGACCATACGTTCCATCTTGATATTCTGAAGAGGCCCCGCGCAGCCGGCCACATCCAACGGGCCCCGGACTCGGTATTCTCTCCCCCGGGCTGGCGCCGTAATGGCGGTAAGGGATATTTCCTGTTCTCTTACCTCTTTTTCTTCCAACAGCAAACACAGGTTGTGCAACCCATCGCCAACCCCTCCACACAACAGAGGACGGCGCGGCTGAGCAGCACGAACCATACGTTCCATCTTGATATTCTGAAGAGGCGCCGCGCAGCCGGCCACATCCAACGGGCCCCGGACTCGGTATTCTCTCCCCTGGGCTGGCGCCGTAATGGCGATAAGGGATATTTCCTATTCTCTTACCCCTTTTTCTTCCAACAGCAAACACAGGTTGTGCAACCCGTCGCCAACCCCTCCACACAACAGAGGACGGAGCGGCTGAGCAGCACGGACCATACGTTCCATCTTGATATTCTGAAGAGGCGCCGCGCAGCCGGCCACATCCAACGGGCCCCGGACTCGGTATTCTCTCCCCCGGGCTGGCGCCGTAATGGCGATAAGGGATATTTCCTCTTCTCTTACCCCTTTTTCTTCCAACAGCAAACACAGGTTGTGCAACCCGTCGCCAACCCCTCCACACAACAGAGGACGGAGCGGCTGAGCAGCACGGACCATACGTTCCATCTTGATATTCTGAAGAGGCGCCGCGCAGCCGGCCACATCCAACGGGCCCCGGACTCGGTATTCTCTCCCCCGGGCTGGCGCCGTAATGGCGATAAGGGATATTTCCTCTTCTCTTACCCCTTTTTCTTCCAACAGCAAACACAGGTTGTGCAACCCGTCGCCAACCCCTCCACACAACAGAGGACGGCGCGGCTGAGCAGCACGAACCATACGTTCCATCTTGATATTCTGAAGAGGCGCCGCGCAGCCGGCCACATCCAACGGGCCCCGGACTCGGTATTCTCTCCCCCGGGCTGGCGCCGTAATGGCGATAAGGGACATTTCCTCTTCTCTTACCCCTTTTTCTTCCAACAGCAAACACAGGTTGTGCAACCCGTCGCCAACCCCTCCACACAACAGAGGACGGCGCGGCTGAGCAGCACGGACCATACGTTCCATCTTGATATTCTGAAGAGGCCCCGCGCAGCCGGCCACATCCAACGGGCCCCGGACTCGGTATTCTCTCCCCCGGGCTGGCGCCGTAATGGCGGCACCTGCTGTTCATTAGAGTTTCCCTTCCTTCCTTCCTTCCTTCCTTCCTTCCTTCCTTTCTTCCTTCCTTCCTTCCTTCCTTCCTTCCTTCCTTCCTTTACTTTCAAGTGCATCTGCGAACAGAAACACGTGCACGCGCACCTGCACTATTGAAGATGAGCGGCAGTGTGAAGATGAAGATGAAGATGAACTGTGAACTCTAAAAAATTGACCTTCGACTTGCGCACAAGGCCCTGTGAAGAGCCATGTAGTAGCAATATGAAGCAAGCTTGCTGTAGGAATCGACCGGAACCACTCTAACGCGCAGTAAAACGCACACGCAAACGTTACGCCTGCCTGCTAAGACGACCGTTTAAGGTGCTAAGAAGACAAAAAGCCAATTTGGTGCATTAAAATGGACCAAACAAGATCCTACACTCTGATAACTACGTTTTTGTGCTGCCCTATATTACGCCACTCCTGTCCGTATCCCGTCACTGTCGTAGGAAATTTTACAATTTTGCTACATTTTCTGTATTTTTTAGGTGAAAAAACGTATTTTGCTTATGTAAGGTGCGCAAGATACAAAAATTCTAAGTTCTTCAAATTTAGCAAAGCTGGATTTTATCTCCATGGCTCCTTTAAGCGCGCAGTTCGGAGTCGGTTCTCATGGTGCTGCTTATCACAGCCAAGCCACTATCGGCAAAAATGTAGAAAGGGCGACTGAGAGAGAGGGGTCAGGTCTTTCGAGAAAACTGGCAACGTGCGCGCACGAAGGGATGGAGTGTGGCTAGGCGAAAGTCTTCCTGTGTTCGCGCCAGAGTCCACCCACGCCTTCGTTTCCTGCCACCTCTGCACACCGTGTCTTCCTGTCTCTGCGGCGTGCACCGACTTAGCCCAGAGCGCGTGCCGAGACAGCTTCACCGAAAGCTCATCGCTTCGTTTCCGCGTCGCGCCTGGGCCCACGCGGCAAGAACTACGTGCTGTGCCAGAAAAAAACGCCCCCTAGATAAATATTAAACCTCTCCCCACATTCCACCATCTGGATTTCTCTCAAACTGACAGTTAGGTTACAAATCACAAGGCTACGGTATTTCCAAACCTCAACATTCGCACATGTCGATGTGCATTATAATATGCCCCTATATTGAAGGGTAATTCCGGTTTTTTCTTTATCTAGGAGGCGTTGTTCAAGCGTGTTTGTCCTTGCGATTAACGGGAGCGGCCGCCACAGGCTGCGCCGCTGAATGGAGCGGTGCCTCTTAATTGGCCCTCGTGAATACGAGCGCATTTGTGAGTCGAGTATACGCTCAGCCCACGTGTGTCCCGCAAGCGTCCTTCGCTCTGCGCTTGCATGGATGAATTGTATACGCGTGTAACGACTACACCTCCCTTGTGAGAGTGTCGTCTCGTGGCATCCACATTGTGTAAGCGGTATAAGTTGGCTTGACTTGCGTGTTCACATACTATATTATTAAAACGAGGTTGGAGCGCAGGTATCATGACATAAATAAAAATCTCAAGACGTCCTTCTCAGTAATCGAAAGATCGCAAACATTCATTTTGCCGAGTTGCGTCAAGTACACGCCGTAGGACATCATTACACTTGTGTCGTTTCAATTAGAACGTGTTTGTAGGGAAGAAGTTTCAGAAGTGCAATTTCTCCAGCCTCGCTGGCGCAATTTTTCTCCGTCAACACGTACAGTGATTGTTGACGTTCCCTGGAAATATAAATGTAGCGCGGACACCGTATATAAATTTTAAAACGATACGTGTCATTTGGAAAAAAGACAAGCGTGCCACAGGCATTTGCAGGTGTTGCTAAAACTGCTGTGGTAACGCAGATGGGAATACACACCACTAAGACAATGCAAACCACTTCCTTGTTCTGTGGAAAGACCGTAGTATTCTTCAAATCAGGAAAGCTTTCAAATGTGTTAAACTACTTGCATGCTTGAGAAGTATTCCTGGCGGCATGTGTTCGAGCAGCTGCATTATACAGCGCGTTAGGATTTGTCTCTGTGACCAAACGTTCTATAGCTTGAATTTTTAATCTCCAAGGTAGTGGAAGATGACACGCTACGTAGGTAGCTGTCTAAAGCCACTCCTTCCCTTTCGCACTTATTTCGATGTAGACTGCTTGGTACCGTCTATCTTGCATTTCGGAAGTTGCAATGTAGAGGAGACATTATTTATCTTTAAAAGTTTCAGCACCTGGCTTGTGGCCGTGGCTGTAAACTAAAAAGCTGTGCTCAGTATTACTTGAAATGGTGGTTGAAACAAGGTGACACTCGTTAGGCCAAAAAACAACGATTCATTTGAAAAATGATACAAGGCATTGATGGTCACCCCGTTCCTAACCAACGCGCAGGGTGACCCACGACCAAAAGACGATCGGACTCCTCGGTGGAGGCAGTTATCCAGAATCATCATCCTCATTACCATAATTCGTAACCATCATAATCAGCCTACCTAGGTCAACTGCAGGACGAAGGCCTTCCCCGTTGAGCTCCAGCTGCTCCTGCCCTGCGCTGCTGGAGACCACTCCTTGCACCCGGATTTCCTTATTTCGTACCTCCATCGAATTAGTGGCCTTCCCCTTCCTATAGACTCGCCTGTCGGTATCCACTGTGTTACCTCGTGGTTCACCAGTTGTAATTTCGTCCGACTACGTGGTCAGCCCAAGTCCATTTGTTTTTCTTTCTTTGAACTATGATATCCTCTACTCGAGTTTGTTCCCTGATCCAGGAAGCTCGTATGCTTTCCCTTAATGGTATTCCTTGTATTCGCCCCATGGCCCACTGAGCCGGCCTAAGCATGCTTTTGAGTGGTTTAGTAAGATCCCATGCTTTCGCTCCATTGGTCATCACCGGCGGGGGGCATAAGGAAAATAAAGTAGTATGACGCATCGTACGCCCTCATGATGAAAAGAGTCACAACCCATCTGCTTAAGGGGGCCAATGACATGTCGTGATCAATACCGGCTCTCACTCCCGGGACGAGTAGATTGAGGAGCGGTGGTTTTGAAAGCGATGTTTTTTTTTGGCGCTCTTCCGCAAGATGCACCCTCCCGGACAGGTGTCGCCTACGCAGGCACAGCGTGAAAGAAGCATGGTACGACCTTGGACGACGGCCATCCAAAAGCGCCCTTAGCAAAGTTCTTCCCGTGCTGTGGACAGGGCCGCTCTATGCCATAACCACGGCCGCTTGACTTCCCTGGGGAGGCCGTGCCGCGGTGACACAACTCCGACCATCCGTATCAGTGCTGCGCCGGCGTGTCAGGCTACCTCACGTGGCGTCCCCGTTCGAGCTGGCTCAGTGAACTATTCAAGGGCGTGTCCTGCTCTAGGATATCCTAGAAAGCAGAATCGAGGTTTCTGAATTTCTGGGTGGCAGGCATCAACTGCGGCCACGGTTTCCAAAGAATATCATTAACAGCGAGCGTCCAAGTAAAAATGACTTCTTATTCTTCACTTTCCTGCAGTGCCGCAGAAAAACGCGAAAAGAAGCCCCTTATTTAAGAGTATCAGAGTTAAGGTATATGAATCACCTTAACATGAAGAAACAATGTTGCGTTTTAAAACAAGCTGCACAGTAAAATTGGCTTAATGAACGACATGTGGGAGTTGAGGGTCCCGAGATTACTACCCGGTGATGTCATCATACCTGCATAGAAATTGCCGTCGGCGTGTGTGTAGAGGACTTTGTGAACTCCATCGTTTTTGTGCCGAGAAGCATAAAAATCGTGAGCCATCCACTTTGTGAAAGAGGATGACCGGCGAAGCTGCTTAGCACAAAATAAAAAGGTGTCCCACATTACAGGCGAAATGTATGAGCAAAGTTTATTTACCTTGAGCGCTGAGTTGACGATGGTCATTCCAAGAGAGACACATACATACACGCACACTTATTTGGAATCTACTTTTCTTAAATATGGTGTATTGGCCACTGATCTACTCAAAACGCATATCAAAGTGATGAGGTGTGTAAACTTGGTACCTAATTCGTGGTTGCATCTTAAAATGTAATGGGTATCAAAGCCATGGAAGAACAGTTTG
The DNA here is from genome assembly GCF_048455015.1 of Haemaphysalis longicornis. Lineage (NCBI taxonomy): Eukaryota > Metazoa > Arthropoda > Arachnida > Ixodida > Ixodidae > Haemaphysalis > Haemaphysalis longicornis. The sequence goes on along the minus strand of NW_027526445.1, from coordinate 150,237,683 downwards.
CTGAGGCACTCCGTTCCGTGGTCTTGTAGGAAGTAAGTATAGCTTACGCCAGTGCAAGCAGTTGACAGGAGTCACTCTGTAGTCAACGTAGGGATAAGCAAGAGTTCTCAGGGAGAAAGATCTGATGTTGAAAGATGTACATTATCGTGCCTGTCCGCAGAAAGCAAAATCCGCGCCAGTCATGATCGACCGCTCACTAACACCAGTGGCCACAGTTGTTCAAGCGTGTCCTCTGTGTTCACGTGGCATGTGAAGCATATTTCTGGTGTGAGACACCCGCTGAATGGTGTCAAGCTAAAACAATATCGTGTGGACAGCATCCGCTCCCGCTGTTAACCCAGCGTGCAAGTCAGAATGATTCTTCGAAAATTGTAGTTGGGCAGTGTACATCTTCTTCATCTTGCTTCGTTTCCACACTGACGTATAATTTCGCAACAGAGCGAGAAATATAAATGTCCATGCCAGTACACGTTCTAGTTCTAGTTTTCTGCGCATACTGTTTGAGGAATAAGCAAACATAAAATACAGGTTGAAGCCTTGAGCATTGAGCCCGCACACACCTCTTGTCGTATTACGCCCCGACCACCACGCCTTGAAAGCATCTTCCGCTCCCGTCACCGTGCACGTCGTGCCTAATTGCCGGCTGGAGCTTGGCCACTTTTTTTCGAGCGCCCACACGCATACGCTTGAGCGAGCCCTCCACAAGGACTAGGTTTTGTAAGGAGAAAACAAAAGGATTAACAGGTGACTGAAGCGCTCGTGAAAACAGAGGCGCTGATTGGATGAACGGACGAGTGGGCTTGTCCGTGACGGATAACCTTGATCCGCTTGTACTGCGACCGCTGCTTGGAGGAGGAGAGGATGCTCTCTGCAGCAAGTAAGAACCGAAATCGCAAAAGCAAAGCACAATATCAGAGTTCAGAGAATAGAAGTTTCGCACATTCCGAAACCGAATGACAGTTTGGGAGGAAAGTCCAACCAACGGTTTAACTCCGCCTACGTACCCCTCGACACAAGGTCGTGTAGTTGAGGGCCACTGGGAAGTTATCTTTGCAAGGCAATTTACTATACTTGTGCGTACATCCAGCTCTGCATGCTGACGGGTGCCTACTCACACATTGCATTATTTCTTGACGAGCTTGGCCATTTCTTTTCTCAGTGTGACCTCCTAATGCTTGCCTAGTACTAAGGCGTACATATTATCTGGTCGTTGCTATTACTTTGATGTGATTGCGGACACAGACCGTGCAAGCCCAATCGGGCAGCGATTAAATGCGGATCCAGGCAATTTGGCCTCGTCAAGCAGCTCGCCGATAGCAATGCAGCTGCCAGACCTTGCTATAATCAGGCAATGGACAACAGCCTTTGTGGAAGTTTAATTTTTCTTTCGTGGAGGCCTAAATAACCAGGAATAAAAGCGCCCCCGTCGACACGACGTCGAGCTTCGCGCTCGCTAAGAGGTGCGGCCCCGGGCAGGCTCAGCGAGTCTGGCGCGAGTGTGGGCAGAGTTTGTGAATGGACGCCAGGAAAAGGAGGGCAGGGGAACGGAGGGGGAAAGGGAAGAAGGAGGCACGTGGCTTAGTGAGTTCAACCTCAAAGGGAAGGAAAAATCAATAAAGAACAAAATAGCAAACAGTTTGCCAACACATCTACCACGAGAGTAAGAGAGAAGGGCAACACAAGAGAACTTGATTTGTATTTAGGCCATCGAGGAGAAGGCATGGACGGCGTCTTCGGCCGATTGCCCAGTGCTCTTCCTCCTCTCAGAAACACGTGCTTTCACCTTCCGTCACCCCTTCCCCATCACACGAAGGGTGAGGGGGAGTGCGTATGAATGAACGGACGAAGCGGCAGCAATAATAAGCAAACACAAGGGCCGAATGAAACTGCCGGTAGGACGTAGAAGCGTAGGTGCTGTGATTAAGCACTACGGAGGTGCCCCGCCGGCGCGCAGCCAGCCGGTGCTGAGGCTTCGAAGGACACAGCCACGACGTGGACGAACTAAAGAGACAAAATGAACGGGAATTTCGTGAATGAAACGACGACGACGACGTGCCTCCTCCCTGGGGGGATGAAACGGGAAGAAATAAGTGCCCGCTGTGCGTACGGGACGGCGGAGGAGGCTGGGAGTCTTACGACCAGGTACCCTTTCCGGCCATGATCAATTACGAATGCCCGTATCGCTTGCCTTTGATAATTTCCTACGTTGATATGCGTCCCTGCAGCAACTGTGTGTAGTGTACTACGCACACGTCAATCAACACGGTGTAACCGCGTGGCGACGCCCTTGGACCCGAAAGCCGTAAACGGGGTACGGAGCGAGGCTACACAGCGTTTGAGTGCTCACCTGAGCGGGAGAAAGCTTTACGCAGCTGCCTGGAGCAAACCGTGAATGATCCTAGTTCTAGCGCTTAATGACGCTGCATAAAAATGAAAGAAATGCTTTCTCGTGGCAGTTAATACCCCTGTCCAAGGTGCCTATTTAAGTGCCCTCCCACGGAGTGTACTCGGATAAAATGTCATTCGGGAGCAGCTAAACGGCAACCGCGAATGACACTTCCCAAGGAACGCACTTTAAGCTGAGTGTGTTGCCGAAAAACACTTTACCCGGCCCGGCTCGCCGACTGAGTTGTCTGGTAACCAAGGTTCTGAAAGTCGGAAAAAATAACAAATAATAATGACTGTTTCCATGACTATAAGTTATGCTAACAGGTAATTACGGGGTATATTGTTCGTGCACTTAAAATAAAAAAAGCTGCGGCGAAAAACACGAAAATCTCGCGCCCAACGACGGGACAGCGCCGGCTGGTGGGTTGTTGCTCCTTGGCAGCCGTTCTCTGCGGCGTTTGCGCAGGCATGTTTGTGGTGCCTTTTTGGTTCTGTCTTTTATAATCTTTTATGGCATGCATTTTATAATCTTCGCTTTCTGATAATTTTCACTCGACGGTAATGCTGCTGCGTATCGCTGCACAGCGAATACAAGTGAAGATTTTACCGCCGGTGTTCAGTCGCCACACCTACCGTGTTTTTTCTGGACTTAGGCAAGGCGCGGATTCCGCTTTTGAACAATGCAAACACAACAAACTGTTTACATTGTTTCTCACGTAATATATAGAGGGGATTTCAAGTAATTTCGCTGAATATTTTCGCCGGTTAGCGTCATTGACACCACGGCCAAGGGCACTTTTTTTTATCGTTTAGCAGCGCGCAACCTAAGTGCCATTCGAGGAGTCCAAGTGCACTTGGCGTAAGTGCACCTAAATAGGCACGTTTAAGTCTACTTACGCACTTTCAAGGCGAGAAAATTGTATCTTGCTTTTGGCGATATTCACCAAAGACTTTTTGATGCTGCCGATTGTGATTGCGTCTCGTTCTTCGCTTTCGTTTCTTCGTCGTTTGGCGCGAATTACTTTGTCGGGCAGACTGGCGACACTTAACGCCCCGCCCTGACAAGAATCAGAGTTCTTTGTGGCTGGCTCGCACTGTTCTACTCACGTGCCGTAACATTGCCCTGTTTGCAATATGACGTCAGCGCTGAAAACACTAAATTAACTCTTGTTCCGCCGCTGGAATGGGGTGACGCAGTCGGCTGCCACTCCGGACCCGGGTTCGAATCTCCTACGAACTCCAATGTGTTTTTCATTTGAAATTTACAGCGGCGTCCGTTTTCTGTTCCTGGCGACGACAGCGCCGACGCCTGTTTTTAGAGCGAAGCTGGCTGTAGCTCGGATCCAGCAGATGGGACCCAATAGACCGAGCGTAGATAAACAATTTTCAAGGCGAGATGAAAAATTCGTAAAAAATTAAAGACGTCCCACGGCTTCTATATTTTGGTAGAAGACGTCTTATATTGCCCCTACCTTCCCAGGGATGCAGTTATGTTTAGAGGGGAAGCCGACTTTAAAACAATCGGTGTAGGCTAGGTATTTGTAAGCTCGCTTCCCCACTTTCAGTGTCGCAGTGTGAAGCAATGGTCATAGCGCCACTTTTAAACTCCTCTCCAAACCCGCCGCTTATTTCCCCAGTCGTGCACACTTATCGCAGTGTTTCTCCCCCCCTCCCACTCTGATATCGCTCAATGTCGCGTGCTCTTCGGCATCCACCTGTGCGACGTACTGCCGACGTCAGCGTATCTGCTCCGCAATCATATGCTTCCTTTGTCTGTGATGTAGACATCACGCCGCTGTCCTTATAATTTAACATAGCAAACCCCCACTATCGCTAAAATCCACGAAGCAAATCCCACCAGAGGGACAGGTTCGCTGGACTTCCCTCTTCGCAAGGTGTACGGGCTCACAATTGTGCAAAGAAGGGTTTTCGCTTTAAAACTAAAAAAAACCAACACCACTGTAGCAAGTTAAGGATTAGCTGTTCCCAAGGCTAGTGGTAGTTTCTGGGGTTCATATTTCGCCGATATTCGCAGAGGGGCATTCCTATAGGGACCCTTTTTAGTGGTGAACTCAAATTAGACCTAATCCACATTTATACGAATCAGGTTGTAGCTTCAAAGGCGGTTTCAAGGCCAAGTTTACTCGTAAAGACACAAATAGCGACCGCTGCTGTAGCAGACCACCGACGACGATCGGGCCGCGGCTGACAAGCGCTCATTGCGATGCCCCTCGTTACTCCTAATACACCGAGGCAGAAAGCGCGAGTCGGGGGCGTGGCTTAAATCCCACCGAATGCTTCCCGGCGTGACTGCGAGGTTTGAGCGGGAAGTTGTGGCCAACAATTTAGTATGTGGTTTGGGGATCAGGAAAAAAAGAATATAGTTACCCGTAATTGGACCCGATCCCTTAACAGGCGTCGCTTGCGCGGTATGCGATCGTTTGTGCTTTTCCGGGTACCTCAGTCCCATTACTGCGATGAGTCACAAACAGCTCCGCTGGTCATCCCCCTTGCCAGAGTGGAATGAATCTGAATTCTCTAGTTTTATAGAAAAGGATAGAATAAAAGGCTGGACCGAACACACAGGTGCTGCACGATCGGACAGAGAAGCGCAGTTGGCTGAGCCGCATATAACCCGGACACAAGGTGAATATATGCATCGCCTCAAGCATGGCGCTGAAGACACTGCTCAGAAGTCTAGAAGCACACCACAAATCAATCAGCTAGATGTATTCACGACGCTTCAGGCTACGGGATTCATGTTTCTGTAATACAGTTGTATAATGGCTGGGACAACCATTCACTCTGGAGTGGATGGCTATATGACAGCTATTGCCAGGCTAATGCTGAAAATGTCAAGGAAAGGATGATCTTCAATTATCGGTGCAGGATTTGAAAATAGCGAAAAAAAATTACTTGAAAAAATGTTCGTGCTTTGCTCAAGCACGAACATGCCTGGGCGATTGACAGACCCCCACTACCACACTAAAATGGGAACGTAAAAGCCATTTATCAACGTCATAGCCAGCAGAATATACCGTGAAGTTCCGAAAGAACGCCCCTGTAACTACAGAGATATCAAGGGAAAAATACGGGATGGCTGAACTTTCGGTTCAGGTTCGAAAAACTACAGAAAGGTCAACGCACCGCCAACCAAAACTGCGGAGATATCATAAAAACTGTGCTAGATGGGTGAACGTTCGGGTCAAGTGCGGAAAGAACAAATAAGTGACCAGATCGACACATGGAAAGGGGATTCGCGTTTATTTTGTTCACTCGTCGTCGCTAAAGCATCGAACTAAGCGTCGCAGTCACATTCCAACACGAGCTGCAGCGCTTCGTCCACCATGCTCCCGAGCTTCGGGTCCTTTGTCCGGTTCCGTGTTCGCAGAGGCCAGGCGCTGGTTGAACTCGCCGTCTTCACAACCTGTCAAGGCTTGGGTGGCTGCTGCGCGCAAATTTCGTATCTCCCCGCCCTTCTATTCTTCCCATCTCTACCACCCGTGCTTCTCCTTTTCTACTCTTCCCATCTGCTGCCCCTTCCTTCTCTTGTCAGTCAAACCAGACGGCTTGTGCCTCTTTTTTCCAAAATCGAGACATCGGGGGTGTTCTCTGCCACGGGACGTTTGCCGCGGGTCTTTGGAAGGTGTTGAAGAAAGCGCGATTTTAGGGAAGTGGGGTGGGGGTGGGGGGGGGGGGGGGGGGCGATCTTTGGGGTCTTTTAGTAAATTGCATATTTAACTTGTTAAGGGGGGTGGGTGTTCTCTCAGGACTTCACGCGTAACGTCTAGCAAATATTTGAGACCTGTTGCAATAATTTCAAAACTCAGCATATGTTTATTCAACATTCCAACCAAATAGTTTGGAATATGCCTCCTTTTCTGAGTCCCTTTATGCCGGATACGGCCTTCGGTACGCAGCTGCCTATGGCCTTGTGGCCAAAAAAGCGCCATTGGTGCACACATTACCCTTGTACAGACGCCGGAGGTTTGGGTGCGAGTGTGGATTCTTTTCTGGTTAAATTTTTTTTCTGATCGTTTGTTTTGACTTAATTGTGGCAATTGCGTTGCCGGACAAACAGACGGCCGGCCGTGTACGTATATGCTTGCATAAAAAAACGATAGATGAACGTACGGCCTGACAGACAGACAGACAGACAGACAGACAGACAGACAGACAGACAGACAGACAGACAGACAGACAGACAGACAGACAGACAGACAGACAGACCGGGATTTTAGGATTTTGCTGTAGAAAGGGCTCAAATACTAACCAAAGAGAAAGCTCACTGAGTTTAGATTAATAAGAATGAGGAGGCAGGGGCGGCTGTGAACGGAAAATCGCGATTCGTGCTGTGGTGTAGCAGCAAAAACAGAAAAAGACAAGATTAATTCCCCGCTCACTTACCACCGGTCGCTGCGTATACTCAACCAGAGTGCAGTTTTGATTTTGTTGAACTATATGTGGCTCCAATCTTGCTAGACAGGTCAAGGCACTACTGCGTATATCAGACTATCCAGTGGAGGCATGAATGAACGACCAGGACGAAGGAGAAAGATTGCAGACGAAAGTTAAAAAGAATATCGGGGTCACAAACTATCGCGTGTTTCTGGCGCGTGGCACCAGTCACGATTGCATCTGTCACAAATGGGGGACAGGCGATTACTATACTGCGAACACTCTACGCGACGACGGCTTGCACGACCTTGGTACACGAAGCGGTGAATGTAATCCAACCAGAGGAAGCGAATGGAAGCGAGCAAGTTGTCTTTAGCGTAGATGGGAATCGAGTTGGCGTTTCCGCGGAGAAACAGGGAACGGAGAATTCAAGGCGTGGCGCTATTCGGACGCCGACCATTAATCACTAATCGGTGGGCGACCCACCATGTTTTACGCTAAACGCTACGCCTCAAGCCTTCGGGGGTTTCGGCAGGTATGCGTTTCAGACGTGAATGTGTAGAGGCTGTCATCAATGAATAAGTTTGACCCGCGATGGGTGATTTATCGCTTTCACGGGCTCTTCCTTTAGATTTTATTTACCATCACGTGGATAATTTGCATTATGAGTAAAAAACTAAAGCGTGGAAAACTGTTCGCATGGCGACGCAGTGAAACATCCCCCTCGCGAGGGGAACGATTAAATGCAGAGCATTTCGGGGGGCGCACGACGTTAAGTAGTTTGCGTTACGTTAATGTTGTTGCACTTATGGCAACTGCTGACGAGAGAGCGCGGCGATGAGTGCGTTCCAGCCTCGCCGACCCCCGCCTTTATCCCGCCACGATCGCGCCACGCGCGCGCGATGCTGACGTCACGATCACGCCACAGATGTTGTTGATCCCGCGACGCGCGCGCCCCCACCTGTTGGGCGCGAACCGACCGCGGAGAGAGCGCGCGATGCGAGCGGAGAGTAGGTGAGGAGGAGCGGGGGAGAGGGCGCACCTGCGAGCGATGCGGACTACTACGGACGCGTAGAACGGGTGACATCGTGAGTTAAAGAAATGCTCTGCGTTTAAAACGGGGTTATCTGAGAAGCCAGTATTGAAAAAAATATGCAATATTTGCAGCGTGATGTGGGAATAGGGGAAGGTGACGAAGCGTATTGGAAATATTCTTGAATACCAGAATGAGATCACTACCAGAATTGGTTGATATATATGGTTAAGAGCCATGCCGTAAAATATCATTACCTTGTGCGACACTGTGCGGTGATAGTTACGGAAATGACGCAACATAGTTTCGACTCTACAAAGCGAAATGCAGGCTTTACTTTATTTTACACCGTGCAACCCCTCATCAGTGTCACGTAAGCAATATGAACGAACAGAATTTTCCAACATCTCGAGCAAAATTAAGAATCCGGTAGCTAGAACTGGGATAGAAAGTTAAAGCCTTGTTATTTTATTTCAGTAATTCCTCAGCCGCGGCTAAGGCGTTGCGCTGCTGAGCACGAGGTCGCGGGTTCGATTCCCGGCCGCGGCGGCCGCTTTTCTGATGGAGGGGAAAAGTAAAAACGCTCGTGTGTTCGATATTTCGGCGCACGTTAAAGATCCCCAGGTGGTCAAAATTAATCCGGAGCCCTCCACTACGGCGCGCCTCATCGCCTGCGTTGCGTCGGCGCGTTAAACCCCACAATCAATCAATCAATCAATTCCTCAGCCGCATAAAAGCGAAGTGTTTGTTATCTGCCAGGTGTTTTTCGCTTCAGCATTAATGAGAATCAATTAGGCTAAAACGGGAATTTGCTACATGAGCATTTTGGCCAACCAAGCTAGGGATGCTTCAAGAAGCATGTAGGATGTGTGACGGATGACGTGAACGTACCAAATACGGCGGGCAGTACACATTTTGAGGTAATGTGCGGAATATTAACTCTGATATACACGCGAAATTCAAAATTGGTGAATTAGATATAAGTTTTTCAAAATAAAAAATACTAATAGGCCCAGTAGAAAGTTTTATATGCATGTTTCACAGAGCGTGTTGACTGCTTGGCTGGTATACTAAAAGACTCGATGTGGCGCCAAGTTTAAATTTGATGGGGATAGTGGCCATGCCTTGGGTGATCAACGGGGAAGATTCCGAGATCGGAAGAGGCTAGCCTGAACTGGAAATTGGGTTTGAATCGTGCGAGGCTGTGCTAGCCTAATCAGACCTTTTGTTTTCAGCTTTTGTTAATTCAGTCATTCATAAACGATAACTTTCAAGGAAGTCGAGGGCAACAAAGGCATTTTAACATATTGATGAAGGCTATGAACTATTCCTTACTGCTTATAGGTTATGCCGGTAAAACATTTGGTAGCTCGCCTATGAACCCCGAAGAATCAAGCCATGTAAACGCCTTAATGAAATCTCGATACTTCAGTGGTTTACACCCCTCCTAATGGACTTACAAACGCTGCTTTCAGGCCTGAAGCTTACTTTTTTCTGCTCTGACGTTTCAAGTTACACGAAACCTCTTTAGTGGTTCCCTAGAAAGCGCGCAATTAGGTGTAGTGTTGATGGATGAAGGGAAAAACCGTGAACCCATTTTTTGACAAAGGTTAAACAGAATTTCGCTTTTACGGCCACCGAAAATTTGCAACGATGTTTAAAGCCAACCTAGGATGGCGCCAAAACTCCCTGAGGTGCGCTTTATTACGCCAGAATTAATGCTCAGTGTTTTCTTCACCTGTCGAGCAGGCTCAGTCTTGTATGCGTACCTGCGCCCCTCTGCTGCGTAAGCATTTCAACAAAATTAGCATAAAGAAAATTCACAGGATTGCAATACCCTTGCTTTATGCTGTACAAAAAGAACCGTTTTTTGAGCCAATCATTACCGCATCTCACGTAATATTCCTCTTCCCACTCGAGGTTAAACCCTCACGTTTCGGAGTTGTGAAGCCGTCGGCACAGATCACTACGTGTACTCTTCCCCAAATTTCACTCGTCTAAGAAAAAGAAATCAGGGCGTTTGAAGTGCAGCAGGGAAGGACATGTACATACCCTTTGTTCATCGCTGAATAAAGCCCGTACCCACACTCCAACTTCTTGACTCGCCCGTAGGGAGCGCCAAGCTCTAAGCTGACTAGTCAGAAGACTTTGAGCGATATATTGAATTTCTCCAATTCAAGGTCGCCCGGAAACACGGCAGGTGAGCCTTCCGGTCAGTCACGACTATACGCGCAGATGACAACGCTCTTGTTGCTCGACCTTTATGCTTCTCGTTCACGCTCTGAAAAGGACAAGCACCTCTGCTGCTCCTACCATAGTAAAGGTGGTTGTCTCGCCTCCCTCCTCCCTATGAGAAAAGCGTTCGCGGGGACCCCTTTCACGTACTACTGGGCGAGTTAAACGACTCGCCGTACGATGCGTTTAATCACCCAGTCCGCGTGAGTCATGCGGGGAAGAAAACTGATCGGAGGGGCGGAGAAGAAATCGCTCCGACAGGGAGCGACTTGCAAAAATAAACTGGCTCCGAACACCATGTCAAGAAAATGTGGAGGTTAAAGATGTAAGGCAAGGAAATGAAAATTGGATAGCCGAGCAATTAGGCTACATCAAGATGAATTTGAGAGTTGGGGGCAAGCGGGGATGACACCCGCAAAGCTACCTCTAAGCAAGCAATACATGTTTAGGCAAGCAATACAGAGGCAAGCAATACGTCGTTAAAAGTTTATAACCCACAGACAATTCGAAATACGTGCTTGCCTCTCTAGTCGGACTTAAGTGGTATATTCGAATAAGCTGGGCAAAGCTTTTTTTTTTGTTTCTTACTCTAATATGACAAATATGTCACCTTGAACGGTAAGCTTCTGCTGTGAAACGTTTGGAGCTAAAAACTTCTGATGTGGCCTAGGAAATTTTAACAAATTTATAATTTAATATTTATTGAGTGTTATTAATTAAGGTGCTACAGCATTCTCAGTAGACCACGTCCCTAACTGGTTATCAGGAAAAAATCCCTCAAATAGTTCACACTAGATTTACAAGGCATACAGTTTTACAAGGCATAAACGCGCAAAGTGTTAAAAGTTTAGGACGATACATCTGATAGAAAGGGGCGTTTTCTAAGCTTCGGGTCTAGGGAGAAAAAAATTAAAAAATGGCAATTAGTATCAGTATGCATTAGGTGATTGCGATTCAAGCCCCCCCCCCCCCCCTAAAAAACAACAAAAAAAAAACAAATAAAACATTGCTGCGTACACCACAGTCCTTATACCTGCAGTGGACCTAAATAGGCTCATTGTGTGGATGACGATAAGAATGTTGATGATGATGACGACGACGACGGTGATGATGAATCAATTCTGATGCTACCATGCTCGTACACAAAAAATGAAAGAATATAACCACTGCCAAGTACTTCCCATGTAGAGTAAAGTTGCCTCCAGCGAGGTTACTATGTAAAATATTAGATATTAGCCGCAGTCTGTGAACTGTGTATTAGGCGGACGAGCTCATGTAGTATAAACTTCATTGATTGATCTAGTTATGAGTAGTTATGTTCACAAAAAAATTCGTAGGGCACCAAAGTCTGCTTACGGGCTTTGAATGCGAAATTTCGGTGATACCTAATGAAAACCTATTCACTGCTACACCGTATTTGCGTCTCTTTCTTCACTTGCGTTTATTTGTCTTTTGACTCGACTTACTTTGACCGGTCTCTTTTTTGCTACGCCGTGTTTGTGTCTGTTTCTTCGCGTTCATTTCTTCGGAGTTAAGCAGGGTTAAGCGCTAATTACGCCACCTGTATGGCCGGTGTGCACCTGTCCTACTAATTTGACATCACGTTCAGGTGTCATGCAGCACGGACTATTATACACCTTTTACTCCTTCAATTCGCAGTCTGATGAGCGCTGCTGAGCACGAGGTCACGGGTTCGATTCCCGGTAGCGGCAGCCGCTTTTCTGTTGGAGGCGAAAAGCAAAAACGGCCGTGTGTACGAGATTTCGGCGCACGATAAAGATTCCCAGGTGGTCAAAATTAATCCGGAGCCCTTCACTACGGCGCGCCTCATCGCCTGCGTTGCGTCGGCTCGTTAAACCCTACAATCAATCAACACTAGAAGTCTGATGAAGGACATAGCAGCCGGAATCGGGAACTTTTAAGTTCCCGATTCCGGGCTGCAAGAAAAAAAAAACACAAAAACGTCGCATATTTGTTCGCGCTCTTGTCACCATGAATTCTCACCAACGTTCCTAGTTTGTCGTTACCCTTAAGCAAACGTTGGTACAAACATTATCTTCTAGAATGCCACGAAAACCAAATAAGACTGACTTGTACCTTCGTCCTTCCCCCTGTCGCATACAAATGTTCCTCAACGCCTCCTCTTTTCTCCTCGCTGCTATTTTTTATACCACTTAATGTCTGGCATGAGTCAATGTGTCGGCATGCTCCCTTTATCATGTACGAAAAAAAAAAAGCATCGAACAACTAAAGCGCAGTTGTTTAGTAACTCGGCGCGTATTCAAGACAGGCCGCTGTGACTCACTTCGACGGACTCGGACTGCTGGGTAAGTCGTATGAATGAATGAACGAAAATACGGAAAGCAGAAAGCTGACGTACCCACCCAGGGTGGGGAAAGCTAACTAGCCGAGGTTGTGCCTGAGTGGGAGGGTCGCTCCGTAAAGGCGGCAGAAGGAATGCATGGAGATTGCCTCCGGGCGATTGCGTCGCGCAAACGACGTCTGCGCGTTCCTTGTTCATTTAGCAACCGCTTTGGTCTGAATACTCAACGAAACAACGGGGTAGCCGAGCTGTGTTGGAGCCGCACTGTAATTCAGCGAGTTGCTGAGGGTTGTCTTGAAGCCAAAAGGAGTGCGAACGAAACGACTACACTACGAGCAAAAAATAACTGTATTGAACATGCTACCATTATTGAATATGCTACCAACGTTATTGAGCATGCTACCATGTGTCCCGACATTCGGTGATGTCATATTTCTCAGAAAATCCTGCATGGAGGTGTCCCGCCCTTCTCGGGAAACAGGTTATCAGTCTAGGGCAGGGCACCACGAAGAGGATTGCCGGTTGGTACAACAAAGAAATCTGCTGGTCATCCTCGAAGGCCTCGCTGATTTTGGCAGCGTGATAGCAGAAAACTGGCTTTACTGCTTGGACGTCCGTAGTTGCAGATGCAGCCACTCAGAGCTCACGGGATGTGATGAGGAAGATGAATGTGGAGAGAAGAGCTAATGCAATGCAGTGTTATTACCCCGATTCTCGCTACCTATTACGAAGAGGGCCAGAGTGGAAAGGATGCCCGGGACAAGGGGAAGAAGTACGCGAAACTTGCCGTCGCGATCGCAGATTACGAAGCGTCCCATGGCAGCTGAAACGGGCTGTTATGTTTTGGACGGTGCTTTTGTTTATTTTGATACGTGGGCCTTTTCGTGATTACAAATCTTTACAGCCTCACGTTCAATTGCAGTGCCCCATGACGCGCAAGAGGAGCCGGCAGAGTCCCCATTCCAACTGACGATCATGACTGATGTTCAGGTGGCATTGCCTGATGTGCCGATCAGGCGTATGCGTGCCTTTCCGGCATTCCAACAGTTGCACAAAAAGAAAGGACCGAAATAAAAACGAACGTGGCGTATTGCTATTTAAAAAAGCATTCTGGCTTCCGGCGAAAAAACTGCACTGAATTCAGCGACTTGAAATCACCTAAATCGACAAAGTCTTCTTAGGAAACGGCGGAAGTGATTTCTTAACAATTCTTTCGCCTAGAAAAGCTGACGCGCTCAGAGTCACTCTATGGTTGCACAACCTCTCTGCAAGTCGTGGAGCCCTCTATACAACGGAAAGTTTGATCATTAATACGTTTCTACCCCCAAAAACATGCGTGTTTCGTGCCCCAACACTTCCTAATCAAAAAATATTTTAACGTCAACTTATCTTTTCTTGTAAGCATCTTATTAAGCAAATTCAGCCCTTAAATAGGCGGCCAGATGCATAGGTAACTGTGAAAGCCGGGCTTAACGCAACCGACCAGTCATGACCAACGAGCTCTACTAATAACGGGTTGCCATCACCGTTTAGAAGACTCCTTAAGTCTGACTCATCGCTTGCGCATACTCGTTTGAACCAGAGTCGCAGACATCATAAAAAAGAACGTATAGACGAGTGTACAAATCAAGGCACCGCTGGCGCCAGAGGTGGAAAACCTGAATCTAACGCAAATAAATTCCCTGCACCGAGGTAGGCGGGCTTGTGTACCTAGTGTTTCATCATTCCTCAGTAGAACTGGCACACGCTTCAACGGCAGCCTTTTGACAACCAAGTGCAAGAGATCACCGATACGGAGGGGTAATGGGGTTCCTTGAATTCAGCTATAGGCACCAGCGGAAGCGTGAAGTGAAGGGTGGGTCAAAACACAAAAGAAATAAGAGTCGGTTGGCAAAGATCACGCGGACCTATATGAGCCAACAAGCCCTCGGCGTCTTGTGAGTGCAGAATCGCTGGCAGAAGGCGTTAAAAGCAGGTTGTTGCTAAACACGGTTTCCTTCGTCATGTTTCAACTCTTCGACTGTTTTATCAATAACATATGGACACATTTCTTTGGCGTGTGTTAATAACAATTACGCTAATGCCACTCGTAAACCTTTTGCGAAGACGGATAAAAATGTGGAGCCGAATGCAAAATAGTCGTGTTACGAAAGTTGACCGAACGTCACACCGATTTCGTTGCTTGTATCTTTGAGGCGAATGATTGACTATGTGCAGGCGTTCAATGATTGCAATTCGGTATTATATATATATATTTCAGTGTAAAAAAATCGTCTTTCAGGATCGAACAGATTGGCAGAGGTTGTGAAACTTAGTACAGCATGTTGTTGGGCTAGTTGGTGCAGCATCATGAAAGTAGAAAAAACTGCGCGTAAAAGACAGGACCGTGACAAGTAGACAGGACAAGCGCAGTCCTGTCTACTTGTCACGGTCCTGTCTTTTACGCGCAGTTTTTTCTACTTTTGTGAAACTTATATAGGACATAGGACTTTTGCTATTACACTTTTAATGCTTGTACCGAGTAGGGGGGCGCGAGCCATAACTTCCGTGCCGTCAAAACTAATCGATTAGATATTAATCTAAATTGTTATTTTAAAAGCACTAATGTTGGCAGAACAATTGAGTGTGAAGATTTAATTTCAGGCCAAAGAATCATATGTGGCATGTGGACAAAGATAACGAGTCAAGTAATATGTACATAATCTGCGGCACGCTTACAAAAAAGATGCAAAAAATAATTTGGAAAGAGAGCGCCGGTCCTGCGCAACGTTTTGTGTTTTTGATTGGCATTTCGCTTGTAGCGTTTGATGGACGCAATCAAGGCTTTGTATGCGTAAATTACCCAGCGTTCATGGGAAACTATAGTGCCCTGTGGACAAATCGCCAAATTTAGTTTCATGTAAGTGAAGCCTAATTAAAAGCCTGGACTATTATGTAACTAACATTTCGCTTAACTCGGGCAAGCTTAAGCAGTATGTTCACTAACCCCACACAGATCGGTAATTGAACTCCATATCCCTACGAGGACTGTTTTACCTATTTTTTAAATTCGGCATATTTTAGTGGGTTCGTGCAAGGTGTTTAGGTATAAGTATTACCCATCAAAAAGTTATATAAAAGCTCGCTTAAAGTTGCAAAGTTAATTACGGGCGAGTACAATTATCAGCCTCTCTCATGTCACCGATTTGCTGCAACTGGTTTCATGGCGGTGAAAGTTTGCCCAAACTAGGTGTTTTCTTCACATGTGGCGACGTTGGTTCTACTTTTGTTCTAATCTCAATCACTTTAACGCATTTTCTACGGATAAAAGATAAGGCACTAGAACAGCGGTTCCGCAAAAGTGCGGATGGCTGCCAGTGCTAAAGTGCGCATGCTCAACTACAGTGATGTTGGCCAGGCCAGAGTCTGGACGACGTCTGTCATCACACAGGTGACACTCGTACAAAAGCGGCCGTGAATACTGGAACTAGTAGAAAGGAAGCAGAATGAAAAACGAAGTGCGAGTCGCGGGATTTTGTGTTCCGCTGAGGCGGCAGTACCCGTCGTTCTTAGGGTGAAATCAACCGTAAACGTTTTCCCCAAGTTCACTTCGGAGCTAAGATAGGAATTTACAGGGAGGGCGAGATCCCCTGCCATCTTTATGGAAACATTTTAACCAGCCACCAACAGAGCACGAGGATGAACGCTTTGAGTAAGGGAGACTGGCTAATTTTTCATCATCATCATCATCATCATCATCAGCAGCAGCAGCAGCAGCAGCAGCAGGCTGTCAACGCTCACTGCAGAGCAAAGGCCTCTCCTACAGATCTTCAGGTAATCCGGTCCTGTAGAATCTACGACCAATTTATCCCCGCAAACGTTTTTAAATCTCATCTGCCGCCCATGCCACTCTTGCCTTCTCTAGGGATCCATTCGGTTACCTTTAATGACCAATGGTCATCTTGCCTTCTCATCAGATGCCATGCCCATGCCCATTTCATCTTCATGATTTCTCCTAATATGTCCTTAGCACGCGTTTGTTCCCGGACCCAGTCCGCTCTCTTCTTGTACCTTAACGTTACTCATATCCGCTTCCGTTGCGTTGCTCGCTGAATCGTCCTCAGCTCAAGTTGAACCCTTTTGGTGAGCCTCCAATTTTCGGCCCTGTAGGTGGGTACCGGTAAAATGCAGCTGTCATACACTTTCTCCTTCGGGGAGAATGGTAGGCTGCAATTAATTATCTGAGAAGGCCTGCCGAATGCACTCCACCCCATTCTGATCCTTCTAATTATCACTGCCTCATGTTTACAAGAGGTATTCAGAACACTGGATAGGGAAGAGGTAGGCGTAACGGTTACTGGAGAATACCTGAGTAACCTCAGATTTGCTGATGACGTTGCCTTTCTGAGTCGCTCGGGGGACGAACTGCAAGGCATGATTACCGCACTGGAATGGCAGAGTAGAATCATGAGCCTGAAAATTAATATCCAGAAAACTAAAGCAATGCTCAATAGTCTCGGGAGAGCACAGCGGTTTGAGATGGGTGGCGAGGCAGTGGAAGTGGTAAGCGAATATATCTACTTAAGCCAACTAGTGACCCCGTATCCCAACCATGAGGTTAATCTTTACGGCCCACTTTATTTTCGCAAATCGCCGCGAAAAGCAAAGAAAATCGAATAAAGCGCTGATGAATCTAACAAAAAGAAAACGGCGCTATTCGTTCAGCTGGACGCACGAATTTCCGACCTCAGCAAGCACAATTAGCGACCAGTGCCGATTGTAGGCTTTCCAAAACAAACAATCCCTACAAATTAGTAGTTGCACTTACAGGTATTCCACCGAAATCAAATTTTTCTCTGCCAGCGTATAGTCCATTTTACTGAAATAGAACAACACCAAAAATAAAAGAAGATAATGACTGGTATAATAGACCCGCCAGCGATAGTCATCAAACGTTCTTTGCAATTCACAGGCGATATCTAACGAATGACAAGCACAAATGTGTGGTGAACCATTAAACAGCATGCCACCTTCAGTTTATAAGTGCGTGGATCTCCCATTTTAATTGCCACGGTTCGGATGCAATGATTAGAATTTTGTAAAATGCGTAAATAGCAGTGCTGAGTGAAGACAACGTGATCCTCTGTGCACTGCTAAAATAAAAAGTCAAAAAAAGCCTGTAATATTGGTGTTTTAGAACAGACAGACTCCAGATTCAAGAGAACCCAGACGGAATACACTCCAGCAATTCGGATATCTCAGGCTGGATGGTTCCTCAATAAAAAGAAAGCTTAACTCAAAGACGCTTGAGTTGAACGGCAGAAGAAAGCAATGACGTTTTGATACATGGCCTGATGGCCTTGGGAATAAAAAAATAGCCGCGTGTCTTTTTCTTTTCGTTGCAAATGTCGACGAAAGACGATAGTCGACTGGCGCCTCTGCCAAGTGAATGCCTCCCTTCTCTTTTCCACGCACTTGTCATGCTGTTGCTCTCCCGTCTCGTTCCTCCCGAGATACACGCGCTAGAGGTTTGCTCAAGTGAATTTAAATTTCCCGCGTTCCCCTGCCCCAAGTTGGGTGTCTCGATGCGTGCGCTGCCGTACGGAGGAGACGTGTGAATTGAGGCACCCTACTACGACGTTTATAGAGCCACGCTTCCCTACTCCACGAGCATTCCAAGCGGAACGTGGATCCCATATATTGGAACCTTTCGTTACTATTCCCGTTTATTTATTAAATGCCGCCAGAAGGTAGCGCTGTGAACAGGAGGCGACGGTTTTCTCCCGTTTATGTAGTATTTATATTGCTATCGTAAAAAAACAAGCATCCATTAATTTTTAAATAAAGGAACACTGCAAATGTCGCTTATGTGTTGATCTGTTGCCTTATATTTGGGTAATGTCTTGTTATTGTTCAACTATGTTGACAAGTACGGACATTTACACCGGACTTGACGTTTAGGTCTGGCTGTGGGTATAAAAAGACTATTACGCAGCTTTCGATTCACTTTAGCCGGGTGGCTTAATCTAGTCACAGGCAGACAGACCAAAATGTCTGTGTTTAAGTAGCCCAAGCAAGACCATCGTCTTTAATACAAGGGGAATCTGTAGAAATTCAGAATTATCTACTAATTCGTAGCATCCTTCTGCCGCTTGTCTAGAGTGCGATTTACTTATAGCAAAATATGGCAGTGAGACACAAAAGACGTTGTATTATTTTATTATTTCAAAGTTTTGCTTCGTTTCTTTTCGCGAATAATGGCAATGTATACCTTTATAGCGATGAAGTGACTTCGCTGAGCACGCTATCTGTTTCCGGAGATGCAGGGCGTATTGCAGAGTTGGTCCGTTTATCCAAATTTTTATTCGTACACCCAGACTCGTTTTGCGAAGTTTTTTGTGTAGTCTTTGGTTGTGGGGTGAAATGTATAAGATGCATACTTTTGATTATTTCCGATCATTTTTATAAATATTTATAGTTTCTATTTTTCTTATTTCTTGGTTTTTCAAAATTCTGTCCGACCAGTCATATCCCTTTGCGCTATTATAACGATAAATGTGGAACATCTGCCAAATCTGCATTTTTGTGAAAATGCAGTGTGAAATGAGTGCCCCCCACACGGTCCCCGCTGTGGGGGGTACTCGGCAAAGAATGCTGCGCATTAGAATGTGAACACGTACGCTGCAGCATTGAACCGTCTAAACCCATAATGAGGTCTACAGCGGTAATGTTTATCCAGTTAATTTTAGAGATTGGCAGTTTACCGGCGGATATGGTGATGACGTCATGATCCAAGGCTGTGCCGTTCTTGTTGGTTATGATCATCTGGGCTTATTTGGAAGGAGAGAAAGACAGGCCTACAGTACAGACATGATTGTGTAGGGCCCGGCATGCTTGTTGAAAGGTTCTTTCTTGGATAGGACTACCATGCGAGAGCAAGAGGTGTATGGGACGAATGAAATGGTGGGAGAGAAGCAGAGGATACAGAGAGAACTGGGAGCAGTGTCGGATTCAGTTGTCGAGTGTGGCTATCACTGAAATTCGACTGTACGGAGCTGGAGACATTGTCGGGTGAAGCCATTTTCTCGTGATGCCGTGCCTGAGTGTTGCGTTGTCCCTATTTGTGCACGAATATCTACGCTTAGTTATGCATCGGGGACACCAGAGGCAAGGAGCCACGGGAATAAGGGAAAACGACCCTTCCGTGGGTGGTGAGCGTCGTAAAGTCGAAGGCGAGGGTCGGAAGAACAACCTTTGTAGAATTCTTAAGTGCACAATTGGTCTGTGAATATACCGTGTGGAAAAGGAGGATTGGATCTCAACGACCGCGTTTAATTAACTGTTGAATACCTAATAGTTGTTCGGGAAATCTGGAAGTGCGACGTAGATGGTTAGGCCCGGTAGTAAAGAATAAAGACGTTTAAATGCAAAGCTACCATTCAGCTTATCCCCGCAAGCACATCATAAAACCGCGCATGATGCACAGTCACTAGTTGCCTGGCATCTGCTTTAAGGTTTGTTTCTGAAGATATAAACATGAACGGCGGCGCTCACGTCCTCAAACACTCCATGAAAAGGTTTCTAACTTGGGTAGCATCCCTGACTATTCTGCTCTAAGCCAAGTGATTGTTCTTTTACTTGCGGTAGCTAAATTCAAGGAAATACAACTTCTACGCAATACCTGAAGAGCCGCTCAGCGTTGAAGATTCTGCGTTAAGTCCTCATTGTTCTTTAAAGCACGGAAGTGGCATTAAAAGAGGTACGATTTACATGAAGTATTCTTTTTACCGGTTATTATTGAATGTTACCGGTTATAATTATGCGGTTATCATTATTACGCACATGATATCTTTATTGTTTAGCAATACTTGTTTCAGTGACCATCAGCCCTTTCTGTTCTTTATGTAAGGATGCAATAAATAAACAGGGAATAATGTGGTGAGGGGGGCTCGCGTTCGGGATGCAGAAGCACCGGCCTTGCGTCAGAATGATTAAAAACAGGTGACGGGTACAGTGCAGCCTAAACTCCGCCGTCTTCATGCGCTATAAAGCCAGTCTCGCCAGGCCTACTCCCATCTCAGTGCGGGGCCCTCCGTGCCACTCACACCGAAGGGTCGTTAAAACGCTTCCTCCTATATATATATACAACGCGCTCGTTCCCCTACAGGGGCAGAAGCCTCAGCGGCGCGGTGCAGGGAGCGTCTTGTACGCGCAGGGACATAAAAACGGACGCTATCCTCGCTTCGCTTTTCCACTCCGCGCTCTTCCTTCCAGGCTTCTTTTTAATAGCGCCACCACGCCCCGCCTTCGGAAACCTCTAAGAGTATCCTTACCGCGGCGCACCTGAAAGCAAATATTGGAGTGGCCAGCTTACGCTCAACAGATTTTGTTTTCGTACACTTTGTTGTTTCTTCCCTTATCTCTTTCCTACGCAGTTGTCGAGTGAGGCGATCTCGTGAAAGATGGTCTCTCCTGGCGAGAGTGACGCAGTGTTTTGCTTTCCTAAGTCAGCGACGCAACCCCTGGGGCTTTGCATGGACGTCTTCTCGAAGACCGCGTGTTGTCGACGAGCCGGGCGGCCCACAGCTCAAGAGCAGCGCAGGAAATGCCACTGTTGCTGGACCAATTCGCTGACGGCAGGAGAGGCTCAAACAAGCCAAGCCGTGCCAATCCTGAAAGGTAACGTGGAGAACCGGAGTGATCAACCTTGAGAAAGGCACGACACGACCGGCGGCAGTCGCTTAGAAGAGTGGTACGAGACCGTCGGCATGTTTCGCCGGGCAAAGTACGATATTATCAAGTTGTAAAAGGGGCCATTAAAAAGACTTAAGCCCAAGAAGAGGGAATAAAAGAAGGGAGGGCATGCCAGGAGTGTATGCTCTCGGTGAGGCATGCCAGTGGTGCGGGAGGCAGTAAAGAGGCCGCGATACGGCTTGTTTCCCGCCTATGGCAAACGTTTGTTTTGTAAGGTGCTTGTAGACATAAGGGCCCCCTCAATGCCGTCGTGCTGTAGGCTCGGTCTGTACCCATTGGCAGGCCGTAACCGCGAAGAGGCAACGATAAGGGGAAGTTGCGGATTTGAATGGAGCAGTGGTTCTTTCTGTGAGGAGGTTTCGTGAGACCAGCCACGTTCGTGGTTCGCCACGGATGAGAACTTTGATTTAGTGGGAGACGTCAGGGCTCTGGGAAAAAATATAAATACCAAGAAGCTACAGAACATAAAAAACAACAGCCAGCGGACCAAACGAAAGTTCCAGCTTGAGGGGAGGACAGGAGGTTATGGGGCTGATTGGAAGACCGCCCAACAACAAATTTGCAGCTGTAGACATTGTGGAACACCGGATTTATGTGGCGATCACGATAACGCGCTCTGCTTTTGCCTTGCGGCCCCCATGAATTCAGTATTTGTCGTTACGGAAGAGCGTATTGAGCAAACATTACTGTCCTAGTGACAAGATTTAGATCAAGCGTTGAGATTAGGGTGAGGTGAGCGCAAAGCCCTGACTGATTCATTTTCTTCTGTCGCACTCACTGTGTTATCGTCGCATAAACGGCATCTATCTGTAGCAACGTTGTCAGGTTGAGTGCGGTCATCCTCATCATCATCACTAGCCTATCTACGCCCACTGCAGGGCAAAGGCCTCTTCAATTAATCTCCAATTACCCAGGTCCTGTGCTAACTGCGACCAATTTATCTCCGCAAACTTCTTGATCTCATCTGCCCATCTAACATACTGCCGCCCCTTGCAACGCTTGCCTTCTCTAGGGATTCACTCTGCTACCCTTAATGACCAACGATTATCTTGCCTTCGCAATGCATGCCCTGCCCACGTCCATTTCTTCTTAGCTTCTACTAATATGTCCTTAACACGCGTTTGTTCCCTGACCAACTCCGCTCTCTTCTTGTGCCTTAATGTTACACCTATCATCTACCGCTCCATTGCCCGCTCCATTAGCGCAACGTGCGGTACGTGGCGTTAAACATTTATTTGGAACGTTCAAAGAAGCGCGTCGGTCCTGCACGAGGTGGATAAAAGAGATATCCTGAGATCGCTAGCAAGCTTTAATCCAACACTGTATTACAGTTTATACCCCACACAATTTAAACTGTCAAAGTGCTGTTGATAAGTATTCTACAATCTGTAGAGATTTTCCACCATGCTGATTACATCTGCACAAGGAGCTTTTGCCTTTCCAGGTGGGTAGGAGGGGTGTACGTCAACGGGCCTTTCTGTTAATGGCAGCATTCTTTGGCTGCTCTAGGAGGGGAGGCATTGGTTTTAAAGTGTGGTGGATTTCTTTTCACTGAACTAGACTGTTGTCCTCAAATTACAGCGCTGTATCTACCCAAGCTGTGCGTTGCAACTCTGAAGTTTACAGGTGTACTTTTGAAACGCCATTGCCATGGTCGCCGCAAGTACGACTTTCAAAAACACTGTGCAGATATTTTGTTATGAATACTAGGAATGGCTAAAGTGTTTTTCATTACTTTTCCAACACAGATGTATGGAGTGTTGTGATAGGGATCGCTTTAGTACAGCCGGTGTGTCGCTGAGGCTGTTTAAAAGCTTACGTTAGATAGCTAAACACACGCAGATTCAAGTGGTCTGCAGGAGTGAGCTTTGGACTACCTTACCGCACTTTAACTCGTCGGAGCCTTCCAAAGGCGATCCCCATCAAACCGCTTCCCGGTCACATGCACCCAATATTCCATGCCAACCGCCGAGCAGCTCGTGCAAGTCATCATGAAAAACCCCACCCCCCTGCCAAACACACCCTGAACGTAGATGCAGCCAAATACCCACACAAACCGGACTATGCCCTCGCGGTTACCGGACCTGACTTCACGTCCCGACACACACTGCCACCATCTCCACCTCATGTGCAAGTACGACGGAGGAAGCGGCCATTGCCCTTGCGCTCTTCCAGAGTCCCACCCCAATAACCGTGCTATCAGACTCGCAGCAGGCCATCCGGCACTTCACCAAAGGCTTTATATACCCCGTAGCCCTCAAAATTCTTCTCCAACGCACCCCGACCGACCCCGTGCAACTGGTGTGGACCCCGGCCCACACCGGCATAGGTGCTAACGAGGCAGCGAATGCCCACGCTCGAGCTCATACTTCCCGGGACGCTGTTTCTCGTACACCTACACACGGGCCTCCCGAGAACGAGACCCCCGAGTCTCTCCTCTGTTTCAGGAAAATTACCCTTGATTACGGCCTCCTCCGCCGTACTCTCCCACCCCCACCCCCAACACCTATCCCCCGAGGCTGTCCACATGTGGCGGATACTAAAAACAGACACGTTCCCTCATCCTACTCAGCTAATACATACGCATCCACATCAATTCCACATACCCCACTGCCCCAAGTGCGGTCAGCTGGATACTCTGTATCACTCTCTTTGCGAATGTCCTGCTGACCCATACTCCCCACTCCCCCCCTCACCCCACTGGGAGCAGGCCCTGGGCAGCTTTGCCCACACATGAACATTTTGTAGTAGAGCACCATCGACACGGACACAAACGGAAATAAACCACACCGATGACTCAACTGGAATTGTTATTAGAACTGACACGAAATTAAATAATAACAATTTCCTACCTATGTGACCAGACGTCATACACACGTGACAAATATTGGTGTTTTTTCTTTCACACGTGCCAAGCACCAACCATATGTGCGGGTGAATGCGCTTATGTTTTGTTACACAAAGTGTTGTAAAAATACACTCACTTTAATGTAAATAAGGCAAAGGCACACTGAGAAACCTCTACCCCTATTTCATATATTGTACGCCTCTTCCCTTCTTGTGTCCGTGTCGAGTGTCCACTACTTAACTAGCCCAGTTGTCGGTTCTTCTATCTTCGCGCACATGCGGTCCGCAACCAACCGCATTGAACATCTCTTCGCTTCTAGGTCCGTCTCTGACGTCGCCACGCTTCGGGCATCACCCCGTACAAAACCAACGAATTTTTCTCTCGCCCCATTAATGTTTTTAAGTGCGAATGCACTTCTTAAGCGAGCCTGAAGCGTCCGCCGCCGTCCGCATAGCAACAGCTGCGGGTGCGCGCGCTCCTCGTCTTTCTTGGCAACGGGGGGGGATGGGCGCGCGCTGCCTGGCTGCTGACATGGCACATACCCACGTGGGGGATTGGCCAGGAATCTCCTCGTCTTCCTTGGCAACGGGGGGAGATGGGCGCGCGCTGCCTGGCCGCTGACATGGCACATACCCACGTGGGGGATTGGCCAGGAATCGGGCGTGAGAAGGGCTAATGCACCCGCTTAAAGGAGTACTGACACGAAATTTCAAAGCTGAGATCCGCTCTAGCAATCAAGTACAACGACAACACAAATAGGTGTCTGTGAATAAATGCATCTTTCTTTCTTTGTAGTTGTGTGTGTGTGTGTGATCTCTCTTTCGCGAACATTACCGAACCCCGCAAATTCAACTCGTGCATTCGCACTTTCACATTCTTCCCCTCGGGGAAATGCGGGGAATTTTGTGGGAAGTCTTCACTAACAATTCCAGGAATTGAGACTTGAGCTATGACACACCTTCCTCTCCTTACGTTGTTCACGGAACCACAAGGCTATTTTCCCCATGTATACGTATTTTTTGGCAAGTTGGAAAAGTGGTATTAAAATTACAAGTTCAGGCAGGTCGTGGCGCAGCTTCGCCGAAAAACATACAAGCAGAAGCATTGCCCCGGAACATGTTGAAACAAACAGCTTGTATATGTGACAGAACGAGCCAAGGCAATCCGCAATACAATTCAGCGGGCCAACGTAAAAGCTCCCAAGTTTTACCGCCACGGGCTACGTGGGCAGGGCTGTTTTCGACGGCTTTCTCTGCGAAGTCCTCTTGAGGTCGTGGGCGGCTGGTCACGTAATTAAGGTTTAATACAAGCGACGACCGAAATGAGTGCCAGCTCGTACAGCGAAAGCACGATTATAAGAAATAAAAAAATGCCTAAAACATAAACGAAAAGCACACAGGCACATGGGTGGGTGGAGAATCAGCCGAGGTTAAGCGAAAACAGGCGGCACTGGATTGCGAAGACTTTGGGCAATCTCAAGGCTTCGCGGAGTGAACACTCATTCCAAGTAGAATATATAGATGCAATAATAAGTCAGAAAAGCGTAGCTCGAGTTCAGGGTTTTGCAGGCGCAGTCCGTAAGCTCCGCATGCCTGAAAAATTGTCCCTCGCTATTTCGTAGATTCCCTCTGGTCCTGCTGTTTGAGAAATGCCATGAAAACGGGAGTTTCAGTACCCGGCAAGTGCGTGACATACGGCCTCGGAGACGGAGAATTAAATTGAACATTGCGTCTCTGGCGTTATCGCGTACTCGTTAGGACGTCGCCACTGCCGATCGATGGCAAAAGGAAAATAGTTTTGAACGTGTTACCTTCAAATCCAACACCGGGCAAAAAATAAAGTGATGTCTCTCTCTCTCTCTCTCTCTCTCTCTCTCTCTGTCAATATGGCTTGAAGCATCGTAACCCTTGACAAATTGAAGGGAATCTTCCAGCACTTACGCGCACGCACACGCACGCACAGGCACACACACCACACGCACACACACGCACACACGCCACACGCACACACACGCACAGACATACGCACACGCGCACACATATGTATATACAGAAGGAGAGAGAGATAGAGTTACTGTTTTACTGGAGAAGACGATGTTAGTAGAGCCATACCATCAGATTACTATGCCATACAAAACAGATGTATTCTGCGCAGACAATAAAACAGCCACTCAACGGAAAGCATTGTAGATTTCTACATGCCGCCTTCGAGTTTCCGAAAGCATAATCGACGTAGAGTTTGCTTCCATCTTCCCTTCTTGACAGTCCCAGGAAATATACGTAGCGTGACAATTTATTTTGCTACATTGTTCTACACAAAAAGCGCCGTTTTTACCTTCATCTACATCCTTGGAAAAAAATTTCACAGGCTCTTTTAGGTCCATGCCGCTTCATCATGACCAGTACACAAGTGCTGCTTTGAATAAATCCAATCTGTATACAAAAGGAATAGGGACACCCGACGTTCACAATATTAAGGGGAAAGACTTATATCTTCCAATGAATACGAATAATGAGCGTCGTCGGCAATACTAATCGTAACGAAATAACTGCCGCCAGTGCAAGTTGTTATTCTCGGCGCGCCCCGGGTAGGGGAATCATCAGCGTGGGAGGAGGGTATGCCGCTGCCGTACGTGTGATGCGAACTGTTTGTAGAGGTGAAGGTACACCGACAGGGGCCACCAGAAAGCTTGTGGCGATGCCGAGAGAGCGAAACGGGCACCAGAGGGTGCCGTCCAAACGGTTGGTGAAGTGGTGACGGGGCCGGGCCCGTCACCGCTTCAACATAGTGTTCATTCAACAGGAAGTTCTATTGCAGGTCAGACCAAGCTCCTACCAGGCTTTCTCCTTCATAATCCCCGCACAGGCACGCACGCACTGACGGACGGACGGACGCACACACGAACTCAGACGCACACACAACCTAATAATTCGCACGAGAGTACTGTCCGTAGCTCGCACTAAACTTTTTCCCAACACGCGAGCGAATATGGTGAAGAAATGCACATTACTAAGAAGGCCAAGCATTTCCGGACAACCCCAAGGCTAATTATTGTGGCGCTTGAACTCCACCTAGCCCCACAGACACCTAAAACTCACACGACGGATGTTTAGGCCTGCCAATTGCTTTCGTTGCTTGGGCCCTCCCATACGCTCCGTCTCTTGGACGGCCGTGACCGGTTGACGCAGACAAGATGGCGCCATAGGAGCTCGTAAAACCACCACGAGCCGTACCTCTGAAACTCACAACCGCTTGCCGAGCCTTTCGGGCAAAGGCAATTTGTATCTATGGGGGTCTCCCCTCTTATTCTACCGCCCAGTGTCGGCTGGGCCTGGACGCACGGCGGAGAGCGTGGACAAGAAGGGTCGGCCGCAGGCAGGCACTGACTGCAGTGACTTGTAGGCCTCGTTGGCGGCGCACGACAGCTCGCCCCTCGAGGGCCCGGCGCGTGCAGGGAGGGCGCTCTGTCAAGTGCCCGACACCCATTCGGCCCGTTGTGTGAGCATACCGAATGTTCTCGCGAACAAGCCCCGCGCATGACATCCAGGGATGCGAGGATACCTACCGCTACAAAAAAGTCTCTAAAACAATTTTAACACGAAAGTATTTTTTTCGCGTTTCACGAAGATTGCACTTACGTCATTGCCGTCACGGAAGCGACGCCAGTACAATAAGCGCGTTTACATGGATGCGACAGTAGCGTATCGCACAGGATATATCGCATTACCATACCGCATCGCATCGCATGTAAGCAGGACAATTAGTTTGGAAGACGCATCGCATCCGATGCACTAAACCAGGGTAGATCGAGAATGCAAAAGCTACTTCCCGAACGCATGTAGCGGCAGTAGCATCGCATTTCTCGGCACGGCTCGGGTGTTGGGAACTTTAGGCTTAGAATCATGGCGGATATTTGATCGCCGCTGTCTGTACAACTGGCGATGACGATCCTTAACACAACCTTTCGCAACATTACCATCCCCCTTCTCGTATGTGAAACTTTATTTCTGTGATATTTGCCGTTTGAGCGATCGGTTCCAAAGACATCTGCCGTGGCCTGTCTTGACTCTTCCGCGCAGGTAGCGCAATCTTTCGACCGCGCGCCGCACCGCGCGCCGTGGTGCCGGGTCTTGAACCTCCTCGGCAGTTCAGCCAAGCATCGCGACAGATATCTGATCACCGCTTTTGAAATCAGCGCTGATAATAATCCCTCGCTCAATTTT
The DNA here is from genome assembly GCF_048455015.1 of Haemaphysalis longicornis. NCBI lineage: Eukaryota > Metazoa > Arthropoda > Arachnida > Ixodida > Ixodidae > Haemaphysalis > Haemaphysalis longicornis. Next base: position 150,209,502 of record NW_027526445.1, on the reverse strand, counting down.
TCACCACACTAGCATCTACTCTCTCGCATGTGGAACTTCTCTTTCGAGATCAAGTTGATTTGGAAGAGTGGCGACAATCTGTTGCTACCGTGGTCTGCGCCGGTTCGAGCCGCTTTGTCGGCCGTACAGGCAGGCGCGGCTGGCGCGTGCGCGGACGTTTACGAAGGGCAAGTAAACGCTTCACGATTTCCTGCTGCACCCATTTCTTGCGAACGACGCGCGGAATGCACACATTTAGCTCAGGGATCGTCGTAGTTGATCGGGGAACGACCTGCATGCAGGTTTCGCTTCAGCCGCGATAGACGCCAAAACCAACACAAGCAACTTGCCGGCTACCGGAAGCTGGTAATGCCGGAAATGCGACCCCACAATTCCCAGATAGGACACAGGGCTCCGCTAGTCTCCAATGCGCATGGATGTAAACGCAAACGCGTCGAATTCGCCCGATTCGATAAACCAATGCGATACGCTACTGTTGCATTCATGTAAACGTGCCCAATGAAGCAAGCGACCGGTAAAGGCTGCACCCCTGCACACAGGGTCTTCTTGTGGGTAAGCAACCTTTAGTACAAAAGGGTACGTTATACTTTGGCTTGTTCGTTTTCGGGTTTTATATTTTAACACGAAAATGTTTTATGCCGGGATACACCAAGATTTCACTGAGGACATATCCGTCACGGAAATGACGCCAGTACATCTTTGCCGAAGCGACACGCCGGCAGAACGTCACTCGCTGAGCATACCCACAAGACACCCGCCGACCCGAAAATCATGCTCAGCTGCAGATTTCACTGGCCATTTTACTTTCGTGTTTTACCGATTCCAATGAAAGAGGAATCAACCACAATTTTTCTATTAAGTGAAGTCATTCCCGGGGTCCTATTAAGTGAATTCATTTCGCACAAAATGACCGGTTCGGGCGAAGGAAACATGCTTGACTTAACAGGAACAGCAAAAATAAAATAAAAAAATTAGTAGTGGCTTAGCTCTGCTATGCCAGGATATACGTAGCGTGAGCTAAGGTTCAGCAATCCAGTCCAATCCAGTTCAGTCAAGTCCAGTCTAATCCAGTCTTATTCAGTTCAGTCCAGTCCAGGCTAGTCACTGCTCCTCGCGCATGCTCAGCACGGCTCTTCACGAGCCACGCGAAACGGCTATCAAGCGGCTCCGGTGCTGTGTCAGACTTGGCTAATGCGCAATTGAGGCGCACACCTGGGCACGCGCCGCGCCAGTGTGTCTGCCGCGGCTATGGCGCAACACAATCCAACCCAATCCACTTTAATCCAATCCAATCCAAATCCAATCCAAATTCAATCCAATCCAATCCAATCCAATCAAATCAAATCCAAGCCAAGCCAAGCCAAGCCAAGCCAAGCCAATCCAATCCACTCCCGTTCAATCCAGTGTCCCTCGCGCTTGCGCAGAACAGCCCTTCACGGCCCACGCGAAACTGCTGAATCTCGGCCAGTGTAGCTTACGCTACAAAAGAAGTTTTGTTAAGTCCTTGTCGAAACAGTTATACCAACAGGAGATAACTTTATTACGTAATTTCAAATACCACGATCACGGCCGAAGGTCCTCACATAAGTGCCTACGCACTGGCTTTTCGGTGTCGATTTTAACACGAATGAGTCCAGGTTATTTCCTTTCATTCAATGTTAGCATTCGGAGAGCTACTGGTGCACCTATTTCAAAACAGACTGCAAAGGGTAAGGCTGTTTCAACCAATGTTTCTTGCCTCATCTACTAAACGTCCGTATGACAGAGAAAACGGCCACAAGTAGCCTTCAACTGATACTGAGTTTTCGTCGTCCGTTAAATTATTGGGCGGGTTACTCGAGTCCACTTCCAAAGTGAAAAAAAAGAGTCCAGGAAAATGATCACAGATGTGCTGCGACCTCGGTAAATGCTGCGGGGGGGAGGGGGTCAAAAATAGCCGAAATGTACTGCTAATCGTTTTTAAATAGCCCGAATTAACTACGAATTTGTGACGCAAGGCCAAAGCCCATTGGCTCGGTCAGTTACAGTTGTTCAGCTTTAGCTTAATTTGGCGCTACATTCTTGCAGCCGAAAACAAAAAAGGTTTTATAGGACTTTAAAAATAAATTTTCCGCCCCATGTTGTTTAGTTTTAAACTCCCTCGTATTTACTGGTTTTAGATCCTTTCGTTTTCTTTTCCTGTTTCTCATCCCTATTTCCCCCCTATCTGATGTAGCAAGCTTCACCGGTAGCGGAGCTGGCCTCTTCAGTATTTATTACAGCGTTATCTCTCTCTCTCTCTCTCTCTGTGTCCAGAGCGGAAAGCCGTAACGACGCCGTCTATCTATTCAGTCCCGACTCCAATCTACCTGATCATCGTTAACGAACTACTGGTCGCGCTCCGTATGTGCGTGCCTCTGATGCTATGGACATGCAGACGTTAATTATTCACAATAAAGTACTACACTCCATTCGAACTTCCGAGTTGGAGCAGCTCCTTTATCCCTGAACCAGAAGGCGCTGCATTTGACACGATGATCAAAGTTATCCGTGTGTAACACAGTCCAGGGCATGTCCAAATATAAAGAGTATGAATTGTTTAAAAAGTATGCAAATCGTTTTGAGACCTTTTGTGAAGAAGGCGTGTCCGACCATATTTATAACATAAAGATTCATTACAATCGGAGGTGTTCATTACTGCCCTGCACACGCGAAATTGGATCATTTTTTAGACCGTTTAATAATTCAAGCCTTGAGTACGTTCTGGTTGAGCGTTGAGTACGTTTAACTACGTTCTGGTGTGTGCTGCACATGCACAGTTAGATCGTCCTTTCGGCTGCGCCAGTAAAACCGACACTAGCACAGCCCAACGATAGAATGGCTGTTCTCTAGACTAAGAAGCTGAAAGACCTGCACAGTGCACGATTTATTGCACTGGGTGCCCCGTGCGGTCATAAAAGAGCTGCTGAAAGGGCAAAAACTGCAAAATTCCAGCACCAAATAAACAATCCGCACACAGAAAAGTTTGTCAGTTGATTCTGCGTATCTGCAAGCATACACGCCGCGGTTGTCCGCGGGGGCTGTAAAGTGTAATATCCGGGAGGTAACTAACTCCTTGCGCTGTCATCTGACTGAGTTGTCGTTCACAGCCAGCCTTTGCTCGCACGAACCTTGCCGGGGTGAGTTGACGGCGCCCTGCAGTGCTCGCAGGGCGGGGTGAGGCAACTGCCTGTCCTATATGGGTGGTGACGTACGTACGTCCCATGCCGGACACTCGGCACGCGAGCACACCAGAGCTGTTAGTCGGCTCTACGCTGCGTCGCCGCCCCCCCCCCCATCCACGCTTAACTTTACTTGCGCAGTTTGCTTCTTCATCTTTTTCCCGGCCGCTGCCTTTTTCTTTTCTTTCCGAATTTTCAGCGCGATGATTCAAGGCGCAACACTCATACGATAGAATGAAAAGGATGACACTGCGGCGTAGAATTAACGGCTTATCAGTGTGCCGCCATGTTGGTTTACGTGAGGACTGCACGACAGCAGTCAGTCCCGCTGTGTGGGCACCGAGCCCTTTGGATGTACCTTTACTGGCTACACCATTTGAAAGCAGCCCTCTCTTTATGGGAAGTTAGTTTATGTAGATAAAGGAAAAAAAAAACAATCTTTAGGGAGGCTCATTTGGTCATAAATCAATATTTTTGTGCTTTAGGATTAAGGCTATGTTTTAAAGAGACAGAAAATCAATTTTTGTGTACTGCGTGTCGTCTAGCTAACTATGGTAACCACGGGGAATTTCTAAATAAACATGTGGACATAATTTTAATTTTGCACTAAAATGCCTGAAGTCTCAAAAGTGGCGGCACGTAGTGTCTAAACGTGACACTACGTTGCGTGTCCCATGGCCTCCTCGATCAGCTGTCGGCACGCCGTTGTAGCCGGCAGCTGCTCACAGAGCCCACGCGTGTCCGAAATTCGAAAACCGCAAATTCGAAAACCGCCTGAAGGAACATAAAAGGTTGCACATTATTGTTTTTTAACGGGGGACAAGTTTTCAAATACATTTTGTTCATCTCACGTGCAGGTAAAGGTATGTTGTAGCATAGCACAATGTCATTGTTGCCAGCATCCTTTTTGGCGGGACACGCATGTCTTGTAGATATAGAAGTTCCGATTTCGAAAGCTCTAGGGCGCTATCAGCAAAACCGCTAACTGTTAACAATGGCGGGATAGAGAAAATATATCGGACGAAAATTGATTGTACGTCCATTTAAATTATATCCTTCTTAATTTACGTGTTAATGAGACAGTGGTAGTTTCAGCAGCCGGGAGCATCTTCCTCTGTGCTCACAGTGCGTGACAAGCTTGCTTACAACACTCCTGCTGGCCAGAAGGGGTTTGATTGTGTTCTCACAACCATCGTCATGGTCTTTTTCCTTTAACGTCGTTTTTATATTAACAGCGGAGCTGTTGTACAAGCCGTTGCAAACCACAAAATACCAAGAAAATGCGGAGCTCTCGTAAGCGCGTTCCTCGTGGTGGCCGCTGAGCGTTCGCGGCAGGCGCAGTGGCCTTAAAAACAACAAAAAATTTACAAGAACCACGGGGAGCGAGAAAATGCCGAGCGCTCGTAAACCCGTGCCTCGCGGCGACAACCGAGTCCCGGCTCAAGCAGTGGCCTTAGCAAAAAAAAAAAAAAATGGTTGCGGCCTAGCTCAGCTAACGTTCGATGCTAAAAGCAAAAGCTAGGCTTAGTGAGGGTGACTGTTGGTTGGAACCATTGATATAGCTGCTTTGCCGACCACGTCTCAAAGCTGTTCGGTCCAGTGCAACGCTCGCAGGAGGAGGCCCGGCGGACGGGGCGTTCCTCGGTGCGAACGCGACGTTCATTCACGGCGAACGCGCCGTTCCTCATCGCCAGGTGCGAGACGAGTCACGTAGCCCGAGACGACCCAGCGGCGCATGCGTGGGGAGCTGCGGGGGTAGTCGGCTGCCTATCAGCTGATCGGCTGCAGCGGCGGTGGCGGCCGCAGTTTGTGCTAAGCAGGACGGCTTAAAACGGGGCCTTATGCGCAGCAAAAGCAGGCCCGGCGAATCACGCGATGCGCTTCGAGGGGCGTGTCGCCGGGGGTGTCTCTCCGGTCAAAAGGTGAAATTCCGCATTCGCCGCGAAACCGGTGGACGAAAGTAGTAAAGCTTTGCTTTAAAACCTCCTGCGCTATTGCCAAGCGCTACCGTGCATGTACTGCTTGGCATGATGAGCGCGACGAAAGGGATGGATATGACGATGGCTACTACTAGAACTGCGCAATGCAACGACGGGACGTGTAAATAAACAATTTAGAACTTCTAAAAATATGTGGTGGTGTGTGCTTCAGTGCTCTAGTATGACGAAATCTTAAAGCTTCGCTATGGTTCAAGCCTTCAGCGACTTAGTGCAAGCTTCGCCATTTGAGCTGGGGAAAGTCTAGAATACTGAGAATAACTTTGCATCCACCACTAGTCGCGAAGAAGACGACCACCTTTTCGATGCATATGCCAACGATTGCTTGCACTGCAACTATGCAAAAAAAAAAATAACAATATACTGAACATTAGCTATGTGCCCGGAAATGCTCTAATATGCTCAAATACTCCTCTAGGCCTCAACATATGTGTCTAACGCACCTTCCGAAGTTGGCGGGTAGAACGTATTCACTTGTCCACCTTTTGTTTGCTAAAGACGAAGGTAGGCGATCGTGCACGGGATGCCTGTTTCACACCAATCTTGTAGGAACCGGGTGTAACACAAGGCGCTTTCGCTTCTTTATCGGAAACGAAACGATTGACGCAACCCGGGTTTGAAACCCAGAACCACTTAATTTAATTTTCTTCAGTTTATTCTGTTTGCACTGCCGTCCATTTTTCGGACCATATTTTGGTCATGCCGGAGCCAGACGCCGCATTTTCGCTTATTAGAGAACTTCGTGCTTTCACCATAAAACCAGGCAGATACACATGAGACGTCCTACGCTTGGTTGGCGAAATCGGTATAGTACCACGGGAGTAACGCGTGCATAATATGTGTTTACATATACTAGAGTTGTTTATGCCAGTGTTGTTGGCGGCGCCACTGTCGTAGGTCTTGAGAGGAGCAGACGGTGACGCAGCGCTGAAAGGGAGTGCGGCGGGGCCATAAGGAGAGCGCCCCTGATGGCTGGTGACTACTGCGCCCCTGGATGAGGCAGGGGTGCAGTAGTACGAGACTCAGCTGGCGGCGGTGTGGCGGAGAACTAAAGCACACCGCTCTCCTGCTCCATATGCGCAGTTGGGAGCGCAGTAGTGCTCTTTTTATGTGTTTCCTTTGTGAATGACGCGGGAAAGCCTAATGTGTTCTTATGAGACATGGTGTCATACTTACCACACTGAAGTGCCCATCATGTAATTTTTTTGCCTTTGCTAAACGTGTTTAGAAAGGATTTCGCACTGCTAATGTCATTCCGTGACTACTAACTCTGAAATTCGTTCGGCAATTTTAGCGGAAAAACGGACTTCGTGTGAAACAGAGCAATATTTTATTCTATTATTCGTTCTGGCCTGGTGCGATCCTAACAATACGCACTTAACCATCAGTGCTCGCGGAAGATAGATCAGCGATAAAAAGAGTCAAGATACCGCATTAGGACTCATTTAGAACTTTGAAAAAAACTTTGCACTGGGGAATGCTATAGAAATATACAGAGCGTTTCACTGGACACCGCCATGTATATGCGAATGGGAAATTCATCTCAAAGATCCTTGCGTTAAAAGCGGGAAAGACATCAATAGTACGTAGGCCTTTGATTGTATACAGCATAGTATATTCCATCGCTTCTTGAGCGAAAGAATGGGTGATACCGCAGTACTTGTCTTAGTAAAATACACACAGTACGCACACTTTAACAACCCACGTGTTAGTAATAGGGTACATTTAATGTAAAAGTTAGCATTCACATTTGAAAACTCTTCATATAGTTTGAAGAAAAAATTAGTTATCACATACCCGAATTACGCACACAACGAGCTTCTCACATAAGGAGCTCATTGCTGTTTTCTAGAATGGTAAGGTCGAATATTGTGTGATGAGACGGGCGATCATTGATACCACTCATTGAGGCCGGATGTACGTTATGTAAATATTACAGGCGCTGAATAACAAGAGCAGGCGTATTGTCCAGAAAGGACGATCACACATGAAATTGTTGTGTGGGAAAAACATGGACGTGGAATACGATATTACGTGTTAATATCCAATTATCCATGAGAACTGGATATTATGTGTCAGAAAACACACGAAAATGTGCTATTACGTTGAAAACGTCTTTCGTTGAAAAAGAATTCTTTGCACGTAAATGCACTGCAGCTAACAATGCTGCATCAGCGGGAAAGCATAGGATCGGCGCGTAATACCTGCTTCTGGACGTACAAAAGCACAACATTACCTTTGAAATCTGCTGCAAACGGTGTCTGTCGTGTGTATAAACCATCTCAGATGAACATTGGTTCTCCCTCAACACATCACTTCCCACGCACACTTCAAAAGAGAACCCAAGGTCTCAAAACCGTTCGAAGCCTCAAAGTCCTGCAGTCGCGTAAATGGGTGCGTAAGCTTGCTAACCAAGCCGGAAATCATAAAACACCTTGGCTTCACACGTCCGTGTAGGTTGCTCCGCCAAGCGCCGTTCTACTTAACGTATATTTTCCTCACTCGCCAGGGTGTTTCTCTAAACGACATGCGGCGTCAATCTACACCTTCCCACGCGTTTTTTTTTTTTTTTTTTCTGGGACCAACAAGAAATACCCTGAGGCACACGCAGTTTGAACGTGTATAAATGCGTCCCAGTGCATCGCCGCTGCCGGCAGCTTGCGCACTCTGAATACGATCTGCTTTCGCGAGCCGAAACGTCGCGCGGAGGCGGAATGCAGATTACCAGGAGTCAAGAGAAGACATATCCCACACGCTCAGCCGCGCGCACAGGGATGCCGCGAGCAGTGAAATAAGGCAGCGTCGTATCCACTATATGGTCCCGGTGAGCACATTCGGCCTCAGGAGACAACAGACACACAGCCAGCTGGCGGGGCAGAGCAGACGATCTCGTATGACGACGCCTACGGCAGGGCGCCGTCGTCGCATCTCGTTTAGTGAGACGGGCACGCCGTATAACTTCCGGCTGAGACCGCAGAGGTATTGACAATGGTCGTGGCGTCCGACACTATGCGGGGGCGAAATAGGCGATGCGTGGACGTTCCTAGCGAAGATCTAGAGTTGAGACGGGGCGGATCGCCTTCGAAAGCGTGCGAGATTCGCGGCATTCGACGCCAACGCTTCTTAGGGCTCATCGCTTTGAAATAGTGGGCACTTCTCATTTCGCGCGGCACAGAAGCGGTGTGGCCCTGGTCTGCGCTGGGTGCTGCTAGAGATGCATAATGCGAGAAGTTCGGGCCAACGCGTAGGTTTTTTATGGGGGAACGCTCGCGTTGGGATAATGGATTTGGCGCACCCTGTCTTAGAGACATCAGGGGAGGTAAACAAGTGGCCGAGTACATTAATGTTCCCACTAAAATTGTCCAGTAGCACATACATCGGTTTTCGATATTGATGGCTAGGTCGCTGATGCTTTGCGCCTGTGATGCCTCTTGAATTTGAAATACAAAAATTCGATTTCGTGAGGTGAGCCCAGAAAGTATTGAGTTCTTTATCTCCATAAAAAGTACATTTTAACCGGGAAAATTATGCTATTTACATACCTTCTTTAAATAACTGCAGGCCGAAGTCTAAATACGTATTTTACGGCGTGCCATGGTCGCAGCTTCGAAGTGTCATCCTTAGCATTGTCACGAAGGGCAAGCTTTCTTTCATTAGCCGCATGAAACTTAATTCAGGATTTAAAGTCTGCCGGACAAGAGCAGGGCTATATTTCGCCAAACTATTCTGCATGGAAAGTGGCGCAATCCATCAGGACCCCTTTTGAAACGGTGGTGTAGAAAACTTAAGCCACCGTTTCTAACGGCATCCTGCAGCCAGCGCATGACCCCCCTATAAAGCGCAAGTTTTTAGGCCGTATATTTAATTGCACCACGTCTTCATATATAAAAAGGCGATCAGGTTGCTCTTCGGGCTTCGGCGTCCAGCCTGGTAACTCGAGGCTATCGATTTTGTGGTTCACTTAGCAGTGCAATTAATAAGCCACAAAACAACAATCGCTCCAGGTAGGGCCAGAGCTTGGAGCTGACGAGAACTGTTTGGTCCAACCGCGCTAAGAAAACGTTGCACCGATGTTGAGGATTAATACTGGCCTTATATAAACTTAACTTTCAGTTTCGTGTGGGCAATGCCCCACGGCCAACTTGAACATTGCTGGGGCAAGATAGTAGGACGCAGAAAATAATGCCCGATGGGGATCGGCTTGCACTTTGCCCATAAACCATTGGGTGAACTATAATAGAGTCCAATTGGTTGATTGTATGCGCTGGTCACCGATAATTATTTAATGTTAGGAAGCAGTATTTCAGTTACATCTGGCAGACATCGTTACATGGGCTATTACTGAGACGGAAGCGATATGTCATAGACAACAACAAAAGTTGTCATATCCAGAAATTCCATACGTTCATTAAAACTGCACTTCCATAGAACATGCCGTGGGTTGCCAAGCATCTTTCCTGGCTTCAAAGCGAACGCATAGGTCACGAAGATATTTTGCGCAGAACCTTCGAAACGAAAGAGAGAGTTTTACGGCCTTAGCAGTGATAATGCTAGTTCGCAAAAAACTCGGGTTACCGCTGTTGTCTGCGTAAGCCTAGTTGAGAGTTGACCAGAGGACTGAGTCAGGATGAGCGTGAAATGAGTTGGGAGGAGATGGGGTGTGTCTGGGGAGGGAAATTCTGTTTATCAACTCACACAACCCGTTTCATGCCGGTAGCAAAAAGTGCAGTACAAATGTGTGAAAAATAAGTAATCGCAGCTTTATTTTATACTATAAGAATGTACTACGAGAGGAACCGAGGTAATCAGTAATGGAAATGGTCATGTTTGAACTGCAATTTCGCCATTTTCAAATCTCCCACCCAGTGGTTCAGGCACGCAGAATCAAGGAATCATCTATATCACTGTATCTCGACTCCACCCTACCTCGCCCCTCCCATTGCCCTGATGCTGCTTGCGCCGGTCAAGCGTTACACAAGCTCATATAATTTCTACTGAAGGAGGCCTTCAAAGGGGCAAGTACCGACGCCTTTTCAGCATTTCAAAGCTGCGGCTACGATTTTTATGCTACCCTAGTTGGAATGAGGACATTCGAACAGGCAAAAGGGAACTCTGCGCATGATTTGAGAAAAACCCTTACAATTATTTATGCTTATACTATACAGCATTGGCTGTTGTGGGATGGCGGCCTGAGTACTCCAGTGGGTGGTTTGAAAGCTGTTATTGGTGAATAAAATTATCTTCTTGACCATATGGAACGTATACATGCTGCAAGAGGCAACACTATGGTCTGAGTAATGCATTATGCGTGATGGCCACAAGGAAACTTCCCTTCTTTAGAGGCGTAATTATAAAAGAGAAGGGGCCGCCAGCAGCACGTGATTACGTTGGGAAGGCATACGAGGCACCAGATTTTCCTCGTGATAGTAATAATTATGGGTCAGAGCAACAGTGTGCGTTAAGCAGAAGTGCCATACAGCACTAAGATGCCAGCTGTCGCAAAAACCCGGAAACTAGCGGGGACGCAATGAATACTGCACTAGCAAAAGCAGAACATGGGCACCTGTTCTCTTGATTATTTCGAACATGCCTCATCGTATAGTGCAATAATGTAAGAGGGTATTTCCCTTCGCTTTCCTCTTGGAGTCATTGGAATCGGTGGTTGCAAAAAACGTAAACTGTTCGCAATCTTCGGATCAAGGTTGCATATACGTCGATTGAGAGACAGGCACATGTTCCAAATACAGAAATGTTCCCACGCAGTACCTACAACCGGCCACCGACGTTTCGTTGTTTACGAAAACTAATTTTGGCGAGGAAAAATATGCATTCACGACGGATAGATTTAAACCTGCACATTGCACATAGCTTTTGCTGAGTGTTTTAAAAACAGATAGCGCACAAAATACAACATAAGCGCAAACCAGTACTGTTCCAGGATTATGTTGGAAGGCTTTCAAAAGTAGAAAAAGGAAGTGCCAAAATGAACATTACATCAAAGAAGAGCCCAAAATCCATAACTTCCCAAATCCCGGGTTTGGTGTGTAAGAGAAAAGCCATTTACTCCTATGAAAGAAAGAGCACATCCAACATCTGAGGAACGAAATCTTTTGCATATTAGGAGGCGATGTTGCATGTTACGAGAGCCCCCGCTGTTTCAATAGAACACAGTATAGTACCCACACTTTAAAACGTGTTTAAATATTCATGTCACGCATGAGCTTCGCAAAACCAGCCAATATTAATTATAACAACGCTTCATAAGATAGCCACGAGAACCTACAGGCTTTAACGTTGCCTGGGTAATGCAGGAATAAAGCAGCCATCCATGGCGGCGTTCAAAGATCCTGTCAGAATAGTTAGACAGATGTGGCTTCTCTACTGTTCATGAACTCATATTTCCTTATGTACGAACCCCGACGTAAGTAAGGTCAACATATTTCCTTAAGAGAAAATATCATGCGTCTCCACTCCCTAGAGTTTTTTCCCGCGTTTCTGCGATAACTTCTTCCCGCATGAAATGTCACTTTTAAGACCTTGTTCTTGCATGATTTTCCCCGGGGCTCAGCACCGGTAAACGTCCTACGCTCCCTAAGTAGAGTTGGGATGAAACGAGGCACCAAAACCTGCAGCATACATTCTTTGTTCTTGGCTAGCTTTAATGACCTCCTTAACGTCCAGCGCATAATTTTTAGTAATTCTACAGTATACAGGATTATAACTTCCCAGTGACGTGGTGAGAAGAGAAGTTAGCTTTGTTTTGAACTTGCTCTACACTGCTACATTCATGTGATGACCGAAAGATTCATTCAAGCTCGATAAATCTTGATTATATGCTTTTGGAAGCTTTTTTCATCTGTTGAAGAATAGGTGTAAGGGTAAACGCAAAATTGTTGTTTTCGATATCTTCGTCTAAGCGCTCACCATCACTTATTTTAGCTGCCGAGGTGAACACCAAATCTTCTACGAGCCTAAATAACCACGCCAATTCGATATGTGGTGGTACGCCCACCTGTTTTCGCGGAAAGACCACCGCAAACCTCAGATAACCCGGGCTTAACATTACCCCGAAGGAACCTGTTTCTCCTGAGGGAACAATCTGTATGGCGCGGAATAATGAATAGATGCCATTCATCTATTTTTGTGTCATTGATAAACGTCGGCTAGTTGAGACAGTGGCACCTCTCTACAACGAGTAATTGTAAAAAAAGTACGGTGAGGAAAGGGAGAGAAGAAAAAAATAATGCCACGTGACCGCTAAGAAATAGCAAAATTAGCGGCCCCAAGACGATAGAGGTAGATAACCCGCAGAAGGCAGGTCACCCGCACGTTAAAGCGAGCAATAGCTTGTGCGGAGAGCTGACGGCCGCTTACCGCTAAAAAATCCATGATGCAGCCATGGTATTCGCACCCCGATTGCAAAATAGTGTCGGACATAAAGCAGGCGTGTCACTCGTGCGTCGTTGCCTGCTCAAATAATCCGTCTACAATGAAACGTGCGACCACCTGGCTTAAATTTTCAGATTACCTGTGAGATCAGCACTGGCTGCCTTTTTGATACCTTGATTGCTATTCGCTGCAATAAAAAAGCAGTGCAATGTACACGTAAGAATGAACAGTCCTGTTCACGCCCCACTAGAATGGCGTAGCTGCTGCCCGTGACCAAGCACTGACTTCGAAATGTACCAGGACCCAGGCTGGTGTAAAGGTTGGGACGTCTTTCAGTACCACCATAGGAAATAGAATCCGTCATGAACTTGGTCAAATTGGTATGATCAGGGATAGCCTAGATTAGGGCCCGCATTGCTATGAGTAGATGAGGGATAGTTGGTGGTCTGGAACGCTCCTATAGAATTATTGCCACCGATCGCATGCGCGCGAAAGGAGTTCACAGACGTGCTAACTTGAACACACGCATACCCTAACATGCATGCGTACTGCCCGAACGCCGGTCCCTACCTCGCATTACTTGTGCACACGGCAAAATAAAGCGATGAGAAGGTAAGGGGTGTGGAGGAGAACTCAGTGACATGAAGGTGGGACGGCGCACTGAGCGCGCCGAGACTTTTCGACTCGTGTTGAGCCGCGAAGAGGGAGTACACGGTATGTCTTCGTTCACGTCGGCAACTACGTCTACAGTCAAGCCCCAGCCTTCTCGGTCTGTCCGGCTCCGAAGTGCGTCTGTCTGTTGACGCGTTCATCTGTCGGCCACAAATGCCCTCTCCTCGTCTGTCGCGGAGGCGGCTGGCCCTACAGGCGTGTGTGAACGAATACGAGCTAGAAGCGGGGCTGTAACATAGGCAGCCGACGCAGGGATAACAAGGTGCTTGAATGAGGGGTGCGAGTGCCCGCGGCGCCTGGCGCGAGAAACCATCGAGAAGGATCAACGGGAGAGAGAAAGAAACGTTAGTGAAAACAGGCGGAGGGGGTGAAAAAGAAGATTAGAGCGGAGACGGGAGTGACATTGATGTACACGAGCAAAGCGATGATTCCGGGTGCGCACACGTGGAACCAATCATTCGCTTCAGTGTGCGCCGTGTTATGCACATGGATACGCGGAAAATCACGGTTGATGTCAGTGGGAAGAAAGCAAGTATATCGAGGGCATCGTGGAGAGAGCGAGGTGGACGCAGGCGGCGCTTGAGGCAGACGAGAAACAAACAGAGGGAGGCACGAGTGGCGGATGATTCAGAGAGCGGATGTTTCGGTCATAAGCATCAGCTGTCAACCTCGCGGCTTCCCTGGCACTGCACTGAAAGACGACGCCTCAGAATGTGCTTTTGCACCCCCCAGACTTCAGCGTTATGTAGTGCTGTGGTTTCCCATGATGCGGAATGCACCTCCCCCACCTCCAGTTCCCCCTGTGTACCGTGGCAATCTGTGCGCAGGCTTTTGCCCTGTGTACGAGAATTCACTCAGCTTCGCCTCAGTTTCCCGTGGATCTCTGTCATGTTTTTGTTGTTTTGCAGTCAAAATTTTTACGTGCATGTTGGGTTGCACACACAACATGGCTGATCGTAAAGGTGCCACGAAGACACGATACAAGTTTGCTTCATTAGAATGACTGTTGGTTCTATCTCGATAGCAATGATACTAGTTTTACAGCAAACATAAGACATGGGGCAGAGGCGATTCCTCGGCCTCCTTCTGGCGAGATCTCCATGACCTTACAGAACCTTGTTTGTAGGATTGGCAGCCGGTGCCCGAAGCCACCGCTGAAGGAAAGATGACTGGGAGATTGTGCCTCTAGTTCCCTTTAACTGTATCACTTGAAAGTTAACATCAGTTGACAGAGATAACGATGTTCCTAGTAGCAACGACAATTGTGCGTGTTTGTAGATAGGCATGATGGAAAATAAGCGCAAAAAATAAAAGACGAAGGAGAGAACTGGACAGAAGAAAACTGCACAGAAAACTGCACAGTACAGTGCAGTTCTCATCTTCGTCTTTTTTTTTTTTGCTCTTATTTTTCGTCATGTTCATAGTGTTTCCAAAAAAAATATGGCGTGCCTACTTGCCTTTGTTGCGTGCCTGCTGTCGTCGTGTATTGGGAAACTCAAAAGTTTTTCTACGTTTATTTTGCTTTTTCTGATTAAAAAAACGTCTTTTGAAGGTGGAATGGAGCTGGATGAGTTACCAAGGGTAATTCTTTCAAACGAAAAGAGGTTGCGTTCTGTCTCGGTGGCCACAGGAAAGACAATCCTATGAGGTGAACTCTCCCTGTTCTCTCTCTGTCTAAAGTTTTAAATATTTTATTGACTTGAATTGCGAAAGGGTGTTCGAGTCCTGTAAATGGGAATGAAGAAAAAAAATGTAAACAAATAATGTGAGCAGCTGAATAGCTCAGCCTAGTTTTAGAGCTTTGAGAGCATAGTTGACTCGAAAGAGAAATCTTCGATGTTAGAAGACACCTGTTACGAAGAAGTGAGAAGGCTGGATCGTTGAGTACGACCAAGAACTGGACTTTTTCCCACAAAAGCTTGTCGCAACACGACTGTTAGAAAAAAAAGTCCATTAAAATTGGCATGCATATTTTGTTTTTGCCCGTTAAGGAGCTCCGGGTTCTGGACGTCGAGGGACTTTGGCTGTAATTGAATTCGTTTTTGGTGCATGCATCGTCAGGTAACTGCAGCCTGTTCGCTGTTTCAATGTACATACATAAAGTTTGCTTTTTATATAAAGTCAGTGTCATGTACAGTCGTGTACTGCACAGTATTCAGTCGTGTTCTTAGTGTGCTTATGTACTTTGTGGGTCCTTTGCAGGTATACATGGGCCATATGAGATATTGAATAAAGGGTTTAAGGTCCTTTAATTTATGAAAGGCGGCCGTTCAATAAGGCGACATCCAAGCAGTGGGCCACATCAATAACATTTGCCTTTGTTCAATGGGACACAAGGTGTTATGATGAAGATCACACCCTCCAAATGTCGTCCTTATGGCAAGGCATTCTTTATTTGAGACAAGCTTCTTTTAACATGCGCCCTTTCGGGGAGAGGGTAGTAGTAGAACCCGGATCCACCCGTATTGATCTCGAAGTGTCCCACCAGATAATTCCGAATATAATCGACGCCTCAAAATACAACACTCATGGTGTATACAGATGAAAGAGCTCGCGAAGATGTTCACTCTGTCGATTGGGTGTCGACGTTAGCTGTATTCGCGTTTGCCTTGAGCACGATTTCGCGCTTCGAAGGATGACGTATATGACTGCATTCCGTATACGCCGCTGATGCTTCTGCGACATGGTTGCTGTCTACAGGAACAGATGGAGGTAAAATGCGTACCAGTAACCCAGCGGCGGCCAAATCAAAGTGCAGAAGAGGAGTGGCAACGATCAATAACGGCGAAAGAACTTTCCTACTTTCACCGACCGTAAATCTCCTTTTTCATCGTCTGGCGCCGCGTCTTCAGCATTCAGCCGTGAGGTTAACGATAGGTGCGCGTGCCCTGCGACCCCTGTGGCTTGACAGACGCAGCGGGCGCACGCGCATGCGCTGCGTGTGGTATGTTCGAACACGTTCCCCATTTTCGCACCTTTGTGCGGGGTGTTAATTCTGTTTGCCCAGCAGTGCACCACGAAATCCTGCGGCGCTGTAAGCTGTTCGTGTCAGAGGCTTGTCTGCTATCCATCGAGGTGAAATACTCGCACCGGTCGCTCCATAATCCTTTCCTACCTTCCTCAATCTTGTTCTTGTTTTGTTACATACGTCTACGTCTGTACTCAGAAAAGGAACACTGCGGAGCATATGGTTTGTTTTGCGTTTTATGTTAAGCTGTCGTCTTTATAGTGTCACAATGTCCCTCACGCCACGTGTGTCTAAACGAGACTTTCCCTTTACTCGATGTTTAGGCTATGGTGGAAGAGGGGCAACGTGCGAAGAGAGTATCTGTGCGGTGCTTCGTCTATTATTTCTAAATACCCCTGTAGCGAAC
Organism: Haemaphysalis longicornis; assembly: GCF_048455015.1. Lineage (NCBI taxonomy): Eukaryota > Metazoa > Arthropoda > Arachnida > Ixodida > Ixodidae > Haemaphysalis > Haemaphysalis longicornis. The sequence continues at coordinate 150,192,870 of NW_027526445.1, read as the reverse complement.
ATTGATGTATTTAATACGCACTGGTAAAGACTGAAGTTCGCGGTATATCAAAAATGAAACGTCATGGGCCGTTCTTCTCCGGGTGGGATTCATGGACTGCGGATAGATTTGACGTCCTTTGAATCAGGGTACCGCTTGCTAACTGTTGCTAGGTCACACACGTCTCCATGAGTAAGATCGCGGTGAAGTAACAAAATGAATATGTTTGACCTTTCTGAACCCGTGTGAGTCCTCTGCCCGCAATGGTGCGAGGAGGTGGCCGTCGTCAAGGCACCGCCCAAGAGCATTGTCTTGCAAAACCCGAAGAGAAATTTTCAGTTCCGTCGATTTTACATCAGTTTCAAAGCGTCGATTTTGAGAGAGCTGCCTGATTGGCTGGAAGCAAACGAGCCGGATGTTGCGCAGAACTTACAAGTCAGAAGCCTCACAAGTGCAACTTCGTCCCGATTGAAATGTGGGCAGAGTGCACGCTTTTGAATGGTACAAAACTCAGAATTCCTACACTGGCGTGACGCGTCAAACTATTGCTAGTGTTAAGTTCTGTGAACTTCAGCCCTTTTACATGAGTTGGACGAGCAATCACTTTTAACGAAAGGTTTTCACGTTTGAAACACAAAGTGGTTACGAAGACAAAGCACACGATTGGCTCATTAAAAAGACTGGTTTGACCTGATAACAATGATTTCAGTTTTATCGCAAACTTCCAACAAATATTGCAGGTATTACAGAAAACTAATTAAGCAGTGGTGAAATTACATCCACTTTACGGATTACGGACTGGGAGATTGTAGTACAGCCTCTATTCCATTTGTTCGTATCACTTGAATGCTAGCGTACAGTTACCACCATTACAACCATGTTTTTATTGCTTGCCAAAATACGGCAGTCCTGCTCATATTACGTTCCGCTTCCTTGCAGACCAAGCGGAGTATCCTTCGCCTCGTAGAATATAAGGAGGCGGCCGGTCAGACGTCTCACACACCACCCCACCTGGGTGCGGCCCGGCAGAGAAAATTACATTTCGGTCTATGCGCAACCACAACGCAATCGAATCACCGTTTTTGTTTTTGCTTTGTACTACAAACAAGCTCTATAGTTCATGCCTTGCTGTCAATGTAACCTTGAAAAGGCAAGCGCCCGTCGTGCGTTCGTCAAACACTTCAAGACGTGCCTTGTTTTGTATACGTCCGTCTGGCTGCGCGGACGTCCACCTTTATGTAACAGGCTTATGGATATACGAACCTCTGTGGAGGCGATGGTTTACGGGATTGACACCACGGCTGGCTGTCACGCAAGTTGGAAGGGCTCTGGAAACGTGTCGGCTGCATTTTCACATTCTGAAAGTGTAGCTGTAGAGGAGAGAAAAATATCGGTGGGGCTTAGCAGATACAAAAACAAAACATTTGTTAGGCAATCAGAAGCTGGCATTACTGGCGGAGCCATATATGCATGTCCTTATTTTTTATGGAGGTGCCTCAAATCAGGTGAAATTGTCCACTCGTGTCAATTCATAATCGACCGAAAAAAACCGTAATCGCGTTGTGACGATTTAAGTGTTTGAGCTTTTTAATAGCGTAATCTATTCCAGGACGAATAACTGTTTCCTCCTTCATGCCATGATGGCGACAGGTGATGCGAGATATCAGCCTGGTAGTCTGGTGTCTTCGCCAGTGTCACCAGAAGGGTCTGGCCTTTCAGTCGGCAGCCGCTCAACAGTGTCTCCAACAGCTCAGGAAAGGAGCGGGTGGAGAGGGTGGTGGGGCAGGGTTGTGGGCTGTGCCACCGAAACTCGGGACAACCACGATAAGCACACGTAAACACTCAAGTCATGTTGCATAAATCGCTGTGTTCTCAAAATGTAAACACTTATAGTCGAGAACTAAAGTCCAATGTTTTAGCGACACTCCTTTGCATTTCTTACCGTATGTGCAACTTCACCCGCTCAAAAATATCTTTTCGCGTTGTTCTAAAAACTTGCAAATGCAGTACCAGCCGCCGTTCCCAGGAAGCCTGCTAACGAGTTTATCGATGACCGAAGACTCTTTGATAGACTTTTTAACAAATGGTGCAGCGTAATCACAAAACCTGTTCTGTAGTTCGTCCCTAAATGTGTGTTTCGTCGCTGCAAATTCGTTACTTAGTCCTGTCAGTAAAAACGCACACTCTGTTGCGCGTATCATCCCGCTATGGAATATATTTTACCGCACTGCTACAAATACATGAAAAGACACCTTTACGCTAACGTTGCACTCATTGGCTCAGTGGCTAAGGCGTTGGGCTGCTGAGCACGAGGTCGCGGGTTCGATTCCCGGCCGCGGCGGCCGCTTTTCTGATGGAGGCGAAAAGCAAAAACACCCGTGTGTACGAGATTTCGGCGCACGCTAAAGATCCCCAGGGGCTCAAAATTAATCCGGAGCCCTCCACTACAGCGGGCCTCATCGCCTGTGTTCAACAGCGTGGGCGCGTTAAACCCTACAATCAATCAATCAATCAATCAATCAATCAATCAATCAATCAATCAATCAATCAATCAATCAATTCTTGTCAGAGCCTGTTTGGCCGCAATGTTAACTAAAACTTGAATTATTTCTTGTTCTTTGGACTGTTCAAAACTGTTTCACAAACAGAAAAAGTGCAAGCCAACTGCATTTTTGAAAGATCTTATTAAAGCACGGGATTCAGACTGGCAATGGTACACCGAATACACAAATAATGCATCTGTGAATTTTAAGGTTTAAAAACCAACAGCTTCGACAGAAAAATTGCAACATCTCCACTCCGTGTATGAGGGCGAGGATGCGGACGGAATACGGGGACTCAAAATGACATCCAAGTTACGCCACGAGTGACATACCATTTGCGCCCCGACCGTCATTCGATTTGAGCCGTGAGTTGCACCTTGATTATTCCCTAAATTAAACTGCAACTCACAGCTCAAATGGAATTTCGCTCGATTTTCGCTTGATGGTGGTGTGCGCACGGATGGCCGCGGACGGACATTGGGAGGTCCTAAGGTACTTCGCACCGTTACAGGCCAGGGAGTAATCCGTTTGACTCTCGGGTACTAACTCACGGTCGCAGCACCATGGGTCGGACGACTGACAGTGACTCTGTCTGGTCTACCAGACACAAGCTTGAATCCTGCCGTTGCCTGGATGATTTTTTTTCGATTGTAAATGCTATGCGCACGGACTCGGACGGACGTTGTGCGGTCCTAAGGTAATCCGCACCTAAAAGCACCCGGGTTCGACCCCGTTGTTGTGGATGATTTTCAGATGGAGGGGAAAGGAAAAGACACCCATGTGTCAAGATTTAGGCACATGTTAAAGACCTTAAGGTGTCGAAATTAATCCGGAGCCCTCCACTATCACCAGCCGCATAGCCCAGGTGCAACTTCGGCGCGTTAAAGGTTCTCTACAACGCCTCCGATAAACGCTTTCACACTTTCCTTCGCGTGTGGAAGCACTGAGAAAGCTATAGTTAGGGCCCGCGCGGAGGGGCGCTGCGTCGTTGGCTCGTCGCAGCCGACCCATCTTTCTTTTCTGCTTTGCTTTTGTGGCTTTCTTCTTAAAGTGGCCACCGAATGCGTTCATAGCTGCAACTGAAGTAAAGAGGGCCAATAACCCCTACGCCGCTGTAATGACGTAATTTTAGTGGTTGAAGAACGCCAACACCTGCAAAGAGAATTGATTGATGGTAGGTTCAAGGCGCCGACTCAACGCAGGCGATGAGGCGCGCTGTAGTGGAGGGCTCCGGATGAATTTTGACGACCTGGGTTTCTTTTTCGTGCGCTGACATCTCGTACACTGGCGTTTTTGCTTTTCGTCTCTTTCAGAAAAGCGGCCGCAGCGGCCGGGAATCAAGCCCGCATCCTCGTGCTCAGCAGCACAATGCCTTAGCCACTGAGCCACCGCGGCGGAAAAAAAAATATTGAGCAAGTTTACGAGTTATCTGACGGGCATACTGTCGTAATTTTAGGCTGAGGTAATTAGTGACTCCCTAATTTAAGTTGAATGTGTTGGTTGACTATGTTCTGCAAGCATTTCAGATTTCGAAAAAAAAGTTTATAAAAACGTTGCAGGGTCGCTTTAACCCCCTAGAATTTGAATTTTTATTCGACACAAGATAAGAACGGAATGGATAATGCGAGACAGAGAATGTGAAATATCCAGGGCTTCCTCTCCGTACCAGCTTTGTGCAATCGTCCATTTCGATTGTTTCATCTTTGGCGATGCAGGGGCGTCTTGACAACTGCGACAGGAAGTGGCGGAGGCGCAGTTAATTAGAAGCGCTATAAGAGGCCCATGCCTTTATGCACATAAAATGCTGCCAAGAAGCCGATATTGCGATATGCGTACCGGGAGAACGAAAAGACGCTGTAATGCATAACAGACGTTGCTTATTCATTAGCCAGACCTTCGTATGAGCGGCAGCGGCAGGTTTGTTTCGGAAGCCTTGCCAGATGTCATACCTGTCAGACGTGAGACCACTCTCTGGCCAAAGGCTCCTTCTGCATGCTTAAGATCGCATTTCCCTTCAAAGTAGAAGACCTCACAGGATGCGAACTGCCTAAACTCGACGTCTACTCTTCTGTGATTAACTCCCACATGTGTGTCTCGATCAGCAGATCTATACGCTTATCCGTTAAGTGCACTTTGAGCAGCAATCGAGTTGTCTAATTCGGCAGGGGCAGGCCGACTTTAAATATTTAAAGGTGCAAGATATGCCACCAGAACAGCATTGACTGGCATTGTCGCTGTTTGAAACCAATACACCGTCAATTTAGTGTAGACACGAGGAGATGCGCGGTCGCTTTCTTCATCTCGAAAAATTCATAGCGCAACAACCAAGGACGGAGGAGAGAAGGGACGCCACACAGCGATAACTTCCAAGTAGTTTTATTGGAAAGACACGGACATATAAATATTGCATCATTACCGTACTCTCACGGTCAATGGCGACGTCTTGTCTTCTGCCTGCAATGGCGCCCGCGTTGCGAAGGCAGCTTTCTCCACTCTCGAAATCTATTGTCTCTACGCGCCATGTTCTCTTTTTCCGTGCTCCTCTCTTAGTCCCTCTGTTAGAGAGGGATGCAGTTCGATACGAAAATTTGGCCGACATGCCCCACGTATTGTTTATGAAATAATGTGAATATTTTATTTGCAATACGTTTTTGAATATTTTATTTGCCAACTACTCTCAAAATTAACTTGCCTCGGTTTACCTACAAACATATGTTGTATTCAGGACCTTCTTACAGGCCGCATGCAATTCACGTTCGCCGATAACAACCAATCACCGCTCACAGCGGTTACATCGGGGTACCACAGGGCGCCAGTCTATCGCCACTTTTATTTCTAATTTACATAAACCATCTGCCAACTAAGATAAAACGTAAACTAGGACTTTTTGATGACGATTGTGTCCTCTACTCTGCAGTTAAAAGCTCCGACGATTACAGCAATAAATGGCTTATGCCCCTTAACTTACCGAAATGTAAACTAATCTCATTTTCTCGTAAACGCTGTATCACCCGCCACACTTACAATATTAATGCTGTTCCGATATGCCCTGTAACATCGTATAAATACTTCGGCGTTCATATGATATCATCATTATCATGGGAATTACACATAGACACAATCTGTTCCGAAGCATCAAGGACACTAGGCTACCTCCGACGAAATCTGAGATCCCCGGCCATAGAAATAAAGAAAGTTGCTTATCTAACATTCGTGAGACTAAAGCTTGAATACACTTCATCAATCGGGCATCCATCACAAGCATATTTGAACACTAACCTAGGATCCATACAAAATCGTGCAGCTCGCCTTATCACCTCTTAATGCTCATCCGGTACCAGCGTGACATCTGTAAAACAGCCCATTTTGCTTCCGTCACTCACATCGCGCCGTCATATCGCACGTTTATGCCTCCTTCATGGGGCCTGCTATCATCCAAAATGTAGGCGCGAATTATTAAAACCATGCCACCGCACATCAGCCTGCTTTAATCACACCCAGCCGATAGCCCACATACCCGGTCGAACATAAGCATTCACAAATTCATTCTTTCGCAATGCAATAACCCTTTGGAATTCGCTACCCGACAATGTAGTATCATGCACTGATCACGCGTCTTTTCGAAAATATTGGATGACCATTATCACCACTCCGAACATCAATGCAGATTCATACTCCTTACCACTTGGAACCGGGGCAATCGCTCTTGCTTGTCTTCTCTTTCACTTTTTCTCTGCTTTTTTTTAGTCTTATAACTGCACCTGTGTATTTGGTATTAGTTTTCTCTTATCTACCTTTTTGTGTCGCTGTTAGTTGTGCTAACTGATGCATGTCAGTCACTATTTCTCTTTTTTTTCTTTTTTGAAGCCCAGTTCTATTCATCGTATACTTCTTCACTGTCTTCCTTTTATGTATTAGCCCCCCCCCCCCCCCCCCTATTTATTGCCTTCGGGCCCTTAAGGAACTAATAAACGAAATGAGATGAAATATTCAGGTTTGCCAATATGACCACCAGCAATTTCAGAATGTCTCAGCTACTAGCTTCATTAAAAGAAAAGTGAAGACGAAGTACGAGTTGGACTTTGTGAAAGGTCTGCTGTGACTTAAAAGCTTTCTTGTCTTCTTACGCTCTTTAACGGCGAAAGACAGGCGATACTTATTTACGTCCACCCTCCACTGTGGGTTCTGGTTCCGGCTGTACTAATGGTACCTATTAGGGGAGAAGCCCCTTACGGACTGGGGCTGTTGGCGTCGTCTGTCATCGTCGTCGTCGTAACTGTCGTCTCATATAGTCGCGGTTCTAAAACACCAAGACACTGATTTACGCCTCGCGCTGAAACGCTTCGTAACCCGTACTGAAAAAACACCGGGACAATCGTTTAAGCCCCGCGCTAGAACGCTTCATGCTTCAAAGACACGAGACCTTTACAGCAAAGCCGTATACTTCCACCCCCCAACGGTTTCGCCTCCGTTGGCAAAAACACCAAAACGTGTAATGCACTTATACAATGCATGCCGCGCTCCTCCCCAGGGTTCACGTTAGTGAAGATGGCCCGAGATTTTTTTTGTGCCCGTCCACCCGTCGAAACAGCAGCCAGCCTATCTTACCGTTTCACTATTTTATAACCTAGTGCTACAACCACGTCCACTTTCACAGACCCAAGCTTCACAATAATCCGTTTTATGGAGCCTTAATCTACCTTAGCCTGTTATAATACGCCTTGAATAATCTTAACACCTCTTCATCCTACGTTTTTAATCATCATATTATAAAATATGTTTATTTCTGAATCACTGCGTTAATGACGACTAGCTATTATTGACTTTTCAATGATTCGTTCATCTGGCATTACCTTACATCACCTTAATTGTCCTTATTCCACTTTCACCCCAACTTTCTATATATTACAGTCAATCACTAAGAAACCATGTGGTAGCAATTAATCAACTCCTGTACCCGATCTGGCATGCATTGGTTTCCTTCAGGGATTTTTTTTGTTGTTGTATTCGGGACATGTGGATTTTTGTACCATCCGTGTCGACCACGGGGTCATTCAAGGTCACTCTCTTATGAGACATGTAAGGCTTTTTTTTGACAGGGCTTTGCCTCAATGATTATAATTTGCACGAAAACTTTAAACAGTAAATCAATGTATCATATGGAATAGATGAAGCAGGGACGAAAGATCAGCCACTTTTTTAACCACCCCTTTTGCCGTCACAGGGACTACCTGTTCTTGCGACTCGTGGCCGCCGACCAAAGCCACCGCCAAGAAACATGACCAGGCAACTGAAGATATTCACTAAATACTCTGGTTTGATTTGGTTACGACACTTGAGTGCTAAGTTGGACGTGACACTCTGACAACTGTGTTTTTAGTATATATGAGTAGCATTCTTTGCCCAGTACCCCCACAGCCAGGACCGTGTACGTAATGCCCTGCACTTCCACAAAAATGCAAATATCGCGGAAGTTCCATCTGTAATCACTATAATGGCGTACATCGAGTAAAGGGAGCTTTCAATAGCTCCCCGGTACCACACGAAGTACAACCGGTTATACTCAATTGCAACAGTACAAAAACAGGCCAACCGGCAAAGAGAATTTTGTCCACACGAAGGTGGAGAGAAATTAACGGGAAAGACTTTCTTGCGAACCACCGCCGGGGGGACGAGCCCGGGGGGGACCCCTCCTGTCTCCCCTAGGAAAAAGCCGGATAGGGTGGGTTGCTGGGAACGGGAACTTGGACATCGGGATGGGTTATGGGAAAAGGGTGGGAATGAGGGAAGCAATTTTGCTCCAATCCTTTTGTCTGACTCTCTTCCAAGACTGATTGCTCAGCGAGGGCATCAGACAGTGCCAATTGCCAAATATGCGGCCCCTGACACGGGTTACCGCTCACCCATAGGGTCCGATAACTGGGCCCCAACTGTCGGAGACAGGAAGTACCCTATTTAGTGGCGACGGTACCCTATTTAGTGGCCCCGACCCCCAGCTCTGCGGCCGATGCGCACTAACGTCCTCGATCAACTGTCCCGCACAAGGTACTCATGAATCACCAGTGAAGTTTTCCACTATACACGGGTACTTGCAACACCTGCTTTTCACGGTCTCCGGACACCGGAAGTTTGTATGCGAACCCTAACTGAAATCCACGTTGGCAAGCCAACCACGTTCGCAAGGGTCCCACAGGGCTGTTCTGCGAGCCCTTTTCTTATGTCCTCCTCTGTGCCTACTCTTTCGCTCGTTGGAACAAGAGTCTTGTGGCATTGCCGCTGGGCTGGGCGGCTCGGCGGAGGAGATCGGTCCGGGCCTACTAGCCGTTACTAAGCCAGGAGAGTTTCCCCGGTCTGTGTACTAACCTCACCTTTCCTCGTTTTCCCCGTGCGGAACACCAAGTAGCTCGTGGTAGCACGTCCCGTGGCAGCCAGAGAAGATCAGTCTATAGGCCCCTCGCAGCAAGGTTACAGGGGGGCGCGACCCCCCCCCCCCCCCGGCCTCATAGTGAGATAACTGGACACACAAAATATTGAAAAACAAAAAAGTAAAAAAATAAACAAAAAATACGGAAAATGGCGAAACGTGTAACGCCGTGCCTTTCGACAAAAATGCAGGTATCGCGGAAGTTCCACGTCTAATCGCTATACTAGCGTGCATTGAGATAACTGGCCGGACAAAATCTTTAAAAACTAAAATTAAGAGAAATACAAAAGAAAAATACGAAAAATGGAGAAACCTGTAACACCCTCCATTTCCACAATAATGCAGATTTCGCGAAAGTACCACCAGTAATCGTTGAAATAGCGTAAATGGGGATATTTTGTCGAACGAAATTTTCAAAAACTATGAAACTAAAAAAAAATATACAGAAAATATGCATAATTGCGATCCCTGTAACGCCATGCATTGTCTGGGAAAGTTACAAGTGTAATAGTTATAATAACTTAAATGAAGATAAATGATCGGACGCAATTTTAAAAAATACAAAAATAAGAAGAAATATAACAAAATGACGGAAAATATCAAAACATATTACTCATGGCATTTCCACAATAATGCAGATACCGCGAAAGTTCCACCCATGATCGTTATAATAGCGTAAATGGAGATAATTGGTAAACAAAATTTTGAAAAACTACAAAATGACAAAAATACAAAATAATTACGGAAATTGGTGAACCGTCTAACGCATTGCATTTCCACAATAATGCAGATTTGGGAAAGTTCCACTTGTAATCGGTAGAATATCGCAAAGGAAGATAATTGGTGGGATAGGATTTAGAAAACCAAAAAAATTCGCTGTAAAAAACTCACACTCAAGACAAGCGGTATAAGAATGCTAAGCATTAATAAAAAAATTTGTAAATTTCTGCAGAATTTTTTTTCGATGCGAAGCATCTCATGGTCGGGGCTATGTCCCTCCCTCCGCCGTGCGGCGTCCACACCCCACTGTGCATGCTCGGCTTGCTGAACGCCCGGTGGTGTCTCACACTTTAAGGGCTCCTGGAGCGACAGTGTTGCAGGTGTCTTCCTCGGCCGGCACGCGACGAGGACGTTTCACACGCCTTCGACGTTTCATCGTCGTCGGCGGCGGCGTGCGTCGGCGAGTCTCGGCGGGACAAGCAGCCCACAACCATACGGTGAACGTGCATCGACCTCATCTTCAACAACTTTAGGGTTCATCCACTACAACAGCTCTTGACTTTACATTTCACAGACTATAAGGCAGACATAATCAAAGCGGAACTCCAACCACAGCTGGACGTCACCTACGTTGAACATGATGATGATAATGTCTAAATAAATGTACTCATACCACGTACAACGTCTCTCTCTCTCTCTCTCTCTCTCTCTCTCTCTCTCTCCCTATCACTTTATTGCCTCTACATTTTACCACCCTCCCCCCCTCTATAAAATTACACCATCTTCCCGTAGGCGAACCCTTAGTAGTATGCGAAGCAGCCATGGGGTCAACGCAATTTCCCATTTAGTAGTTCCGGTAAGTGAAAAGTTTAGTAGTTACCATGAAAACTAAACGGTAAATATAACGGTAGCTACGTACCTCAACCTAACGGAAACAACGAACTGAAAACTAATGGGCACTTCCATCGAACACATGGCTCCCTCGCATACTACTCAGGGTTCCCCTGCGGGAAGATGGTGTAATAGTATTTTTCTTTTACGGTTGTGTGGTGCAAAAATTGAATGCCAACAGATATTTCGTATCTTTTATTGCGGATAACGCGGACTCCTCGTGCCAGATTAGAGTTGAATGGCTTGACAAAGTCGTGGTGTTTAAATTACGCAAGTCGCATTTCATGTTCATTGACGCTTGAAAGTCTATGAAAACATCTGGCCTACTTGACCTGCTAGCGGAACGATAATGTTTTTCTTTAAAGTTTTAAGTAAAGCTTCTACGTTATTTTACTTCGCTCACATCACTAAAGTCCGCTTCCCGCCTTTGGGGATATTTCTAGGACACGTTCTTAAAAAAGCATCCAAAAGAATTTTTAGAAATTATGATTGTGCCACTGAGGCGGCGCACACGGACTAGGAAAATGCAGTTTTTTCCACAGGACGGCAGCCAGTAGACTCGCCGGTGATAACGAGTAGCCACTGACAATCTATTCAGTCGTAGTCCAGCCTTCGCGAGAAGACGCAACACGCTCTACGCGTGAGTATTTCGAGCGCCTACTCAGCACCGTGCAGCAACATCCGGCTTACAACTAGCGGGCTCACGGCCGGAGGCGACAAGTGCGATCGCGGATTGAGTGATGCCTCTCGGGTACAGCGCTCACTCTGGGAAAGGTGAGACATCAAAGACGCCTCGCTACGTGACAAATGGTTAAATTTGAGCAGTCACGAGTGCGGTGTCACCGGTTTGACTGACGCGGCGGCCGCGAAACCGAGCTTAGATCGCGCGTGTCATTGCGCGTTCGGCTCCGTCCTCAAACGAATGCGTGTTGTCCGATGCGGTGGCCAGGTTTCGTGGACGTCCCGCGGCGCTTGTTTGCAGCTGTCCCTGTGCCGGCCGTCCATTCGAGGCGGGCGAAGCGGCGCCTCCAAAGTTGATGGCTGCACCTTTCAAGAGAACGCAATAGAGTCACGTGTTCCCGATGACTACACCTCCACACCATCATCATAATAATGATCATCGCCATGACCAACCCTATCCTCGTCATCCCCACCTTCTGTTCTCCTTCTTCACAATATACTCCTTGTTTCGGAGAGAGTGGTATGTGTTGCTGGTCATGGTTTGAATGTTCCAGAATTATTGAAAGTTCTTTGGAGGACCTGACATCGCTTTCAATGTTTCGTACTGTTTTATAAGCTACTCGTACTACGTCAGACGTTACCGAAACGCATAAACAATTTGATTCAGCATTGCGTTCCTGTTAAGTCTTCCACACTCGCTTTTGATCGCGTTTCTTCGAAAGAAGGCTGCACTCCACAGTTCTTGTGGATAAACATACAGATACTCTTTATTATAATCCGCGGCATGCTGAAAGTGCAGGGGATGGAATGCGGTGGCAGGAATACAAACATGGCGCCAGAACACGTGTAAGCAAACATCGTCGGTCAGCGGTTTTTGACTACCATAGCAAGTAAAGCATATTATATGGCCCCCCGCTTTTCAAGCCCAGCTGCTATACAGTGCGCTCCCATGGGGCCCCGACTAGGATCGGCGCCGCCGGCTTATAGCGAACGACTTAACCGCCAGCGGGGGTCTTCGCATATGTCACTGTGGGCGCCAAGACCGTTTGCTCAGTGCGAGGTCTATGTCTTGTTCACGCTTCATGAAGGCTGAGATAAACAAAACAGTCAGGGCATAAATACCTCCTGGAGACGGACCAGTTCCGGCGTGTGCCAGTAATCGCCACCCCCACCGAACCCTCATCGGACCGGCTCGAACGCATTTGCCAGGTCACGCCAATGTATAGATCGTTCGTGTCTTAAAGTAAGTAAGAAAGAAAGAAATAGCGAGGTAAAAATGTGGTCGGCGACTTAAACCGCGCTGCTAGGCGAGGACTGCGAAGCCGAAGAGTGCGGCGGTGTGCGGCGATAGAAAAAAAGGAATGGAATGGCTGTCGTTTGGACTTTGCAATAAATCCATTCACCATTAAGAGCGCCCCTGCACAACAGTGCCCGCATAACACGTGCTTTGATTTTCTGTTTACCTCGTTCTCTAGCATGCTGTGATAACCTCTTGTAGACGTGTCCGCTGATTTCACGCTCCGTTGAAGGAGCGGGGCAGAACTTCGAACGCGCAGTCTCCTTGGGCGGCATTATGAAGATGCGAGTTTTCGCAAACGGCTACTCTCCTATGAGGTTGTAGCGTGATTTCCATGTTGGTTGTTTCTTAACGTTCGTATTGCTTGTTCTAAGCATGCATCCAATGAAATCTCTGCGCGGAGTATTGAAGAATATGACGTGACCTGGTGATCTGTTTGTCGTGCAAAGAGGCGGAATACCTTCACCTAACATGTCCGCGAAACTTATGAGGACCTCGCTCAGCAGTTCTCGGTTCTAAGATGTGCTCGACGTGCCAGTTTCGGCAGGAATAGCATTGAAGCAGAGCGTTTGGTGATCCCTATGCCATGATTGTGGTTGCTTTGCAGCAGTGAAGGGAATAGTCAAGGACACCTTCAGCGTGCGGAGGACGCCCGCCAGATCGCTCGAGTTCGTACAACGGACCAGCAGCTGGTGGATGCCAGACGCAACAACCTCCGACGCCGAGACGCCGAGTACCACCCAGTGGATCGTGTGTGGATTTGGACTCCCACCCGACGACGTGAACTCAGTGAGAAGCTTCTGCGACGGTATTCCTACCGGATTCTACAACGTGTTGGCCAACTTCTCTACGAGGTGATCCCCGATGGCGATTCCGGAACATTGCGGCGGCGCACACGGCCTGAAGTCGTCCGCGTGATTCGCCTGAAATTTTAATACGCCAGATGAGTTTTTTTATGTTTGTTCGGAGTACCTTTTATTTTACCATCAGGTCGATACAGTCTTAGAAGGGGGGCAATGCCGCGAACCATACATTAGGTTTTTTTATGTTTTGTTTTGCCGACCGGCTGTGCCGGGCATACTACTCTGCAAATATTAATAGTGTGTGCGGCTGGGGTGGGCACGAGTTAGATGATGAATTTTGCAATAATCTGAGGTGTCTTATTTAATATAACTGGATTAGTTGTGGGACATTTTTTGTTCACAGGAGACGAATTTCTGCGAGTGAAAAAGTGCAACGTATCAAGCGTTACAGAAGTGCGCCCAGGTTTACCCGTTGGGTCCACGTTGAAATGTTTAAGCCTCTGAAATTCCAAATGTCATACAGACAAACCCGCATATATCGAACCTAGATGTATCGAATTATTCCATTTATCGAACAGTGCCAACATCCCATTGGAAATCATATGCAAAAGAAAATATTTTATATATTGAATTATCGATATATCGAACTATTTTGCGATCCCCTCAGAATTCGATATATCCGGGATACACTGTAGTCGCATTCTTAGACAAACACGGAGTAGTTGCTCGGCAAAACGACTCTAAAGAAAAACAAATGTTCCCTCTTTACGTATCGGATATTCACAAAATTTCATTACTAGCACATCTACAAATGGTGAGCAGTGTGATGACAGCAAAATGCCACTCAGGCCACTAGGAACAATGTTCTCTAATTACATACGCTGGAATCGAAGGAATTTGAATAATCGGAATCCCTTGACACGTATAGCGACTAAACAATGCACATAACTCACAAGCATCATTGCAACGACGTTGTTCATAATCATAGGGGAGAGAAAACACAGTATGATGTTGTGAATATGTTTTTAGAGTATGCACATGAAGATAGCCACAACACAACGCGTTTAGGAAAAACAAAGCCATGCTCAATTTGGTTATGGCTGATTCCCGAAACCAAACCCACGAAACCAGTGACCTAATACTTCTGTGCTTCTACCAAGGTAAAGCTTTGTGCCTTTTTAAGCAAAATTTAGAAGCAGGTATATTGTCGAAGAAAAGTCAGAGAAGATTTTGTCATGGTAATTAATTTTCCAAAAACTCAGTAACAATTTTAAGAAACTCCCAAGGGTAATTCTGTTGGTTTATAAACCGCTCATCCTAATAAACCGCCGAGCCTGCTGTACAAGGAGCCATGGAGGCAAAACACAAGTTTGTGTTATTCGAAAGATTTCGTGTTTTATAGTGCCCCCAGCACTTGTCCGAAAGCAAACAATGCTTTATTCACTAAGAAATTAATTCATTTAAGTTAAAATTTTGATTTTCCCGCTATATCGTGCATTTTCGTGGTCTGCAATGACATCACAGGGCCTTGTTAACCGTTAGTGAATCTACATGGCACCACCACACCACGGCAAGTTACCTCCTGTAGCAGAAAAAAAAGTATTTTGTGCCAAATAAGTTTTTTTTTTGCCTGCCTTAAGCAGCGCTAGTATTAAAACAATAGTATAAAACATGGGTATATTAGTCCTTTTTGGTAAGATGACTTGTCATCACCCCGCTAGAAAGGTGAAACCAATAGCAATCATCATCATCATCATCAAGCCGTTTTTTGCCTTTGGGTTTGTTTGTGAACGTATTTGTACCTGGCTTGTTTTGTTCATGCAGATCTCGTTTCGTGAAACATGGTGCTCGCTCGACAAATATGGTCACGTAAGACATCGTTGCTTGCGTCAATCGGCCAGTGCCGTCTGAAAGAACCCCCAAGCCCCGCAGTCCGGTGCAGCTAAACCAAGCATAGTGCGCGTAGTACCAACAGCAGCATACGCATCGGTACTTCTATGTTTACGTGTGCTTTCGTAACTTCCACTGTTTCTCCCACCATTCCTAGGGCTTTAAAAAGAATGTGATTTAAATTTAAGCGCAAATAGCTCGTTCGGCAAGCTTGTAAGCTCTGCCTAATTTGCGTTTGCTTTTGCCGCCCTCCGCCAATCGCAGAGCTCTATGGTATGACATCATAGGTTCTGTTGCGGGAAATGAGCTATTGGGTCGCATGGCCATTCCCTTTTTTTCTAATTATGTAGCTTATTTGAGCGAAGTTTACGTACACTGGAATCGAAGGAATTTGAATCATCGGAATCCCTCGACACGTATAGCGGCTAACAATACACATAACTCACAAGCATCATTGCAACGACGTTGTTCATAATCCGTTCGTTGTCCTTATGATTCTAACCAGGTAAAATTTTGAATGAACCAAACCTGTGTTTTCTCTTCATGGCTCTTTTAATCACGGCTGCACATACACATACGCAAAGCTAGGAATATGTTGTCTCAGGGGCAGTCTGATATGAATGAGTGTTTTTTCAGGGGCAGTCTGATAGTACCTTTAACAAATACTGAAAGTTGTATGGTCTTAGCAAGCCTGAGGAATTCATACGCCGCAAAAGCCTCAGCGTCGGCTTCACCAACGACTACCTGCACAAGGCACATTGAGAGACTTCCCCCCTCGATGAGGCTTGCAGTGTTCGTGAGGACATCGATCATTACTGTGTGGGTGCCCTAGCTTCGCCACGCCATGGCTCTCTATGAATATTGTATTGCTTGCGTATTTGTGTTTACACACGTCTTGCATTCACGGATGACCTCGGACAATGGCAGTAGGCTTCTGCTACGACAGGGGCTAAAATGGCCTTGTTTTTCCTCGGCAAATGCGGCTTCGAAGAAGTTTTGTGAACGCTTTAACCTAATAGAACACCTGTGTGTGTATTAGGTGGGCGATCCTACGGCTTTTAGGGTTGTTGTATATTCGTGCGTTTCGCCTTCTTTCGCTCTTTTTGTTTCCGTATGCAGGAGCAATCCATGCTCTGTGCTTGGCGGACTTCTATGTATCCATCGCTATAACTATCTCATCCTCTATCACCTGCATACATATAGCCATTATAAAGTAAGCTTCACCATTATGCACAAACCAAGCGCTGTAAAGACGTTTTTCTGGGGTAATAAAAGCAGCCTGATGTTAAAGTATGAAAGGCCTCTTATTAGATACCTTCGTATGACTCCTGTATTCCTATGGAGCACTAAACAGTGAGTGATGCAGAAGAGGGGAACAGTGAGAATAGATTACAGGATGACTCCCTGCAATCTAACAAACGCAACAAAACATTTTTCTTTACTGCCTTCAGCCGAGTTTCCGCAGCAATCGGCACTGATTCACGTTTTATTTTGATATGGTCGCTTGTTCAAGGAAAGAACGGTTTTCTGCTCTTACTGAGAAACTAAAGTATACGCCCATTTCGCTAAAACGAGATGACATGTTACGATTTTGCGTAACCTTTTCCCGCTTAGTTCACAGTACTATTTCAATTTAAAAAGAAATTCGCACGTTCTCTGGAAAAGCACATGGGCAAAAGATGAAAGAGAGGTAAAAAAGTTAAAAGATGAAAAGGCTGAAGACTGCGAAGAGCCAGAGCCCGCGCATAAGGAACCCCGCTGCTTCATTTAGCCAGGGAAGTACATAACAACGGCAGCATTGCGCCGGCCGACAACGAGGCGACGGTCCGCGGGTGGTAGACCGCCAGTGTGCGCGCATACAGCGGTTCGGCGGTGATTAGGGATTCCGCAGGTGACCCAAGCCTGGGTCTTCTTGCCGGATGTGGCGCACACTGGGATGGTTTAAGAGCAGGGGCGCCGTTCGAATAGGCCGCCCCGTGTGTGCGTGCGGCGTCCTGCGGCAGGTATAATACGGTACCAAACAGCGAGCGGCGGGGGCGGTCAAAGGGAAGCGAGCGAACAAAAGACTAGAGACGACGCTGTATGCTTGTAATTGAATCAGAGCCGTTTAGCGGACGGCCGACTTAGGGGCGCGCAAGGCGGACATAACATCAGTTTGCGCGAGGGCACAGCGGAATAGAAGCGGAGGGCGGGGGGGCAGTGGGGAGGAAGGGAGCTGAAAACACTTGTGACTGCTCTTTCCCATGCAGAATGACTCCAGGGGCCGAATTCTCTAAAACGACGGGGCGTCGCTTTGAAACGACGCGGTAGCGCCATGCAAATGCATGTGCTCTGGGGTTGGGGCCGTCGCTTTGGGGCGGCGGGCTGGGGCAATCACCGCAGAAAAGCGCTGTGGCAAGGGCTCGAAGTGACACCCACTGCCCCCTCGTCGCTTCACTTGTCGCTTCGCGCCCTTGCCACGGCGCTTTTCTGCGGTGATTGCCCCAGCCCGCCGCCCCAAAGCGACGGCCCCAACCCCAGAGCACATGCATTTGCATGGCGCTACCGCGTCGTTTCAAAGCGACGCCTGTTTTTTAGAGAATTCGGCCCCAGGTTGACCTTCTGTTGTACGAGGGCACCGTTCGCAGCGGTGGCATGTTCCGAAATGACGCTCTCGTAATCGGTCGGGCGCTTTCGTTAGTTCCGAATCACCGCCGTTTGGCGTCGAGGTTGTTGTTCTTATTGTTGCTGGTCTTCAGAGTGAATGAGCAGCGTTTACGCACCCACCATTTAGTTCACCGACGGCTCCAATGTATCGGAGGCGGCCGCGGAGCAATTCGTCATCGCTGCGCCCCTAGAAAGTTTAACTTAGGAAGTAAAGACGAAAGCAGAGACTTTGTTATGTCATTTTTGTAAACATTTTCACATCCGGCCGCTGCAGCGTGCTCTGGAGAAAAACAAAAAACAGAAGGCGAGTACCCAGGAGAACGTTTTCGCAGAGGGGGTCCAGTTGGAAGTTCTTGTGGGAAATGCCCAGTACTACGCTGGGTGCCCCATTCGTGACAAATTGAGCCCTTCGCGTTGAAGCTGTGGTTGATTGTTATGCGTGCAGAAAGGAGCGAATGGGTCAGCGATTACTCATAAGAAGGGTCAAGAAGGACACGGCTATACTTTCTAACCGAATCAGAGACCGTTTAGCAGACGAGGATTGAGTGGCTGCGCCAAAAACTGCTCTCCCTCGCCCAAGCGTGGCGCCAGCCGGTTGCCGTACCACGCGGAAAAAGGGCAGCTCACCTTCCTGTATTTTGTGGTGTTCGTGCTGAGTAGCTTCTTGCGTTGCTGCAGAACAATTTCCCGCACAATGCACTCTGAAAAAACGTGTTTCTTGGAAATGGTTCGTCCATTAGTTCTGAATACGATCGTGACCAGACCACACGAAACAGGAAACGGCAAAAAAAGAAGTTTAGTAGACGTTACATCCTCTTTAGACATAAGGCTAGAGTCTGCGTGAATCATTGAGAGATGTTTTGGAATGCAACGATGAACACCTGTCTCTACGGTAGATTAGTGGGGTTTAATGGCGAATGTATTAAATGGCCCAGCGCACAAAAACGCGCCGTTGTTTTCCGGTGCAGAAAACATTCTCCTCTATAAGCAGTCGAAAAGATCTGCAAAAGTGGGGGAATATAGGCCAATGTATGTGGATTAATATTGGTAATGGTAAAAAGGCCAGTGATAGACCTTTGCTCGAGGGAAGGTCAAAGACCGACTCGGGGAGAGAATAGTCCTACTTTTTCTCTTCATTCCTTCGTTTTCGCCCAGATGCGAACAGTTTTCGGCATGTAAGCATTTGCGCCTATTATTCGTTTTTCCTGTTTCCTTTTTTGACTATAATTAAAAGCAGTATTTCGTTTTTCCAGGGTTTTCCCAGCGGTTTCCCTCGGGTAATGGCATTTTTACCTTACCTGAACGCTGCCACTCCCAGTTGTGCTTCATCTCTTAAATGTATTAGGGCATCCAAATATAATTAGCCGGAACAAAAAATTAGTAAGTACCTGCCGTCCTCACCAGTCTGCGGTGAAGGCTTCTGGGCGGCCACCCAAGCGCAATAAATCAATCATAATTTCAAAGCTCGAACATGCACTGCGAGAAGCTGAAGTAAAACCAAGCCACGCCCCTTTCACTTACTGCGCGTGATACGAAGGACTCCACCACCAACATTTCTCGTCAGTAGAGAATCTCCACTGCAGCAGTGGCACGTATATTGCTCTTCTTACTTAAACGATGCTCCACCATCCTCATTCTCGTTTAACTTCGATCAACCAGCGGTAATAATGGCACTTAAGGGAACGGCAAACGAGCGACCGTGTTTCAGAACAGCGGCAACGATCTTGGTGACAGGAGGTTGTCCCCGAAATTACCGAGTTTGGCGTCAAGTGGCGGGGAAAAGAGGATTGATGGTAGAAGCTCTCGGGGAGGCGGAAAGGTAGGTGGTGATGGTTCCCAGACAGTTTATCAAACGCCGTTTTATGGAACGCTATATCAATGAAACAGGGGGGTCCCGACAGTGAAAGTGAGGTCCCAACTGAGGTGATGGAGTCTAGGAGACCTCGTCACAAGTGGACCTGTCACAGCTAACTCTTTATAGGTCAACTCGTCAAGTAGGACAAGTCGTCATTGGTCATCTCGCACTAGGGAACTCGTAACCTAGGACAACTGGACAATTGCCCATCCCGTCTAAATTTACGTTTTTCGTTAATCATGCTAAAAAATACAGGATTTCATGCAATTCTCTACTTATGCATCAGCACTCTTACGCCCCTCCCTCGATTCAACAACCTTACGTTTCCTCGGTGGCCTTCCAGGAACATGTCAGACCAGACAGCGCATTTTGATTGTTTTTTGTGTGCTTTATTGCTGGCCATATTAGAATTTGTTTGCTGGTTGTCAATTTTTCCAATTTTACATTTTTATTTACAGGTAATCGGGTGACGGCGCTGTATTGAGTAGACCTTCACGAGTTCTCTATTTTTGGTGTTTACTATTTTGATCTTACTGTTTTTTATGCCATGTGATAAAAGGGTAAAAGAGTATGGGCTAAAAGCGCCACACGTGCTGGGTAACCTCTTAGCAACTGAACTCAGTGCCCGTTAAGAATTAAGAATGCAGAAATCGGGAAAGACTTTTGCTAGCGTTCCAGTTAGGTTTTTGCCATCGGACCCACAAGGGACAAGAATTGCCTCACTTAGTAGAACATACGTGGCGAAATAATTGGGTTGTGTGTCGACACAAAAGCGGTGTATACAACAAAGTACGAAGCATATCGAGGCATTCTGGTCTATACGCCACAATACCGTGACATGCTTCGGATCACAGTGGGGACTAGAGACACAAGGAGATTCGTTATGGCTGTACCACCTGCGCAATGAACAGAACAAAAAGAAAAATGTGCAGACAAATTTCGCGCAATAAAATAACAAAAAGCACGCAGGAAATAAAACACAACTAGTACAAAGACTACAAATTCTGTTAAATAGGCTCGCTGTGGAGACAAGATTCGTCAATTACATAGCGAGGAGTAAACTAAAAAACCTACTGCGAATTTAGTTACACGAAAATGACGTGAAAAACACTTTCGATAAAACGGCGTTCGAGAAAACGGCGTTCGATAAAACGGCTTCGATAAAATGGCGTTCGATAAAATGGCGTTCGATAAACTGTCCGGACCCCGGTGGTGATAAGTAGGGGCACCGACGCCGTTCTGCGGGTAATATGCAAAGGTTCCGCCGACAAGATTATCTAGGACGCCAGAAAGCAACATGGGGCGAGGAAAGGAAGCCACAGGTATTGCTCTTGTCGTAGAGATCACCAGTTATATTCATAGTATATACTCATTTGAAATGTGGCCAGGCATATGGGCACGGCC
The DNA here is from genome assembly GCF_048455015.1 of Haemaphysalis longicornis. Taxonomy (NCBI): domain Eukaryota; kingdom Metazoa; phylum Arthropoda; class Arachnida; order Ixodida; family Ixodidae; genus Haemaphysalis; species Haemaphysalis longicornis. Next base: position 150,171,737 of record NW_027526445.1, on the reverse strand, counting down.
CGAAGCGATTAGTTCTTCTAGTTGTGAAATACCGGTCTATGCACTCTGGTGTGGTCAGTTCAACATTTCACCCATTTCCCCAAGGCACTGATATTCAATCACCCATTTATATATTAATATCGAAATGATAGTGTGTGTGAGTGATCGAGTGAGTGAGTGAGTGAGTGAGTGAGTGAGTGAGTGAGTGAGTGAGTGAGTGAGTGAGTGAGTGAGTGAGTGAGTGAGTGAGTGAGTGAGTGAGTGAGTGAGTGAGTGAGTGAGTTAACTGACTAGCTCACCATTGTTATACAATGACAACCTCTATGGTCACATATTAACGTTTGCGTAATCCAGTTACTTGGTTCTTCACGGCATAATTCCCCATACCATGATTTCCAATTCCTCGCCTCGCTTGGCACTTTTTTCCTTAAAAGTGGTCTGGCTGCAGCAGTTTGAAACGGGGCGTACAACCCACACGGTAACTCAGACTGGAAAATTATATTCTCAATCTGAAGCTACCTACGGCACCCTTGAAGATTCAAAAAGTGTTATTCCTCCTTCCCTGCTATTCCAATTTTCCTCCTCTGGCAATCGGCCTTCCCTCCCCAATAAAGGACTGTACTACCTACTACAACGTTTGCGCAACCCATCTGGGGGAAGCATGCTTTCAGATAGAGTCGCGATCAGCAGTAAAAAAATTACACTTGGAAGTTCAAACAAGTATGTGTTCCTCCATAGACCAATGTGCCGCTCTCGAGCTAAGGAAATTCCTGCGTAGGATTAAGCTAGCAGCAGGAATGACATCCACCTCACAGTTGCGTGGAGTTACCATGTGGTTACGTTAGCTTCAGTTAGGACGGTCGCTGAATCCACCGCAAAATGCCGTAAGGCTGGGCCGTCTGTCGCGCCTCGTGAACTTCAGAACTTCGATTAAGTTATTTCTTTGTGTCGTGTATAATATTAATTTCCCGTTTACGGAAAATATCCGTTGCAAAGAGGGGGAGTGGCGGCGAGTACGCAATGAAATGAATCGCCAGCAGCAAGCTTCTAAGCATATGACGAGGGGTTCTTTTAGAAAGCGGCGCGACACAATGTACCGTATTTACTCGCATAATGATCGCACTCGCGAAATGATCGCACCCTTGAAGTTTGTCGACAATATTCGATTTTTTTTATTTTCCCGCACAATGAACGCACCCTGAACTTGCCGCAGCAGTATGTCATATGTGGACCAAGTCTAGCTGATGATTATTGCGCTTACTTCTGTTCCCTTCCCTTTCAAAGCGAACATGGCTAAGTTATTGCCGCAGACTTGCCGATATTAGCGATATCGGCAAGCATGCGCTCAATATTGATGAGGAAGAAACTCTCACTAAATGCACATAATGTACTCAAGACAAAGCAAAAATGCGCTCAGCTTGCCGCGTCGGCCCCACATCTGTTTTGATGTCCCGCACTGTGACAGCGGCAGCCACGTATTGGTTGCCCTGTTGTCACCTCGCAGCAAACTCGTTCCGGCGCATTCCGCAATTCATGAAAACACTGCATTTTGCGTCACTTTCCAAAGCGGCTGGCAGTGGTGGGTGGAGGTTTTAGGATGTTTTTATTTTTATTATGTTCATGAGACCTATTGTAAAATCTGACACGCAACTTGCATGCGTTTTCTGTGCCGAAATGTTTTTCGCAAAAAATTTACCACGCGTAATGAACGCACCCCTAAATTTCCATCAAACGTTTGGGGAAAAAAGTGCGATCATAACGCGAGTAAATACGGTACTTCTTTCTATGAAAGTATTCGTAGCCAGATGACATTGACAAAGTATGCAGTTGAGAGAGCTTTTTATTTAGCATAAATACAGTTTTCTGGTGTCTCTTCCTATTTATTTCCTGAAGTGTCATGGCCGAAATATTTCCAATATGTTGACGTCAAATTTTGGTTCGGATAATTATTGCAGAAATAATGTAGTCAGGGTGAATTCATTAGCTATCCTCGAAGGTGTTATAGAAACAGTTAAATAACACATTATTTCATTTAATAACTACTTTTTACGGTGCGAGACGCTCAGGCATACCAAGAAACCCTTCAGTCTTGGTAAGGTAGTCCGATGTTGCCATCGTGAAGAATAGACCAATCACTACACTGGACAAAATTTCTTACATCTTAGTAAACGTGTATCATGCGCTCAATAAATGCGTCCCCCAGTAAAAGGTTTGTTTTGGAAAAAGAGGTACAATTTAAAAGGGGCCTGTAATTTCCATCCACTTTAGTTTCCGTTCTTTAATTTTTAGAAATACGCTTCGTTTACCGACACATGTTTTTTTTTTTTTCTGCCGCGGACCTCAACCGTCGTTTCAAAAAGGCTTTTGATTTACAAGGGCTTTGCGATTACATCAAAATAGGTACGCCCAGCTTAAACGCAGCGATGACAGGTGCTTGAGGTATACCGAGTCGGCGGCTCAGCCTCTCATTACTACGGCGTCTGGTATACACGTCCCGTGAGGCATTGCTTTCGGCGATCAAGCAAAGTGCCGCGGCCATGTCGAGGTGGGGAGAAAATGATTGCGAAATAATTACCATCGGCCAATTTCTTTGACCCCCACTGATTAAAGGGCATTTCTTGGCGATTAGTGGTGTGATGGAGATCGGGGGAGAGAGGGGGGGGGGGGCGGGAGGAGTGCGGGAAGCGTGTAGTTTAGTGACTTGTATAACATTTTGGGCGCGAGATTCCTCGCTGTACCTGCGATAGCCCGCGAGGAGTTGGCGAAAATAATTATAGGCTTCGTAATGACTGTCGACGCAATCTTAGTGGACGAAAGCGGCGGTTGGGAGAGTTTATTTCATCGGCTTCTTTTTACTGTGTACAATCCCCAAGTGAAACAGGACGCAAGGAAAGAAGGACGACCTAGGCAGCGTCTGTCTTTGTCATCGTCTGTGTGGTGGTCGTGTCTTAAATTTAGAAAACAAAGTACCTTGTACCCATCGACTTTGACGGCACTCCAATTGCCCTGAAGTTGTTATTTTATTACACATTTCAATTATAATCATCGTTAATCTACTCGGAGTGGCTTAGCACTACAGACATAGTCCAAGTCTACTACGGAGTGAATCTACCCTAGATTACCTTCACGTCGGCGAGTGAAGAACTTTCTTCCGTTTCGACTCAGGACGTCCTCCCTCAGGGCTAAATACCTCATTGTGTCAATAAATCCGTTAAAACAACAACAACAAAAACAACAACAACAAAAACAACAACAACAAGAAGAACAACAGCAACAACAACAAAGCACAACCAACTGATAACCACCCTAACTGAGACCAATGCGAACATGCGGGCGTTATATGAATCAAAACTTTGGCGTACCCTTTCATGCACTACCATGTGTACGGGTCCAATAATGACGTCCTCGTAACGCCGGCAGCCCTACGGTGCTCCATCACGGACTGACCTGGCAGGGACATGGCCATGTGCAAGGGACGTGGAAGGTGAGACGTGCCCTCAACGTTTCCAATGGTTCCTGCCAACAGTCACGAGCTGCTGCCGGTCTTTACCATTTGACTGACTGCGGCCGCGAAAAAAACGCGAGGGATCTCACGCGTCAAGGTGGCGTCATACGCACGTGATTGTCGGTCACGTACCCTGCGGCAGGAGTGCACAGGAGTCGCGACACGATCTATTGTTGAAGCCTTCTTCTCAAAAGCCGTCGCAGGCAGGAGGCAACGTGATCTCCAAACATGCCCTGGTGCCAGTGTTACCTTCTGTCATAAAGCTTATCCGCGTCTCATCATTCTAAGCACTCCTTTCATGTCATCGTCCATTCTTTGGTGAGCTTGGTTGTTCGAAGGTCAAAATTTGGAAGAATGCTTGCACCCGTAACACATTCAAGCTGAAGCCGCTTTTCATTCTCTCAAAGAAACCCCTTCTCAGATGAAATGACAGCGATTTACAAGTTCACAAGATGCGTCAGGACTCAACGAACTGACAACATTTGTTCGGCACCACGACAGTTCAGTTCCCAGCGCACAGGAAAAGTTTAGCTGATTGAGAACGATAAAATAAGATGTCGTTTTAATCGAACTCAACTCAAATAATGTAGACTTCCAAAGCAATGTTGTAGACAAAAGCTAACTTGATGTAGTTAAACACATTAAAGAGCACTTATATGTCGTCACACACCTCATCTGTCAAAGTGTTCACATTTGACAGGGTGAAAAATTGTACGATTATTTTCTCAGCCCTAATTGCTTTCAACAATTCTTTCACCCTAAACGTACAACACGCAAATCAAGGGTTCTTTGAAACGCTAACCACCATTGAGTCGGCTGCATGGCACAACAACGAGTTTTCTAAAGACCGAAATCACGTCGCTAAGTGTTCTGTGATTGAGGAATTTCGGCTTGTTGTCAAACAAACGTTGACCTATCGTTTTCTCCAGATGAAGCTATAGCTACACGACAAGTACAGTATGTTTGTCATTCACAAAGAGATTATAGGACTTCACCTGCAACATTGGCGGAATTGTATCCACTGATATGAATTGAACCGTACACCATCTCAAATTAAAATCTGGGAGGGAAATTAAGGGTCTTCATTTCAGCCTGCATCAGATATTGAGGACGCCAGGCAGTCACCTCGGTCAACGTTTTTCATCGAACGGAAACATTTTATAAACATTTTGCTCACCCCAGACGTTTTTCCTCTGGCTTCACTTCCATGCCAGCGGGCTGTGACCAGCACATTATCTATCAAGATCTTTCCTTCTAGTTGTGGAGACACATACTGCGTAATACTATAGGCGCCCTCTCGTGCAAAGCTTTGTCGACGCAGGCAAGTTTCTCTGAATCCCTCAAGGCGCGTAATTCGTCACAAATTTGAAGTGTTCGACAGATAGGAAATGGCGAAATTAAAAAAGAGCTCCCGCAGGCCTGACTACGCCTAGCGATTTAATGGCCAGCCTGAGGAACGTCGCAGGTTGTTCCAATGTTATGACACCACTTAGCAACAGGGCAAGCACGCACTTTTTATCGTCTTCTATGTTTATCTCTTTCTATTTAATATATTTTGACCCCCTGATGCTCCATGAGTGAGCGAGTGAGTGAGTGAGTGAGTGAGTGAGTGAGTGAGTGAGTGAGTGAGTGAGTGAGTGAGTGAGTGAGTGAGTGAGTGAGTGAGTGCGTGCGTGCGTGAGTGAGTGAGTGAGTGAGTGAGTGAGTGAGTGAGTGAGTGAGTGAGTGAGTGAGTGAGTGAGTGAGTGAGTGAGTGATCCACATATTCATGATCCACCAGTACCTGGGCTCACACCAAGCACAAACAGCAAAGGATGAAACCCATAAAAGATAGCATCAATTTCACCACAAAAGGTCCCGATGAAACCACGCTGTCCAAAAATTAAACGAATGGACGGATATTCTCTCTCCGTCCTTCAACGATAGCTTCTCTACTGCCACTACGCCCATCGACTCTATCCGCGAGCTCGCGGCATGCCGGTGCCAAAGTAGCGCCCTCGATCGATAACGTCATCGCCTGCTGCGGTCCAGCCTCCTTCAAAAGCAAACAGGCCGGTACCTCATCATTCTACTCCTGAAAGTACCTCGTGCCCATCAATTGGGATGGCGTAGAACCGCGCGTAGGCACGCGCTAAACTCACATGCATATGCATGCTGACGCGCCCGGTGCAACCTACCCGTGCAGGGGTGCCAAATGCGACGCGCCGAGCTACCCACTGCTTGCTTGTAATTTGTCGCAGCGGTGTTCGCTGTGCAAAAAGGCGACCGCCGGCCGGTCAACCCTTAATCGAATCCCCGCTGGGGCGTTCCGCCGGCACCGCTCCTATTACAGGACAGGTGAGATTGCCCTCGTCCGACACTAACATAGAGTTGCCGGCCCATGTTAGACAGCGCAGGCTCGAGACGTGGCGTCGTTACTCTACTGGTTACATAAGCGCCGTTTTGAGCCGTGCTGTGTTTTAAATTGGTTTTTAGAGAAATTTTAAAACAACTTATAATACTAAAGTGACGTCTCGTGCGCTTGGCTGTGAGCCAAAAATAGACCATTCTGAATTATGCATTCTCGTCGTCTCATTCATTATCATCACCATATTTATGATCATCCTCATCCTGAACCGCTTTGCCAAATACATAAGGGTAATATCAAGGAGTTCCCGTTCCATTTAACAGACAGTGGTGGGTCGTCGCGATCATAATTGATGTGGGGTGCCCATTAGTTAATTTAATATTGCTGCTGTGAGCTCGCAATTTAGTAAGAACATCATCCCACACTCTGAACTTGAGTCATACGACCTGCTAGCACGGAGTCAAAAAAAGTGATGCAAACACTTTTATTAGAGCGGGAAGACCAGACGTCCAAGAGTGCTTAAGGATGAAAGAAGTCTTTGTCCTACACTGGACAGGAATGGGATGGTGTTGCTCCTGTTGATAATGATTAAATTACGATGAGGATGATGGTGGTGACCTGTTGTAGCTAGAACAAAAGAGATTACAATAAAGTGTGCTCACTTTTTGTTCCCGTATTATTCTTGATACTATTGTTGTTGAATGGTTTTTGCCAACAACCGGTATAAAGAAAAGCAACTACATTTCCTCTTTTTGTACCCTAAACTGGTGGTCGGTACGATATTTTGATGGTTATATATGTTACATAAAACTATTTTATATAAATCGTTATCTAAATATATGACGATGATGTATAGTTCTTCTTGGAATGTATAGCTGTGCACTGTTCTTTATAAACCGTCACACTGTGCTTATTCTTGAACTCTTGGATTATAGTGCTGTGGCGATTGCGCTTATTACGCTGTTTGTAACAAAATTGTTGCAGTGAAGTCGCTTAATTACTTCTACAGTGATTTCTGTTCGCTACGCACACCTTTTTAGTTTATACATGTGTGTATCAAGGCGCACAGGGCCCTTTAAGCCATATCATGGTGGCTTTCTGCCGGCGCCTCTGGGATTTGTAACGCCAATGCCCAGTAAAGTATGAAAGCTTCTGATTCTGATATGCATCCAAACTATGACACCGACGCCCCGAAACGCATTGCCTTGTGAGGAAGATTAAATTCAGTGCCCAGTATCATCAAAAGCGCAAGCGATAAAAGGGATATTAGCGTTACAGACGGGGTTTGACATGTGAGCGGGAAGTGTGACGAATCGAAGGTGTCTCCGCGTGTCTATGCGGTTTGCGGGCTTCGACAGCGTTAAGCAAGACAGCGCGCAGAGATACATTCCCACATGGCACTGATGGTGGGAGCAACGTTACTAGAATAAACTCAGTTTCGGAGCTCCGCATCTCCGCCAGCGGAGGAGGGTGGGCCAAACGGCGGTCGCGAGAACTAGCGGCGCTGCAGTCAAGTCTTGCGCTACTCTCGGGGCGTTGTCTGCTACTGCGGCGGCGGCGGTGTGCCGCGGTGGGCCGCCGCGGAGTTGCTCGCGGCGGCTTTCTAGTAGTTATATGGCCAAACTTAAACATTTATCATCCTTGCAGTCGACAAACTTCAAAATTAGTCATCCTTCCAGCTGACACCCCGCATCACATTTGCGCACTGTTTACGTAGATATGCATACGGTCGTCTGTATGCATTGACTTGCGTGCGTTGCTCATTGGTTGGCTGATTCGACGGTGGGCCTATATTTGAGCTGTGTAGATTGCGTGTAACTTCCATATACAGGAGTTTCTTAGCGAGTGAGCATTTTCAGCGTAGTTCCTATAACTACTCAGCTGTCTTATCTCGACCAAAAACGACCCAACACGTTTGTAAGATTGTGACTTTATATTTATTTTACTTTATATTATATTTTATATTTTATAATTTATTTCACACACCTTTTGTTCGTTGCCTCGTCGTAAAAACTCTCGAAAATCCACTCCTTTGAAGGCAGCGTGACAGTTGACAATTTATCAATTGTTAGTGTGACGCCAGGGCAACTCTGAGTCACGGCAGCGTTGCTAATAACCGCTTGCCTTTCGTCTTGCTGTTCTACTTCCGGCGGCTCCTCCGCCGAAGAACTAGGCACTGGACTTTTGCGGGACACCGTGCGTTTTTGGGCTGATTTGCGCCTTGATCCCGAAAGTTTCGGCTTTGATATATGGGGTGGAAGTGCTGGGAACAAACGCGGAATGGCACCGGGCGCGAGCTCCCACTTTCCTCGTGCTATCAAAATTTCTTGTCCGGCAACAACATGATGGTAGTGCTTTACAATGCCGTCATCTTCAAAATGAATGTCACAGACTTTGCATTTTGCAGTTACCCTTTTATCTTTGCGATGTAAAGCTTGCTCCCACCTTTTGAATTCCGTAGGGTCCTTTGGTGACCCGAAGAAGTGGCGTAAAGTGGAGTAGCCATTGCGGTCGCCGCTCTTGCACCCCGGCGCAAAGCAAGTCGGCATGCCGAACCGTGGATGAATCTCTTGCTCCTCACTACGCTTTGTACATAACGCACGTGCCTTCGTGCAAGCTCCTTCGCATGGCCGAAAACATTTCCAAAAATGACCGACGAGCAAAGCGTACACACTCGCTGCCAACGTTACTAGTAATGTTGGTCGCTGCAAAGCACGCGCACTTGCACCGACGATCTTAATGAAAACCTTCTGGAGTGAAGGAGGCGCCCGCTATTGACGCCGATGCTCGCCAGGCAAAACAACACGTGTTTTGCCTGGCTTCAGGCTAAACACGTGAGGGTGGTAGCTCCTGCCCGCATGGCAGTACGACAGTTTTTGTGAACCTCATCAGTGGGAGGCCCCGTTAACCAGCTTCCGGAGTAGAGTTCCTGTGCTGAATTTTTATGTGCGCTGGGCTGGTCTCACCTTCTACGGCCTTTCGAATTAATTCCGGGTGAATAAAAATCATACACCCCTTTGTTGCTTCCACCAAGTACATGACTTTTGGAATGTTTCAAGCGAATACGCATTACGCCCGCGAACGGCTGAATGCATATTGGATCATATTTAATCGCGTACGGCTAATATGAAATTGCTTAAACAACTGCCTTATGCACCTCCTTTGGAAGGTAGTAGGGTTGTTATTTTTTTGACACCCCTTTTTTGGCAAGCAAAAAATGCTTTCAGGTGGTTATGAGACATCTTGTGCGTGAGCAAATTCTGCAGCTTCCCTGTTTCCACAAGCCTGTCAAAAGTTGCCATGACACTTTTCATGCGTATGGGGAGTCCTAAAAATACGGTTTTCTTGAGGCCCTCAATTGTTGATTTTCCTCGTGCATCCTGGAGTCCTGTTATGTACAATTCAGCCTTTAAAAAAGTCATTGAATCCTCATTCGCCTTTGGCAGAGGTGCCTTGTACGATCAGGTGGAGGGATTTCTTGAGTTAAAAACATCAAAAAGGCGGTCAAAGATCCTTATGAACTTAGGCGTAGAATCCGCACCTTTAAATTGTGGATTAAACCTTTAACGTGATTTCGCAAAAGTTGAGTGCATCTGCGAGAGATGAACTGAGCGTCAGAACTGTCGGCGAACTTTCATCTTCGGTGATCTAATGTATCCTATGCACCACAAACAGCACTGAGGCCGGAGGAGGTGAGATGAGCCCGGCGCATATAAAAGTTGAGAATAAGAACTCTACATCGGAAGCTGGTTAACGGACCCTCGCACCGACGAGATTCACAAAAACTGTCGTGTTGTTGCACAGGCATAAAGGCGTGGCTTTTACAAACGTGTTGGGTCATTTTTAGTCGAGCTAAGACAGCTCAGTACTTATCGAAGCTACGCTGAAAATGCTCACTCGCTAAGAAACTCCCGTATATGGAAGTTAAACGCAATCTACACAGCTCAAATATAGGCCCACCGTCGATTCTTAGCCATGGCCAATGAGCAACGCATGCAAGTCAATGCGCATACAGACGATCGTATGCATATCTACTCAGTGCACAAATGGGATGCGGTAAAGTCGACTGGAAGGATGAAGATGTTTAAGCTTGTCGACCGGGAAGATGATATATGTATAAGTTTAGCAATAGCAGTACTAGAAAACCGCCGCGGTACGTCGGGACGGCGGCCCGCCACGGGCGGCGGCTGCGGCGGCCCGCCGCAGTAGCAGACGACGCGCCGAGAGTAGCGCAAGACTCGACTACAGCGCCACTAGTTCTCGCGCCCGCCATGCGGCCCGCCTCTCCGGCGGAGCTTTCAAACTGAGTTTATTCTAGTAACGTTGGGTGGGAGGGGAGCCCCACTTTCTTCGATCGTGTGACCTTTTAACACGGCGCGGCCAGAACCCTCTCTAGCGGACGTTTACGGCGGTGGCGGCTGACTGATCGCGTTTATAGCACTACACGAGTGCTTTTTTGCGTGTGTTCTGACTTTGGCGTCCATTGGACCCCCCTCCCCCCCTCCCCCACCCCTTCCTCCCTCTCTCCGGCACAGCATACGCCAGCTCCTAACATGTGCCCAAGGGAAAATGTTTTGTGTATTTGCACTTTTCGGTGCCCTGCGCAAAGCCCCTCAAGCCTGTGTGCCGTTGGGACTCCTTGTAAGAAAAAGTGTGTTTTCCCGAGCTCTCAGCAGTTCGCACAGCGGGCTCGACTGAGAGCGTTGCTCTGCCCGTTCGTCCGGAAAGGTGTAAGTACTCTAGGGCGTTCCTCCTTCATCATCCCTACGTTTGTCTCGCATTGCATTAAATAAGTTTTGTTCTCGCATCATTGCCGGTCGAAACGGAGGTAACTTTCCTTTAACGGGCTCACCGACCACAGTACCACGGATTTATGGAGGTCTGTTCTGGGACGCTTTCGCCAATGTAACCAAAGATAATTGCCCAGCCATCGCTGATCCCTGGGTTGTAATGTTGGGCGAGAAATACTTGCCAAAGTATAGTTGCCCTTGCTTGTGATACTCGCACTATTGTACGTTCCGGAAACAAAAAGGCTCATACTCATGAATTTTATGTAATGCCCAGTGTAAATAGGTGTGCAAAAGAAGCGTCGCATTAGAAATGTGCGATATCTCTACGCTTGGTCACAAAGATGGCGACGTCGTGGTGATTGTTCTTGATAGTCATACGATAGCCACCAGGACAACCCAAGGCAAGATACTTTGGAATCTCTCATTCAGCGCAGTGTGGTACGAGGTGCCCCGCAGAGCACTGAGACATCTTTTGAAAGTGTCTAGTTTAGCAGAATGGCTAAGGTGTTGTGCTGCTGAGCCCAAGGACGTGGGATCCATCCCGGCCGCGTTGGCTGCTTTTCTAGTGGGGGCGAAAAGCGAAAAGCGAAAAGCTGCCCCATGAGTTCTAGATTTCCGCGCACGTTAAAGATCCCCAGGTGGTCAAAATTAATCTGGAGCCCTCCACGATGGCGCACCTCATAGCTCAGGTGTTGCTTTGGCTGTTCAAATCTATAATCAATCATCTTATTTTCGCTGAAGCACAAGGAATTGGGAATTCTGCGGCTAATCCGACATGTGCATGGCCAGAATTGGATGAAAGTGGTTTGAGGATTGATTTTTGAATAGAAATGCACACCGTACAGACAGAAATGGTAGGGCCTCTACCCGGATTTAGTGTTTCTACCTTAAGGGGACTCTCGAATAGCACGACACGAATAGCACGACACGAATAACTCTCGAATAGCACGACACGTAGAAATGCTTAATTTACGCACACGTCAACTGTTAGTTGGTTCCGAAATACATGGTCAGCTACTATTCCTTGACAACGAAAGGCGCCCCAGCGTCAGAATCATTAAGGCAGCACATACATTTATAACTGCATGCCCCTTACTGCTGAACTATACCCGTCATTTTTATTCAACACAGGTGCGGCCAAGATGATTCTCGAAAATCCTATCACTCAAGCGCTTCGGCACCAGAATTGCAACTTCACCTCCTTCCTCTGAATTGCCGACGAAGAATAGCATGTCTTGCTTTTTATCACGGATTCTTTTGTGGTTTGCAGCCGCCCAAATAATCAATTATCGTACACGCTAATGAAGCCTCACTCCGCATTCGTCCTAGCGCTGTTTACCCACCAAGCGCCCGCACTACAAATTTTCAGCGGTCACTTTTTGTTCGTACAGCACGAGACAGAAAGGATGTACTTGTCGGCACTGCCACTGTCAGCGAAAACAGTCGTTCTATATTTGCGATAGAAGAATTAGGTCCTGCTGTATAGACGCCATTTCTTACATATTTATCCTGTATTTGGACTGCCGTTTTTTGTCTACCCACACCTATTGTACTTGCCCCAGAAAGGGTTCTTGAGGTGTCAGTAAATAAATACACTATGGGATTCGTTGTTAGTCTCATTTGGACGCCGTTTTGCCACGATTCTTCAAAATAAGCAACTCGCATTATATACTACAAGGAACGAAATCGTGTTCGTAACTGCCTTTCAGACTGTCGTACTTCGAATTCAATCAGAATTCGCTAATATACGCCATCGAGCGCAGGATTGTTCCCGTTATTTTTTATGACGTCTTGTTGTCGATGTTGATCGCCCTCCTAAAAATGGGTGTCGCTTGTAGTATTTATTCGACGACGCAAGCTTTAACGTCTCCCTTCTTTGTCATAACAAAAAATGAAAGCTGCTTTCTTAAGAGAAAGGTTAAAACGCTAAACTTCCTCTCATGCGACCTCTGCCAAAGGAAAAGTACAAAATCCAAACTGCTTCAAGCGCATCGGAATGGCGCAATCGGATAGACGTCGGCTTTGTAACGCGAGGCACCCAAATTCGATTCCCACCGAGGGGAGTTTTTTCCTGAGATGCTTGATTTGCCTTCACTTATCATCATCATCATCCTTTTGTAAAACCTGCGTAAGGTTGGCTTTCCTGTAGTGCGTTTTGCGAGATAAGTGATGCCATCAGTAAGGCTTGGAAAGCCTCACTTTAAAAGGGTGAGAGAATCTGGGGAATGGGCTGCCAAAGCTGTAAAAAAGGAAGTCGACACAATGTGAGGCTGTCTCAGTCCAGAGATTTGTGAAGCAGTGGTTTGAGAAGCGGCTGTTAACTTTCCGTCGACAAGTGCCGACATGCGCGTATAAAGTTAAAGGAGCAATTTCCAGTCGTGTTCCGCTGATCTCACTGCAAAGCGTCCGCCGACAACAATCTGCACCACGTATTTGCTTTAGCAAGTGGCGGCAGCCGTAACGGTGGCGTCTCCGTACCGATTCTACGGCTGACTGCTCCACGTCAAACAGCATGTGGGAATGTCGGCAAAACGTGCACGCTCGAGCAGCTCCCCAGGTACACAAAATACAGCTTTGGGAAGGGCAGGCCATTTCGGTTTGCAAGTTATGTGCGCCGCTAGGAAGGTTTCGGTAAACTGTTGGTGTTCTTCGCGGTTATCATGAGTAAGCGCGCAACTCTTTTCGGCTGCTGCTTAACGCCTCATCACTGTTCTTCCAGATGGGATGACTCTGTAGTTATTCAGCGCAATGAAAATTGGCTTCGCACACGTAATAATAAAGGCATCAGCGTACCTTGGGCTTATTTTCAAGTTTACAACTTTGCTCTACCAGGCTACAGGATACAGAAACAATTTCATTGAAATATATTAGCAGTAAATTTTCACGGTGACTTAAATGAAAACTGTTTCAAGTTCTGCAAATTTTATAGTATTTATATCCAAGCCCACTCCTTTTTTATGCGAGATATTGGAAGTCTGAAAATGTATTATGATATGCATGAGCGGTCTGCTGTTTCAGCGGAAAAAGTCGAAACATATTACATAAAAACTAGTCATGAACAAAGCTTGTGATGGGCGCGATGCTACGAGTTCAGTGATAGTGCTTGCTTATTCGCGCCATGTGCGGTGCTTGGCATACTGTAAATTGTTTTGGCACGGTGGTTTCTTTGTGGAATCCCTTACTTTTAGGAATAATATGGTCGTTGTATACATATTTATATTCTGTCACACATAGTTAAAACTCTTCATTATTGTGCTAGAAAAGCTTATAGATCTCGTATATATATCCACACTTGGCTAGCAAACTGGAGAAAACCAGACACCCGTAATAGTACATTAGCCCGTACACCCGTAGTACACCCGTAATGTGTACATTAGCCATCTGTCAGCCAACAGGTCCTTCGTTGCATGCGCGACAAGAAATTAGCAACGCGGCTGGGGAAGGGGAGGGCAGTTTTCACTCACGGAGCACAGTGTAGATGGCGTGGCGAATGGTAACCCAGTGTTGGCCGCGGACAGGCGTCTGGTCACACCGGCGGGCGCGTCGGTGGGACGACTTTGTCGTCTGCTTTAGCGACGGTTGTTTTGGGCCTGTTTTGGCGCAGCTTCGCGTCAATTGCGCGGTTACTTCGCACAGCTTGATTAACTTGTTCGACAGAACCGCCTGGGTAACCCACACCCGACGGAATTAAGTCGTCGTATACGGCAAAGATACGTAACGATGGTTTTGCAAGGCGGGATAATAACATGTAGAGACACCATACAGACATCTGGCCGCAAGAGAAACGCTACCTTTTCCGCACTGCTTGGGACGAATGGGACTCCGCTTTCTAAATTGGTGAATAAAAATTCGGTTGTGTTTTAAGAGGTATTACAAAAGGCGAAAGGAGCAACAGGTTCTGATAAATAGCGATTATAAAAGTTCCCTCAGCGTTCTCGCAATTCTCAAACTAAGCTAACTAGTTCAAATCGCTATAAATGGGAATTACTAAGCTCACATGCCGAATTGTTTCGGTGTCTGCGCTTATGTCGCGCGGTGGTGTAGCCCCATGCTAGCACATCCGGTTGTCTAGGTTCCGCTGTCTTACCCTTCTAAAAACGCTCCTCTCCGTTTTATTTGTGCCTATGCACGGCCGGACTACATCGGCGGTGTCCGCCGCTCCAGCCCAGGCGTGGCCGACGCTGCTGCTGCGTTCGGGATGGCGTCACCGCGAATTCCAAGTAACGGCTTGCAGGATCTCTGGTTCCAATTTTTGTAGAGACACGCGTGTGAATTCAAGTGACGTCGCATGGGCAATTGTTTTGGGTGTCGTTTGAAGGTTTGCTTTCGAACCACCTCCACAGCGTGGACTGGAGCCAATTTTTTTCTTTTGAGGCGTTTGATGTACCTTTGTGGAAACTCATCACCATCAGCATGGGCACTCCTGTTGTGTAAGGTTGGTTTTCCTGCAGTGCGTTTTGGCATACAGTCGCCATCAAAGGAAACTTCGCATTAAAAAGAAGAAACAGCCGTAAACGCGATGCAGTACGCAGCAAAGGATTCGTTGACAATCGTTGGGGTTTCACTTTAAGACCACGGAAGCAGACTTAAGAGTCAGAAAAATCTTTACTTACGAGCTTGGGGGCGGGTGGCGCGATGCACCGAACTCGAATTGCACAAGAAGTCGATTATGATTGCAGGCGGTGCACAGAAACGTCATCTACACGTCGGTGTCTGCAAAGGTGTTCACTCACACGCACCCTTCCTTTTGTCGGCGAAGGGAACGCGACGTATCAAACCGTGAATGTGTACACGGAGCGCCGCTAATAGAGAGAAGTACGGCTGTAGATTCTCAGGACTATGGGCAGGAGTCGTCGGGGAACTCGGAGTGCCATTACTGCTTGGTCCCGAGTAACGTCTGTGGTTAGTAACGCTGAATATGGGACACAAATTGGGTGAGTTTGAGGATACTCATGATGGTCAGCGCAAGCGAAAAATGGCTGACGAGTACTACACTTCTTAATGCAAAATTTGTGCTTAGAGCAAACTACAGCCTTCTCGGTGACGGCGCACAGCTGCTACTTTTGAGGAAGTGGTCGCGTGATGAGCGAACGTACGGCGGCGTCTGCTGCTCTGCCGTTATCTCGCAGCGCGTCGCCGACGCCGAGCATGTTCCTGTAAATAGTGTTTGAACCTCTCACGCATATGTCAGTGATGGTAGGCCTCTGCGTCGGCGGCGCGAACTGCGTCTCATGAAGTGAACGCGTCATCGTCGGGCCCACGACGGTTAGCGCGGCTATGGCGTCATCTCGCAGCGTGTCGGCACGGCCAGCATGCCTCCCTGGTTTCCCCTAGAGCGTGCACTTTCGCCATGCGTCGAAGCTGAGGAGCCTCTCACACAGCTTCGGCATACCACTCGCCCCTCACACTTTTGCCACATTTCCTCCTGAGTTTATTTCTGTTTTCTGTTCTCCCTTCGTTTGCTCGGTGACGATGACAACGCCGCTGCCAAACTACATAGCGGGCACCAAAGGGCGCCGCACTAAAACACAGAACAATAACAAGGTCAACTGCCACTCTGAAAAAACGACAACGAGGGGGCAGCCAACCAAACGAACCAAAGACCATGAGGCGCTGCAAAGAGGCATGAGTACGTAACGACCGAAAAAAAAACTGCCCCTCTCTCGAAGCGGCAATTATGTAAGAACATGAAGATTTTCGTAATCAAGTCCAACACAGACCAATCGACCTATTTCTTATCGAGAAGGTTTACTGCACTCCGTTGCGACTGCATATACATATAACGCAGCGAAGCCACTTCACTGCATTGCGAGGAACGTCTGGCAAAATGGAGAAGAGAATGGCAGGAAGGAGAGTTTTGAGGAGGGCTTCGCGGACACCCAGGACACCCCGCGCCCCCCCTTTGAGAACCAATGGTGTGGGAGGGACAAGAGAGAGAAAAACTTTATTGTACAAGGCAGTTAAGAGGGCGGGGTGGCCGGTGGCATGAGCCTGGCGGCGACAGCGGTGGCTCGGTTCACCAGGGAGATTTGGATCCCCGGATCCGAGCTACCCAGCGCCCCCTCCCACTGCTCGTCACACGCTATGGAGGGGAAGGGATCATTAGGACATGCCCACATGGAATGTGACACGGTGGCCAGAGCACCGCACGAAGGGCAGTTGGGGGAGGGAAATAGTGAGGGGTGAATATGGTGCAGCACTGCACGACATGGAAGAGTGTCGGTCTGCAAGAGCCGCCACGTGCGTTCCTGGGAGTTATTAAGACTGACATGAGCGGGCGGAAACGCGCGGCGGGAGAGACGGTAGTGTAAGACCAAGTCGTGATAGCTGAGGAGGCTATCTCGAGCCGATCTGGCACCGTGGGAGGGGACAAGGCTGGGGCCCGCTCGGATAGTGAGTTCTCGAGCAGTAGCGTGGGCCGCCTCGTTACCCCCCACACCGGTGTGGGCTGGGGTCCAGATCAGTTCTATGGGGGTGGTGGGTGGATTTTTGGAGAGAATTTGGAGGGCCTGCGGGGTTATTAGACCCCGGCCGAAATTTTGGACGGCCGTCTTCGAATCAGAGATTACGATTGCGGGGGCTGGCCGTTGAGTTAAGGCTAGTGCAATTGCCGTCTCTTCCGCCGTCGCGGGACAGGTGGTACGGACGGAGAGGGAGGTGACAGGGGGGCATTTGGTCGGTCGACTACTGCCACTGCGTATGCGGCGTGGTGTCGATAGTCCGCCGCGTCGACATAAAGTATGCCTGGATTTATTGGGAAGCGCCGGCACAGCTGTCGTGCTCTATGCTCCCTGCGACCCTTGTGATGAATGGGGTGCATATTGCGCGGTATGGGGCGGACTGTAAGACACGCGTGCGTATCACGCGGAATGGGGAGTCTCTTATCAGTAATTAGAGGGGCGTGCAGCTTCAGACGATCTAGTATGAGCCTTCCGGTGAAGGTGGCCGAAAGCCTCCGCAGTTGATTAATATGATAGACTTCCACGAGTTCCTCCGCGGTATTATAAACCCCCAGACGTTCGAGTCGAGCAGTGGATGCGTGCATGGGCACTTGTAACGCCGCCTTATACGCTTTTCTAATGAGGCAATCAATTTTCTGCAGTTCGGTTTTTGTTACATTAAGATAAGGGAGTGAGTAGGTGATGCGGCTTATCACGAAAGCTTGTACCAATTGGAGTCTTTCTGTCTCCTTAAGTCCTTTGTTACGGGTGGTTATTCGTCGAATTAGGCCGATAGTTTGGTTTACATGCGATGTAATTTGCGATATAAATTGAGTGTTTGATCTGTTACGCTGTATGAAAAGACCAAGAATTTTAACACTTTCTACTGTTGGAACGGTGTTGGTCCCAATCTGAATTTTTATGTCCGGTGGGGCTTTCGATTTACGCTTCGCGGGTAGAAGAAGTAGCTGAGATTTCTGAGGTGAACAGCTGAGTCCTGCCGCACCCGCCTCCTCGACAACCACCTGTGCACCTGCTTGTAGGGCTTCTTCTATGAGGGCATCGCTACCACTCGGTGCCCAGAGTGTAATGTCATCCGCGTACAGGCTAAAGTGAAGGTGCGGGATTCTTTCCAACCTCTTGGGGATGTTGAGGAGGGCGAGATTAAACAAAAGCGGAGACAGTACGGCGCCCTGCGGAGTGCCAACTGAGGGGAGTTCAACAACGTTTGATATGACGTCTCCGACCTGAATAATTGCAGTGCGAGACGTGAGGAAGTCCCTGACGTAGTTGTAAGTACGTTCTCCAGGGGAGGCTGTTGCCAGCCCTTGCAAGATTGCATTGTGATATACCCGGTCAAATGCCTTCGTGAGGTCTAGGGCAAGTACAGCGGCCGTGTCCATTTTTGACGGAGGGGTAATTACTTCCCGGGATAGTTGAAGAAGAATATCTTGAGTGGACAATCCTGATCTAAAGCCAATCATGGAGTGAGGAAGAAAATTAGTAGAGTTGAGATAATTCGTAAGGCGAACATGGATAATGTGCTCTAGAACTTTTCCAATGCATGAAGTGAGGGAGATGGGCCGAAGATGTTCAATATTGAGCGGCTTCCCCGGTTTAGGTATCAGTGCAATTTTTGCGTGCTTCCAGGACTGGGGTAGAACGCCGAGTTTCCAAAAATGGTTATAGTATTTTGTAAGGGTTGAAATAGATTGGTCGTCTAGATTACGGAGCATCTTATTTGTGATGCCGTCTGGTCCTGGGGCCGACCCTGGGCGAATGTGGAGGAGGGCGGCTCGTACCTCCGATTCCGTTATTTCCGCATCTAGTTCAGCATTAGCTTCCCCTGAATAGGACGGAAGAGCCTGTCTATCGCCTGTCGGGATGTAAAGAGAGCGTACCTTATTGAGGAGTTGCTGATTTGTGCCCGGGAAATTATGAACTATGGCGGATAGTCGATTCAACTGAGTTGTCTTGGACCGTTCGGGATCTAGAAGATGTCTGAGAAGTGACCATGTGCGTTTCATACTTAAGTTTCCCTTCATCTGATCACAGATCTGGGCCCATTGATCTCGCGCTAATTCGGCAGCGTGGTTTTGTATGGACTCGGTTAACTCAGCTAGCTTCAGGCGGAGTTTGCGGTTGCGCTTGTTGTTGCGCCAGCGGCGTTGTATGCTTTTGAATGCTTCCCACATGTGCTGTAGCCGGGAATCTACTACATCCGAAGGAATTTCTGGGTCTAAGCGAGTGCTTACAAGTCGGGCATCGGAGATGATTCTGTCTACCCAGTCATGGAAGTTGTCGGTGCTAACTTCTTGCGAGGTGTTATCAGCACGGACGTTGCGGAATTCATCCCAATTAGTGAAATAGGTTTGTCTGGTTCGCGGCGGAATGGTACCGTCAAGGAAGATATCCGTTTGAATAATTAAGTGATCGCTGCCCAGTGATGAATCAGTGCAGGTCCAATGGCAGTGCTTGATTTTGTGAGTGAGAGTGAGGTCTGGGGAGGAGTCTTTTTGTACGCTATTGCCAATTCTGGTGGGGATCGAGGAATCTGACTCAATAACAAGCCTGTGTGCTTGTATTTGTTCCCATAGCAGGCGACCCTTCTTTGTACAATGAGAGTATCCCCAAGCAGTATGAGGGGCATTGAAGTCCCCGGCTATGATCAGCATGTGATTCTGGGCTGCCTGCTTAGCGAGAGAAAATAAGTGACCAAATTTGTGCCCAGTATCTTTGGGGCTGCTGTATACGTTAAGTATGTATATCTTAAGTGCATCTCGTTTAGGGGGAAATAAGACGACAAGATCATGTGCGATATCAACGCTATCGAATTGAGATCTTTGAGCTGGCACATTCCGTTGAACCAAGACCGCTGTTTTTGGATTGGTTATACATTGGAACGCCTTGTAACCCGGAAGCTTAACTGCAGTGCCTGTTTCCTGTAAGACAATAACTACAGGGGGTAACTCCGTAGACTGAATGAGCATCTGCAGATTGGGGCGTTTCCTGCGGTACCCTCTGCAATTCCACTGCCAGACTCGGAGCATCTCCTTATTGTTGCTCATACGTGGTGTCATAAGGGGGCTGGTTCACCGCAGGAGGGGCCGTGGGAGCGTTAATACGGGCAAAAATTTCCCTCATGAAATTGTGCAGTTCTGTTCGTAGTTCTTCAATGTTGGCCTGAACAACGGAGAGATTGCCTTGCAGAGCTTGATAAAAGTTGGAGTATTCTGCCTTTTGCTCCAGGAGCGCCTGCTTACATGAGTCTTCTATAGCGGTAAGGTGCTTGCCCACCAGTTCCTCTCTGTCCGACAAGGCGGGAGCGGACTGGGAGTCGTCTGAAACTGCCTTACGCTTGGGGGGTGGGGGATTGGGAGAGGGAGAGGGAGCTTCTTCCATGTGAGCAGTAATTCTCTGTTTCAGAGATTGGTTTTCCTGCCTGAGTGCTGCGTTCTCCTGGCGAAGGAGAGTCATTTCCGCCCTAATGGCGTTAAGCTCTTTAAGGATGTCATGGGAGGGAGGGAGGGGCGGGAGCGGGTGTGACGAGCCAGGGTGGGAGGCGCTAGGGTAGCTCACCTGTTTTCCGTAGTTCAGTTCGGGTTTTGACGAGGTGACCCGGCGGCGGGGCGAGAAGGAGTTGCCACCAGTTGTTTTGGGTCCCGCGTCGTTGGCCTGGCTGGTGGGATTATCCTTTGGTTTGTCTTGTGATCTCGGGAATTCGGCGTCCTTTTCAGGGGTCCTGTTGATGTTGTGGCCTTCAGCCACGATCTGGGCAAATGTTGGTTGTCGTCTGCGCGGTTGGAATCGTTTAGGGCAATCCGCAGTCCCAGTGACATGAGGGCCCTCACAGACGATGCATCTGGGAGAACAGAGGTGGGCTTCAGCGGGGTTCACTGTGCCGCAGCTGGAGCAGCGGGAACGAGCTTGAGCGTTCGAATTCGGGCACACATCTGGTCTGTGTCCGGCTTGCCAACATGCTGTGCAGGCCTCTGTCTTCCTCCGAAACGGCTTGCAGCGATAGGTAGTCGCCCTGTAGCGGATCCAATAGGGCACGTGCATGCCGTCGAAGAGAATTTGGACCATATTGGAAGAGTTCAACCTTTTGGCGTCCAGTATTTTAAGATCCGGGTTGTAGTTGCAAATGCTGTTCATGATCTGCTCTGGAGTATCGTCCTCGGGAATATTGAAGATTACACCGACAACGGTGTTGGCTGGTGCCGAGACGTGAGCTGCAATTTCATACTGCTGTCCACGGAGCGTGAGGGAGTTGATGTTGGCGTACATTTTCGCTCGTTCCTCTGATGGGGTGCTGATGATGACGTAGTTGGCGACCTGGTTAATTCTTATCTGGTCATCTCGGTTAGGGGCTAATCCAGCTTGAGCCTGGATGACGTCAGCTAGCGTTGCTTGTGCGACAGACGTTAACGCTAATCCGCCTCGAGGGCGTAAGATGATTTTGACGTCGGAGGCTGGCAGTGGCGAAGCAGGTGGCTGGCGCTTCGGAAGGCGCCGGCGGCCTTGTTGTGCTGCGTGCATTGGACCTGGAGTATTCATCATGCTTGTGGAGGCTTGTTCCGCGGCGTGCAAGACTTGTTGGCGGTGCCGGATGGTGGCCCAGCCAGGCTTCTGAAACTCAGCGGGGTCCATCTCTTCACCTTCGACGACGTTTTCCATGCTGGGGAATTGAGCGGCGTCGCTGCGCCGCTACCGGTAGAGTGGAACGCCGCCGCAGCGGCTCAAGCGAGCTAGATGGAATCGCGAGGCCGAAGTAGGCCTAGCGCGGTCGGCGGCGTGGTCGCACTTTCAGATGGTTGTAACTGTCCGGTGGGCACTCCGATGTCCAAGATATTGGGTCCCAGGAATCCGTGTGACACAGCGATCCTCGTGGTACCAATCTTGAGAGCGGGGGTGTCAATATACCAAAGAAACGAGGGGCTAAAGACGGAGCCGGTGTGAAGGGCATCCGCCGAGGACAGCTCGTGCGCCTTCACGTCGGAGGGACAAGAGAGTTTAGCTCTCACAACCGAGCAAGCAATCCCGAACTTCCTTCATTGGACATGTGCAGAAACCATCTATCTGGCGGCGAAAGAACCTGTTAAGGGAACTATAATTTTTTTGCGTGTTGTCCTGCTGAAAGATGCACGCAGATAATGGAGCGTTTGTAAGTAATTGATTTGCGGACGCTATCAGTCTATTGGCGGCGTAAATACGTGGCTTAGCAGTGTGCTCGTTCATGATTGGACACCGCAGATGATGCGAGCGGAAAAACCCTACTGAACGAGCTCACAAAGAAGCAGCGGAATTCCCAATCATTGTGAACGCCCAAATTACGTGTCATCAGGAACGAGAAGCGGCGCAATGCGTAGGAGACAGTTTGAAGCCATTCGAAATCGTTTAGGCGGATCGCAGAGCAATGCCTCTCAAGCGGGAGTATCAAAAAGCTCTTCGGCAACGCGGAATGAAAGGAAGCCGCCCCAGGCGTTCGACTACACATCCATACTTTCGCCTTCCGCGACCATAAGAAGTGCTCATATGTCCTCTCACCTTCTCTGTTCCCGTGGGTGGCCGCCGCGAGTAATGCTTACAAAGGCGCTCATCCAACCACTGGTGATGCGGCCGGGGAAGGCTTGGTTTTAATCCAAAAGAATTATATTTCGCCTTCTCTTGAGCAGTCATTTGAAACAAAACGACACAGCGCCCGCCACCAGAACAGGCGCATCGATGAATAAAAGCCAGAAAACTCGATCACGCATCCAAAGACGACCTGCACGCTGCAATATCTCATTTCTCAGTGAGCCTTGCCAGGGCCGGAGAGTGCCAGAAGAAGCTAGACGAGAATTAGATTAGACCACTCCTACCCCTGTGGCTGCCCTCTGGTATATGACTAAGTGAACCAAAGACATTATAGGTTACTTTCCATCTCATGTGAGATCCGTAATTTCTATTGATAATGGAGACCCAATGATAGCTGTGTTCCCGAGGGAGGCAGCGCTCCGACGCCCAGCACGATTAGTGCCGGCCTCTTCTGCCTCCTGTCTTGAAGCAACCGATTTGTCAGAGAGTCTCATGGCGCCAGATAACCACACGCCTATACTCCGTAGTTACGCTCACACGGGTCAACGCAAGGGGCGTCTGCTTTACGCGCAAAGCGGCGCTTAGCCAATTGTAAGGCGACACAGGGCTATATACATACATATATGTAGGCTCTGCCACGATGGATTACACGCTTGAGTGCAGATACCGAAGCTAAACAACAAGGTGACAACACCCCGTGCTGATGCGGCTGGGCGGCCCTAGAAACGGCGGTCGCTCGGGCTTATCTATTGCTCCCGATCTCGCAGGCCAGACGAATTCTTCTTCAACGCGGACCACCGAGCGAGCCATCATCGGCAACGCGCCTGCGCTACGATTGCTTAAGATGTACGAAGAAAATGCGAGAGCACATGAAGATTATACACGTATAGGTGCGTCGTGGAGGCCCCATCTCCCCGTTTACCGCGTAAGATTCCTTTACGAACAAGGTGCAGCGACATCGCTTCGGACCTTCAGATAGTTCTTCGGGCCACTAAGCTGTCTTTCTTATATCTACGGTTGCTTAGATCGTGATTGTTGCGATTTTGGTATGATGCACGTTCGATCAACCTAGGGCTGCAATCCTCTGCACAACGGGGCAAAAGGTCGCATTTATTATTCGGCGCATGCCGAAGCGTTATATTAAGAGAGGGAGATATATAGAGACAGAGGGGGGACCACACTTGGCCGCTGGCAAAGCTTGAAGCGTTTGGAGGGCTCTGCGGTTATCTCCTCAACCCGATAGACATCTCCCCAGCTTACACGTGACCACGAATTGAAGAAATTACAGAAGGTCGATTAGTGTGATGGCTCCGATGAGTGATCGATACTTCGGGACAGGGCAATAAGCACTCGTACCTCGTGGTTTTGTGCCATTCCCTAATTGAACACAGAAACGTGTCGACGGTCCACCGTGCACACTTGCCGCGTACATTCGTGTTTACACATGTTCTGGTACTCTGACCCAATCCCTGATCCTTCGGAGCGACTATTAATCGCTGGCGGTGACCACCGTGTTGGCGCGGAAGCCGCCAGGTTTGGCGATTACGGGCTGCAAGCGTTCCGATTCATTTTGATCGGTCTGAGATTAGGAGGGGTCTTAGCAGCCGCAGACCGATAGAAATAACACTTCGCCGAAAGCGGGGCTAAACGCAGTTGCTATATCTCGGCCGCAATTTTTTGTCCGAGCAAGGGAACAAACGGGTACGGAAAAAGAAACCATTGGAGCCAAAGTGCAGCCAAGCGTTTATTTAGTGATAAGCGCAAAAGGGCGCCTCACAGCTTTAAAAGTGTCATAAAATCAGGTTCTTTCCTGGTTTCTCCCGGTGTCTTATCTGTTATTCGCCCATTTGATTTGGTGGCGTAATGAAAGGAAACCTTAGGGTTGCAAGACTGCACAAAAATACTTTATGAGCATCAGCTCTATGCTGGCAAATACAGATGTGTTCTTTAATTTAATAATACTTCTCTTGTTCCTGATCTCGCTTGCTGAGATAAGCTGTTGGTACATTTCAGTATACATCTTCTAACATGGGATGCCACCTAGCAAACGCTGTACAGACAATACTGTAAATGCATCTAGATTTATTATCGAGAATATTCAAGATACAAAATGGCTACGGGTGTAATTTAAGCTAGACGAATGTATAGCTCTCTCCGATAGGCTATCGTCTTAAATAAAAAAGAAGCGATTGATTTCTGCTACAATTACATCGCGCAAGCTTTTGAAGCATGTTTTTCGAGAATTGATTAGACGATATTAGGTGCTGTGTGCAGTACAAATTAGATACCAATGCAGTATACATTTCGCCTTTTGAGATGGACATAAACTTGATGGATCCACTATGAAAGGCCACCGTATTGAACAAACTTTAATGAACAGCGCTTAGGCGTTGATCTAACAATCCGGCGGAACAGCTATTCGGAATTGTTCCTGCAATTGCAGAGCGATGAGGGAAGTGTTAAGCAGCTATTTAAAATGCGCTTTGTAAGCGTTAGCATGCTTGGGATGAACGCGCGCTGTTTAGAAGACTACGAAAGTGTATTGAGCACTCAATAATTTGTACCGGGCGCTGAGATGTTGATTTATGGGGGTTGAGGTGGGAGGGGGGAGGGGGGGGGGGGCATTTATACACTGGCAATAATTCTTCAGGAGTGGCTCATATCGGCTCGTTTCGCCCTTGTAATTACCCCCAGAAAGCATGTTAGTGCACCCATTTAATTCTGACCAGCTTAGGATGGCTCAACGCTTTTTATACGTATTTTAATATAATTTTTGTGTACTGATAATTTTAGTTTAAAGAAAACATTATGCCGTGTTAATGTGCATTTAGAATTTGCAAGAAATATGCGCAGCTTATGATGCCGTATTTGAGAACACCATGTTTATGCAACTTCTCGTTGGTAAGAGAGAAACGGCTGGTGTTTTCTTTCTTTCACTTCAGCCAATTACTACTCAGACGTGCAAGCATTACACGTTGCACTCCCATTCGATGTATCCCGTCTACCCGACTGTCATGACGAGTCCGCTAGTTAGAGGGTGTTAGTAAAGGGCAACTGGAAGTGGCGGGGTGGTGGGCGCAATCAGAATCCCTGAAGCTGGTTAAAAATAATTACACAGCCCATCGAGCTTCGAGGCCTTTTTTCGATTATCATAACTACTGATTTCCTCGCTATTCAGAACTTTCACTTCAATCATCCTTCACTTGGTAGCACCAATCACCAAATTACGCTGCGAGCTTCCTTTTACTAGCCTATAGTCCTGTTTAAGTGCACAAATATATGACGTGCATCGTGATCGGCCCGCTAAGCCAACTGTACCGACTTCGTTGACCGCCGGCTGTCAGGGCAAGGTTTGAGACCAGCCGGCTTGAGTGCTGCCTTCACATATCTTCGCCAGACAACTCCACAGAGAGAACACACGGGGAAATCCCGGAACACGATTTCTGCGTGGAGGCGCACCCCATACAACGAAATCAAGCAAAGCTTATTTCCCCCAAGTGGAGCCGGTCACGAAAGTAAGTACCTAACTGAGGTGGCTGTGGCGCGAGTCGGGATTCCCCGTACGAGGGCGCTGGAGCAACGCTCGGAGGCGTGGCACTTTAAGGAAGTGAGGCCCAAATAAATCTCTGGCAGGCGCCCTGAGAGGACCGAATATCCTTCGTGATGCGTCTCCCCTCTTCACGTTAGATGCGTGTATGTACGTAAATGTGTTTACTCTAGGGCTGACAGTACACTGGAAGAATGCAATACTGGTAAGCCGGTATAGGCCAAGTATGAGTGTAAAGCACGTCGTAACTCCTGAAGCATGCAAAGAGCGCCATAAAATACCGTAGGTGTCTCGAAGAAGCGTGCGCAATGCTGACATTGCTTGTCGAAGGGCGGGGTGATGATAACGACGATAGAACACGCTCGTCAATTTATTACATCATTAGGACGCTGATCGGGTGTCCTCGTACATTTTTTTCTCTTGAAAAGCGGTAGCTAGCGATGAAGCACAACCTGCAACGAGCTTTGTGCTTTTTAAAAAAAAAACTACAGAAACAAAATCTCAAAGACATTCGATGACTGTTCTGGTTGCGGTACAATAGACGACACATAACGCCCCGAAGTTGCGTCGCCTGTGGGGTTTATTTGCACAAGTGTTTTATTCCACAGCGGAGCGGTATGTATACCCCGCCCATATATTGAGGCTCAGTGCACGGCAGCGCGCTTCTAGTGCGCTGTGCCGAAGTTGCCTATTCCTGTATTTATTATTGCGCACTTACGTGAGCATTAAACAAAAAGTTCAGACCGTGGCCTTTCCCTCACAAAGAAAGAGAGTGGCACCTCTCACAGAAGTTCAAAGAAGGCACTTTTTAAAGCGGCAGCTCGTAAACATCTCACGGGGCCGCCCTGTCACACCAGCTCGTAGTGCTCTTTACGAGGTGGCGGAGCAATCTCGCGTGCTGCACTTAAAATTAGCACGGAGCCCAGCATTAACAAAGAAAATATCTTGGGTTGGCGCCCTCAATGCTCGCCAAAGCTGAGTAGGCAGAATATACCTTCTGTGAGCCCCAGAACGGATGCGGGTGATACCGGAGCAGCTGTTAATTGGAGGCTTCGGAGCTTCGTTGCCGTACTTTTAGAAACAAAACGCACCCAACTCGCACCCATTGAGGAACCAACCCTGATCTTCGCATCTCTTGCAAGACACCTCTCGGCATGGGCTTAAGTGGGTTTGTTGTACTGCAATGCTCAACGAGTCACCATCTATTTGTGAGCGTGAACTACAAAAGCTATCAACGTGGCCCCAGCTCTGTTATAACACTCTGACGCTTTCGAAGTCGAAATAAACGTCAGGATCGCGGGCCACCATCTTCCACGTCGCATCACCTCAAGTTCAGGTCGGCTCAAGTACCCAAATTGTCTAACTGTACCCAAACATAAAGCTGAGCTTCAGGTTCACCGTTCCAAACAAGCACGAAGCCCACGGCCATGCTTGTACAAAAAATAAACCCTCTGCTACGTTTCACCAGACTACGACAGTCCGCGTCCGTCTGCAACGCATCTGTTGAGAAGTGGTCGCCATTCGGATGGGCCGTTTTTAAGTGCAATGCACTTCTTAAGCGACCCTGAACCTGCGTCCACCGGCGATGTCCGCGCACGTGGAGATGGGCGCGCGCAGCCTGGCCGCTGACATGGCACATACCCACGTGGGGGATTGGCCAAGAATCGGGCGTGAGAAGGGCTAATGCACCTGCTTAAAGGAGTACTGACGCGAAATTTCAAAGCTGAGATCCGCTCTAGCAATCAAGTACAACGACAACACAAATAGGTGTCTGTGAATAAATGCATCTTTCTTTCTTTGTAGTTGTGTGTGTGTGTGTGGTCTCTCTTTCACGAACATTACCGAACCGCGCAAATTCAACTCGTGCATTCGCACTTTCACATTCTTCCCCTCGGGGAAATGCGGGGAATTTTTTTCTGTAGTTCCTAAAGTCCTGCAAGAGTATTGTGACCCAAAAAAAGCGAATAAGGTGATTTTAAATTTGTCCCCCTCCATGCATATTTATCAGCAAGGGAAGCGTCCCTGCCCGTAAGAAAAGACTGCGGGAAGGTATGTATCGCCAAATATTTCCAATGGAGCAAAGTTTTGTGTGGTATTCATAATCTACTGAACGCTTTCCCTTCATTAAATGTCGTATACCTCAACAATACAGATTCCGCGTTTTTGCGGACTCCGACATCCTCCACTGCACATAGATGTAGTTTTCTGAGATTTCGTAGATAGTAAACGATATTGATACTGTGTCACAAGTCCAGGTTTACAAATTCTGATAAGTGGTTTATGTACGCGTTTAGAGAATTCCTTTCTTAACCAAAATTAACGAATGAACCTAACCGGCATAACAAAAATGTTTCACGTTATCCTTTATCATAATGTTATGTAATTGCCGGACATCCCACAGTATGCAACAGGTAGTTTTGTAGATAACAATGACAAAATTACTCTTTTCTAGCGCAATGTTTTAAAGCCTCGAACGTTACCAGTTTACCAGCCTTATGGTCACGATGTCGAAATTCTGTTTTGGGGTTGTAGTGACAGGGAGGAAGAATGGTGGAATGATTTCGGCTACAATCTGAATCCTGGTTAGCTCATGCGGACGGCGGAAGTGTCGTCACGTATTGCGAAATCCTTAACTGCTAAAAATGTACTCCACTCATCTCGGGGGATGGGGGGGGGGGATATCTCCGCTTTCGAGTCAGTCGAATCAAAAAACAGCATTGACCAAGCGGAATGCCGGGGACGTTTAGTTTTCATATTCGTACTTGGTGTTCTGCAACAACTAATCGGGTGTTAATACTAACCTGGGTGGCAACTTTGGCGAGCAGGAAAGACAAGTCTCGCGCCATACTAGAAGGGAAAAGAAAGACGAGAGTAATCTAGATATGTACTTTTTTTGTCTCCCATCCCGTTCCCGATTAGTTGGATTGTTTTTCTGCGTATCACTGCACAAGCAAGGTGTTCAGCTACAGTAATGGGAAAGTTAATCTTACCTGAAGACGTAGACGTTACGAAAGTACCTACCGCGTTGACGGGGTTTTTTTTTTTAATTTTCGAAATGGTGTAGAAAGACTGCCGTCGCCCTTGTGCCTCGTGTAAAAGGGCGCTGTACAATGAAGGATATCTCGAAGCGGCAAAGCTTAGAGGGGGAGGTGTATATGGAAGGCGGCGTAGTTCCTCGAGGACCCCAAGAACTGAGAATGAAGCAATTGTTGGGCGCTCAAAGGGTTCCGACTCAACGCCAAGGAGTTACGTGCAGCCATGCTGGAATTTACACCTGATGAATCTCAATCGGCATGGGTGGTTAACAATGAAGAGGTAACAACACGGGCCATAAATAAAGCGCGATTCGAACGGATGGAGTCCCTTGTCCGTCCACGCCTCTCGCCGTGTCGAGTGTTGGAAGGCATAAGCGGCCATTTATGACGGCGATAGTGGGACAGTTTCCGACACTTGACGAGAACATTATAGGGCGAGGATTCAATTGCGGTGAAGTCCATGCCACCGCGAGTGGGCGATACACTTGGGAGCGACTCCGGTATCTGTCTTATTAGAATTGCTCATTGAGATAGCATCTTACGAATGCGATGCAGCGATCGGTTTAAGAGCTGTCGGGGCATGCGACGCGCAAGAATGGAGCTTATATCTGAGCAAGCAGCTCAATTCATGAACGGGGCTTGAAGAGCAAGAGGTACTCTGAAGGGCCGGATCGCGGGAAGTCTCTCGGCTAGCAACAGAGGCGTGTCAGTGACTGAGTGATCTGCGCTGCAAGCATAAATCGAGATCTCGGTGGTACCCACCGCTGTGGCTCAGTGGCTAAGGCGTTGTGCTGCTGAGCACGAGGTCGCGGGATCGATTCCCGGCCGCGGCGGCCGCTTTTCTGATGGAAGCGAAAAGGAAAAACGCCCCTGTTTTCGAGGTTTCGGTGCACGTTCAAAATCTCCAGGTGGTCAAAATTAATCCGGAGCCCTCCACTACGGCGCGCCTCATCGCCTGGGTTGCGTCGGCGTGTTAAACCCTTCTATCAATCAATCGAGATCTCGGTGGTGTAACTAAAATAAATGAATGAATAACATTTTTTAATGAAAAGCAAGTGCTGCTTTAACTATAAGAGTGAAGAGATTGCTGCCGCAAGATTGTTAACGCCTACGGAAAGTTAAATGAAATAGACTGTAAAGCTTTCTGAGTGCTTGGCTGAACGTGCAGAAGTTGATGGCGTTCGATCTCAACTTAACAGTTTTCTCCCTGAAAGTTATCTTATAGTTATCGAATGATGGGCAAGATTTTCTCGTTCGTATTGGGCGGCAGCTTAGGTGGAAGTTAAGTAAGCGTATTTTTTTATGTCGGCTACAACTTTCGTTGTTTGGCGTACGATATAAGGCCCTGCGTGCTTTACCCGGTTTGAGTGCGTGTAGGGATTTCGGAGATTTATTGTGTGGTCGGAGAATCCGCTCGACTGCAGGAGATGAGGAGACCCAGGCGGACAGCGGAACTCCTTGCTAGAGGAGAAGCGTTTTGCACATAAAGCAGAGCGGAGAATTTTCGATCCAAAGTTTTAGGGAAATTGGTTGACGCATACGCTGTAAAAGCGGTGAAAGCAAAAACAGTCTGTCGCAGACGTTTTAGGAGGTTTTGGGTTAATCTCCCTCGAAAGCGAACTTTCTGTGACGACGACGATGATGCTCGTAGGGGAAGTAAAAAAGAAACCCGCCCGCATCTTACCACGGGGGGAACTCGAGTAAATGCGTCGCAGAGTGGTGGGGGTATCGCAGTGAATGTTGCGTAATTGGGTATTGTTTGGGAATGCTTAATTGTTATTTCGTCTTTATTATTCTTATTTATTGAATGAAGGAAAAGCGAAGGCAAGGAGTGTAAAGTTAAAGTCTGCCTTTATTGCTTGGTGCCGTCAAGCAAAGCGTGAAGTCAAGCGAAAGCCAAGCAAAGACGCCCTTGACTGAATTCCGAACGCGCGCTCCGCCGCTTATATACACACCGCCCGCGTTCGAGGGAGAGGAGTACGGGGGAGAGACGCGCATGCGCACACTTCCGTACACAAGCGCGCGAACTTTCCACGCACCCACCACGCCGTTATCACGTGTACACGCCCTGCCGCCGTTACTGTTGAGCGCGACGCAGCGCACGGGTAGGTACGACGCATGCGCGCACAGACGCCCTCCCCCCGCACCGCCGCAGCTGTTGTTGAGAGCGACGGAGCGCACGGGGTACACGCGCTCCTCCCGCACCGCCGCACCTGTTGTTGAGAGCGAGGAGGGTACGGGGGAGAGACGTGCACCTGCGCCTCGACGCGACACGCATGCGCAGTGAGCGTGTGGACGGCGCCGACAACATCGACGAGTGACATCGCGAGCCTAAGAAATGCTCCGCATTTAAAATTGAAACACATCTCGTGGTCGGCTCCCGCCCGTTATGAAGCCGACGTCTATGTGATTGCACTATTCCGACACGTTGGAAACAGTCTGGATTTGGAGAGGGGTGCATGTACAGGCCAAATTCGACAGAAAATGGCCCCTCCCTCTAACGACCACGATGGCTGAACTCTAAGGAAAATCATGCAATGCCCATATTAGTAAAGCACTACAGAGCACAATTGCCATCCATTAAACCGTCACGATAACAAACAGGTGTTCGCATAAAAAGGGCACAGTCTTACGTCATAATCTCGACCACTAGCTTCGGGCGTTTTTTTTTGCAACAATTGTCCAGCAATGACCATGGCTTTAGTTCAAGTGGTCTTTGCGTCACATATATCATTGCCAAGACACACATTGGCCTAGTTTCATTATGCTCATGTTAAAGCAAGCACGAAAAAAAGAAGAAAGTACATCTCAGAATGTTTCCGACAACCGCCAGTAGAATGCAAAGGCACAGATGCGTGTACATTGTCCAGCAAGGCGGAAAGGTTCCTGCCGCAGGCTAAACTCCACGAACGTGGCTGATCGGCGAAACGTGCGCTGCTGCTCTCACACTACAGAGGGCGCTACGAATGGGAATTTTGCTGCGACCTCTTGAGAAAGGAATTTCTTTGTTGGCTTTCCAGTAACAGCAACCGCTCTCCTCCCTACGTCATGAAAAGCCGAAATGGTCGCCCTGATTGATCTACGCTAGAAATGCAGCGAAGAAGAAACCCCAAAACATTAGCCACAAAATAAAAAAAGTGCGTCACAAATGTCAGTAAAAAAATCGAAATTGCAAAATGGCGGGATAGCAGCGAAACATTGAATTATTTGGTGAAACTGCCGCAGTTGTTGCGCCAGATTGCTGAGGTCTAGTGTTTCGCCGATGGTATTCTTTTCGTCTCTTAGACGGTGGCCTTTTTGTCTGTCTTAGACGAAAACTTTCGGAACCCAAATTCTCCTTTGTTTTCTTTGGCGGTGTTGAGCTCAGCGACTGTGCGCCGTTGTACGCCTTCCGAACGCTCCGCCGCAGACCGTCGATGTGCGCCCTGAAAAAACATCGGCACACTTCAGTTATTCGGCCATTCGCTTCCAATCACATTTAAGACATGCCAAGCAGAGTCAATCGAAAATTCGGGGAGACCGCTAGCGCGCTTTACAGCGTCCGCAGCCCCAAGTGCCTTCTTCGTTCGTGGCGGTGAAGCAGCGGCTACACGGGGGCTTCTGTTTGAGGAATGGAACTCAAACAGATCGTCGAGCCCCGTCGGTTCTTCCCCTGTTTGTTTTGACGTCTCATACGTAGGTTCCGAAACAATGTCGATGCCGTAACGAATGGGTAAAGCGGCGATTTCGCTATCGTGCCTCCTGCACAGGGTAATTGAAAGCATTACAAACTCAAGCAATGGCTCGTCCGGCTGGAAGGCTCAGGGAAGGGAAACTCAATTCAGTTCAGATGATTTTTTTTCCGATCTGAAAATCAAAAAGTGGTTAAAACAGCCCGGTCTCCTCTCCCGCCGCTCCCCCCTCCCCGCCCCACGGAAGAAAAATCCCGGGCCATCTCCACTAACGTAAAGCCTGGTGAGGGGCGATGAAACCGTTGGGGGGTAGAGGTATACATCTTTGCTGTAAAAGTCTCGCGCCTTTGAATCACGAAGTGTTCTCGCCCAAGGCGTTGGAAAACGAGTGTCCCGATCTGTTCTTTTAGTACGCGTTTTTGCCCCCACCGATGAAACGTTCCTGCGCGAGGCGTTGGAGAACGAGTGTCCCGTTGTGTTCTTTTGGTACGTTATTTTGCCCACACAGATGAAACGTTGTAGTGCGACGTGTTGGAAAACGAGTGTCCCGGTGTGTTCTTTTAGTATGCGTTTTTGCCCGCGAAGATGAAACGTTGTAGTGCAAGCCGTTTGGAAACGAGTGTCCCGGTGTGTTCTTTTGGTACGCTATTTTGCCGATGCAGATGAAACGTTGTAGTGCGAGGCGTTGGAGAACGAGTATCCCGTTGTGTTCTTTCGGTACGTTATTTTGCCCACACAGATGAAACGTTGTAGTGCGAGGCGTTGGAAAACGAGTGCCCCGGTGTGTTCTTTTAGTATGCGTTTTTGCCCACGAAGTAGAAACGTTGTAGTGCAAGCCGTTTGAAAACGAGTGTCCCGGTGTGTTCTTTTGGTACGCTATTTTGCCGATGCAGATGAAACGTTGTAGTGCGAGGCGTTGGAGAACGAGTGTCCCGTTGTGTTCTTTTGGTACGTTATTTTGCCCACACAGATGAAACGTTGTAGTGCGAGGCGTTGGAAAACGAGTGCCCCGGTGTGTTCTTTTAGTATGCGTTTTTGCCCACGAAGTAGAAACGTTGTAGTGCAAGCCGTTTGGAAACGAGTGTCCCGGTGTGTTCTTTTGGTACGCTATTTTGCCCATGCAGATGAAACGTTGTAGTGCGAGGCGTTAGAGAACGAGTGTCCCGTTGTGTTCTTTTGATACGTTATTTTGCCCACACAGATGAAACGTTGTAGTGCGAGGTGTTGGAAAACGAGTGTCCCGGTGTGTTGTTTTAGCACGCGTTTTTGCCCACGCAGATAAAACGCTGTAGCGCGAGGCGTTCGTAACAAGTGTCCTGGTGTGCTCTTTTAATAGGCGTTACGTTCTGGCGCGAGCCGTCGGAAAACGAGTGTCCGGGTGCTTTGGTACCGTGACTACAAGAAACGACGACGATGACAGGAGATACCGACAGCCCGAGCTCGGAAGGAGCTTCGGACCCTGAAAGAAATGTTGGCTTGTATATACCGTGCCACCACGTGTTTGCCGGTTTATCCTAGTCAGGAGGCAAGAAAGCTGACCAGTCCTTTGCACTCGGGATTAATAAGCAAAAATTCTCCCACTAGCAGCGAGCTTCAAAAAGTCAGTTACTCATTTATTAGTCAACTTACTCGAGCCTAACAAGAGGATGCTGTCTCTCCAACAATTGCAGCTTTTAGCACAGGCCCCTAATGGTCAGGCTAGATGATGTAGCGCAGACTGCACCGCGCCTACACTGTTATGTGTTTTCCTCAATTTGGGAGAACAAATTTTAGCTTTGAAATTTCCTAAAGGACACCTGGGATGAAAATACTAGGTAGTATTAAACGATTGGTGTTTTTTAAAATGAGAACTGCCAGAAAAAGCTCCAGTTATATACTATTACTTATCAAACTGACAATGTAAGAAACTTGGAGTTTTAAATGACATGGCGTCCGTAAGCTAAATTGACAGCTGAAGTCACCGTCTGACTAGGCAGAGTTTGGCTCGTGTAACGGGACACATGCGTCGCTTACTTCGGAGATTTTAAGGCGGTAAACGTATTTTATATATCAGGGTCCATTTTACATCACTAACGAAATATACGTGTATCATTTTGTTTGGCAATACCTTAATAGAATGTGGGTCGTGATCACGCTTCTAATAAGGAAAGGCTCATCCCTGAATTCCTACAGAATAGACCGCAGTCACGGAACTCACGTTAATGGCCTTGGAATGAGGTGCACCAGGGAAAAAGAGTGAGAGAGCGCGAGAGAGAAAAAACCTCCGTCGCATGCCCCCGCGCGAGGGACACGAGTAAATGCAGAGCATTGGGGGTGGTCACGTGGCGTAGGTTGTGGTAGCTGGCGGTGGTAGTTGTAGTTGTTGTTGTCGTAGGGGTTGGGTAGTTGGGTTGCCAGATGAGAGAGAGAGAGAGAGAGAGAGACGAGAGACGTAAGTACGTAACGTGTTATTTATTGCCATCGTTTGCACCCCACCCTCTCTGCGGGGCAATCGGTTGGATCTTTATTATTATTCTTTTCTTTCTTTTCTTTTCTTTCTTATTATCCCTCTCGGGAGGGCAGTGCGCCATCGTCGAAGTTCATAAGCGATGGAAGCAACACCTTCAACCAGTACCGCGACGCGAGCCAACGTCAGCGTTGCAGTACCAGTTCAAGACATCGTGCCATCCTCTTCATCGACGGCGGCAGAAGAGAAGGCGGCGAGACGGCGCGCTGCCGACGCTGAACGCAAGCGTCTGAAGCGCGCTGCCGACGCCGAACTTCATGCACGAGAAGCCGCGGCCAAACGTCAACGTCGGGCCGCGGATCCTTCGCTCCCGCAACGAGTATATTCGTAGCGCGCGCAGTAGAGGGAGAGGAGGTAGCACCTGCTGCTGCAACGCCTCTTTCAGCGCCGGATCACGCGTATGCGCGCCCGCACCTGTTGTTGAGAGCGAGGAGGAGCGGGGGAGGGGCGCACGTGCTGGCTGGCTGCGGACGCCGACTTACGGACGCATAACATCGTGAGTTAAAGAAATGCTCTGCATTTAAAAATTTTACAGAACCGACAGTGCTTCGACTACCGGACTACAGGTCGTCTCCAGTGAAGGTGCAGAACAAAATGTGGATAGGTACGTAGTTGGTTTGATGATCCGCCGTCTAGCCTCTTGATTACCTTTAGTTGCGGCTCCCCTTCCTGTGAGTGGTAGGCATGCGTCATCATGCGCATGGAGGAGGTGAAAACGACCATTCTCCTACAGAAGTGACTCATGGGGGTGACAGTAGAAGTGCGAACACTGCAGTAAGGAAAGCCACAGATGCACACTAGCTTGCAACGATTGACAACGTTAGATTTAATCAATGAAAGCACGTATCAGCTTACTTTCAACAGTATCCGTTGGAGGGGTTGTGGCAAACAATATTTGTGTCTTTCGATATGCTGCGGAACAAGTGTTGTAACACTTATTGCAGGCGGGCACGCTGTTATATATGTTACAGTTGTAACAGCGCGAAAAATACATGACAAAACAGCACACAAAAACAGGGCTCACTAACAACTGAAATTTATTGTATTTTATTAGTATTTTTATTCGTGATCTCTTGTTAAGACATCATGAATTCTTATTTCTCATATAGCGCCATGTCTGTGCTTTTCCTTTTCGCGCTGTTGGTTGCGAAATTGTTATAGGTTGGACCCCTTAAAAGTTTTATTAAGTAGTGCTATCCAAGCCGTTTTGAATGCCTCCAGATCGTCGTGAAAGGTGGAGCTTCAATCTGATCGACAGGCCATAATCTTGATGGTGCACGTGCTCGCTAAATACAAATGAATGCACGGTCCTGCATACAGATAGTTTTAAACTGTGTGGGCCGTGCCCACATTCTAATACCCGTTCCACACGTACACATAAAATGACATTAAATATTTAGGGCCTTAAGGTACCGAATGACATCATTTGGAAAAACGCGAAAACTAAAAGGGATTAAATGTGCATGCATGATGATGATAATAACCAAAAAGAGGAATCCACTCATATTTTAGAAGTTTTTAACGTAAATAAAAATGCTTTACAGTGATCTGAAATGTTTTTTTTTGTGTGTGTGTGTGAAAGAAAATGTTCTGAGACATCGTTTTGAGCCATATCTAAAAGTGGCTTAAGCAGCTGCCGTCGCGTTCTAGCGTTAGCCAAATCCGAAAATTTCAAAAGAAGTAACACAATGTTCTGCTTTTGCAGCTGTTAGAGTGAACTTTCTCTTCTTCAAAACTTCGCCACCAAGATTGCCCAAAAAATCGTCTTGTATCGAAGTTCAGCTACGTTTCCGCGTCAACACTCTGGTGATGAGAGTATCGGTGTTCTCATTTGGTGCGTGAGCACCAAATGAAACGCACACACACGCACACACACACACACATACACCCACACGCACATGCGCACACATACGCACGCACACGTGCACACACATGCACGCACGCCCACACGCACACGCCCGCGCGCATTGGCACGCACGCATACGCGCGCACACAACATTGGCAGCGCACAGCGAGCTAAGGAACTGCGTACTTCGGACAGCTACGCAGAATCTGCAGGAGCCCCCCATACAACTCAGCTCAGAACAACATGAAAAAAGTTCAGGACGCGCAGAACAGCGAAGAGACCACGCCTTGTGAATTCTGATACCCGAACTTCGTAACCTTCGATGGCTACCACCGAGATAAGCTCTGGTCACGAAAGCGCAGCGCTCACGCAAAACAACGCTTTATAGAATAAGCAACGCGTCTGAGTCAGTGAAAAAATGCGAACCCGGCTGAGATTATCAGCCGAGCGCCGAGGAGACAGTGAACACGACGATTTGATCACGCTTGACCAACGCGCAGGATCGCGACAGCCAGCGCCGTGCGGTGAAGACGTCGTCATGTGGGCGCCCTCTATCCAACCTCATTCCCACGGAGCAAATCACTGTCTCTGGAGGCTGAGTCACCACGTGAGGTCTAGTGGGAGGGAGAACAGCAAAAATCGCAACGACTGTTTCAATAGCAAAGGTGTTTTTAGCGCGTGTGTAGGTGAGACTATTGCGGTATTGCCCGTCGCTTGTATCAAAGCTGGGAAATATATATTATTTCGAACACTATTTGGTTGATATTCTGTCAAAGTTGCTTCCTTCCACCTCCACGTTCTAATAGTCTTCAAAAGTTATGGAGGAAGTGCGGAAAGGATGACTCGTTGTTGTGCAATTGAGTTGGGCAATTGAGAAAATAAAGGAGTGCGAGCTCGAACTCAGACGATAGAAGAGTGCCTGTTCCCTATTCTTCTATCCTTGGTACTAGTTTATGCTTTTTTTCAAAGACGATAGTCTTTCTTGGGCTAATTGAACGCCAAAAGTTTGATCTGCCTGTATGTCGGTCTGTCTGTCTGTCTGTCGAAAAGGGAATTTATTAAAACTGGTCACAGCTAGGACCCGCTGTAGTTAGCTACTAGCCGGGTCGACAGGGCACAGGATATACGCAATGTGCTACAGAGAAGACGAAGGAAACATCACACTAGTTCACAAAAAAACCAGGTCCACTGCAGTGGCTGTCAGTCGATTCAGTCACCCGGCCAAAGTGAAACAGCATCTGCGCAATAGGTTTATGTACCTACCACCCAGTCTTTACGTCTGGCAGTCTTAAGTGTGTGGCAATGTTCATACCTATCAGCATTGTTGAACAAGAACACAAGTGTAAACAAATATGAGGTAAAAAATATTACATAAGCGATATTTGCAGTGTTCCTTTATTGCGCTATTGCCCGATTGCGCTAATCTTCTTGTTTCTTTAATACATGGGAAATTTAGGCACGTTTACTATCCCACATGACGACTAAGCGGCAATACAGAAGCTAACAGGCATTGAAGAACAGGCACATAAGTCCGACTGCGGTTTGCCAACATTCAAATGGAATGCAAACAGACGCAGACATAAAAAAACATTACGCCCACCTGCCCTCGCGAGAACCCTGGTGTGATGCGACGCTGAGGGGGTTCAAGCGCAAGCGGAGAGCAACCGTCGACCGAAAGGCCGCCGGAGAGCGGCACACCGGTTATATGCGCAGCACGCCCAAAGTAGAGGAGACCGCGGAGAGAGAGAGTACTGCACATGCGCAGCACCGCGCGCAGCGCCGCCCACCGGCGGAGTGAGAGCGCGGTGGGCCGCACACCCGGAGATGTTCAGAGAGCGTGTTCGCTCTCACCTGGGCACGCGGCGGCGCCAGTACGTCTGCCGCGGCTATGATGCAACACAATCCAACACAATCCACTTTAATCCAATCCAATCCAAATCCAATCCAATCCAAGCCAAGCCAAGCCGATCCTATCGAATCCAATCCAATGCCCCTCGCGAGAGAGTGTTCGCTATCGGAGAGGAGAGGGGGAGAGTGGAAAGGCTGCGGACAACAACAATGGACGCACGCAGGAAGGACAGGGCCGCCGACAAGAGGTCTTTCAGCGTCGCATCTGGGATATTGCGGTGGACTAGGACTGCTGTTGCAGTGTTATCCGTGCCCTGAAAAGCCCTGTAACCAGGGAGCTTAGCCATGGTACCTACTTCTTGTAAGGCTATAACCACTGAACGGATGCAATTTGATAGTATCCCCATTCCCCACGATTTAGTGGTTCTCTACCCACGTAAACGGGAGGCTGAGCGGCTATATATTCTGAACTTATACAGCAGCCCTCGTTCAACAGCGCATACTTTTAACCACTTGTTTCTTCTCACCAAGCAAACAGTAGGCTCACACGCTCTTCTTATTGTGGGCGACTTTAATGCGCCTCACACGGCCTGGGGATACCCTCACTGCACGCGCAAGGGTAGGCTCCTCTGGGATCACATCCAAGCACATCGGCTTGCTATAGTAACGGATCCGACGATTCCAACACGAATTGGCAACAGTGTACAAAGAGACTCATCTCCAGATCTCACCTTCATTTATCATGTCACGGACGCATGCTGGTCCAACACCAATGACACATTAGGTAGTGACCACTTCATTCTTCAAACTGATGTCATTTTAAAACGCCCCCTGCGCTCCCATCCGCGTCAGACGCATCTGGCAGATTGGAACGAATTCCGAGAGGTGCGGCAAGCCCACGCCCCTCCAGAGATCACCCCTTCGGGTCTCGAACAGTGGGTGAACCAACTTCTTACTGATGCCCGAAGCACGCGCACTCCAGTGGATCCCGATATCCCATCCGACACGGTAGACACCCATCTGCAACACCTACAGAATGCCTTCCGTAGCATCCAGCGCAGGTGGAGGAAAAATAAACGCAACAGAAAATTAAGACTGAAAATGGCTAAGCTAAATACTGAAATAGAAAACTATTCTGTCCAACTTGCTGAGAGTCAATGGCACGAAATTTGCAATAACATGAAAGGAAACCTTGGCATGAGGAGAACGTGGTCCCTCTTAAGACACCTCTTAGACCCCGCTCGCGCAAAAACAGAACAGGGTCATCGGCTCACAGCCATCGTACAAACGTTCCCGGGTACTAATCAGCAACTAATCAATAGAGTTTGCTCCTTATATCTTCCTTCAGGAGACGCTCAGCAGCTTCCATCATATCAAGGAGCACCAAATAATGATCTAGATGCCGCCATCACGGAGGCAGAAGTGCGCAGTGCTCTTCTGGCTATCCGCCCAGGATCCGCACCGGGTCCGGATGGAGTGACCAATAAAATGCTCCGAAACCTTGATGATCCTTCAATCTCGGCTCTTACGGAATACTTCAATTATTTTTGGGAACGCGGTACACTCCCTTCCGAATGGAAACACGCTAAGGTCACGCTCATCCCGAAACCTGGAAAGCCCCTTACCATTGATCATCTCCGACCCATTTGTCTCACATCATGCATTGGTAAGGTCCTGGAGCACATTATTCTCGCCCGCCTAACGCTCCATCTCAATTCCACTAACGTTCTTCCACACTCGATGATTGGTTTCCGCCCCGGACTCTGCACTCAGGACGTCCTTCTGCAACTTTCCCGCGAGATTATCACCCCTCCATCCCGACTCGACACTGCTGCTATTCTGGCGCTGGATCTCACCAAGGCATTCGACCGGGTTACCCACGCCGCCATCCTGCGTGGCGTAGAATTAATATCTCCTGGAGAGCGTATGTACAACTACGTGCGTAGCTTCCTAACATCTCGTACAGCGTTCATTCAAATAGGGGACCTTCAATCTGATACACTAACTCTTCCTTCCATAGGGACTCCACAAGGGGCCGTTTTATCGCCTCTATTATTCAATTTGGCTCTCCTCAATATCCCAAAGAAACTTGAGACAATTCCGCACCTTCACTATAGCCTATACGCGGACGATATTACGCTGTGGGTCACTGGTGGTAGCGATGCACTCATTGAAGAAACATTACAGCAAGGTGCACGCCTCGTGAGTGAGGAAGCACATTTGGTTGGCCTGGAGTGCTCTCCCGCAAAATCGGAGCTTCTCCTCTTACCAGCCAAATCGACCTCTCAAAATTCTCCTGACATCAAAATTTACCTGAATGAACATTTGATCCCAGAGGTGCGCACCCTCAAGGTCCTCGGTCTCGTCATTCAGCATAATCGTAGTAACACTAAATATATCTCGCAGTTAAGCTCCCATGTTAATCAAACAATTGGGCTCATCCGACGAATTACCGGACGCCACCATGGTCTTAAGGAGATGGAGAGAATCAGGCTTATCCAGGCCTTCATCATCAGTCGTGTAACATATTCTCTCCCATACCTGCGTGTATCGAATGCAGAAATGACCAAAATTAACTGTCTTATCAGAAAGGCCTACAAAGCTGCGCTACAAATTCCTCTGAGTACATCCACTGCCAGATCTGAGCGTCTCGGGGTTCATAATACCGCCCAAGAGTTGGTCGAGGCGCATCATATCAATCAGC
The DNA here is from genome assembly GCF_048455015.1 of Haemaphysalis longicornis. Taxonomy (NCBI): domain Eukaryota; kingdom Metazoa; phylum Arthropoda; class Arachnida; order Ixodida; family Ixodidae; genus Haemaphysalis; species Haemaphysalis longicornis. The sequence goes on along the minus strand of NW_027526445.1, from coordinate 150,129,942 downwards.
TCCGTCGTCTCTCAACTACTCCCACTGGCCAACATATACTGATGCGTCTTGGTATCGGGGCCCCAGTCTGTTCTGAATTAGCTATCCCCATCCCGCGGTCTATCCGTGACTGCCTCCGTGTCCGTCCTATTCCGAGGAACATGCACCCCACCTACCACAGAGGTAGAAGGGAGCAACGGGCGCGGGCGCTCACCAAGAAACTCCCCATTAAACCCGACATCCTATATGTTGATGCGGCAGAATACCGCCACCTCGACGCATTTGCCCTCGCAGTTGTTAACAGCCCGAATGACCCCCCTGCTAACTCCCTAACTGTCCGCACCACTATCCCGGCAGCGGCAGAGGAGGCAGCAATAGCGCTCGCACTAACGACTCGGCCGTCACCCACAATTATAATCACGGATTCGAAAGCGGCCATTCAAAACTTCGCCCGTGGGTACATATCGCCCGTGGCGGCCAAAATTCTCCTTCAAAATCCCCCGACCTCAATGGTAGACATCGTCTGGACCCCGGCGCACACCGGCTTGGGTGGAAATGAGGCAGCACACAACACAGCACGAGGACTTACTATCCGTGCCGGTGCCAGCCTCGTTCCCTACCACGGCGCCTGCAGGTCAGCCAGGGATCACCTAATCACGTACCATGATATCACTGCGCATTACCGCCTCGCTCGCCGTTAATACCCTCCTGCCCACCCTGAGCTGACCAACGATCAGGAGCGCTTCTGGCGACTCCTGCAGACGCACTCTTTGGCCTGCCGAGCACTTCTGCACCGAATTCACCCCTCGCAATTCCCATCGCCAAATTGTCCACTCTGCGGGGACCTAGCCACGTTGGTTCATTCCATGTGGGCCTGTCCTCAAGACCCCTTTCCACCCGTAGTTAATGAAGAGCAGTGGGAGGGAGCGCTGGGCAGCTCGGACTCAGAGGTCCAGATACTTCTGGTCACCCGTGCTGCCAACGTCGCTGCCGGCCTCAAACCGGAGGCCACACCGCTTCCGTAAACCAGCCTAAGGCTCAATAAAGTGATTCCTCCTCCTCCTCCTCAGCGTCGCATCTAAAATACAGCCACTCTGGGGGACCACTCTGCTCCGCATAAACACTCCTTACCAACGTAACCAGTTGATGACAAATGGCCTAACTTGGCCGGGAATGCTCCGCATGCCGGTCAGTTATGCAGCACTTCCAGAAGCTGTACAAACCCAGCGCAACAAAAAATGTCGTAAAGTATGGTCGAATCCGTTCGGATGTTGGACTTTGACTTGTACTTGGATTGCATGGGAGCAAGCTTCGCGTTTTAACCTTGTTTATTATCGAAGCGGGCTTTGATTATTACTATTCCTTGCGCGCGGCTCTGACTCCTCTCGAGGCGCGGGGCTGTGGATAATGACGATAAGGAAGCGCAGACGATGGTGATGGTGGGCGGTGCCATGGTGATGATGATGATGCCGTAAACAAGGGTTTGCTGGTTTGGGGACAATGTATTCAATATTGTCACGTGCCCAGGGTCGAATATAGCAAAGACAACATGTATGTCAACGAACTTTGGTGTGGGACCCCGCAGCCAAGACCACTGGGACGAAGGCGCGCTACCCGGAACGAATCATCATCACTACATAGCGCGAGAGTGGCTTACTCTGGCAGCTCAAGCGCTTCTTCGCCTCTACTTCCCTTCCCCCGCATTGGTTTATATGCAAATGAGCTCCCTGCAGAGAACAAAAGTATTCCCTGTGCACTTCCTTTCATTTTCCGTTCTTACAAACCACAAACGCAAGGAACGTCGTTATTCACCGCCGCTTCTGTTAATTAATAAAGATTTAGTAAAGCCTAAGGTCCCCACAAAACACGCATTCGCTCTACGAGAAAAATAAAATGTGCAATACGCCATCAACAACCATGGCGCTTGTGACCGGCCTCCAGAACCACACAGGAGTGGAAACAGCTAGGCTGTAAGTTATTGCGTTGATGCAAATCTCAGGGTGCGTGGCATTGTCCCCTCAGATGAACGTGAGCGTGAATTTTTACGTTATGGATTTTCAATAACCGATGGCCGCTTTGGCGCCCTCTCGTTAAGGTCACATGAATTCCTTGTTCCGCGTTTCATACTGAAAGATGGTCCTCGAGGTGCTAAAGTCGCAGGTAGCGTGAAGGGTGACAATTAGATGCGGCTAGCAAACACAAATGATGCGTCTGGAATGCATGACTTCGTGTCGTTTTCCCAGAAATAGACACGCCCAGTTGTATCCGCCGTGGCTTTCCACGTCTCCGTTTCCTGGGTGACACACATCGTTCTGACGGGGCAGTGAGACGTGCAAGTGAAACATCCCTTGCATTAAGGTGAAGGAAAAAATGGAAGGTAAAAGCGAAGTCGGCTGGAATAATACGAAAGACGAGTATACTTCGACAAACTTCAGCCGGCACTGGGGCTTCTTTTAGCGCGGACACATCCATCAACCCGAGCCCCTTCCGCCTCATCTGTTCCGTTCCATGGGTCAGCGAACACAACCCTGCTGAGGGCGCGGGCACGACTCGGTTTCGAGGTAATGGCACTCCCCGGAGAAGAGATAAGATAAAAGTGATTGAGCGGTACGAGCAATTTTCCCCTGCCGCAATATCATTTCCACCAAGAAATGACCATCCCCCAAGCACATATACGCGCGCGCCCGTGAAGTAACTCCTTTCAAAGCACTTTAGAATTTGACCGAAGGCAAGAGCGCTTTGTTTGTTTGGAAATAAATAATTTAAAATCCCCTTGATTTTTCAGCAACAAAAAAAGAGCACGCCACATCAGAGAATGGCAGACGCATTTTAGTTAATTCAAGGCAGGTAGGTTGTGCCGCCTGGGGGGAGTATGAAACATTCACCATTCTTGAACATGGCTATACCAAGTTTGTCGTTCGGTAGCTCAGCTCTGACGCCGAGAGCGGCCAGTGCACACACGCAAAATTGCACCGCCAGGCAAATCATAGGCGCTGCTCGGATCAGTCGGTGCTGTACAGTTAAATCTGTATTTAACGAACGTCTATGCAATGAATTTGTGGCTTTAACAAAGTTTTTCTATTCTTCATTGCCGTCCCCATTGAAGCGCATGTGTTCGCGCCCTCTGTGCAACGAGGCCGGCAGATATTTAAACTTGATGTACCGAAGTCGATAAGCTGATCAGTCATTACCTATATCACTTCTACTGAAAAATCGACCGCAGAAATGTACTAATTTAGCGAGTACTCGTAGTACTGTATGGATAGAGCCAGCAGCTACAGAAATGTCTATAATCACCTAAAAACGAATGATGATAATCACGATGATAATGAACGAAGCGGCTAGTGTCACCGCGTGGTTTACGTCGAATCCACTTCTTGTTTGACTGTGTAGCGTGACACCACACCAAGTAGCAAGAGTAACTACACATCACTTTGCCCGCACCGCAAACTCCCATGCCTTTCCATGTGTGAGCGTGGTGTCGGTTGTAGACTTAAGTTTTGTGATGCCGCGCCTGCTTGTCGGCGTGTGGCCACGCGTCTGCACTGATATCTGTGGTATCTGTTCGTCGGTGATCAGTGCTGCTGACAGAAAAAAGTTTTGTTTTGTATTTTCAAGCAAAGCTTACAATTTTAAACGCCGCCCCCGCCAGCGAGAAAGAAGAATGTCGGCGCCTGGTACAGTATCTAGCTAGCAGCCTTCTAACAATTTTGAGCGCAGAAAAGTGCTTCAAGCTTGGGAAATGTCGCCCTGTCAGCATAACACGAAAATTACGCTTAAGTTGCGTTTGTGAACACGGGGGTAAGTGATCTTGTCTCTTTGGAGCGCCGCGTAGTGCCTAAGCTCGTGCGAAATCAGCAGGCGCAACTCACACAGCTTTCTAATGTGAAAAAAAAAACATTCTTGAAGGGCGATTTCGGCTTCCCTGATACGTAGCATTTTGGTTTCATTGTTGCTTCATTCACGCCAGCCTTAACTCTAAACCTGCAGGTAACAAAAACTGTTATGTAACGAAGAATTGTGAACTTTTGTCAACTTCATTGTATCCATGTTTAACTGTAGGTGCGGACGCGCAGTGAACTTCGATCCAGTGACTGCTCCTTGTATCATTTCTCATGGCACGTGCACTTACTCTTTGCACCTTCTCCCCTTAGAACGAACGAGCGATTAGACGTTTTCCCTCGGCAACGGCACAAGGGGCTGGCTTGACTTTGGCTGAACTAGAAGGTCAGATTGACGGAACGATGCGTTTTTGGGGGGGTTTGTACCTGGAGTAAAAAGCTTTCACTCCCATATAGTGTGATTCTCCCAGTATGGCTGCGGAAGGCCGCGTATGTCGCGTAGCCGGCTGCCGCAGTAACGTCAGACATTTCACGGCGGCCGCTTTTCTGATGGAGGGGAAAGCAAACCGGCCCGTGTGTACGAGATTTTGGCGCACGTTAAAGATCCCCAGGTGGTCAAAATTAATCCGGAGCCCTCCACTACGGCGCGCTTCATCGCCTGAGTTGCGTCGGCGCGTTAAACCCTACCATCAATCAGTCAACGTCATACATTTTACGGTAAATAAACACCTTTAAAGAAATGGCTGATAGTTCAGGCGTTCACCCGCCAAACCCTTGGACACCGAAGTACAAGATTGCCAATAAATTGAACAAGTTAAAAAAAACTAAGCAAATCTTACCATTAGTTGCTGAGAAAGAACTTGCTTAGCAGTGTTTAAGAGACGGTGATTGTACGCTGAAAAAAAATCATATGCCGTGGGGGAATCCCAGCATAATTTTTTACGTGTGTACAGCAGTTAGACATGGTCCTATAGGCACGTTTCGACTTTCACAGTTTGTGATGGTAGCCGCTTGTGTGGAACGTGCTTAGGGCAGCGGCGCCTGGTACTACGCCTTTAGAATATTCTTCCTTAATACGTAGCTACTGCTGCTGCGGATGGTATGTTTGACTTTATCGGTGCCTTTTTCGGTAAGTTTCAATCGCAGGATTACGGTACGTTTCCTACCGATAGAGGTCTACTTGCTTCGACAATTTCGTGTCCCTTTAACACATGTCTGTGTAGCTGAGACAGGACAGCATGGTACACAACTAAAAAAAGATGCTTAGAGGCAGATAAAAGAAAGCAGTAGACCTGAAAATGGTTAAAGTGCTCTGAGAAGAGACACATGTGTTGCACCAAAAGTGACAAGTGTGGATTTGTACGAACCATTTCGCTCCAAAATGTCACTGTTCTGTATCTCGCATATAGTGTCGGTGCAGAAGACTTTCGATGATGCGGTTGTGGTCTCCGCTGTGTGTTAAAAACTTCGATCATTTTGCACAAGGATGACAATCTGACGTCAAGGGGCCAAATATTGTACGTGTACACGTTATCTCTCGCCCTAAACTCTTATGGGGCAACTAATATTGTCGCGTGCTATAAAAACGCAGTTGCTGAGCCGGGGTCCTTGAAGGAGACGACCAGGTCGGTACTAGCAGCCGGAGCCTTTTGCGGGATAGCCCCACCTATGGTGAAACCCTGCGCATAGCCCGGCAGCTGAGGGTTCAATTCCCGAATTCATATAAAGACCTCACGGCCTCGAAAGCGCAAATACTGCGAAAAACCAGACAAATACGTACGTACACAAATCCAGATGGTCCAAGATGCTGCGACACCAACATCGAGACCTTGACGAAAATTGCAAGAAATGCGGCGAGCCAGCAACGCTGTTTCACGCCACATGGTCCTGTCCAATCATATGGGGAACAGGCACCAGCAACTACTCAACGCAGCCTACTACACTGGATGCATGGGAGGCGGCCCTGGCAAGCTCATCTCTACACGACCAACTCAGGAGCACTAGCCACTGGGTTTTTGGACCAAGGGTTCAACCTATGAAATCCACTCCACTCTATCCCCTACCCCATTCCCTCCTTTTCCTATTCCTCAATAAAGTTTCTTCAGTCAGTCAGTCAGCTCGAGCGCCGTGTTCCAAGCACGAGAGCCAGAGCTGTGAATGACGGGGATGACAGAGCACGTGCACTCAACCACTTCTTCGTCCTCACAGTCGTATCTTGGCGCCGGTGTTAAGAAACACGTGACAATATGTTATCCGAAAGATAAAGGGCACCACGAGTCTGACAAGCATGTTGTATGTTAACATAAAACATCGGGTGCGCTTGCATTTGTTGTACTTACCGAGCGCTTATTTTTGTATGTTTCCGCATAATATTTATCAAGTGGCAATTATTGTTGATAGCTAAAAGGGGAATTGAGACAGCGTCAACCGCTAATCGCCAAAAAAAGTTAAAGACAGGTTGCCTATGAGGCCCAGATGGAAGAAAATAGGGTTATGCACGTCCCAAGCGCCGCATCCATTTTCCCCAATTTGTAAATTTCTCAATATACGAGACCACCATAGGAGAGCTCACTCCCAGGATTCTTGCTCCGTCGCTAGACCCTGCGAAGAAAACGCCGCTGCTCACAGCATGGACCACCCCGGGTATGGAAACCGCCCATATACCCAAGGTATTACGTGCGTACGCACCAATTTGAAGGAGCATAAACCTCCGCAAAAACGAATAAATAGTCCCCGCCACAGCGCAGAACATCACACGGGCTGTACAAGTAAATTCGACAGGGGATATGACTTCCGGTCAGGCCCCGGGAACAACAGATATTCATTCTCGCTTGCTGTTTCACAGAACTGGCACACGCCCACTTGAAGCATTTCTAGAAGTGAAAGAGCTGTCAGTCTAGTTTATTCAGCATGTACGAACTCTGAAAGGGAAACAATAATACAATTATCATACTGCAATAGAAGGAAGGGAGGTGGGGCTCATCTTTCCATACTGGGGAAGGAGCGGCAAGGTACTTGACAGGACCGCATTTCTAGCCTCATTGTTGTTCGGTCGACGCAGCTAATTACTAGTACGCCCCCATCTGACAACTCACCGCCCATTCCACCGCTCAGTACCGAGAAAGCGGGGGTCACGAGGGGGTCCATCTCTCCCCTCCTTACAAAACAATTAACGAGCATACTCAATAAAAGCAAATTGATGTCTTCATGCGTGTTGGGATCCTTTTGTTCTTTGGTGCACTTGACAAGTAACGTTCGTGTCTTCCAGTTCATTTTACCGAACACGAAGATGATATCAATGGCCCCGTGATCTTTGAGATCTTCTTTTCAAGCTTTATCTTCATGTAGCGCATATGGTGGCGTTTTTATTCGTGCTCTGTACGATCCCCGAGGGCTTGGTTGGCTGGCTCGTTTAGAAAAAAGAGCTCGGTCAGTGCAAACTATTTCCTTGTTTCCCTTACTATCGCACGTACCGTCATCACCACGGGAAGGGGTGGCTTATGCTGACTGAAACATTTTTTAAAATGTTACAGAATGTCACTGATTTGCTCCAGAGTTCTCCTTTTCCTCAATCCTACCCTAGCTCTTTCCGTTGCCTTGTGCAGTAGTAGTGCACACAACGTGCTTCATGTGGCTGCATTTCATTCTGTTTTTGCTCCAAGTTTGTTGTGCCGGTATAGATCCCACGGGAACACTATCCCGCACTTCGTTTTGTATTACCGACGCTCCCCAGGAAATGTTCACAGATGAAAGTTTTCAACTGAGCGGTCTAAATCTGTAGCAAGAGCGACATTTCTGGTGGAGGTCGAATTCTTCATAAAATCTCGAAACGGTAAAGTCGCTGCACTAGCAAAGGAAAACCTGGAATGAGCTGAATTTGCTACATACGCGGCTGTAGAAGCAACGGGTTCTACTTTCCAATATGCTCTTTGGGGCTGCATGGTGTTTTTCAATGACCGCAAAAAAAAAAAGAAAAAAAAAGAAAGAAACACTGTTAGCCGCTAAACGGTGCGGTTTCTATGAACAGCATTGCCAGACATAGTAGGAGGGACGTGATAGACCTTCTCTGGGCAACAAATCATCTTTTGGAGATGCGTAAATTGAGGATTTGGGCTTGGCGGAATGCTTGCATTGGTGCAAGAGGGGACGTGTAGAGCTGAGGATGCCGCGGGGTAACTCGAAGCAGCCGGGGTCAGCCGAAGGCGCGGTACTTCAAGCGTTGCCTGCCGCTCGTTCACGTCGGATGCCGTGCCGTCATTCGCCTGAAGCTCTTGAGCTTCGGAGCTCCATCCTTGTACTTTTGCTCATTCTGTATTTTTTCTTTCTTGCAAGGTTGGTACGGTTCCTGCCCGTTTTCTTTTAGGAAAGTGGATTATGAAGGCAGAGAGCAGGCGATGATTGCAAGTAGGGTGGTATGTCGAAGTGGATAACTTCAATTTTCAGTTTGGTGGTCACGAAGACAATTTATACTGCTAAAGTAGGCCGCAGGTTTGAGGAGAGCAGCGTTTTCTCTATTTAATTGTGGTAAGTTACTACCCTTCGTTTACTTCCCGCCAGATCAGTTTCCTGAAACGACAGTCAATGCTTGCAGATCCTTGGGCGTGTGATTTTACAAAGCAGGTTGCCCTGCCTTTTATTTATGTCGGCGATGCTTACTAGATACGTGTAAATAAAGCTCGAAGGAACACGCAACTTGCGACATTACCGTCCACTGGAAAAAATAATGACGCCCTATAGCTTTGTTAATGCCTGGATGAGTTTGCATATTCCGTGGAATGACGTTTAAAATTGCCAACGAGTACGCTTCCCTACAATGCACAGCGAAAGGGAATCACTCTGGCCAATGCGGGTAAAAAGACACATGACAACACCCAGTGTAAGACTGTACTCGAAAATGCAATCCGCGCTGTGATATCGCACAGTGCATGATGATTTGCATTGGGCGATTCATGATTCATGAAATTCATGATTTAAATTAGAACCATTTTGTATGCCGATCTCTAAGTAATATACATTACCAAATTTTTAAATCCCTACAAATATTATGACGGCTTATTAGCCCGGAAAAGCTGGGTGCGCCAGGCAGGAATAAAAGTTCCAGTTTATGAGACGTCCTGACCGAAACAATGCCGAATACCGAGAATTCAAGACAAAGCCGGTGGCGTCTCTGTTGTTGGGAACCGCCCACTCACAGTTAACCGCGCCCCAGAACCCCAAGTTCATCCACCTTAGAAGGAAATGGAACGAGCTGGTGCGCATATATTTCCAGGCCTCTCAATAAATCCTTGCATCCTCACATCACCACCACGGAACATGTTGACCTGCTGCACTAGTCCCTACAGACAAGGCTGTCATTCGCCATCAAGATCCGTAAGTGCGGAAGCGTAGTACTCATTTGGCGGCGCAAACAGATATCAGGAGGTTCTTTAAATTTATTGGAACCAGCACCATAGCAATCTACTCTAAAAAATGTCGGTGGGTACATGTGACAACCCACATGAATGGTCAATCGCGGAATCCGCTGAACACATTAGACAAATGGAAAAGACTTAGGTACAATTATACTCAAAAATGTCATCTGCGCTGTGACATCGCCGAATTCAAATCATCATGCACTGTGCGATATCACAGCGCGGATTGCATTTTCGAGTACAGTCTTACACTGCGTGTTGTCATGTGTCTTTTTACCCGCATTGGCCAGAGTGATTCCCTTTCGCTGTGCATTGTAGGGAAGCGTACTCGTTGGCAATTTTAGAGTGAATATATCTCTTCTGGCAGGAGATGCTTGATCTGGGTCGACACTCGAGAAACGCCTCCTAGTTTGCGACTATTGCGTTTTGAGTAGCTAAGAAGGTATAGTACTCCGGGAGATGAAACAACTTTTCTTTTCTAATGTGCATATTTTGGAGACAACGATAGAGTCCGAGCTTCCCCGCTGTGTAAAAAATGCGTGCGAATTACAGCTTGGAAGTTAAGTCTACCATGCAAGTCTAGATTTGTCGCAGTGTGTTTCTCGTACACATTATGCTTCGACGCACACAGGTAGTGCAAGTGCCGCACGGTTGAACAGGTCGCGGCGGAAGTTTCTTAAATCGAAATAACCCAACGACGCATACCAGCGCCCGTGTATGTCGCGACAGCCTGACGCCACCAGCCGTGGCCGTACATTTCTACGAATGTATAGGGCGATGTTGCAGGGGGAGGCGGGGATAAAAACGGGCACTTACGCCGTCTTGCCGAACACTTTAGATTACAGGCTCGTGCTTCTGCGGTTATGCTGGCATAAGAGGCCCGGCATCGGCGCCAAGCCTCCTGCAAAAAAGGCTGCACGTTACCGGTTGTGGCTCCCGATAGCAGAACGGTGCCCTGATAAAGTGTCGTATATGTTGCAGCCTGTGTAAGTGACTTCACCTTGACTGTATAAGGTGCCTTACATCTCGTAAATGTGAAAATTATACGGTTTCTCATCTCTTTAACAATTTGTTTTTGTATGAACGCTTGGTACGGGGTGGCTTAAAAAAAAGCTTATGAGCCACCACTTTGTGAAGGTGGATTACTAGCGAAGCTTTTTAGCGCACGACATAAAGGTGACACAAAATTCAGGGGAACGGTGGAAGATTATTTGATTTATTTTGAGCGTTCACGGTGGTCATTACTAAGGAAGACACATAGCATAGCCGCTTTCTGCTGAGCGCTCGCAAGAAAGTTGGATTTGCCACTTGGCGTTTTTGCCCACGGAGAACGAAAATGCACGGAAACCCGAGCACATGTTTATCCCGCTTTCGGAACACTTCATCCTGTATGTTAAAAAGCACCAGTTAAAGGAATGGTTTCTGATTCCTCAACACCGATTCCAGCATAGAGAGGTATCTGTCTCTTTTTTTTTTTTTACATCAACTGGGCCTCCGCGTTTCTGTTCAACGGCTATTTTTTCCTGCCTGGAGCCAGTTCCTGGACATTACAGAAACCGGCGCACTTCTTACCGCATATTGTTCAGCCAGAACTCAATGTAAGGAAACCCGAGCTCGCGAATTTTACGATCTAACGAAGAAATTCGGATCCCCCCCAGGTGCCTATAGGGCTCAATGCTTTTATAAACTCGAATTCATGAAATATATTCAGCGCCATTCCCGATTTAACCAAGTATTTCGAAAAGCAGGCGAATTTAAAAAAGGACTGATTTCGGATGTTTTCGTTAGTATGCCACGGAGATTATTGCGCCCCACCAGAAGAAAGAAAATGGGGTACCTATTTTGGTCTTACGGCGCTCCACGAGATGCAGTGCGCAGTACCGGATTCCAAAGAGTGACACTAGATTGCGCCTGCATTGCAGGATGCTTGCAACCCAGAAACTGCTGAATCTCCGGAGCTCTCTCCAGGCCATGTGTCGAAGCTATTGGCTGGCTGAAGCTCTTTGCTGGGGCTCACGAAATATGGATCCCAGGACACAATGAACGCACCTGCGTGCTAAGAAAAGTTTGTCCCGCCAATGCTTACAACGCGCACGTAGGCGAAAAGCATATGCTGTTTTTTGTTCCGGAAATGAATTCGTTTTCCCCGCAAACCCTAGCGTTTTATTGTTATTAATCTCACGCGGAATTTTTTCCGATTTTACAAAATATTGGCAGGCGACTGCCACAGCCGCCGCCGCGATGACAATGCATATTAGCTGCTGGAATGCGCCTCCCTTTGCTCTATAAAATCATGGGATCGACTGCTTGTAAAACTAAAGCCACGATTTTACGAAGTTCTCGACTTAACTAAACAACTTGCGCTTACCGGTGACGTCGTTAGATCGGGTTTCAACTGTATTTCTAAGTCACCTAAAATGTACGTACAAAATACCCCAAAATTAATTCTTTCAAGCCAACGATTGGAGTTCTCGTGACTATGACTCCTGCTTCGGTAACAGTAGGAATTGACATCGCTCTGACAAATACCACCTTTTTAAACCTCGCGGTTAAATATTTTCCAGGCGCACGTGCACACAAACGCTTACACGGAGCAAGATGCATCATGAACATCTCAAAAGTGGCGTAAAAGCGAAACTGACCGCAGGAGAAGAACCGCTGTCTAGTTACTTGGGTCCGTGTCAAGATGCGGTATGTCAAGATACTTCCAAAAAGATGGTATGGGTACTGCTAATCCAACATCTTGATCAGTAGTTCCGGCTTTCCGATTCTTACTGCGTACATTCCTCTCACCGAGCTAGCAAGAGTTTATCCCCTTGTACGTTCTCAAAGCAACGAGCCGGCCCAGCCACGAAGGCCGCGTACATCCATTGTTAATAGTACACAGGGTGTGGGGCCTCGGAGCGGGAAATATTCTTTCTGCGAGTACGCTGTAATACGATAGGAGCCTCGGCTCAATGAAAGCGTACGTTAGCCGTCACGAACAGGGCGTGCCGGGCGTAGGCGTCTATCGGGCACGTCGGCAAGCTAATCGAATTACGACTAAGTCTGTGAGACATGCAGGAAGGAGCACGAATACGCCAAGAAGAAAAGGAACGCATACTTTTGAGGCAAGCCGTGCGTCTGCCCTGCTTAAAGACGCGGCGAGCGTCATCAATGCACTCCGGATGGTGGGTCGTCCCAGACCGCTCTTTCCACGGAACGAGAAGCGACGCCCTCCGCTGTTGTATCGTGGCGCACCCATCCCTTTTCAGTCACCCCTGCACTTCTTACTTTCAGCGTGTACTTCTCTGGTCCATGCACAAAGCAGTTTTCACTCTACCATGGGCCCACAATGTTCTAACGCCCAATACAGGCGATGTAATGTCATGAAGTTCGTGGGCTTTGGAAAGTTTAATGTGTAACCATCCTTGTTCATAACAAGCATGAGTAGAAGCTGTCAGACCATGACAGAGATAATTTGAGAGGGCTTCTCCGGTTTAAGGCTGTCCGTCATGGTAAATCCTTCGCAGTTGGCTTAATTCGGGCACATTAAAGCGTCACTATCCCAGACACATTTGTCCAGCTGTCGTAAAGAAAAAAAATACGGTAGACTCTCGTTCAGACGAACTCGGTTAAGACTAATTTCATGGCTAAGACGCACAACACTTTTGCTTTATTGTAAGGCACACAATGCAAAAAACGTCCGATTAAGACACATTTATGATATATTACGGTCCATTCTAGTTCGCGTTAAACGTGAGTTTAGTGTAGTGTGAAACTACCGCTCTCGTGGCTCGCCAGCGTCTGCGCACTCGGTGCGGGAATTTAATGTCTTATGTATACATTGCCCAGATTAATCAACCCACATCTCTTATGACAACCACTGTACATGGAGAGTACTGAGTTGCGACTCCGGATGAATACAACGTTATAACCCTGCAACACCCTAAAAAATCTAAAATTGTGAAACATTACACGCTTATTTCATCAGATTAGAATTCCCATTGCTTTTCTCGATTTTCTTACCAGATAGTAGTTCCAAGGTCCACCAATGTACTGCTGTCAACTTCCAGTAACGGTATGCCGCAAAAATCATGAGACCAAGCCCTAATTGCAAGGGAATTGGATGTGCTAGCGGAGGTCATAAAATTTCGGAACGTGTTTTCCGCTCTCAAATTTACCTTAATAGTTCCCCTGGCGGCCAATAAACTGCTGTGCGTTTGATAGGCATGGTGCCAGCTCGGGGCGATGCGTCCCATGCAAACACAAACCGGCGGTTCAGCCTACAAGGGAGCGGGAATATAGTTATCAATTGGAAACCACACGCGAGAGATTCTGCCCATGTTACACACTTCATGGCCGGCTTTAAAACAAGCTTTGAAGAGAACCCCGTGACCGTTGCTCAGTGTATGCGTAGCGGTTTTAATCAATTGCGTAAACACACTTCCCTTCAGACATTGTCCTCCTCGTTTGAAGGAGCAAGGATGTACACCTGTTATGAACACATTTTCACGAGCTTCCCCGTAAGTTTTGAATACCTCGGCCCGAGATATTCACGATGCATGGGAAATATGAATACAGCGTAACTGGGCCACGACTGTAGCTACCCAAGCTAACAAACAGCGTGACAAAGCCTCATGCAGCAGCATACTGGGCGAGGTTACCAATGCGGCTCATACGGAAAGCGGAAGCATATTTTTTTTTCTCAACTAAACGCTTTCCGCGTGCGCAGTTGACGAGGTCTCTGTGGGTTAAACAACCCCACCGTAGTTATTGTTTTGTTGTTATTGTAACGTACATACTGTTGTTTATGTAAAAATGCAAAAACACCGATGTTGTGGATATAAAAATGTTTGATTGACTGATATGATATATTTAGTGATTTATTGTTGAATACATTCATTGTCATCTCTAAAGTCCCAGTATGCAGGTTCGAATCTGCAATGTCTCGGTTGGGAGGCCGGCACCTTAACCACTACACAACTGGCAGTGAGTAAGAGCTACGCTTTGGTAGTTGGCTACACTGCCTCGACACGGCGTCGTGATGTATAGCCTGGTCCATGCGGAGCATGGTAATCTCAAAAGCTCCCTTCTTCAGAACATTCGCAGGCAGTGGTGCAAACGCCCACCGCCGGTGAGCAGGGGTATAAAAACCCACAGAGTACCATTCTCTGCCACGCTAACCGTTGCCTGGTGTAGATAGAATGAACACATGGAAATACTCAGCGACAGCAAGCTTTTCCGCTCCGAAATAAACAACAGAAGGAGGCGAACATTGTCGCAACTGCCATCAACAGTTATGGAGGGAAAGTAGAGAGAATGTGGTGTTCCAATATAACCAGACAGAGAGGGCTCTACAGGACAAGGGCGAGAAACACAAGCGCGGGATACCGAGCTTTATAAGGCCGACTCGCTCATACACCTAAATGTCTGTTCTTCGGAACCTCCAAACTAAACGGGAGGAAAAGCAGCTTGAGAAATGGGGTGGGATAGTAACCCACTTATAATAAATGTTGTCGCGTGGATACCGACTAACCCATGCCTGACCCCGCTTGAGGTTTGTGTTAAAGATACCGGCAGGACTTATACTTGCACTGCATAACCTTCCCGGGAGGAATATGTGCTGTGTATCGTGGGTGCTCAACAGATCGAAGACGACGTTGGAATTTGGATCGAAGACGACGTTGTAATTCAAACTTTCGTGTTCGCAATGTGAAAGCGGTGTAGTGCGCGTATGCAGTGAACATCTACAACGAACACGCCTCTCAGAAATACAAAGGCCTTTTATGACGGGATTTATAAGCAGAACTCGAAAGCAAAAGTTTCACGGCGGAAATATTTAGTTGGCGTGTGAGCTTTTATTCCTTAGTTTTATCTAGCATAATTTGATGACTACTTGAATACCAGTGACATTATTAGCAAGCCTTCTTCACTGCTTTTGAACTTGCACGTAATTTATAAGACAATATATATTCGTGACATGGCCCCCCGTATTGGAGGGCTTAGACCACCGTGATGTTTTTAACTTCGTTATAAAATTTTGGCACAGGCGTTTTCGTTTCTTGTCGCTATCAGAAAAATGGCTGCTGAGGTCACGATCGAGCCCGCGTACTCGTGCTCAGTAGCGGAACACCTCAACCACTGAACCACCACGGTGGGTTATACAATTTGTGTCGATGGCCGCATTATACAGTGAGCTTCTGCTGTTCAGAACGGGGACGCCAGTTTGATCTCCATTCGCAGGGGCAGTCGTTCCCGGGGGAGGCGAAAACGATTTTTTTGTGTCAAAATTTCAAGAACTCTGAAGAATTTTCACATGGGTCTAATTATTCTGTAGCCCTACAATACGGAGCGCCTCACAGGCCAGCCATAGATGCAATGCGTTGGATATGTTTACATTTGACTTTGTAGTAAACGTCTAGGACTCCGGTTGCATGACTGGGCGGTCAAGAATAAAAGGCTAGTGTTTAATATGCGCTTAACAAATATGAGCCACCGCTGGTACGTGTTTATAATGCGCCGAACGAAACAGCTTTGAGGAATGCGAACGTTAAACATAAGAGCTGCGGTGATGCGGTGAAGGATCAGTGTGACGACCCAGAGGCCGCTGTCTGACACGCGTGAATTGTGATGGGTTGATTAGAGTGAAGGAGAGCGAAGTTCCCCAACGCAAACACCACAATGAATTCCGACTACTAGACTGGGAAGGCGCTACATATTGAGGGAGGCACGTAGGCAGGAAGACAAATAAGCCCGGTGCGCAGAAACGCTTTCGTGGGGGCAAATGAAACGACGCTCCCTTTAAACAGATCAAATAATGGCGCACGACTACTGGTGGCCGTTTCAGCTCCACAAATTTAGTTCTAATCATTAACCGGGCTAGAGCGGCGTCTTTGCAGTTCGCGATTCACGCTCCATTTGCCACTTTTTGACAGAGGTTCGCTGCGGCGGGCCATTTTGGAGCAGTGACGTTTTCTGTGCGGCCCTGTATGACGTGTTTGGTTTGGTGGGCACGCTCGAGGTTCTGCATGCCTTTGCGTCTTCTCCGTTGCGCTCTTCGGCGTTGCAGCATTTCGTCTCATTGTTTTGTTCCTTACAACAACTGAGGATGCGCCTTTGACTGGGTTTGCCGAGCGAATTGCGCAAGCCATTATTAAAATTGTTCACGCCGCTTGTTTTCACTCGCCTGTCGCTGAGTTCAAGTAAGCTGCGCGCGTAGGCTTCATCGACGTTAATGTGCATTCTGTCAGTCTTAGATCCTCTTCCGTATTGAAATCAATTTCTTTTGTTGTATTGAAGACATAGGGGAGGGGGGGGGGGTGACGGCAACGTTAATAAAAATACCTGCATGAAGTGCACTGGGTCATATCGACCAAAACTGCCTAGCGAAACAGACTATAATGTTTGTGTGCCACGGAACTAAACCTACCCTTTCGCACAAGCCGGATCACTGAAAATTTACGTAATGAGTCTTGGCCAACGTTCTCCAGGCTCTGACTGTGCTAATAGCTTTCGGGACGTGCGCACATTGCCACGGCGACGACGCTATGCTGCGGAACGAGATCAAGCTTCGAAGACATCGTTCGCTGTAAATGACTTGAAGTTTGAAGTTTTATTTTTGCCAGAATGGTGTACATGGTGCTGAGGCTAAAGGCGACGTCAATGACTCCTGACTTGACTTCTGGTTCCCGGTCAGCCCTCATTCCCACAGCCGTTTTTCACCCCGTCACGTCACCGTCACGTCACCGTCTTCCGTAATGGGCGCCGTTTTTCGGCCGATTTCTCGCCGAAAACGGTGCGACGGTGACGGGAGGCCGAGCTCTACGCTTCCGTCACGTCAACGTGACGGGACAACGCCCCGCGCTAAACCAGCTAATCAGAAAACAAATTTTTATGGCTAAATTTAGCGAAAAGTGAGCACAAACCATTTTATGCTTCTTAGATTAAAAACGCTCAATTCTAGGCTAAACTGATCACTAGGCAGACGACCCTGTAATCTGACGGAAAGCTCCCGTGTAGATCCAGTCTGAACACTTCTCCGTTCCGTCAACGCCGCTTTTTGTTGACGTGACGGTGCCGTGACGGAGAAGGTGATGGCTGTGTGAATGAGGGCTAACACTGGCCTTCCAGTACAGTTTCTCTGATGGAAACATTGCTCAAAGTTGCAGTTAGAAGGCGGTTTCTACCTGCTCTCACATCGTACGCTACTTTGCTAACGTTTTATCCAACTTCCATCGATTCGAATTGTTGAAACTCCACGGACTTCTCACAAGCTCCTTCTACGCGCGAAAACTTCCAGCTTTCCTAATGGTAATATGGCATTGGAATATGTATCAGGACATCGCCTTTAAACATGCCTTTACATTTCACTAAGAAGTGCTTTCACAATATGTGATTTTCCGGCGGGTACCCAATAATAAGTCATACCAATATGCATCGAGCCTTCAGTTAATTGTTTGAAGACATGTCTGCAAACTGAATTCGCTTAACCGTGAGCCCGCTATTAGATAGGGCCCCTCAATGGACCGTGCAGGCAACTATAAATTGCGCAATGCCTCACGTGTGGCCCCGCCCGCGTAAGTTAAATGGGACGCTGCCTAAACGACTTGCGGCAAAGAAATTGTCAATTGGGCAACCCCACATCGCATCTGTCCGTTCATATTCGTGGCTGTGCATGCATGGCGCGCTTACAAAGGATTTCCCTTTTGTACATTTTGATCAGTTCAAGCGGGAAATGACTGAAGCCGCTAACATGAGCAAACGTGGAGAAAAATGTGTGCTCCTCCGACAGCCGGGCAGTTTCTATGCAGGAACAAAAAAGCTCGCCTGCCTTTAATTCCAGCATCTACATGTCGACGTGAAGGAAAATAGCAATTTCATCCCGCTTGTTATGTCACAAGTTGCACTTGCTGTCGGATCAAGCGTGGTTCGCGATGTTTCTTTCGCATTTACGTTCATTTCTGTATCCTACCACTTGCGTGGAAGTTGTTCTCCTGGCTTTTGTCCCCCGGTCCTACCCCTTGCGTGGTTCGGTTGCGCTGTTTTTGAGTTAGGGCACATCATAATGCGCAAGTTTCTGCCCTGATGAAAGTTTTTTTTTTCCTGTAAAGACTTTTGTTGATACTACCGCCGGCATTGTTAGTCCTCTCTCTTACGTGTTTTCGTCCACCTTTTCGGGCTATTTCACCAAATACGCTCGCCGCGTGACCGAACCTTCTATGGTTCCGGGAAAGTCGGCAAATGCCAATCGCGCATGCAGTCGACAGCACCCATGAGAGGCAGTGGCAATGGCGGTGTCCACAGGAGCGGTAGTCGTGAGGGGCGAACGCAGGAGCCAGTTGCGCCGGCGTGACCACTTTCGCACGGAAACGACTGACAGCGCCTGGTAATACGCTGGTCACAACGATAAGATCTCTGCACCCCCCGCCGACCATGATACCCACCACCGAACTCTAGCTGTTTTTTTATTCGAACGTGAGCCACAATAACGCCAAGTGCGAGAATAACATTGCTTCTTTATATGCGCACCACTCATTTAAGGAGGTTGGCCCGCATCTCTCAAGGTAAGAGCTTGCAAAGGTTACTAAGCAACTGTGTTACAGGCTTTATATCGATTCTGAGGCTAAACTTAACTTTTAAAGGAGGCTACAAAGGCATCTCAAATGGTTCTGAGAGCGGAGAATTTAAGCAACAATGGTTTTTTTATGTCGAGCAAATCGAAGAAGACATGTTTCTATTCAAATCCCAGTACTGGAAGAACATAATCTCTATTCAGAACGACGCTATGTTCTAAAGGGGCCATTGACCGTAAACTCAACGTCGTCTAAAGATTCCTATTTTCTTTCTGATAGGCGTGCCGTTTTGTCACGTATGCAAGTAACGAATACAAGACGGATGTTTAGTCGTCGTCCTGATGAGGTAGCTTCAGAGGAATGTTGAGTAACGGTTTCTATAATAACATAGGACACTAAAAATCGCGACTTGGCGTGATATAATCCTAGGGAAGGGACTTTGTCAACACAAGCGTACTAGCGTCCGTCTGTCTGTCTGCCGATCAAATCAAATCAAATCAAGTTTTATTTTTCAACATTGGTACAGTGGACAATGTTTACAGTCACTCTGGCAAGAAGCTGTAGAGACAGCTTGACGGGGCCAGAGTGGCGGTGCAGCTGCAACAACTTTGGTAGGAAACAACACATTAAATAGAAACAACATTACTATACACTGAACAATCATAGAAAATCATCTTTGGGAAATATAAAACATATTGCGGAAAACGTTACTAAGAAGAGCAAAAAAGAACAAAAAACATTGTTAATAAGAACATCACTACAATTTCTCGTTAAAAATTAGAGAGTGCAATTCTTTGCGACTAAACCTATCACATTCAACAGTATGTGGGTGCAAGCGGTTTAGCATCACAGGAATGTTGTGACTAAGTGACTGTAAGTAGTAATCGGTGCGACGCCGAGGAACCACATATTTATCTCGTTCACGAGTTCGACCTGTTTCAGTTCGCAATGATAAACCTGATAATTCAACAAGAAAAGCATGGTGGGCAGTGCTCGAAAAATGAAGATAATACAAGAGGCGGTACTTATACAGATTCTGAATGTTGATTATGTTGTGTTGTTCGAATAACTGTTTGGTGGGATGCAGATACGGAACATTGCTAATGCATCGGATTGCTTTTTTTTCAAGTAGTAGGAGGGTATTAATGTTCTTTTTAGTGGTCGTGCCCCAAACTAAAGTGCAATAATTCAAATGAGATCTGAAAAGGGCGTTGTAAATTTGGAGTTTAACACTTACTGGAAAAATGTCACGACAACGATATAGCGCACCAACAGCAGAGGATAACTTTTTCGCTAACAATTCAATATGAGAGTTCCATGTCATGCGTTGCGCGAATACCACCCCCAAGATCTTATGCTCTTTTACTATATCGATGCGTGATGAACCCAGGTATAGTTCATTACTTATATGTATCTATCTATCTATCTATCTATCTATCTATCTATCTATCTATCTATCTATCTATCTATCTATCTATCTATCTATCTATCTATCTATCTATCTATCTATCTATCTATCTATCTATCTATCTATCTATCTATCTATCTGTCTGTCTGTCTGTCTGTCTGTCTGTCTATCTATCTATCTATCTGTCTGTCTGTCTGTCTGTCTGTCTATCTATCTATCTATCTATGTATCTATCTATGTATCTATCTATGTATATATATATATATATATATATATATATATATATATATATATATATATATATATATATATATATATATATATATATATTTTATATATATATATATATATATATATATATATATATATATATATATATATATATATATATATATATATATATATATAAACACCCCTCTTTGCTTCCATTGGACACCGTGGAATGCAAACCTACTCCTAGCACAGTCTATTTTACTTACGGTGCAGATCTCACAATATTTTATCCTTTCTGTAGTTTAAATTTACACGGTAACATTTATGTTTTTATAATTTCCCGTAAACGTAACAAGATTTAGATGGCTTATCATTTACTAGCTATTTTAGGTATTTTATATTACATTAAAATTTATAGATCACACAAAACTCTGAAGGGTCAGTCGTCAGAGCAACAGCATTTAACGCAAAGTATATTAGGCTCCTTGACGGGTCTTTTCTTTCTGCGGGCGCAGGCGTCTGCACCTGGCGTGCCACTCAGCAGCGCCAGAGTCTTTCAATGACTACGGCAGTGCTTTCATGGATCCGCAGAAACGACCCCATCACCGCCAATCGGAAACGACGATGGCGGAACTTTTTAAACTCTGCACTACGTTTCTATTCTCACTACCTCGTGAGAAACATGTGCATAGTTAAAAGTAACTCTAGTGCACGTAAACATCTTACAACATTGCAAAAAATATTGGGTAGTTTCATTATGACCCGTCCATTTTTAAGCAGTTCAAAGTGAAGCTTTCTTTGTCTCATTCATGGGGATCGTACACAAAAACCCACAGCATTACAGCCACGTTTACTGAATGGGAGGGCACAAGAAGATGGTGGGTTTCCACAGAGGCACATCAGGCGCCTCAAAAAAAAAAAAAAACAATAACTAAACGCTTCCGGCGGTCCGAATGATGAAGCCGACGTGTACCCGATTGCGCCATTCCGAGATGTTCTTGAACCAAAGAAGCCAAACACAATAACGATAAAAACTGCTAGCCAAAAACTTTGGTAGCAGAAAGCGGCTAAAATTGCTTGGCGTCCGTTCGCGTCATTCTGACGCTATGGAAGCGGTTTGAATTATCGACTTCGTTTTTCACTGCTCAGGTTGCTTGGGAGAACGCTTCGCACGTTAACCACCATTCTCTCATGAGAGGAGATTTGATTTTTGACTGTGGACGCTCACTACACCGTTTGTACGACAGCCTAAAAACACCCTCCCTTTAACAGCACTACTACAAGTAAAGCGCCATAAAATCAGGGGGGAGAATTGAGCGTAATGGTTGTGCCTACACTTACATTCTTGGGAAAATATAAAGCTCTAAGGTAACGTTTTCCTTTTAGAATAATATATGACAGGAGAACGCGTTTTATTTAGAAGACTAGACTCTTAGCAGAGAAAGGAATAGGAGAGAAGTTGGTTGGCGGCAAGGAGGTTAAAAAAATTGCAATTTTTTTTAACCTCCTTGGTTGGCGATAAGACCAGTCTGGACCCAGCCGGCAAAGGGACAACAAGCACCAAGTTGAAATGAGCCGCGTGACGGGGTCAGATATGTATCATCGGTGGAGCTCGCTATGGGTGGCCCCTTGTACAGCATAGAGCTATGTTTCACGCGGATGACTTATGCCTGTTCCTGCTTATGTGCCTACCGATATACCGTCAGGGAACATTCGCGAGCACATAAGTCTTCTTGCCATAATGCAGTCCCAGTAGTGCCAGACTTCTAAGCTCGTTTAATGCGTAGCATTCTTTTCCGAGTACCCGAACAGCAAGGACCGTGTAATGCCCTTCGTTTCCACAAAAATGCAGATATCGCGGAGGTTCTGCCTTTAATCGCTATAATGGGATAAATGGAGATAAATGGTCGCACGAAAATTTGAAAATAACTAAAAAATGCGAGAAATATAAAAAAATACGGAAATTCGCGAAACCTCTAACACCCTGCATTTCCACAATATTGCAGATTTCGCTAAAAGTTCAACCTGTAATCGCTACAATAGTTTAAATGAAGAAAATTGGTCGAAATAATTTTTTTAAAAACTAGAAAAATGAGAAGCATACAAATAATTACGGAAACTGGGGAACCTGTAACGTCCTGCACTTCCACAATAATGCAGATGTCGGTACAGTTTCAAATGTAATCCTTGTAATAACGTAAATGTAGATAATTGGTCGAACAGGAATTAAAAAACGAAAACATTTGGCTAGAAAAACTCACTCAAGGCAAGCGGCATAAGAATGATAGGCATTT
Organism: Haemaphysalis longicornis; assembly: GCF_048455015.1. Lineage (NCBI taxonomy): Eukaryota > Metazoa > Arthropoda > Arachnida > Ixodida > Ixodidae > Haemaphysalis > Haemaphysalis longicornis. The sequence continues at coordinate 150,107,241 of NW_027526445.1, read as the reverse complement.
GTAGATGATTCTCCAAATTTCGGCAGAATTTTCTTGATTAGCTCGCTATGGATGTGGAATAGTTTTTGTGCCCGTTTTTGAAGGCTGCTGATAGCACGTTCACGCACGCACGCGTGTGCACGATCACGCACACGCGCAACCACACTGCGCGCCCTCATTCCCTCACATATGCACAGGGATGTATGCAAACTCCGCGAGTACATACATGCGGGGCGTGTGAACACTTCATCGTCAGATGCACATCGTGGATGTGCAAATATGCACAATTTGCCTTCCCTGCATTCGTGCTACCACTTTCATATTTATTCAATGGCACTGGCTGTGGAAATGCAATTGTGTGCGGCTGGAAATGACAAGTGTTACATTTTCACCAACAGACTTAAACTGAATAGCTTTTTTATCAGCGCGTTCTAAAACTCCAGACTCTCAGCATTGAAATTGGTGGGGAATTAGAGCCTAACAAGCACCGCTGGATTCGCTTCGTCGCATCGGCCCTGGTAATATTTTGATTACGATGGATACACCAGGGACTTGCCATATTCTCTTTAACTTTATCGCGTACGTGTAGCTTTATTTCCAGAGTTATTGGTGCATTTATTTGTATGAAATTATCCCCGCGTAGTAGGACAGTGCACGGTCTCAGCTGTTGTTATATGCTTAACCATTTCTATGTGGACTCAACCAGAAAGCCCATCTCTACATCGTTTGACACTTTCTCCGCGCAGCATTGCTATTATGTAAAGTGGAGAATGCAACTTTAAGGAGATCCTGTGTTTAGCGCTTACTACTTATACGCAGAGTCTTACGTAAGTGTGTAACAAGAGGAGCAAGGGCCTTTATACTTACCCAGCAGGCTGTTTAAGTCACCTATGGAATAATATCTTCTCACCAATGCATGTTTGGGTGGTTCTATAGCCGGACTCCGAGGAGGCCACTCACACTGTTTTTGCGCTTCAAATGGATGAATGAGGTGTTACGCAGAGTAAAATTCCCTATGGCCTTACCACTTTGTTATCGGGGTACTTGTACTACTTTTTATAAAGATGTGTCCAAGCTGTGCGTCGGTCTGTAGCAGAGAAGCGTACTTTAAAATGACTTATGGTATAGCAGAGCATCATAAGCATTTATCCTACAAGTCCCGCTGGGAAGGACTTTCTGCAATATTTTTCGGCCATATCTCATTGTCTCCTTCCTCCTGCTCTTTTTACCACCACCTTGGGGCAGTGTGGTGATCTCTCAGTGGCATCGCTCTTTCGCGGCATTCACGTTTACAGATGCGGTTCCCCGTCCTCAAGCCTTATCATTTCCTCCCAAAGGGCGTAATAAACAGTCATTTCATTGCTCTCCCGGTTGTATTCCGCATGCAGTTACTCTCGGTGGGAATTCTCCTTTTATCAGTTTTTTTTCGGTGTGTTGCTGCCAAGATCGCACCCTAGCCGCACTTCAGCTGCGTGCCCACCTACGGGGGTGGAATGCTAAACCATCATATTACACCCGCGATTGGGCTTATCTTGGTTTCACCTCACCTGGTAGGAAAACCGAGACGGCCCATCAAAGCCCTCTTCGCGACCTATGAAACACGTTGGTACAAAAGTGAAACGCGACTGTTGCCACTTATCTTTTTATCTGATTCCGAATCTCTGCCTATAGTTTCCTACACTGTGAGCCGCCCAAAAGCTGTCTCAGAGTAACCTACACGCCCTGTTTATCGTCCATCGCGAGCCGTACATCAAAATTGGCAACCTGTTTGGCGGCGGCTAAAGGAAAGCGCGGGCCCTGGGGACTCCCTAACGAGCATAGGCAGTGACCGGAAGCGACGTATGTCGATTGTCAACTCTTGAGCCGATCGTCATGCATCGTAAAGGTCCGCCTTCGCTTTCATAGCTGTGGATGATATTGACTTTCCTTACAATCGATGCCCGTGACTTGCAAATGCGTTAGCTAACGTAGCTTTTGAAGCACACTCGCCACTCCTCTTATGATCATCATCGTCATCGCATTCATCTGGCGTAGCAAGCCAGGCAGCCTAGCTCGGCTGTCATCGCCAGTTTCATTAAATATAGTTCTCTCTCTCTCTCTCTCTCTCTCTCTCTCTCTCTCTCTCTCTCTCTCTCTCTCTCTCTCTCTACCTCTCGCTCATTCGGCACTCTTTCCTATTTTAGTCTCTGTCACGAGAGAAAAGTGATGCAACGGAGTCGAAGAAAAGTATATTATGTTTGCTTCTACGCGAGATTGGAGTTTTTTTGGAGAAACGAAAACCCACGGATATCCGTCATTGCAAGTCAGTCGGAATTATTATGTGTTAAAACTATAACTTAGCTGCAAACGATTTCTGTATTGACTGATAGTCGTTAGTGGGCTTAAGTTATTCAATTTCATTTCTTTATACGGAAGGCTATGAGGTGTTACGAGGAGGCAATGGTGCACAACAGCGGGCAAAGGTATGTAACGGCGGGCAAAGGTGTCCGTCCAGTCCTCAGTGAGAAAGACATCCAGCTTCCGGAAACCCTTGGCTTTAACGTTAACGAGAAAGTGAATCGTACAGTAGAGGTTGCTAAAATAAGGTTAGAACGTTGGTGGGAAAAGAGCAGAAAACAATCTGGGTAGAAATGCCAACATAGAAGTCCAACTAGCACAGAAATTTCATAAAGGCTTTTTTTTGGAGAGGTGATTGTACAGTGGCGTTACGACTAAGCTCGCTGTTCAAAGCCACACCGTTATAAAGGAGAAGGTGCTAAGCATCATCATCCTGGTTTCATTACAAGGTCGTTTTTTGAACATAGGAGTTCAGGTACACAATACGTAGATGTGCAGCCTGTCACGCCAACTTGTAGGTGATGATCGGTGTGTGATGACACGTGTCCAATCTTCCGAAGGGAGCGTAATTGCGAAAGAAAGCGCAACGAAAATTTCCGCCAAATCGCAGTGCTAGTAGTCCTGCGATCGACCATCACTAGGCTTATCACAGCCAGTTTACCAAGTTCTCCTTTCCAGCTAGAGCTCCGGGAGCACTTGAGCATTTTGACTGTTTGCGGCAACCCGCCGCGGTGGCTCAGTGGCTAAGGCGTTGCGCTGCTGAGCACAAGGTCGCGGGTTCGATTCGCGGCCGCGCGGCCGCTTTTCTGATGGAGGCGAAAAGCAAAAACGCCCGTGTGTACGAGATTTCGGCGCACGCTAAAGATCCGCAGGTGGTCAAGATTAATCCGGAGCCCTCCACTACGGCGCGCCTCATCGCCTGCGTTGCGTCGGCGCGTTAAACGCCACAATCAATCAATCAATGTTTGCGGAATTGTTGCTTTTTTAAGCCCAATAACAATTGCCTATGGAAGATAATGATTTTGAGGATGAGCGATTTAGCTAAATGAAGATCACTTTGATAGCAAGTATGACAGGTTTCTGCTTTTGCATGTACGTTCGCAAGGCTTTCAGGTTTTGGGCTATACTTCGCTGTTCATTTTCGACTCATGTATATATTTTGTGCTTGTTCAAGAAAACGTCTGCGAGTGTATCGCCGGTGTTTTGATCTCTTCTTCCGTGTTGAACTTCTACCAACACGCATATCTTTCTACGTCCCGTGAGCTCCTACACGGAACGAATAGGATGCATCGTATATCTGTGCAGAATTTCTGCCTAAATATTGCCAGATTTAGTTGCACTGGCCGTATTTACTTTCATGGGCCAGTTTGGAGATCCGGCGGAAATACTTTTAAGGTCAGTTGATAGGGCTGACCTGTTCTAATATGCATTGAAATATTCTCCTGGGTGTGTTTGTGGCACTTTGATGGAATCTTTGGTCGGGCTGCTGAGAATTTCAGATTGAGGCACAGTCACCAATTGACCGAAATAATTGCTTGATTCTTCTTCATATATCAGTTGCTTAGAGGGCTGTTTCTTGGCATATCTGTCATGACGACTCGATCACTTGTAGTAATCAAACCAGATATAATTTTTCCTAAAGCTTGCTGCGCTGAGCACCGAATTTACAACTACGTTTCGTAATCTTTGTTTCTTATTGAGCTTGATTTAGGTATGGGAATCTCAATATTGAGTTTCGCGCGAAAATCCGAGTTGCGGTTCGTTTGTGCAACCACGTGAAGAAGAGTATTCTTTAACTTAATTTCACACTGTTACCCAACACTTCCGACGCAACAAGGGAAATCCCCCATTTTTACATAAATTACGCAAACATGGTGAAGTTTGTGTAACAGAATTTGCGCTAAGACGAGAATCGAATCTCGTTTTTTTAAATAATTTTCTTAATGCGCACCAGTTAAACTCAGCATTGTAAAAGTGTCATGCGGGATAAAAACGATAAAACCGCAATAACACTGCAGCTCCAGAATGACTACAAGGAGACGCCGAGATACACATCTCACTTCAAAAAGGTAAACAAGTTTAGGCGGCACCTACAAGTGGCCTGTTAGGTTGCCCCACTCCCTGGGGCCAGACGATACAAAAAGCGCGTAAGTTAGAACAGACGCATAACATGTAGACTTGAGCGATAATTCTTGTAGTCGAGGCAGGGTCAGCCGGGTCGAGTCGGTTGGGTGACGTCACCGAGGCCCACCCCCGGCACTGCGGGTCTGAACCGAAGATGTAATAAGTGGTGGAGCTTACTAGCACGCCCAGGCAAGCCCATCCCGTAAAACAGCGTCATTTAGCCTGTCCTTGCACCCTTCCAGTGTTTTGGAAGGGAGCAGTCGTGCTTTTTCCCCCTTGGCGCTGTTACAAGGATCAGGAAATGACGATGTTAAGCCGAAAAAAGAAATGGGAATCGGAGGCAACTAGACAGAAAACAGATGGTTTGCTGGCAGGTGAAGGGGGTGAAACGGTGCAAAAACTGTCAATGCACCGTTGCGTTTCATAATAAAATAGGAATCAGCGTTTCTGGGTTTCTGGAGCTTTTGTACACGTACCTCACGTCAACGTATGCCACCTGGAACGGCGATGTGTATCTGAAAAAGCAGGGTGTTTGCATTGGTTCATGCCTCGCACCAATTTTGAGTGACATTTCGTTAGCCCGGTGTGATCGCGATCTGCTTTTGCTAAACGTGGCCGGTGTGGTTAGAATATTCCGGTTTGTAGACGACTTGGTAGTTCTCGAGAAGGGAAGAAGGTCTGTTGAGTTGCATGTGCAGAGTGGCATGACTGTTTTTGATAAGTGCCTCGCTCCTCTGACGAAGAAGCATAAGCTTCCAGAGAGTGAAAGCATCAGGTTCTTTTATTTGAGGTTGTATCTAAGCAACGACAGTGTGTGCTGGAAGTATGAGACGCGGGCTAACAAGCCGTAACTGCTGTATCACTCGGCTCACTGGAAGCTTGTGAAACGAGAGATTGTGAAACTGTGCCTAACAAACGCCCCCCAAAAGTCAAGTTATCACGTTATTCACGAGAGCTTCAACGATCAGGCAGTACTTCTGGCAGCATCGGGGTGTCCTAAACACTTAATAATTTCTGTGTCCGAGGGCATACATAAGAGAGCAAAATCGAAACGACTGCCATATGACTGTGCGCAAGAGAAGCAGCCTAAAACAAAAAAAAAACAGAAAAAAAAACGACCATGGCTCTTTACATACACGGGTTCTCCCACGGCCTAAAACAGATATGGAAGTGATTAGACGTTCGCGTGGCACTTTCCGCATCGCATAACTTGTCAGGCCTGTGCGAGTGAGTAGTGGAGCTACCAAACAGCCTCGATGAGGTCAGAACAAGCAACAGAATCGTTATGTGAAGTGTGTTGAAGGTATCGTGTACCTTATTCCTCGTTTATGGGGAACTGCTACGTAGGATAGAGCGGTCGGTGCCTAAATGACCGTGTGCGGGAACATGAGTGCAACGTGAAACGCGGGCTCTCAGGGCACGTGACAGCGCATTGTCGGTATCACGGGTGCGTACCGAAGTTTGAAGAATGAACGGTGCTTGGCAGAAGTGCCAATCGGACACCATAATGGAAGCAGAAGAGAGTGTGCGCGTTCGGGGACGAGTGTAGTAGTGTGCCTTTAATCTCACTAACCCCGAAGAAAATAGCTTATTTAAACGAACCACGTGTTGGCACTGAGCTGTAATGGTGGGCGGGTATAAAGTGTACTGCGTTTTATATCCTGTTTACGTATCTTGTTTATCTGCTTTTAAGCTGTTGTTTCACTATATCTTGCATGTATATAAATGTTTCCGGTTTCAATAAACTATCGGTCGGAAGTCAGCGCTGCGCATGTCCCTTACTCCCTTACTTGTCCTTGCGTGTGTTTCATTGCGCTGTAGCTTAAGCCATTAAACCCTCGCTAAGTCACGTGGTCTACCCCGGTTGAAGTGCGCACACAGACGGCCAAGCCAGCGCCGAGCGATCAAACGCAGTCGAAGCAGGCCTTCACCTTCGCCTAGTGATGTGGTATCGCATCGGCGTGGCTCCGAATCAACCAAGCGATAAGACGCAGTTTAAGCGGCAGCGGCTGAAGGTCTTTTGCCAATGCGCTAAATCACCTTGAACGATGTAGCGTAGCAGAGCTTTCGCTCTAAAAATACAATGGCGGCGGGCTTCATTTGCGGTGGTTAGACATGTGTCCAAAAATTCATTGCAGCTTATCTCCGCAATGTTGTAAAGGAATACACGCGGTAGCATGTAGAATAAGGTATACGTCGAAGTCTCTTTCCATATATGTATATGTAAATCAACGCTATGAACCTCCTCCTACGTGACAGACTACACACAAAATTGCAACTAATTTAGATACGCCGCTTCAATCGTCGTAGACCCGCTGTTCAGCTTCCGAGTAACTTGGTCCCACCAAGTCGCCTTCGAAGAGTACTTTAAAGCGGCCATTTAGAGTCATGCTGCAGATTCCTCGCATGTTCCTTTCATGGCTACTGAAGCGTCCATAAATCACCCTTCTCTTCTCAGCGCACCGCATATATGTGTCGATGCGACGCAGGTGGCCGCAGCACCCACCTCTCCAGAATCGTCTTCTACGCATACACCCATTCGCTTGGTATTATTGCGAAATAAAAGAGCAAATGAGTGGGTCCACTTGGCGGCAAAGCACATAACCCGGAGGCGTTTAGCCTTTTGTTCCGTGCCGCAGTTCGCCTTTCCAGAGAGGACCAATTAACGAGAGGGTACCAAATTGGAGGGCGATCGTGGACGATTAGAGGCTATAGAGTGCTGAAATCGCTCTCATGAAGACTGCACCTAGGTTTGTCTAGTTCAGTACATGTTACAGACGCTGAAACAAAAATGGAAAACAGCATCACCTTACGCCGTGCGCTTTACCGCAACGTTGACACCAGACCAAAACGGACAGCCATAAAGTAAACAGGGCAAATAAGTAAGCCGAATGCAATGGGCGTGTATGTTTACTCTCGAGGCTTACATGGGAGAACGAAATCGGCAGTCCCCTCCAAAGCACGCCATGCTTTGAAACAGGGAACGTGCCCAGACGTATGCTCGTGGCTGAACGGAAGGAACGGGCGCAACGGAGGCCATGAGGAAGCCAGGCGTAATTGGACTTCTAGGCTATTGAGAATCATTCCCTGGAGGAACGCCCAGCGGTCCGCTCTCAGAAAGTGGCTACTACTTTCGACGAACGCAAAAGACCATCCGCGCCATTTTATGCGGTCCGTGTGCATAGGGCCAGGAAGTAACACGTCCCGAAGGGCGTTCTGGTTGACCCCCACCCTTGCATCTCCTCCACAAAGATCTGCGCAAACTGCGCGCGTCTCGCTGCAGTGGAATGCGAGAAGCGTAGTGGTCACGAAGGCCCCTGATTACAGAGCGGCGGTATGCCATGGACAAGCAGAGACGACGAGGCGGTAAAGAGTACGCTCCTCCCTGGCCGGGAGGTGGTGTCGTCGCCTTGCTATAATTGTCGCCCGTGTAGTACTTATCATTTCCATCTCTTCAGTAGAACCGCCCTGCCTCGTTAGCTCCTTTCCCTTTCGGTATCAGGCGTGCCTGCCGTAAAGGACGAGAGCCGGAAAAGAACCCGTTGAGCCACCTCTCCCTCCCTAAAATATATGAAACACGACAGCGGCTGAAGCACTGGGCGAAAGCGTTGCTTCTCAGCAGCTCATAAGCACGCGTGATCTAGTGCCTCCTAGACGTTATCTCGCCTAAGGCAGCTGCCACTGCTTCGGTTCCTTTTGATGAAAAGAAAAAAAACCAGCGTTCATTGGACTTTCGTAGCTTCAAACGATAAGAACTGGCACAGTATAATTAGCCAAGATACCGCAATTATACAACACGGCGCGTGGTATAGGTCCTTCGTTCAGCGGCAGCAGAGCAGCGCTTGCGCAGTGGTTAGGCATGCGGCCACAGCGGCGCCGGGTATAATGACATGTTGCGGAAACAGTCGTGAAAGTGTCACAGCCAGTCCTGAACAGGGCGTCGCTAATCAGGGGGCGTGTCTCGCCTCCGCGTGCGGCTACTATGTTTGCATGAGCGCTGATGATGATTACGACGGGGCCGTGGTCTTCCAGGGAAGAAACGCCTCGTGCCTCCTAATCGGTGTCGTCTCTGTTCTGTTGCCGAACGCCGTTTCCAAAAAAGTTAAAGAAGCATATTTACGGGAGATATCCACCTGCCTTTCTTTTTTGAGTTTCATTCATTCGAAGGCGTGTAGTTTGCGAGATCCTCCTTTGATTACGAAGTCGCGAGGGAATGAGCAGGGTGGGGCAGCGCCGTTGCGCATTCCAAGTCCAATCAAGTGTAGTGTATCAAGAGTGACGAGATTATACAATGCAGCCACTTTCGGAATGTTAAGCCACTGCCCTGAATTTCAATGAACCTTTTGCTCGGTCGGATAAGCTTTTATCCTTGTTACTGTGTATTTTGTCTGGAGGCATTCTACATTAAAGGTTTCTGTCCTTGCGTCCGTCCGTGCAACCGTTGGTCCAGTCCTGGTTTATAATACAAAGGCTTCGACAGACGCCCGTCTGGTGGGGAATGACATTAGAATACATAATAAAGAAGACGTCGAACGCAAGAGGAAATAAAACAATTACGTCTGCGATGCGAAGTGGAGAGTGTGAACAAGGCTCCCGTTGGGGGGGCCGAAACGTCATTGCTTTATATTCTCTTGCAGTCGACGTCTTCTTTATTATGCATTCCAGTCCTGGTTTAGCTTAAACCTCCTCCTTGTACACCATCCCTCCTCTCCCCCCTTTTTTGTTGATTTTCGTGGTTCAACCTGTTCAAACATAGCTTCAAAATGTGCCACGTACGTTGGCGTATTGTGAATTTGTATAAACTACGTGGCTAATGACACCTTGTCCCCGTAGCCAAGCCTGTAGCCGGCTGGCAATAACTTGGTCGCGTGTTGTAATCCAGCCGAAGATGATGTTGTAGTTGGGTGTTTTGAATTGCAGGGGAGTTGCAAGCTGGGCTAGTTGGAAATACATTCTTGGACGAAACCACAGCGGGAACCTAAACAAAGACGAGAGGTGGAACACATGAAGCGGCTTTCCTTGTGTTCCACTTCCTTCTTCTTTGTTTAAGTTCGCGCTGGTTTTATCCAAGTCTGTTTTGAGCTGTGCGATGCCTCGAGCTTGTGTTGTGTTCAAACGCGTCGATCTGATATTAAAACCAGCTTATAAGCTCTTTAAGCGGTCATTACAAACGTCAGCGACAGAGTTAAGACACAGAGAGCAATAGACGAAAATTAAAAACCCGAAGAAAAAATTGGCCACCATCCCACCCAGCGAAAGTGTTTGTCCAGAAAAGCTGTTGCAAACCAGAAATGGAGGATGTAAAATGTTTCTCGTCGTCACGGCGGGCGTGTGGCTCGCGCTCGGCTAGTGTCACTGTATAAGGGTACGCAGTATTGGCAGTCTTTTCTCCTATTGTTCTGTGCCGCCGCCATGATCTTTGGTGAGTTCTAATTACATTACATTTGTTTACACTACTGTGGCTCTTGGGCCCCACCATTTTGATGTTTATCCCTTTTAATCGGTAAACTCTGGTAGGCTTCGCATGTCTTCTCTGCTCTGCGGCTGCGCGCGACTAACGTCGTTCGGAATGCGAATAAAAGATGACGCGTGTAACAGAATTTCAGCAGCAGAAGTGGCTCGGCATCTCTGGCGGCAAATGCTGGGCCTTCTCTTCAAGAACTTCTCTATTTAGTGATTATTCCTGGATAGCCTTCGTAGATAATCTGCAAACATAACCTTTACAAGGAAGGCATGGGGGGGGGGGGGGGGTCCCATATAAATAATGTGGTCTCGGTGCTTGTTTTGTGGTTTCCTTAAGCGAATTCTGAGCTTTATGCTGTATGCCTGATCAGCCTGACGCATGCGCTCGGTGTCATGGGACCTGGCGCCTTGGCGTTTTTTCCCACGGAGATCGTTTGGGTCCATAGTGATGAAACTGTTGAGGGGTACAATAATACAGCTTTGCTGCAAACGAAATGAATGCAGAACCCCTCAATGTGAAAGCTCGCGTAAGTGCGGATCAGTGATTCACGGGTGTTTCGCTAGTGTTATTGCGAGTACTTTATGTTTGCCTTCTTTATTTGTGTTTTGGTTTGTTTTTTTCTGTGTTTTGCTTTTGTTTTAATCAACTCGGGCGCAATAAGCCATAAAATTACCCGATTTCTGGCCAGTCTCCCCCATGTGTTTTAGCCGGGAAGCGAGGAGCAAGAGCACTTTCTGGAGAAGGCTGCTGGAGACTCGCCAGCGACGCCTAGGACTGCCATTGTCTCTTCCAGTGCTGTTGTCTTTCGGGGGCTGCGTAAGCGAGGATATCAAGAATGGTGAAACATGTTTTGATTTTAGAAGGAAAGGGAAAGGATTTTTCGTGGTTTATTTTGTACATTATAAAGTCCATCGAAATCCACGTATAGCCAATTAGTGTCTTTTTGAAGCCCTAAGGTATAAAGGTAATTTGCAGCAAATACACAAAGCTTTGGTGATGACTAAAAGTACTGAAATACTGGTGCAAGGAAATTTCAGAGCCTAAGGAACATAAAACAGCTACCGCCCAAATGCTTCACGCTAATGCTCCTTCACTTCGCCAGACGCTTCTGCGTCAGTTAGCCACTACGCATGGATTAAACGAACTCCCCGCAGTTCTTGATCCATTCCTGCAGTTGACTGCGGAGTTGCTGTTGCGGCTTCAGGGAACTGAAGACGTGACTGCTCAAAAAATAGGCCTTCCCTTTTTTCATCTCTCGAAGAACCCAACCCCGGGAATGGTCGTTCATCAAGACCTTTTCTTGTTCTTCTCTGCCCTTAGCATACCTGCTATCTCCTACGTGAACATGACAGAGGAAACTCCCCCCCTATGAAGCTTTGAGGAGCCGTTCTCGATGGTGCTACTGAAGCTCTAGAGGCCACGCGGAAACGTGAGCTGGAAGCGTGAGAGTCTCCGCCCCTCTGGTTTGGCGGAGTTGCCGAGCAGCCATGGCGGTGGATGTAAAGCAAAGACCGGGGCTAGCACGGTTGTTTTTCCAAAGCGGCCGTGAAGACAAAATACAACTTTATTTAATTTGAAAGGACTACAGTTTGGTAGCTAATAGAGCTTCATTTTTGCCCAGAACACCTTTATGAACTGCAAAATGAAAGAAATATCGAAATAATTCAAATTTCGAACTACAGTGACGTAATCATGTGTCGTTATACCGGCCAGCAGTCAAACATAGTCATCAGAGTGTTAACCGCACGTAATCATTCTAGTATTAAGGTAAGACGAAACTAGGGGCCCCAATACAGTCCCCAACTGAGGTTTTTTTTTTTAATTTAACGGTGCCTTAGGTCGGCGGCGACGAAGATTCTCTGACGTCATAGAGAAATCGCTGGAAATTGGCTTGGGAGTGCGACTGCTTGATCTATTTTCTTTAAAATATCCGTAATTTTTTTGAAGTCCCTGATAAATTCCGTGTAATTGTCATCGGGACGAAGCAGTCTTTGTAGTGGCTTTAAATGCCGACATTTCTTACCGCAGTTCCGTACAGTCATAATTGGCGCTCAGAGTGCGTCTTTTGCAGCGCAGAGATGCTGAGATTTGAAACCCTCCAGGAAATGAATGCAGAAAACGATCTGTTTTGCACGAACTCGAATCAGCATGGAAATGAATGGGGAGGGTGGAGGGGGGATTTTACCGCTGCGTCCGACGCCGAGTGTTCCCAAGAGCGTATACATTTGCTGGGCATGCGTCCTTGATTTTTCTTTACGTAAGCAATAGCAGCTGGCCTCCTGCCTCGTGAACGATTTGGAGGCAAGTTTGAATTGCGCTCTCTTGAACTCTGGGCCAACAGCGGCAACTCATCTCTTGGGAACAAATTCTGAGATTTATACGGAGCGCTCGACTTGAAATATTGTGTAACTTTTAGAACAACGACGACTGACCTTAGGTGTAAACTCGTCCAGTTGTCATGCCTATATTTTGTTTCATTCTATTGGTACGCTCTTGTATTTCGGCACTTTTCTGTCCCTGTTTTTTTGTGCGAATTGCCACTGCTCTTCTTCTTATGTCCTCCACGTGTTGTTTCTTCTACTACTTCCTGGCACCTTATTTCCCATACCATTTTGTACTCGTGTCGCAGCTGTTCCTTCCCAATCGTTCCCCTTCCCTACGGTTAAACTTCAGTTATGAGGAAGAAGCTTGCAGTTCAGAAACTGGTACAAATGGTTAGAAGCACTTGAAAACAAAAATTAACTGCTTTTTTTGTAACTGGCATATCGGATGTTATCATTACGCATATCATCATCATCATCGTCGCCACCATCGCCATCCTCATCGTCATCGTCAGCCAGTATAACATCCACTGCCGGATGAGGATTTCTCCCATTATCTTCAGTCCAGGACCCCGTTGGAGCGTCCAGCCATCTCAGCCCGGTGGATCAGCCGAACCTGATCTTCGACTCTCCTTCCTCTCTTTTTTTTCTTTCGATAAACGTGTGTTCTTTCATTCTTTCCTTTAATAAATTATACTCTACATCTCCCTCACTCCCATTATCTCCTGACAACTAACATCTTTCACAGTCCGAATCTTTTCTTTTCCACCAAATCTCCTTCTTTCTCATCCCGCCATTGAGTTACCGGTCTTCTCGCATCTGTAGTAACGACTCCATGTAGCCTCTCTCTTGCCCTGATCGTACCCCGATTTTCAGTTATCCGCATCACATACCCAGCCCAACTCCTCCTTTCCCGCTTAAATTGAGACAAAATTTATCTCACCTAATTCTCGTCTTAGTACAAGACTCTGGCTTCCTATATCTGAGGGTTGCTCTCGTCATTCTTCTGTCCATGGTATGCTGGGCCGGCCTAAGTGATCTTTCGAAGTTCTTAGCATGCCCCAAATTTCTGAGCCACAAGTAATCACCGGGAGCGCGCATGGGTGATGCGCTTTTCCTTGGGATGACAGGGGTACGCAACTGTTGATTCTTTCACAGTTTTCGCCGAGTGTCTACCTAGTCTTCCGAGTGTCTTGCCCTATTCCCTTCTGGTAACTGAGATTAGCACTCACAGCTATTCCGAGATGGCTACTTAGAACCTCTCGCGAAGAGAGAGAGAGAACAACTCGCGAAAACGTCACGCGATTCGGATGCGCCACGCAACGAGGAGGTCGACGAAGGACCCATGTACGAGCAGCACGCTGCACGTGATGGGCTTCTGTAGCGCGGCCTTGTCATACTGACCTCACCCTCAATGTTTAGCCACACTTTTCTCCCTCGTTCTGCTTCTGTTTTCGGCGTCCCTTTCGTTCACTCGGTTACGAAGCCAGCGACGCCGTCAAACCACAGCAGCGGACGCTTAAGTGCGGTGCTCTAAAACAGACTGGACGATGGCATAGGTCGTCCTGTCTGCTTCTTTCTTGGTCCGTTTCTTTTTCGCTGGTAATATGTATTCAAGTCATCCTCAACTAGCCCAACTTTCAGTCTTACGTATCTCAGATACACCCGCCGCGGTGGCTCAGTGGCTAAGGCGTTGCGCTGCTGAGCACGAGGTCGCGGGTTCGATTCCCGGCCGCGGCGGCCGCTTTTCTGATGGAGGCGAAAAGCAAAAACGCCCGTGTGTACGAGATTTCGGCGCACGATAAAGATCCCCAGGTGGTCAAAATTAATCCGGAGCCCTCCACTACGGCGCGCCTCATCGCCTGCGTTGCGTCGGCGCGTTAAACCCTACAATCAATCAATCTCAGATACTTCGTTATGACGTGGGTTTACATACAACTGGCGTCATCATGCTTTTGAAGCTTTTCAACCACTGCTATATAAACTCAGCCGATCGACGTTGTCCCGATTATTGAAGTAGCCCCACTGCTACAGGAAATCGTGACCCATGTCGTTACTTCTGGGGGTCATACCACTAACACGGACGTACGCAGAACGTTGCGGCATGCCCCAACCAGAGGGCCGTTGCATCGAGTTGAACGAAACCTTCGGGAGCAGCCACCGCCGTCTGGCTCCTTCGACGCCGGCTGTCCTGTCTGAGCCGCTCGAAAGCGTGCCCCAGTGCGTCCCGCTGAGCGTGACACCACTGACCTTGTTGGTGGGGCGATCACGGGGACCCTCTCGCCTCTGCTACGCTCAAGAGTACCGGTCGCCCTGCGGGGAGCTGTTGCCGAGAGAAAGTGCCAGCATGCGGATGCTTCAGAAGGGTGCGCTTGGAATCGTGAACACGATAAGAAATGGAGGTCGAGTTGAGGTTGACTTTGATTGATTTCTATTTAGAGGAGTACCGGCAACTAACTTGAGCTTTTCCTTTTAATGTTTTGAACAATACCTCTTCGTTCACTGATAATAATGAAAATCAAGCAAAAACCGATCAGCGGTCGGCATAGAAATAGTTACAGTGCACCTCTTTCAATCAGTTTCGGGGCCCGGCAGCACAAATCGCAGTTCTGGGGAATGCCGGCCGTTATTACGTCACATTAGTGCGGCCGCAAAACTCTAAGTTGTGACATCAATGAAAAAATTGGCTGAGTTTCTGCTCCTTTCGTTGCAAATGTCGTCAAAATACGTTAGTCTTTATCGACTTTTGCCAAGTAAATGCCTCCCTTCGCTTTCCCGCTGACCTCTCATGTTGTTCCTCTTGCGTCGCGCTCCTCCTAAGGTAAAGACGCCAAAGGTTTGCTTAAATTATTTTAAATTTCCCGCGTTCCACTGGCCAAACCGGGTGTCTCGATGCCAACGCTGCAGTACGGCGAAGACGCGCGAGAATCGAGGCGCCCTACTTCAACGTTTATAGAACCACGTTTCCCTACTCCACGTGCGTTGCAAGCAGAACGTGGAATCTTTCGTAACTGGGTCCGGTTAATTTCCTAAAATGACGCCAGAAGCTATAGTGGCGCGGGCGACAGCAGGCGACGGCGGAGTGAATTTTTTTTTCTGCAGTTGATGAAGTATTTCATTTCGCAAAAGTCAAGCATGTATGATTTTTTATAAAGGAACACTGCAAAAATCACTTCTGTATTAATTTGTCGTCTTATATTTGCGTAATGTCTTGTTCTTCTTCAACAATGTTGACAAGTATGAACATTACACCGGTCTTAGACGGGTAGATTTAGCTGTGACTATATAAGACTATGGCGCAGGCATTGTTTTACTTTGGCGGGGTGGCTGAATCGAGTCACAGACAGACCGACATACAGACAGACCAAAAGTTCTGGGTTTAAGTAGGCCAAGAAAGACTATCGTCTTTAAAAAGCGTACTTTGACACGGATTTTCCGCATCGTCTGCAGTAGTCTCATGTATGGCCTCATGCTCAGGTGGGCCTCAGTGGCCCACCCGAGCTTGCGGCGACAACCGGCACGCGAGAAATTGAAAAAGAGTTTTGAAAATCCGTATAATTAGACGTTATTTACGGGGTTTGATTTTTAATTCAGACACATCCCAGTTCGTGTCTGTTCATGATGCTGGCCGTCCCTTGGTTTTTGAAAACATTCCGTCAACTTTTTGCCACTTTGCCAAAGTGGCCGATGCCGTTGAGAGACCCGGCCTGGCGCTACGAGCCCAGCGACACCAGCAGCGTAGGAGAGTGTTTCCGCTTCCGGAAAGGGCTGCCCGACGTCACCTAGAACCGGCCTGTTTCCAGGGTGCAGAATGTGTTTCGTCACAACGATAGTGATTTCGCGGGCGCTGGAAATATGAGGAAGCTCGCGGCAGGGCCAATTAAAATTGATTTTTGATTTGTTTCTCTGCGTGGCTCGCCAGAAGAATTCCTGGAACGCGAGTTCACAAAGTTCTGAAGCCAATTATATCATTTTTTTTAGGATTTTGATTTTGGTGCCAGTACTCCTTTCAACTGATTTTCATGTCCAGGTTCAAAACACCGACCAAAATGGGAAAGCCATTTCGCGGTAGGAGGAAAAGAATCGCAATAATGACAGCGCTCTCACAATGGCATTTAAATTCAAGTTTGTAGAAGGCAGACAATTATAAACGGAAAACTATTGTAACAAGAAGAGTGTTCTGTTAGAAGTGGCTATAAACGTTGTGCTTCACAGCACGTTGGGCATTCGGTTTCCGGATACTGTGCCTTCACTTATGGCGCATGCGAAAGCGACAACTTCTTTGTGTAAATTATTCTTGCGAATGTGCGGCTTAACTTTAATCACGACTAGCGGGAGGTTAAGCTATTCTATTTCATCAGCTACCCGTTGGTTTGAAAGTCCATCCGTCCGTCCGTCAGTCCGTTCGTTCGTTCATTCATTCATTCATTCATTCATATCGACGTAATGCAGTCATCATCGCCATTGCAGTCACAGTGAGCTCTAAAATGTGAAACTGCAGACGCTTTTTGCTCTATCGTAGAAGAAGCGAGCAATTTTCGCTTTCGAAGTGCATTCAGGCGGCCTCCTCCGGGTTCCTCTGATGCGTGTTTTGTGAAACCACTTACGCGCGAATATTTGTATGAAGCGTCCTTCCACATGCGTTCTGTCGGGTTTTTGTCAAAACAAATTATACCATATTTTCTCTATTAGACAATTTCATAACAGCGCACAGGTTTTTGGTAAACTTAATTACGCGGTAACTAATGGCGAACTTTTTTTTCGCGTACCTCGTAATATTTCTACAACATATGCAGATGACGATATGTAGTCACCAAAGACGGCTGAGTGCGGCGATCTCACATATTTGTTGTAAGAATAATTAAACCTAGTTAGAAGGTCCGGTAACATGGCCCTTTAGGCGTGCTGACTTCTACGTATTTCGGTAGTCCACAGGAAAGTAGAAGAAACGCTTGGGTTTGACTCTAGTGAATTCTGCAATTTTAAGCATTTTAAGCTCTGGGGAAAGTGTGTATTTACGAAACTTGCATTTTGCGTGCTGATACACTTATTATTGCAACTTTAATCGTATTGGTACGGTAAGAAAGCTCAATTACAGTTACTATTATCATTATTCCTTATGATCAGTGACCGGCAGCGGGAGGCTTAAATTAATTGATATGACGTCATTTTTTCTCTGCGGCCTCAAGAAATGAGAAAAAAGAAGTATTGAATATTTACACAAATTTTCTAGAAGTACGGACTCCAGCGTTTTAAGCCAAGATAAACCTTTCAGCCAAAAAAATGTTTGAGTAGGAAGAATAACCCACACATTAAAGTAATCTGAAAATTATAAAAATTTCCTATGTATTCTTTCCAGCATGCATGATGGCGTACGCATCCTGTCCCAGGCTGAAGTTCATGTGCTTCGACAGCCACAGTGCTATATTTCACGTGTTTTCATTGCCCCTGTTGAGTATTGCGATCTGCGAAATCTTTTAATTACTGCATGCAACGTAATGTCGGAACTGCGGTGTTCAGAACCGAGAAACTGCGCATGCCGACTTCGCATCTCTTGAGCGTTCTCACAAGCCTCTGTTCCAATTTTGTGAGCTATGCTCTCGTCGTCCAATGTGTTTCTTCTTATTCTGTAAAGGTTGGCACTTTTATATAATGACGAAGAAAAAACTGGCCTCTTTCATTAATTTGCGTTCGCCTTATGTCGGTTTTTTAAACCATGGGTCGTGCTGCACGTCTTCAGAGCCAACTAAACTACAGGTTCCTGCGCAGTTTAAAACTTACGATAAGCCAAAGCCGTTCAGGCTAGGCCACTCCGCTACCAAAAGCTCATAAAAGGACGACAATGCTCAGTGGCTAAGGCGTTATACTGCTCAGAACGAGGTCGCGTGTTCGATTCCCGGCCACGGCGGCCGCTTTTCTGATGGAGACGGAAAGCCAAAAAGCCCGTGTGTACGTGATTTCGCCGCACGTAAAGATCCCCAGGTGGTCAAAATTTATCCGAAGCGCTCCACTATGGCACGCCTCATCGCCTGCGTTGCGTAGGAGGGTGAAACCCTACAATCAATCAATAAATCAATCACAGGACGACAACGTTATTCCTGCTCCTTTCTTCCTTAGCTTACTTCCTCCTTCCCTCGCCGCATCGTCACCGGTTGCCGGCGAATATGAAGAATGACAAAACTACACCCTGGTATACGGTAGAGGCGCGTCGTCGTCGCAGGGTCTGCAAGTTTGAACGCGCACGCGACATAAATGCAATTAGATCAGGCTTCATTCTTGTGGACGCCAAAAACCGTCTCCCCACGGCTTCACCGTGACTCTGTAAGAAGGGTAGGTCGGATAAGTATACCGTAAACAAATTCTACGGGCCCAGTTGGCCGGCCGCTTCTTCACTTATATCCACACTCCCGCGAGGCCTCCGACAACCACAAAAGCGGTGCCGCCGCCGCTTTTGTATGCACACCGTCACACGAAGCGCGATCTTCAAAGATTACTACATGCCATTTCATGGCTCAAGCAGACGTACGCTGAAGGGCTTGGGAATGTCCGAGAATGGAAGCAAGCGCACCAGCACATTACCACGCCCTTACTGTCTCTACACGTCCTTATTCCCTTCAGTTCACCTATGCATTCCTTCTAAAGGAATAAAAGTTCTGTTTATTGGTGCTAAAGCTTTAGGTGTCTTATCAAGCACAAAAAATGCCCGTATTTGTTGTCGTCATCAACGTCAACACGAACGGTATCAAAATGGCCGCGTTTGTAGAGGAAAAATAAATTGGTTCATGTAATATTTGAGTCCGGGTCGCAAGAGGCGCAGCCAGGTGCTCTAACCACAGCGCTAACGCGGCACTGTGCCAGAGAGAGAGAGAGAGAGAGAGAGAGAGAGAGAGAGAGAGAGAAAAACTGATTAATTGATAATAGCCGAAGAGAGCATGTATGTGGACGGGGTCTTCAGCCCAAGACTCTGTTCGGCAGGCCGTATTCGCCCAAGGAGGGCGAAGTGTCATGTATATTTTTTCAGTTTTCTTGTCGTCGTTTGGAGAGTGGCTAATTAAGACACTGCTTATCATAAAGATGAAGAAAATCCACCTGTATTCGTTCTCCACGCCACTAATAATAAAATACCGAGAGGCCCATCTGTCGTTTCGTATGGAAATAGGCGTTTGCAACCTTTTCAAAAAACAAACAAGGAACCGTTATGGTTCCCCGATAGAGCCCAAGTCATTCGGAAACAAATTGAGAGCTATGGTGGAAAAATGACTGGACGGATACGGACAGAGCAAGGACCGGGGGAAGTATCCCATGATTAAAAGCCCAACCAAAGCATAATTTCTCTCCTCACCCCATTATGGTTTCTGTAAGTGTGGAGGACTAAAACATATTTCTTATCTGCGCAGTATACCGCCAAAACAGCTGCCAGTTTGTCTTCGCTAATTATAAACGACTCCGAAATATCCAACGATTTTCACCTGGATGCACCACCCAATCACCCGTGATTGTTTTTTCCATCTGCTGTCTATTTTTTGGGTTCTCTTCGCTACCACTACTGTCATCGCTGTTTTCGGGGCGAAAATTATCTAAAAGGCGTTTGGAATGTCATGACGGGTGATTTGGCAGAACATTGTAAACAATTGTATCGCCCGTGAACTCCAGCCCCAATGTGCGTCCTCAGAGAAGCATTCAAACGTCATGCAAAGTGGAGTAAAAGCGTATTGCAAAGATAAAAGAAGAAAAAGGGGGATAGGTGGAGTAATAGCATAGGATACGGCCTTCCAGTTCAGTGGCACAGCTTAAAGAATAAAATTGGTCATTGTGAGAGCGCTGCTGAACTGCAGGACAACAGATAGATAAGGTGGCGATGCACCGTTTCCATGCAGTGACTCTAAGGCGAAAGCGCAAATAGGAAACCTTACGAAAAGAACCAAACATACTCCTCATTGTTATGCTACACACGCGCGCAAAGTCCTGCGAGCGCTCACGACCTATCATTCTGTCGCTATGGAATGTAAAGGATCTTATTCGTCTGGCGAGGCGCGTGCAAACACGCAAGCACCAACAGCTGCACGTCCAACCTACCTGCACACGGGATGACAGCTTGCTATCATTTTCGTGACAGTCATGTCAACTCGTTCCTTTCCCCCTGGCACCCTTGTTTGCTTTCCCGACGTAGTTGCTGTACCGTTGAGGTTAGTTGAGATGCCGGAGGCTAGGAGTTCCAGTGAGGTAGAATGGACGGTGCCATGCTGGCACTTGGAGACGTGGCGAGAATGGTTGGGTGTCTCTCTGCCTCAAAATGCAGACGTGACACTTCCATGTAGCATGCTAGTCACTGCACTTGAATACAGAGGCCTGCCGCTCATGAATGTGTTGGGTCTTACAGTAGGCTCCGCAGTGGCGCCACTTGTCAAGAATAGCTTACACAGAGGAGCGCATGGTTCTGGCCGGCGCTAAGCTGAATTTCTGTGGGCTGTGCGCTCGTAAGCGTGCGTGACATGGATATCGCCTGTTCACGAGCCGTAGCACACCGCAGCCATGCATGCTCCTGATGCGGCTGTGCTCATAGCTTTCCGTAGCTGCTTACACGACGGGCCGTCCTTTTCAGATAGCATCGAGAGGTCCGCGCAGGCCAGGCGGTTCCTGTTGCACGTAGCGCCGTCTAGCGACTAGCCTTGAACACTTGTGCAATCTTCTTGATCAACTGCTGAAACGAGCTTGCTGTTCGGCCTCTGTGGCCTAGCGTTTGTGTCGCCGCTTAACGCCTAAATACTGGGTTTGAGATGCAGTAAGTCTGCCTCTTGATTCCTGCATCTTGTTATTGAAAAAAATGCCCCATTAGATAAATTTTACTTAGAGTTTCTTAAAAAAGGGATGGTTTTGTATCTTGCAGGTCGGTTTAGATGCCGATAGGAGCCTACCGGCACGTTTAATTAATGTTTTGCATCAAACCGGAACTGCCCCGTCTGCACTGACTTGGAAACGGAATTTCATGGATGTTAAGCTCACCCCTCGCCTTCTGTATATAATACTCAGCCTGGTAAGTTAGCAGAAATAATATGGGAAAATGTTACAGGCGATCACACCCAGGAGATGCGACCCAAGGTAAAAGCTGTTGAATGACGTGCAGCCATGCGGTGATGATTTTTGTCTCAGCAACGTATTAAAGGAAGCGCGCACAGTTTACGCTAGACGAAAACTATGGGGGAGAAAGACGATACACCGACCTCGGTGCGCCGTAAGTGCCGCGCTGACTGGTGACTGCAGACTACGTTCCACTTGCAGGCTGATCTGAAACGTGTATTTACGTCGAATTGCGTCTGCATTGGCGGGGGGGGGGGGGGGGGGGTGAGGGGTTAGGAATCACTTTTTGCTCGGTTTTAATAGGCGTACTTCGTTCCGCAATATGGGCTTTTGCTCCAAAACTAATAACCCACTCAGAATGACTACAGAGTGCCAGAAACAGGTAGCGATAATATTCTTTGTGTGATTGAGAACTCTTCTCATTTAATTCAATAAATAAAGTTTCGGACACCTACAGATTTATGACTGCAGGCAAGCATGGGGTGGTCTTTTCCATGGTTAGTTTTTATAAACTGATGCTGCAGTGGCCATAGCTAAGTAGATAAGGGAGGGGGACTTGGTACTATTTTAACTACATTTTTGGTGACCGACGACGAGTAAGGGGTTATTAAAAGTACTGTAGAATGCTGCACTAACAGCATCACTCTCAAAACCTTGTTCGATCACCAGAAATAAAAGAACATGCAAATATCGCTACAGTTATAAATCGGGTGACTAACACGCAAGCAGAACGCAGTTCCTGTACGCCATGGAGTCTATTGACTAAATTGTCTTAGCAGGTGTTGAAGGAACTAAGCACGTCTTCGAGGCATGGTAGAATATAGCAGAAACGATCACTTCACCGTGGCTCAGGTGCTTTGCTAGCCTGGGTTGTTTAGATCCGAAGGGATGTTCCTCCTCATATGAACGGAATAGGAGATAAGAACGACTGATTTATACGCAAGTGCCCTCCAACGCCGATATGAGCATTGGTTATCGGATAGCATTGGGGCCACCCTTTTGGTTTACACCGTGTAGAAATGCTGCGAAGAAGTTCTATTTAAGCAGACTTGCCATCAAGGTAACCCGCTCTAGCTTTAAGCAGGTTGGTTGCAGATAGATAGGGCCTTAAATCTAACTACGTTAGAATTGGGATCGTAGAAACCAGTCGAGCATGATAGATGTCCACGAAGGCTGGGAGACCGCCCAGGGGGCCACTGTACGATTCCTCACCAGGCACAAAAATCACCCCGAGTGGGGACAACAACCACAGATGCTACGAGTAACCGCTATCCAGAACGTTATTGGAACTGGCAGTCTTCGGCATATGAGATAAAAACAAAGCAACAATCCAGAAATGAGGTATCCTCAGAGTGAAGCCATAATGGTCATTATCTCCTCCGCGCTGGCCGGAGTTATACCACTAATTGTTTAATGTAATCTTTCGCCTGCTGTCACGGGAGCTTTCTCAGGTCTTGGGAGAACAAGCTGACTAAGTGTGCGCACTCTGCGAGAACGCATCTCGGGTGTCGATGCAAATAGAGATACGACGAGAGCGCAGTCGACCATTTAATCTTCCTATGCCCGGCCGGTCGTCGCGCGTTCCCACGGCTTGTGACGTCTTAATCGCCTCAGGCTCGTCCCCTGTGATATCGTGATGCGTCGGACACTAATTGTCGTTGTAGCGTTGCCAGGCCACTTAATCCTGAGACTGCACAATTGTTGACTGCGCACGATGCCAGAGGTGACATTAGGTACAACAGGTCTTAGCGGCGAGAGCTGTGTGGGATAGTTTACGATGCAAGAAAAGGTCTGGTAAGGATTGGCCAATTGCAATGCCAAATCGAAGTATAAAGTGCGTATGACCTGTCACAAGTTTTTCTTGAAATTTAAGGCTTGGCTTAGCGAAGAAATTGCGTTTGAAGATGCCGTCTCCTTCTCTTTATTCTCCTCTGTAATTTGGTAACGTTTAATATGACGACGCACGTGCAAGCCCCAGCACTAGATTTCCAGATTGCTAACACATTACGGATGCTGAGAGTCTACGAATGCTCTGGGTACCTATCGACGTCGAAAGCGTCAAGGCAAAAGATTAGGCCTAAGCATCACGTTAGGCCGAACGTCGCGATTTGAGGTCTAATGCGGATAACGGTAACCCTACATCGAGGTACGATGAATACGACGTTGCTTGTCGTGTAGTAAGGGTCAGCTGGGAGGTTGCCTCCCGTGATGGATAAACGCAGGACGGCAGAGATAATGTCACGCTTTGAGCTTTAACGCCATGAACCACTACCCAGTACCCACCAGAAGAAGTACTTACTGTACTCAGCGTACTTCGAGCTGCGGGTACCGGAACACATCCTAAGGCCTCAAAGCGAAACATTCGGCGCAAGGTACAGCTCTCTGGCACAAACGCGGCACTTGCTGCTGTTATTTGATCAAAGTGATGTCAACCCACGCAGTTGTACATGCCCGCTGTGATGGGGCAACGTTTTGTAAAAATCACTGCCCTTCAACTCTGTGGAGAAGCACAAGAAGCGAAAGTGGGCGCTGTGCAAGGAATGCACGAAACAAAACAAACTTGTTTGCAGGTTGCGATTCAGCGTTCTTGCAGGCTAACCTGAATGATAATTGGAAGTAGTAGTCTTGCTGGAAGGACCACCATAGAGCAGTCCGTTTCCCTCCGGCGTCGCATGCATTGTACTGTATGTGTAGCACACCAGCCCAACAAGCTGTTAGGTCGGATTGGGCCGTCAGATGTTCACGTGAAAATCTCTCCCTAGGTGAATGGGTATATTAATCGTGAGTACGAAGCCCTTCCTGTTTAGCCGCTGATGTGAAACACTCTCTGCGGTCGTGTTAGTGTTCTCAGGAGCCTCTTCTTTCCGGAAGACCCCACCGACATTATTTTGTGCCTCTGGCTACCCATCATTGAGCAGACCTTGAATCTCCAGTCGAATCCTCCTTCCTGTCTGCAGACCTGTAGGAAGGAAGTGCAAAACAACCCTAACACAGCTCCTCCCGTGAGGAACGAAGCCTTGACATTCAGCCGTATACAGACGTCCCCCAAATGAAAGAAAAGATCGCACTGACAGCTTCTAAAAGATTTTGGTTTTTAATTTGCGTAAGAGGTAAGCCAAATATATTCGAAACTGACCGGCTGGGAAGCGTGTGCAATAGTTCAGGCACTTTTTTGTTGCTTTACTTGCGCGAAATTACGACTCCGCGGATGTTACTGCTACACGATTCCATCAGAAAAAAACGCCGCTTCTACGAGGTTCAATCCTAAACCTTGATGTAGGCATATCATTGCCAGAATGTCGAGCCAAGGGTGTGGGCACTGCTAAACACAACAAGCAATGAACGAAGTGCGACGTTTACTTTTTTTGTTGCGCTTGTTGCTATTGACGTCCAGTTGTTTCAGGCGTGAGGCGAGATTTTCCAAGAGGATTGTCAGACAAATTTCATATCTCTAAGTTATCGGTGTATACCCTTCGCCCCACAGGACTTTTTATAACGAAATTTGTGGACGCCGAAAGATAGTTCGGGACCAGACATAAAATATCCGCCAAATATTTGACTTGTTATGCTCTACAGCACACTGTGCATAAACGCACTTCTCGAGATAAAAAGCTCCAATTCCACTATTATAACAATTAAACGAGTTACTTCCGGAAAATATGCGATTTTGTGCCAATACAAGGCGTTCCGTGGTTAGTGCTCTCTGGGACACGGCAAACAAACTGGAGTGGCTATGATTTGAGCTATACAGTGTATTAAGTTTTTTTAATTTTACCTTTTTTGAAGGATTGAATACGAGCAAACAACCAGGAAGCTCAATGAGCAAGACTCAACATCCCCCTTCAAGTGCCTTCTGGACTGGCCTTACAATTCATGCTATCCGGGCTGCCTACCATTAAGCGAGAGACCGCTACTGGCACATATGAAAATCCCGCGCCTTTCCCGGATTCACCTCTGAGAGGATCAGGACCAAGTTGGTCCCCCACTACAGGCCATTGAAATACGGTGCGACTCTGACTCTATCACGCAGTTACCTTCGGTAGGAAAGTACTTATAGGTGTAGAGCCGTACGCAAGACAGCCGAGATAGCACATAAATTTTTTCAGCAATATACGATGTCGGCCGTAGGGCATACCGTACACAGCCCGTTACAACATGCATGAAACAAGGTTGCCTTCCAGCACCGCCGACGACTGAACAAACATGTACCACACAACTAAACTGAAAGGGCAACAGAACAGACTACATTGAGCTTCTTTCACGAAGGTGTTTCAGCCTGAAGTCATAACTCACGGCTGTTGCGAGATGTAGGAAGACAAAGGCGCGGCGGTATCTATGGCGCCATCTTTATGGGACATAAAGTCAACATCCGCGCCCCTCGAACGAAAACGAATGGTGTAAGTGTTTGCGCCGTAAGTCGTAAAATGGCTTTCTATTACGCCATGATCGTTCGTGAACACAGCGGGAGAAATTAACTGATTTTTTTTCTGGTCGTGCGTGCTGGCGGGCACATAAAAACGAGACATGATTCTCGGGCTTATTTTCTGGCTTGTTTTTCATTCGCGCACGCGTGATAGCTCATTCTTCTGTGCGCACGATGTTTTAGAGACAGCGCAAGGGTACTTGTTTTTGCTTATGCCACAACTATTCCTGAGGTCCTTTAGCGCTGATATTTTTTGCAGCCTGCATTATGCAGTTTTCTACATAATGTAGAAAACTACATTATGTAGTTTTCTGCTACTTGGTAAATTTAACTACCTATTCATCGTTTCACCGGTAACGGCGCATACGTGACTTTGCAATATTGGTGAAAGGACCGTGTTTTCAATGTTTTGCAAAGAAACAGAACTACAAGGGAACAAGTTATTCCTAATTTCTGGGGTGGTAGCAGCATAGGCAGGCACCGCCTCACCCCTGGGAACGGCGACTTATTACATCGCAAATAATCGACCCAGCATTCTCAGAGCAAGGATACGTCACCGCCAAAAGGCCCTTTATGGCAACCTGGACAATGCGGTTTCAGATGAAACTGATGTCATTACCGATGCCAGCCTGGACCAACTCACCTACTCCAACTCTGCTTGTGAAGAGTTCAACAAGGCCTTCTCTGACCATCTACGGTGTCCCGGAGTCAAGATATGGTCACCCCACTCGCTCAGAATGGCAATAAAACTCGCCCGTCATAGATACTGGGACACATGATGCAGGGACATAGCAACTAGACCGCACACTCCGCGGCCAGGGAGAGTCTTCTCGTAATCTCTTCCCTGGATAACCAACGCCCTACTGATGAACCGCCAACCTCCTTTCGGCAGCAACTAGACCACGGTAGCCGCACACGCCGATGCCGCCTATAGCATCAGTCACCCCGCTTGGCTATCTCTACGGCGGCCCTACTCAACCAATATCCCTACCTGTTGTCGAACTGGTTCCGCCATCGGAAGTTCCGGCATTGGAAGCTGCCTGAACTACGCTTGAAGTCTCAAGAAATGTTTATTTTTCCCTCCATGATAATCCCATTCCAACCCCCTGACCAACCGACCTTCCCTTTCCCAATAAAGGACTTCACTGCTACTACCTAATACCTTAACTACGGGCTGCACCTCAACGCTCAGGTGCCAAGCGTGCTGTGAACTTTTTAACGTCGGCAGCGAGATTACATGGAAAGAGAGTGGTTCGAACAAACGCTCATCCGTGAGTGCTTTCTTTATCATAAGAGGACCAAGTTTGGTGCAGCACCGCGAAAACACGGAGAACAAATACAACGCAAGATAACACTTTTCCTCTATCGACGACAGAATGGAAGTGATTGCCAGATAATAATTAAGCCATACCGGAGGCTTCATCCCTTTAAAGCGAAAGCTTTCTTGTGGGACCTATGGTGTTATGTGAAAAAAACTAATGCGTTCTCCATAGACCATTTTGTCGACCGAAAAGGTTTGATAAGATCTCTGGGAGCCCGGCGCGTGCTTGAAACCGGGCTTCCATTACCTCAAAACACGTTTACTTGCAAATCGCGAAAACGTAACCGTTTTAGATCAGACAATACACTCATCGATCATAAAGGAGTACAATAGCATACCTTTATTTCCACGTACCAGCATACATTTAGGTCGTTCATATATGCGTTTACTGAGTGCTCAAGAATCACCGCATTGGTTTGTTTTTAACTTGCAATTTGGGTCTTTGAAGGTTTAAGGATCGATTGGACGCACTTTTATCTTTAGCGCTTCTCTGAACTTTCTTTAGGAAGGGAAAGTAAGTTTTTAGCAAGCACCGAAGAAGTTCGTAAATTCTTTCTTTGATCAGAGAAGGTATGCCGAAATGTTGCTGTTGTTAGTTTGGCTTTCGGGGCGTTTATGCACCGTCAGCCTGTTACTTGGGCTATATTAAATTTAGACAACTCGTCGCGCTCTTGTGCACTGTACTTATGCGCAAGTCTTGTCTTAAATCTCTGAAGCTTCATTGCGCCTGTCCATCTAAGCTTTAGATAACCATGGGTGCCAACATAGAGTACATTCTGAATGCATAATAATGCATTGGTGTGGAAACCTAACCCCCTTTTTTCCATGTAGCGCCCACTGCGGCCATTAAGATGGGTCTGAGACTACTGCGGAGAAACACACAGAGGTACGTACATACACTTTTTGTGGTTTTTTAGTTTATTTAATAGCCTCAAGGCTTAGTACACACTAAGCGAGTCCACTCTATATCCAGGAAACTAGGTTGGCCTCCCCGATGTAGTCCAGCAAGGTGCGTACGCTTGATTTTGGGTTAAGTTGCGCAAAAAGGGGATATATGAAAAAGCCAGCAGCGAAATATTGGCGTGTATGAAAATGTCATCACAATATTATCAGAAACAAGCCTCGTACTACTAAGTTAACGCAACAGCGATAACGGAGTAGTTTCAAATGAGAACAACTTTGAAAGTGGGAGGCGCGCTGGGTGATTATTCGAAAATATTACGTGTGCGGAAAATAATACAGCCTGTCCGTTTTTTGAGGTCAGTGACCAGGATTCTGTATCCATCATGAGTCCAGAAAACTATTGCGTAACGCCGCAACTTTTTCACCACAGCTTTCCTGTATAGCCAACAACTTTGATGCACTGACTTCCAGTGTGCTATCGCTAATGAGACACCATTCCTCGCAAACCGTAGCGACATGCACGTACTGCAAGAAAATCTCCCAGCAGCCAAACTTCCACTGTTCTGAGCCTGAGCAAATTTTTACCTTGTTCTTTTAAGTGCGAATGCACTTTATAAGCGACCCCAAACCATCCACCGCCGGCGGCGGCGGCGGCGGTGTCCGCAGTGCTCCTCTATATTTAAAAAAGAAACAGCATCCGGCGCCAGGTTTCGATCCGAGGACTTTGCGGGCCGCAGCCCGACGCTCTACCGAATAAGCCACGGACGCGACGCTGATATTGGTGTCAGTAACGCGCCTTATATCTTTAACGCATTCAAACTACGTCGTCAGCGGCGTGCGTTGGCGACTCAGCGGCGTTATAGCGGCTTGATAACTGCGTGGTGTACACGTGATACTACAAACCCGATGGAAGATATGGAAGAGAAGGCGGCGAGGCGGTGGGCTGCGGGGGCCGAGCGCAAGCGCCGCAAGCGGGCCGACAACCGTGCATTCGCACTTTCACATTCTCCCCCTCGAGGAAATGCGGGGGAATTTTTTCCGTTCAATTCCATCTAATTTGCGGAAAGTTCGGAATTGCGCATGCCTTTCATCAATGCGTGTTGGTCCGGCCGCTGTCGGCAGCAGCGAATGGGCGAGCCAGGAATGCAATAAACACATACCGAGAGAAATTTCTGCAGAATTTCAAAAAGAAAGGTGCGTGTAATGTTCGCATAGGAACCTAATTTCAAGCGATAACATCTTTGAGTAGATGTAAATATTCTGATTCCAGTCCCTTTGTTTACCCTTGGTAAACACAAAAAGTCGGTAAAGAATAACTTCACGTGCGCTCTAACTTTGCCATATATTTCTTGTTTTGTTGAGAAGGCTGCCCAAAATACTACAAGGTTTTGGAACACTTGTAGAGCGGCAATTGGCACGTATTTTCTAGGAAGAAGCATCAGTTAGATACGCCAAAGAAAATGCGAAGATCAGCCTTGAGAGGAATCGCCTGTATTCTAAGCAGCGGAGGTAGCAGCAATAAAATACAGCGGACAACCAAAGATCATGCGAACGCTGAGGATGCCGGAAGGCGTGGGCTACTTGGTTTTCGACGGCGGCCCTCTGAAGACACACATCGGAACGTGGGCGACCTGACCATAGTTAAGGCTTAGCACAAGAGACGACCTCAAATAGTGTCAGGCGTGCCGCAATCTTGGCCGCAAATAAAAATGACAGAGGAGACGTACTAAGGGGGTTTGAGTCGTTGTGGTGTGCACCAGCGGGAAGGCCCTTCTCAGCTGAATGCTTCTGCAGGCAACTATGTAGTTTCCCACAGACTGGTGTTGTATCTTGTAGAAAAGTTGTGCCAATAAGTATCGAGCAAAAAATGAGTACGTACTAAAAGTGCTAAAAGAAAACGGACACAGGTACGGCTTTTTTATGACCGGACAAAACGCATGGCGCCTGTAACAGGGGTCATTTAGTGTGTTTCTACCATACTAGGCGCCCTCTGTATCGACGGGATGGGCCGACACTTAAGTGGGCCCCCCTTCCCCTGACTGCATTCATAGCAGTATAGATGATTTCGTACTGCCTAATCTACTGAGCTGCTGCCGTACTTGAAGTGGGAAAAGATTGTCTTCGAAGAGAAATGTTACAACCGAAATTGTTGCCCCTGAAAACAGGGGTTATATTTTCGTCTAAATGCAATTCGTGCGTTTACTATTAAGAACGGGTGCCACAAAGGTGTCATACATAGCTGGTGCGATATGGTTGGTGGTACCCCAAAAAGCGAGTAGATTAGTTGGGATGAAGCATTTACAATACAAACATCGCCAGTGGTATAGCCTGTTGCTGGCGGCTTATTCGGAACGCGAAAGTAAAGCCAGAAGGCATTTGAGATGGCATTCATGAACGGAGTAATTACAGGCTTAGAGCAGCAATGGGTGTTTCATTGTCTGTGGAGCCCGCTAACAGCCCGTTTCTGAGTACCATCAATCAGTAGTAACCCAAATGGACGCCACGCGAGCCAGTGCTCGACTTTGTGATCTTTTTCCTATAGTTAAGGTTTAGCGGTGGAGTGTGTACACATCGGAATTCCCCTTCTCGCTTCGCGAGGAATACGCTAGGCACAGCAAAGCAGCGGGCGAAACGGTGCCGTATGCGTGCTTTTTTTTTTTTTTCGAAAGCCTTGATGGTCATTTGAAAATCGCAAAGAAAAGGAAGCGCTCAGTTCTATGAAACGCTCATGAATAACTCTAATGTAGTTCCGGTTGTCGTACCGGCAGAACACATACCAGACCAGTTATGTGAATCAATCTTTAGACTTACAGCAAGGGGCATGGTTTCTTAGAAAAGAGCGTGAGCCTGGTACTCACTCTATGCGCTTTTCCGAGGTTTATGCACACCGCCGATAAAACAACTGATTCCAAAAGAAAAAAGAAACAAGTCTAGTGCTGGCTGGCGTGGCGTACATTTGGGTTACTATTGATTGGTGATACTTAGCCCGTGCTTACTGCAAAAAACTGCAAATAAAAAAGCAAGCTCATTGGAAGCCGGCACAAAACATGTATACTACCCGGTTTACGGTGCTTAAGCCATATTTACAGGTAAGAGAAAACACAAGCAATAAGCCAAAATTTTACCAACACACCAACACTGTTTACACCAATTCCTCCTCGAAATACCAGGTGCTCTCACAGACTACAAAGCATTTGACATCAAAGTAATGTACAAACATCAACTTGTATTTCAGAAACATTTCACTAGTACTAGGAATCAATATTCTCAGAAACCGGTGGAGATGAGCTTATCTACTTTTCTTATGCCTCACAAGTGCAGCACTGATGCACTTGTGAGGCGAATAGTGCCAAAGTTCTTGCAAATGTGTTTAAGTTATAATGCAAAGCGTTGATTGATTGATTGATTGATTGATTGAAGGGTTTAACGCACCGACGCAACGCAGGCGATAAGGCGCGCCGTAGTGGAGGGCTCC
Organism: Haemaphysalis longicornis; assembly: GCF_048455015.1. NCBI lineage: Eukaryota > Metazoa > Arthropoda > Arachnida > Ixodida > Ixodidae > Haemaphysalis > Haemaphysalis longicornis. Next base: position 150,075,816 of record NW_027526445.1, on the reverse strand, counting down.
GGATTAATTTTGACCACCTGGGGATCTTTAACGTGCGCCGAAATCTCGTACACACGGGCGTTTTTGCTTTTCGCCTCCATCAGAAAAGCGGCCGCCACGGCCGGGAATCGAACCCGCGATCTCGTGCTCAGCAGCGCAACGCCTTAGCCACTGAGCCACCACGGCGGGTATAATGCAAAGCGTCCTAGCAAATGTATTTGTTAGGGGTTACGGTTATTAAACTTCCACCTCGGACCCAAATGGCTGCCTTATTATCAATATGTATAGATATACAGTGGAACCCCGCTCTTAAGTTCCTCAGTGCTGTGTTTTCCAGGCTGCTACGTTGTTTTTGTCTTGTCCCAGCGCAGCTCAGAGTCCCATGTAAAAAAATAATCACTGTTACGTCGTGGCTCAGAGTACGTTCCCTGATCATTCGTCGCAATCTGACACTCCGAAGTCCCCCGGGCAACAAGTGCGGACGTCTATTTTGACGTTTGAGGAGCCTTGGCCAGGCTTGGCTACGGAACTGACTGCATGCACGCTGGGGCGATTCACCACCGCTAGGTGGCTCTAGCTTACTCTATGCTATCACCATTATCATTGCTCTTACAACGGAAGTTTCGAGTCGGAATGCCGGAAGTGCGTGTTGGCCATAAAGCACCACCGCAAGAATTGCACGCGCTCTTGTCGCCATCGTGCGCTTCAAGCCTTGAGAACACCGTTGACCTTCCAACGGCGAAATTTGTCGTGCCTTGATGGCTTCGCGAAAACGGGAGGCGCTTTCCCTTCAGGAAAAGCATGACGTACTAAACGCAAGAGACGAGCAGCCAGCGCGGAAGAAAGTGGACATCGCTAGGGACCTTGCATTGCCTCGCGTGGTATTTTCCAGCTATCGAAAAAAGCACCAATCCTACGTTTTCGCGTTTTTAAAGGTTGGAAAGCCAAAGTTGCAGAAATACATGGTCGCAAGTCGAAAGCTACACTGTTAACGTTCATTTTCGAAGGTATCCTGGCTGCTCCGTTTTACTGATTATGTTTTGTTTTCCCGATACGGTAAAAAATGTATGAACAGGGTTCTACTGTACTACGTAACTGGCTTAAAGCCCCCCGTGGTGCCAGTCAATACAACAGGTTCTCCTGTGTACTCCATTTGAGAAATTAATTGCAGTTCGATGAAAGCTCCGAAGTGTGCACCTGTGAAGTGCCTGCAGAGCGCCATACATAATGCTCTCATTGCGCGCTGACTGCTCCTTGGTTACATCACCAAAGTGAGCATTCTTTTGTATTATAAAGCAATTAAGAGCCACCATGAGGCAATAATTTTGGTTGTATCAAACTATTTAGCTTTAGCATAGCAATTCGCTTTTCGCTTTTCACCAACAAAAAAGGATGCGTACCGCAGCAGGATCTCAATTACATGGTAAAATCGCAACAAAGATTTGGAGTCTGCAAGTGCTGCGCCATGAAGAGGACAAGAAGGAAGAAATAAAAACACTGTAACAAAACGAAACAGCGTTTGTCCCATGTTTTTTTTTTTCTGCCCCTTCTTCTATTTAAAGCACCATATTTACGCCCAGAAGCTATACCAGCAGGCCAGTTGGGCACCTAACTAAAGAAATTTTCATACGCCCCAGCCAATGACGTGAGTTAAATGCACAATAGGCGTGTCAGATATCCATATGCTCAAAAAAACACGGAAAAATAAAATTTAAGTAAGCAAGCGTCGTCCACAGCAAATGACGTGGTTAAGCGAAGGGACGTTCCAACTATCGTGCCAAGGTGGGGGAGAGAGAGAGAGAGAAAAGACGTTATTATCACACATCCGGAGGTTGCGGTCGGCATGCGAAACCCCTGCCGCGGCTCTAGGAGCATACTTTGCGCTTATTACAGAACACTTCTCACGGGATCTTCCGTACAGGCGGGGAGCAACAAACACACCGTCAAGACCTCCCATTTCACACCTTCACATTTATTCAGTCTAAGAGGAAGCAGTATGAGGAATTGAAGACACGCAGCATAAGAGGTCCTGAAGACGTTCTAATTAAATTTGCCCTCGGCCACTTTGATCATCACGGAAGCTTTGTGCGCGTACCTCCCCAGCCACACCCCTGCAATCAAGACAGCCCGGATGCCGTCGCATTAGAAGTTTGCTCACGTGCGAGGCACTTCGTACTCAGGCTATGTGAGGGCCTGTTATGCAATGGTATGTTCCACAATATTGTGCTGAGTTTTTTTAAACACTGTGGGTAGACTTACTTCGACTTCTGAGGAGCGCTTATTTGCACGGTAGCAACGCATGCATGTTACCCCCTGATACAGCCTGAGAAGAATTTTATAGAAAAACTCCGTGTGTATAAGGCTAGGGTTGCGTACATTTGCATTGGGGGGGGGGGGGGGCGAACCTTGCGGGCCAATTTTTTTTGCGATGGTGCTGCATAAACCAGCCGTAAGCCTTGATTTAACGAGACCTTTCCAGCAAGAACTATATGACAATTGGCCTCAAAGACCGCTCTGTGACTACCTAGAGTTTAATCCACTTCTCATGATTGATTAGGTAGCAATAAATAAATTTGTAATCGTGTTCAGAGCTCCGTTTCACCTCTATGTCGTGTGATACACAGCTTCCCTAGTCGTCCACCATCACAGAGCGAAATAGCTCGTGATTGTTTTGTGGTTGTACTAGTAGGTTCGTCAGGAATGGAAACAGCGTTATTTACCTTGCGGCATTCCAGTGGCGGGAAGTGCAACAAAGCGACTGCCGCTTAGCACAGCTTACCTTGGATATGGAAAACGAGAGCATGGCTTAGCCTGGTTAAGTCTAGGTTTTAGTAGTTTAACCGTTGATTTAGCTGCAATTATATTACAACTCATCCAAAGCCTTCCCTTTTCTACGGTTGTGGTCGCGCCCCGGCGTTTTCGGAGCACAACGGCTCGCCGGGTGATACCCACGGGGGTGGTCAGAAGCGGCTTGCTGACGACGGCTCAAAGCTTGCAGTATCCGCGCAACGTTTAGAGAAGACGGCCCGTCCTCGCTCTCATTTAGGGCGAAGTTCATAGGCGCCCGGTACACCACGTTGACAGGCACGTGCCAAATGCGGTGAGCGCATGCGCCAAGGCCGTAGCGGGGGCGAAAGCGGTGAATGCGGCCGCCGGGGGTGCTCGGCCCGGCAAGTCACGGGATTCGTTGCCAAGGATACTGCGCATTCGCGGTCGAAGAAGGTCAAATTTAATGAGACAGCGAAACCGCTCGACGGGATTGGTAAAGCTTTGCTTCAAACGTCAGAAGATGTCAACAAAGGAGGGCCCCGAATTTAAGCGGGAGCTGAACTGGATTGGTGATGTTATTGGTTGATGTATATAGTAATTGAAGCCATTACAATGTATTTATTTCTATGGTTTATGTGATGAGGCAATTGAATAAACCCCCGTTTGCATCTTCTTTGAGTATCTGCTTCCCTTTTTGTTGGTTGAATTTGAGAAGTAAAAAGAAATTGGGTGTGATTACAGGGTTAAAAAGTGTTATTCCTTAGAAAAAAACATGAGCTGCAGTTTATATGGCTCATTCAGTTTTACTTTCAATATTTCCCTAAGATGTCGGCAATTTGTGTATGAGGGACCCTGTGTTTGAGGGACCCTGCAACTCTTTTTCAACTTTTTTTCGACATCTTAAATGCTTGCAGAACGTAGGTAACCAAGACATCCAGTACTTAGATTAAGCGGTTGCAAAGTACCTGAGCCAAAAATTACTGCTTCTCTTTGCCCGTCAGGTAACTCAGAAAGTTGCTTAAAAATGTCTCTCTCTTTCTCAGACTTGGCGTTCTTCTACCGCCGGAATTACGTCATTACAGCGATGTTGTCGCTATTGGCCGGCTTTCGTTCAGCTGCAGCTGTGAAAGCATTCGATGCCTTCGTAGGTAATGGCTGCCCATGCGGGAGGAGTTACCAAGTTCCTCATCTCCGTGCGGGGCTGAATATCTGTGGCAGCCCTACGTCACTCGCCGCTGCATATGTAGGACTTCGCCGTCCTCGTCTTCTCCCCCGCTGTTTCACCCTTTATCTTATGTTCACAGAACGACTCCGTAACATTCTTTCTGTCGCGATCCTTAAGATTATGTTGCTAAAGCAATCAACAACATCCTATTTTAAGCCACGTGCCCGACAAGCGGTCCAGGGTGGGGCTTGTGCTACCGCAACATTGTGTCTATTGTGGAGGTTGGCGATTACCTAACCCACAAATCGAGAACATACTTTTGCGTTGCGGCTATACACAGGGCGTTGTCCTTTTTATTCCTCTGCAGAATTATATTTTACCCGATGTCTGCAATTGCCCGAAATTTGCATAACAGCGCTGCATCTCAAAATATCCAGCGTTCCTTACGTCTCGTCCCGTAGCCTCAGAAAAATTGCCGTCGTGTTCATTTTCAGTGGCTCCGTTCGCACGTAAAGGTGCTAGAGAAAGAAGGCACTGACAAGTTGGTAGGAAAATCGATTTCGTGCTCTCGATTGTTTTAAGTGGTATCAGACGAACGCCGCATTTTAAAGCACACCATCGCTAGACGTTGGTACACTTGGAATGAAAATTAGTGCAGAGGCGTCATTGCTATACCATCTCCAGATGAACTAGGCATAAACTCTGCTGTGACTTGATTAGGTGAACCTCGACCTCCAGGTGTCCAACGTGTAGTGTACCATGTGACATCACACATTTTTGGGGGCACCGTGTGACAAGTATTTAAAGAACATGTGATGGAGCGGTCAACTTGCTGAAACAATTTCAGAGGAAATACTTTCTGCATGTATCATTGGAGGACGCTCTTTTCATAAACGCGCGGTAGATCACTAGGCGGGACACCTTGCGCCTGGTCTTCCAGTTATTGGCGGACACGGGCTCTGAGACCTTTGATGATTGGCCAAAGATAACGATAGTAGTAACACTCAGGGGAAGGAAACGAGCTTCCTTGATCAGGAAACAAATTCGAGTTCAAATAGAGAAAAAGAAATGGACTTGGCTGGCCATGTACTGAGAAGAAATGACAGCCGGTGGATCACGAGGATCGGAGAGTAGATACCAAGAGACGGGTCTAAAAGAAGGGGAAGGCCAATAACACGATGAAGGGATGAAGTGATGAGAACTGGGGGCAAAGAATGGTCTCGAGCACTGCATGACAGGAGCTGTTGAAAGTCAATGAAAAGGAGTTTCTCCTGCAGTGGACCTGAATAAGCCTTTGTTTTTGATGATGATGATTTTTATAAATGCAAGGCTAGGGTGGGACACCTGGCACTCCCGGCGAGCAAAGTGCGACAGTTCACTAGCAACAACTCTCCTTCTTCCAGAGCGTCCATAAAATTTCAGCTCCTGCTGCTATTTTTATTTTCAGCGTGTACATCTCTCCGTACTTAACACCCCAATCCTATAGTAAACGTGGTGCTCCCTGTCCACAACAAGAGTGACAGCTGAAGTACTCTACGGATTTCGATAAATGTGCAAGTAATAACCTACATTTTTCTCCAAATCATTTCGAAATATATTGCCATCTCATTAGCACGCTTTCACGAACCTCGCTACCTAGAAGTGTACGTGGCGTTGTAGCCAGCATGGGCCGTGCAGTGAGCCGTGAACTTTTCAGGCGCAGGTGATAGGCGAGAAGCATATGCGGGGCCTTCTCACACACCTACACCAAAGAACACGATCGACATCTTTTCCGTCAGCCGGCCTCTCTTTTCCAGCTATGGCTGGGAACCATAGCAATGTGCATGGATTCACCCTCGATTGAGGAAGTTAGGTGTCAGAAACTGCTGTCGGTAATGCAGACGCTGCATTCGCAGTGCTCACGATCTTCGCGTCACCGGTCTGACTGACAGCATCCGCGAGAGATGTACAGGAGTGCGAGCGTGGCGTGATACTTGCCTTGTAACTACGTCAGCATTGAAGCTGCCGAGGCACCCTTAGACACGACTGTCACGACTCATTGTTGACGCCGTGCAGCGGATCATCAGCTGCTCCTTCATGGCAAGGTCACTGTTAGTGTGTCTCTGTTAAATTATGGTGCGAATATGGGTTAAGGAATGCTGAGTGCGGTATTGATAGAACACTGTAAACAAAGCTTGTTAGCGGCACTTGGAAATTCTGACTACTGGGGGACTGGTAAGGGGAAATGTCTCCGGCTTCACTGCTTCAGTACGGCCACAGGATGAATCCCGTATGCGAATTCCGGTAATACCACGCCCCTCTTCGAACTAACCAGTCATCCTGTAAAGAGGGCAGATTTTCCCTGCGCAAAGAAACTTCGGAAACAGGGCCCGCTTGGACACAGGTAAAGCAGGCGTAGTGAGGGCTTAGACGCTTACCGTAAGGCATGAACTCACCTTCCGCATTCTGGCGACTGCACTGTACATGCGATTATCCATACAAAGAAAAAGCAACAAAAATACACCGCCACCTAGAACGACATTTGGCACATCCAAGCAAACCGCTACAGGGTTTTTCAAATGGGAAGGCATTATGCGCATGATACGTTAGGAAACTCGGCGTTTTGAGCAGCGGTTGGCACCAAAAAGGAGAACCACTACAGGGACTGGAATGCAACCCAGAGAAATGTGGGGACCGCAAAGTGACTCCACAACGGGTATACTTCCACACCAAACGAGCCCCAATCACGGCCGCGGAGCAGGCGGAAGATGACGTGGAGATCGCGAGGGACGCTTTGCCACAGATCTGTACTATTCAGTCAATCAACGCTAACAACGCCGCTCATTGATATTTCTCTTTGAACATCTATACTTGTATAAAAACACATTGAAAATTCAGGCGTGATCTCGTTGAAACTATGTAAGGCTTTTCTTTGTACCCCTGTTCTCTCAGACTTTTTATCAATCTCCTTCGTGCCTAGTGCGGACTATAATACCCTGACGGACTTTCAAAAAGCAGGGTGCTGCTGAAAGTTTGGGAAACCGTCAGTACCTCCTTTAGGAAAAGCAATGTCAAGAAGGTGATCACCAAGCTCAGTTCCCGACACAAAGCATAATTGGGCTAATCAGGCCTTCTTCCGCATACTTCTGGCAGCGAATAAATATGCACACGAATTTATTTGTCTTCCATCCTTTCTGTATTCTTATGTTCATACCAACCTTCTGCAAGTGGTACGCTGCTTTATGTGTTCGTAGATGCGTTTGATAGCTTTCCGTCGTTTTTTATAGGAATATCCTCTTGCGTCCGACTAATCGGAGCATGGTACATCACAAATATCAGAAATACTGTCTAATGCAAGCAAACCGCGAATCTGCAGCAGTGACAGGCAAGCAACATTCCGTTTCAAGGTGTGTGGCGCGCCCCCAATGCCCCGCACATTTGGGCCTCCCATACCTCTTGAACTCCTAAAGGCCGGCGTCCATATCAATGCTTCAAAACCCTTGTTATCGCATGGCGGCTTGCACCAGGTAGAGTTGCGAAATAGTAGAACTAACGAAAGGAGTGTACCAGTTCGTTTGCTTTACCGCTGATACTTGCACAACCGCGCTTGTTAACTGTGCATTTAATGGGATCGCCACTGCACAGGCGGGTCTTAATACATATAAACTTACCATTAGTAGCGAAGTACGATTTCAATAGATAACTCGCAGGGGTGGAGTAGGAGAGTAGTGGAGGAATAAACTAAGGGGTCGTGAAGGGAAGGGCATGGTAGCCTATCTAAAAGGCCAACCTTGGTACAACTGCGAAAGATATCGCAATTAGTGCCAAAGTGCTTCCTAATGCCTCCGCCTAGCCTTCTTTCTCAAGATTTATTTATCTTCTTGTGGCATTGCAGCCCCGTTGCAAGTCTGGACGGAGCATACTGTGAATGACATTTCACATGTCCAGCAATAGCACGAACCCGCTATCACGCAACACCAAAGGCAGACTTCATCAGAGCTACGCCATGTTCCTGCGAGCGAATGAGCTCTCAACGACCAATCTTAATTACAGGGGTGTACCCAGTGTATCTCTTATCAACCATACAAGGCTGAAGTTCCAGAACAACATGAGATTTAGAGAGACAGAGACATCTACACATGTGGAATCCACGCTCGTGTTACCGCTAGCCGGAGGAGTCATCAATAACATCATCGGCGACGGGAGCGGTGCCGCATTCGACGTGTACGCGGCAAAAGGCGGCTGTACAGTGCGCAAGAGTGTAGTTCTACCCACCAAGCCTCTATACTTAGGTGCCTCCAAACTGAAGGGCGTGTTTCTGCTCTCGCGTGTCCAATGGCGCACAGACGTTCTGGTCACGTTTCAGAATGCAAATATCCCACGCGGCTTGTGTGTACATGGGGTAGCCCGTGCTTTTCCTTTGCGGGTAAGTGACCACGCCGCCTTCAAAACAGAAGCCGCGTGTAGAGCAATGGCTGGGGAGCAGGAAAGGGCGGCTCACTTAAGATGGCTATCACGAAAACGTTATCCACCTGTCATCGCCCCTGTCCGCTTGCCGCTGTGTGCGCGTGTGCGAGAACGTCTTGCGGAGCAGGGGAGATTTCAAGCCCCGTTCCGCTAGCAGGAGATGGCGCAGCCCGGGCTCCGTTACGTTGGAGTAGCCGCCTCGCATAGAGCATGCCTGCCCTGGTGAATCAAGTTTTTTTATTTCATTTTCTTCAAACCTTTTCTTATCCGTTAGTGAGGTTGTTCCGTCTTTCATTTGGTCTTTTCTTGTCATGTAGTTTGAAAAATAAAAAATATGCATTTATAGAGTGCCGAAACGGTCTTCTAAACAGCTGTTGCATTCCTGCAGCACAGTTCTAACCATTTCACACAGGACTGCAGCAACAAACTATCTGTTTTGATCATCTTTAAGCGCTAGAAAAATCGCCAGGGAGGCTTCTATCAAGCTTGATACGAACCGCTTATAAAGGCGATAATATTTCTTTGGCTACTTCAACCCGAAAAGTTTGGTTTGTCTGTCTGTCTGTGTGTCCCTTGATTGAGCAACCCGGCCACAAGTTGCCGGAATTAATGAACGAGAAGGTTATATAGGGAAAACCTGACCAAAAAAATTAAATCTACAAACATTTTTGATACTTGTGAACACCGATGAAGAAAAAAAGCAACAGGCATACTTGGGGCACAACAACTTAGCATAACGACTATTACGCAGTGTTCTTTTAAGTGAAAATAGATGTGAGTGTTATGTTTTTAATAGCAAGCGAACAATGCGTGTTGTCCCAAAAATACAAAAACAGCTCGCGCACAAACACAGAGCCCGTAGCGCGTTTGCAATTAAAATGGTCCCGAGTGCTTCTAATAGATGGCGGGCAAAAGGTGAAAGGCGAGAAAATTGAATGGGCTTAACCACCATGTTTACCGTGGTAGGAGCAAATGAGACTGGAAGAGTTTGGGATGTGGGCGGGACACAGAAGAAAGGCATTTGCGTTTAAGGGGCGCCACAAGACTTTCGCCTTTCTGCGACATTTGCATGTGAAGTGAGTAGATACGCAGCCACAGTTTTTCAGCCAGACGGTCAGATTTACTGCAAACCCTTTTCACACAGCACAATCGCAGATAGCTTTGCCTTCAGCACCTGGAGCGGCCAGTCTAGAGCGCGACAATGCGTTGGGTAGATTTTGAAATAATCGCGGGGCGACTGATCACGACAAAGAAAACTATTGAAAAGCTGCGACCTTTTGTTTGTATAAACTTTAGAAGATAGTGTTAATACTGTTAGTTACGTTATTAAAAATCGACGCAGTATCTGCTCCTCTTCCTTGCAAATTGCGCCACAAGAAGATAGTTGTTCTGCCGCGCTCCTTTTTCTCTCCTGATCATCATCAATTTATTCTCTCATTTCCTGCTTCCCCTCCTCCACCTCCTTCCCTTACGGATATAAAAGAATCACCACAACAACCTGTCCCCGAAGCTCCAGACCTCTTTTCTTCTCCCGTACTCCTCATCGCATTGTCTTACCACTACCGCGAACTCCTCCACACAACTCCCCATTTTCACCTTCCTCTCTTCCCCCAGCACTCCTCTCCTTATACCTTACCTTCCGCAAAGCTGCCCTCGCACTCCTCGTCCTCTCATTGCACTTTACATCCTATCCTCTTTTCCTCCCGTTTTCCTCTGTCACATTCCCTTTCTGCCTCTACCCTCCGGCCACACTCCCCTCCCCGGGCGCTCTCTTCTTCACTCTCTGTATATTTTCCCTTTGTCCTTCAATCTTGCTATCCACTTCTTTCCATCCTGCGGGTTAAGTGACCAACTGGTTACCCATGGTGGACAGCTGGTGGCGCACTGGTGTCCCCAACAGATGAATATCGCGCTAGTGTGCCTGTGGTGATGCACTGGTACTTTATTGGTTATGGGTCCGCTACCAACCCCTGAGTCACGGGATACACCGGAGACCCACGGGGCCCTTCGGGAGGTTACTGATTGGTAAATGCTCTTAAACAAACAGTAGTGTAATTTCTAGTGAGTCGGTTACCCACTAGCGAGCAGACGTAACGGTAACACTTCTGTCTGCTGCGCCACGCCATACAGACAAACAGACAGACAGACAGACAAATCAAGCTTTTACGCTTACTTATCCCAACAAACACCGTCTCTAAAAAGGACATTGCGGCCTCATTAGAAGCGAGTAAATTCAAAAAGGCGAAACAAAGGTAAGCAGGCAGGAACCCCCTTTTCTCCGCGAGAGCTTTTGTCAAAGAATCAATGAACTGCATAGTTTTGAAACCGTAAAATATATTCCCACTCATGGTGGCTTCCCAAATGTGCTTGCGGCGCTCCGCACTGTAAGAGCCCGAATAAACGGTGGCGACGGGAGACATGCGAACCAGCCTGGTTATTGTTCCAAACTTGTCATGAGCCAGGATTCCGTGGGGTTATTTACTTATTTATTTATTTACATAATACTGCAGGCCCAGTGAGGGGTCCAAGCAGGAAGGACATAACTACAAACGATGTACTATGAATAACAGAAGTTCAAGGAACATGAAAAGCGCGGAGATGAAGGACATCATTCAAACAACGCATAAGAAAGAAATTTAACACGTTAACAATACAGGTCAAAATGCAATTCATAAAAGGCATGAAGTTCTGGTCTGGATTCGTACGCATTCGTGCGTATGTGCCTTATGTGCTTTAAGTGGCGGGAGGTCATGGTGATTAGCATCGTCGGAGCCTCATACTAGGAAAGAACGTTGAGCTACGCGGCCTGGGAAAACACGGCTTGATGTCGCTGCAGTTAGGGAATTCGGTCAAAACTTCTATCAAGACGCTCAGGAAATGAGTGAACGTTGACTTTTGCCTGTGCCAGGACAGCGACGGCAACGACGTCACCAGCGCTCGTGTCGTCCCCTGCTCTTTCTGTCCCGTGTTTTTGTCTGCGCTGACCATCTTGTGTACTGTGTACAAAGTTCGTTTGCATAGACCTGTTTAAACTAAACTGGGGAGGTGGTGTTCTTGTGCTTGAAATAACCCCCGAGACCAGCTTAGAGACCATGCTATGCACCTTAATTTCAATAACTTCCTTAACAAATAAAATCATCTCTACCGAGTACCCTGGTCCTCATCACCCAATGGCTGTGTGGGAATGGCAAAGGGAAAGGGCGCGTGGGCCCCCTCATTACGATGCCAGCGCAGAGCAATAACAGTATCTGTTTACTATGTGCTTTACGCAAGACAAAAAGTACGCCCGTCCCACCGCAAACGCCGCCACAGTGGCGCCAGCACCCCATTAGCGATACTTCGTGCCAGACGTGCCGGTAAACGTTTCCGCACTTTCTCAACCGCGGAAGGACCGCCGCGTATCCGGTAACCATCGGGTACGCCCCTGTGTCACCCTCGCAGTGTCACCGCTCTCCGCAGCCGCTCAAGGAACTAGCGTAATTAGGCAGCCGCGTCGCTCTCCTGTTCGCATTTACTTTACGTTTTATACTTGTTTATAACTTTTTGGTGCCTCGCCTCTCATCCGGTAAAGTGGTCAGCCGAAATCGTCGTGCGAGGCAAAGTACCGACGCGATTTTGATAAGACACAAAAATGCATGTTCATCGGCCACTATATCGAGGAGGGAGGCACAGATTTGATGGGGGGTGTGGAGGCTTACCGTATAAGAAGAGAACAAACAGTTTAACGAGGCGGCGCAATCAAATAGGCGGCCTATAGGCACAACACACAGCACGCATCCGTAGACGATTACGCAACGTTGTCGGCACCGCCGGGCCCTTTCCGTAGCGATTTCTCTTCCATCGCAGCAAAGTAGCTGCCTCCTATGTAATCAGCCACTCGCTTGACCAACCCCGCGCGCGCTCTGCAAAGGCTGAAATTAGGGGACGATACGAAACGCCTCGGTAACGCTCCATTTAGTGTTTACAAATAGGCGCCAAGCATCTCCAAAGCCGAGCAAAAGCGGCTCTGGAAGCAGCATCGGCGTGCCGAAAACTTCACGTCCTCCTGAAGCACCCGTGTTGCCCAGGGGTGTTGCATAGGCACCGCAATGCGATTATCAGGTGCCGTTCTGCGCTCTCGGCTAATTGGACCCTCCTCTCCCTCCTTTGCTCGTTTCTTTGTTTCTCTCTCTCCTCAGCGGTTTAGGAACCCGCGGTCTGCATGCCCCAGCGCCCAACGCAGTGCCTCCTTCTGTCAGGCATAGACCAACCGTTCAGGTGCTGCTTGTTCTTGCTTCCTCAGCGCCCTCGTTTAACAGAATTGGCCTTCTTAAGCGTGGATTGCGTAGTACAAATATTTTACTCTTGCTGCTAACGATGCAGAGAGACATGGTATCGTTTCTTCATCGGGCTGCTTTGGCCCACAACGTCGTCTTAACTTGATACGTTCTTGTGTTTTGGCTTCTTTTGACATGCCCCTTGCAAATATTTGCGCAAAGTGAGGGAGAAATTGCCGCCCCTTTTCATTACTCGCCGAATTGCCGACGGAA